>NW_027397086.1:6692985-7353257 GCF_003265705.2 Callorhinus ursinus
AGAAAGAAAGAAAGAAAGAAAGAAAGAAAGAAAGAAAGAAAGAAAGAAAGAAAGAAAGAAAGAAAGAAAGAAAGAAAGAAAAGGAAGGAGGGAGGGAGGGAGGGAGGGAGGGAGGGAAGGAAGGAAGGAAGGAAGGAAGGAAGGAAGGAAGGAAGGAAGGAAGGAAAAAAGCCTGTTTGGATTCTTTAAGGAAGGTATTTTCCCTCAAGACACTCATTCATGCCTCTTCAGCAAGCCTCAACTCCGGCTTAAGGATTTCAGTAAACATCCCAATCTCGGAAGCACACTGAGATTTGTTTATGAGGTCCTCATTCCCCAGCCATGCCATCCAGGTTGTGCTCATCAACCCTTCCAGCCAGGTGGACAATATCCACTGAACAATTGTGCATCCTCCGAATCCCCAGTGCTTATCCCTGAGCCTGCCCTGAGCAGGAGCTCAGGGTGAAGTTTGTGAAATTGAAAGATTGAATTATCTGATTGCCTTCAGGGGAATAGTGAGAGTTAGGGCCGAGGGGGTATGGAGAGGAACCCCACTGGCTCTCGTGGGGCAGGAACCCTTATGCATGTCTGGACCCTGGGCAGGAAAGCTTTGGATACAGCAGTGCCTGAAAGCCTCCATCCTGTGTCTTGCTGATGAGGGAATTGTCTTGGAATGGGCAATCAGGAGAGAGAGCAGAGTACATTCCCCTCTGTAGGGCCAACTCAGGACTAATCTCATCAGTGTGGTTCAGGGTGAGCAGGACGACAGCCTTGGTAAACTGCACCGCAGGGCTCCTTGGAAGTTTATCAGCCCCCTCCGGTTTGTTATACTCACTGGTGGTAAATGCCGAGGGGTCTCTGGCTGCCCCTCTGATCTTGATTGGATCTTGTGAGTCTGGATTACAGGGTTTTCAGTCTGACTTTCCAAGCTGCCTTGAATCCTTACAAGTCCGCTCTTGAAGATGCTCAGATCGATGGGACTCTAGGAGGGGGTATTTGGAAATGACTGGCCATGGATGAGACTGGGAAGGCCAGTGGGGGCCTGGAATGTCAACCCTGGGAGTGTGGCTTGATCCTCAGAACAAGAGGAGGAGCCATGGGACAGTGATAGGTAATGGAATGAAATGATCTGATTTTCATTTTAGAAAATTCCCTCTAGCAGCTAAGTTGAGGATCGGAGGGTGGGAAGAGACAAGAAGCAGAAAGATCAGTGTGGAGGCTGCCACACACATCTAGACAAAAACTAGAGCAAGAAGTATTTTCAGACCTTGCTCTATAATAGGAATGGTAAAATGTAGCATATATAACACCACCCTGACTTTTTACTCTCATGGCAGACATTACTAATCTCTCAGTGTTCTCCCTTACACTGGGCCTGGGCGGGCGGCTTCCATAGACAGTACCAATCAATCCGAGTAGGCACACTGGATGAAAGAAATTTGCCCTCTGGGCTCTGTTATATAAGGCAAGGAAAAGTCATCATTTTGAGAATATGCTTACATTTGCTGACAAATGCCACTTTGGGTCTGCCACAACTTAGGTTCTGGGAGTAGGACCAAGATGATGCCCTAAGTCAGTCTTTGAGGTCCCTGACTGAAATTGTGCCTCGCCCTGCTGTATGCCCTCCATACTCCCACTTAGACCTTTTTCACATCCACTATCTCATTTCAACCTCACAACATTCCTGGAAGTTCAAGGTTGTCATCCCCATTTTACGGATGAGGAAACTGAGGTAAGAAACTTCCAGGAGAGCCCTCAAGTTCCATGGGTGGTAGGTGGCAGAGCTGGAATTCACACCGAGGGCTGTCTGGCTCCAAAAGCCCTGGCTCCTTCCGCAAGAAGCTTGTCCGGCTGCAGCAGCTGTTTGCGTCTGTCAGGGCCCGATGCCAAAAAGCCAGAACAGGTTGGGACAACAATGACTTTGGCATCTTGGCAACATCTTGGCAGCAACGACTTTGCTTGTCAATAAAATCCTTGGCTTAAAAAGACCTGGGAAACTTGACTTTCGGATCACCCCTATGTAATCCGCTCTGCGCTGAGCTTGGAGAAGGGAAGCTCTGGCCCCTGGGTGGGGGTGGAGGGGATCGCCAAGGGGGGCTGCACAGATGGTGAGGGGCGGAGGCCTCTGGCTGTGGAAGAGAATAAAGTTTCTGTCCTTGCACAGTTGGAATGAGGGCCCTGGAGCCAAGCAGCCAGGGCCAGGGCGGGGCCAGCCAACCTTTGGCACGTGAAATGCCACCCAGTGCTCATGGCAGATAATTCTCGTTAATAATTCATCCTCCCTGGCAGGCACGCATCCTGAAAGCCCTGTCTGTTCCTGCCTCATGGGGTCCCTGCTGGAATGTGGGGGGTCGAGGGGCTGGCCCCAGATGTGGGCAGAGTTCAGACTGGGCTGGGTAGGCGGGGCAGCGTCTGGGCACTGCCTGGGGGCAGAGGGAGCCTTTGTGCTCTGTGCCCTAGGAACCCCACCCCCAGCTGCAGCCGCCCCATAGGGGAGAAATGGCTGACACGCCAGGCCGAGGCCTGCTCTCTCCCCTCCCTCTCCTGCGGCAGCCCGGGCAGAGGATGCTAATCTGGGTGCAACCTGGCATCGGACAGATCCACCCCATTGTGCTCAAGGTGCTCTGTCTGAGCGGCGGGAGGGGGAGGAGCAGAGGGCCTCAACCCTGAACGCACAGCACAATCCGCTGGGGAGCTTTTAAACCACTGAATCTGAGTCCTCCACCAGAGACTATGGCATGTTGGCACGTGGGGTACCTGGGCATTGCCCTTTAACACTCCCCAGTGGCACGTTGGCACGTGGGGTACCTGGGCATTGCCCTCTAACACTCCCCAGTGGCACGTTGGCACGTGGGGTACCTGGGCATTGCCCTCTAACACTCCCCAGTGGCACGTTGGCACGTGGGGTACCTAGGCATTGCCCTCTAACACTCCCCAGTGGCTCTGGAACGAGCTGAGATTTGTACGCATTTTGAGAGGGTGACTCCGCAAAGCTCAGCCACCACCAGCTGTGTGACCTTGAACACATGAGGCGGCGGTGGGCGGCTCAGTTTCCTCATTTGTGAAACATGGACAGCGATAGTACTTATCACGTGGGGTAACTGGAAAGATCCAAGGACATGCTAGAAAGACGGAGCACCACCGCCCCGGCACAGAGCACACACTCAGACGGTTAGTGCCCAGGGACAGTTAGTTATTTTTATTTCTTCCTTTCCATACCAGCCAAGGGGGGGATTTTAGGGCTTGAAACCAGGGAAGAAAGTTGAAAGGGCAGAGAGAGAGGTCCCCTTTGAGGACGACATCATTAGGGTGACCAGGGGAGGCTCTGCTTCGACGTGGAGGTGGGTTGGGAGGTCCTGGTCCCTCCATGGCTCTGGGAGAAGCCCACACTCCTTAGCAAGGCACGTGGAGCCCCTCTGGGATCTCCGCTGGTGGAGCACCAAGCGCACCAAGTGGGTGTTGTTGTGTGGGACTCCCCGCCTCCCAGCAAGCTCTCAAGGGCAGCTCGGTGCCCCTGAGGCCAGCACACAGGTGTCAGTCATGGTGGAGAGCCCGCAGTGCAGGACATGGGGAGCTGGCTGTCCCTTGGAGCAGGGCATTAACTGGTCACTCGGGCAATGGTGGCTGCCACTTCCTGAAGCCCACGTGTATTGGGCATCACGCTTAGGGCTTACAGAATTGCACTAGCCTTACCGCTGCTCCCCGTGGCACAGGGTGCTGTCAACCACGTTGGTAAGGGTCAGAGATCAGTCAGTCCAGCCCCCTCAGCCCACTGACCTCTACAGCCTCTGGCCTCTGTTGGTCACCGCGCTGCCTTGAACGCTGAATCGGGACCCAGAGCCAAGTGCCTGTCGCGTCCGGCACCAGGCTGCCACAGCTTTCTTTGCCGTTTAAGTGACTGGCTGCAGAGCAAAGCAGTGTTTAGGCAGTATTTTCCCCCGAAGATGGGTTTTCTCGTTTTTTTTAAAGATTTTATTTATTTGTCAGAGAGAGAGAGAGAGAGAGCTTGAGCACAGGCAGGGGGAGCAGCAGGCCGAGGGAGATGCAGGCTCCCTGTGATGCGGGGCTGGATCCCAGGACCCTGGGATCATGACCTGAGCCGAAGGCAGACGCTTCACCGACTGAGCCACCCAGGCGCCCCAGGCTTCCCCGTTTTCATCCAACTGCAGGGTGGAGGGAGTCACTGGGAATATCCTGTCTGCTTTCCAGCCTTAATGATCTGGGACTGCAGTCCAGAGATTTCTGTGTGGAACCTGACTTAACGCTGCACAAATTAATGAAAGAAGTGTGGCCCATCCAGTGGTCACATATTTGGAGCCAAGGGTGGCTTGCTCAGCAGACCCTGTATGAACTTGCCCAAAGTTCCGACACAGATTGCCTGGTCATTTGCAGCCATTTGTTGGGGGGGGGGGGTGCTCCTGGGTGCTGGTGACATGGTGGAGAACAGCTCTGCTTTCATGGGGCTCTGATCCCAGTGAGGGGAGACAAAACCCAGGCAAGTACACGAATTAAGTGCCCACCAGTGAAGAGACAAAAGAGCATGTTGTTGCAGGTTCTTGTCTCACGGAGTCCAAGAGTCAATCTCGGGGACAGAAGGGCAAAGTGAAGTGAAAGTTTATTAAGGGAAGGTGAGAACAGAAAGGAAAGAAAAGGAGCTCTCTAGAGTGAGAGGGGTCCCGAATGGGTTGCCACTGAGGGCTTTTATGGTCAGTCTTTTATAGAAAACTGACCAGGGACCTTGGTAAATATCTTGTCCATAACATTTAAGACAAGGGGATTTGTAAATTTTATGAAACTATCTCCTCTTATTTAGAACAAACAAAATGGATTTGTTATGTTCCCTTCTTTCTGGTTAATATCTCGTCTATAACATTTCTCTATCTGGGATTTCTGTGACCCTGGTCACGTGCCCCCCTACCTGTGTCTCCCTACCTAGCCTCGCCTGTCCCTTACTCAGTGTGACTGGGGCCAGCTTCAGACCCAGCCTTGAGGGATCGCTTCCCTGGGCAGGTGACATTTCAGCTGAGATGCGAATGGCCAGAGGGAGGCAGCCATGCACAGGTGCAGGTACCAGGGTAGCAGCCAGATGGAACGGCTGATGGAGAGGTCGGAGAAGATGGGGCAGGGCTAGGGCTGGCCAAGGGCCTGAGTGGAGAGGCCGCGACGCAGATTACCCAAAGCCCAGCCATGTTTGGTCTGCTTGCATCAGCCCCAGCAGGGTCTGCATGGTGAGAGGGACAGGGCCCATCAGCCCCTGCTAGCACTGTGCTTCTGGCTGTCTGTCCTGGGGGAAGCGGGACCCTTGTTCTTGCCAGGGGCAAGAACAGGGCCCAGCTCTGCCAAGGCTGGGGAGGGAAGGCCTAGCTGAATGTGTGTGCGTTTGTGTTTGGGGAAGTTGGTCTAAATCCATGTCACCGTCGGTGGCTTGAGAGCTCTTTAGAGGTACTTAAGCCACCAGGTGGAAGGCCCTTGAATCACATGGAGAAGCTATTCTCTCTAGTCCCATCCCTCTGATTATATCAAGGTCAATGTCCACTTGGTGTTGGTTTGTCCTTTATACCCCCTGACATTTGCTAATCTGGCTTTTTACACGAAGAACAACTGGGCCAGGGATCACAGGCACAGTAACCACCAGAAAGCAATAGTGCTGCTTGTTTTCAGTGTCCCATCCCAGCCACCTCGCATGGTGGTCACTGACTTTTTTTTTTACTATTGTAATATTCCTCCTTTAAAAAATTGTTTTTGTTTTTGCTAACAGCTTATTAAGCTTCCCTTTGAAATAAAATTATTTTAGTAAAAAAAATGAAATCATCTGAAAGAGAAATAGTAAACCATACTGAAGATGGTCAAGGGGAACGGCAAAAGTCATGAAGAAGGTCTGTACAGGAGTGACAAGTTTGGGAAATGTGGGACTAAGATGCTCAAGGCCCACCTCCTCGGTTCCACAACACTCCTTTTCCCAGGAAATTCAATGTTTGTGTTATGATAAGGAAGCAGACCACAGCACTTATTCAAGACTTCCAAATGGAAATTTGATCATGTATTTATTTAGGTATATGCCACCTTGTTGCAAAAAAAAGTATTGTGGCAACTTACAAACATAGATAAAATACAATCGAGTAAAAATAAACAGATCTGGGTAAAGGTTAAGGCAGAAAGCTAGAATGAAGTCAGAGTCCAGTTGGTGACTCAGTACAATTGTTAAAAGTAATCTCAAATTTGACTTTGAGGTTCCCAGCAGCCAAAGCAAAAGAGAAAACACGACTGTCACAAGATTTCTAATAACAGTGAGTTTGGGGCTTTGGTATAGACACAGACCTGGTTCAAATCTTGACTCCTACTACTTGCTAGATTCAGGACCCTGAGCAGGTTGCTTAACTTCCCTGAACTTGAGGTTCATCACCTGTCAGGGGGGAAAGCAATGCCAACCTTGGGGGTTCCTGGGTGCATCCGTGAGAATGTGTGTCCAGGTGCCTTCTAGCTCTAGGAGGGTGCTGCTTGGGTCCTCAGCTGCCCTTAGTCTTCCCTAAGCTGTGGGTCTTCAGCCGTAAAAGGGAGTTGACATCTGTCCCCTCTGTCAGTCCCTACCCTGCCCAAGCATGCAGCATGGAAGAGGCTGAGCCAGATCCCAACAGGCCTCCCTAACTCCTACCCAGGCTCCCTGACAACCATCTGGTGCTGTGTTCTCCTGTCACCAGAGTGGTTTCCAGTGCTGTCAAGGAGAATATGACGCTTTGGAACACAGAGGCTTTCAGAACACTCAAATGATTCCCAGGAAAACCCCAACCTCACTTTTTGGGCTGCCCCCAAGGCAGAGGCCCCCTTCTCTCCTCCGCAGACAGAGCAAATTAAATGTCAAGGCCTAGAAATCTCTAGGGGGAATCCAAGGCAGCAGCCAAAGCCCCTTCATGTGTTCAGAACGCCAGAGACAGCTTCCTTTGCCTTCACATCCAAGGTCAGTAAGAAATGCTGGTCCTCCCCAGTCCAGGTCCTTTCTTATTCGAAGTACCTGTGGCCAAATGCAATAAAAGTCCATGACAAAAACCCATCCCTGCCTCCCATCAGCAATAGAATCAATTCCAATTGTCTTCTTTTCTCTGTTAATTTATACTTGACTTTGTTCCAAATGTGATTGGAGGCAGTCTTTGGCTTGGCATTCAAGGCTCTTTACAGACTGACCCCAACTTCCTTCTTGAGTGTCCTTTCTGGATGCAGTTTGTGGCCTGGTCACACTTCTGGAGCTGCCCCTGGAATGCCATGCAGTTGGCAAACAGCATGAACTGACTAGCACTGAAACCCCGATCTGCCACAGACTAAGCCACTGTGTGACCTTGGGTAAGTCCCTTCACCTCAGTTTCTTCATCTATAAAATGGGCACATTCCAAGTACAGACCTTCCCTGTTGTGACGAAGCAAGAATATGCACCAGGTATGCTTGGCCCACTTGATGCTCAGTCAGTGGTGATGCTTAGATGACCTGATTTTGAGACCTGGCTCCCCACTTAACTGCTTTCATGACGAGTGACCCATGTCTGGGCTCCAGTTCGACTATCTGTAAAGTGAGGAAAATAACTCTATCTACCACAAAACCCCACACACTAAGGCCTGAAAACAGAAGGGGCTTAGTGAAAGTTTGGAGGCTGCAGCCAGCATCATCCCCCCCCCAAAAAACAGTCTTGCTTGTCCTTCCATTTTCCCAAATCCCATCCTTTCTAACTTTCCTTTTTCTCAGACTACTGAGCAAGAGGAGTCTGAACACTTCTCGCATGGTTAGGCTGTGATATCATGAAAGACACAGTCTTGTAAAACCCACACCCAGGGCCAAGGGAAATGCAGCCCCCTGAAGAGACTGTTCGGTGGAGCCCGCCGATGGTTGGGTGGGGGAGGCTGGATGTGTCCACCACTATGAGTCAGGCCTTGCTTGGCTGGCTATCCTCATTCCCCTCTATTTCAGGGGTGAGTTACAGCTTAAACAAAACATCACCTGACCATGCCCGAAAGAGACGTCTTCTGCACGAAATGCTTTTCCTTACACTCTTGGGTGTGCATACAGATATGCAGGAGTTGGCATGCGGACAGATGAGGGGAGCAGGGTCAGGGGGTGGTGTAGCGATCAGCAGTAAATACTCTCAAAGGTGTTGGGATGGACTGCGTCCTTGGGAGTCTACGGCCTTCCTAGGCAGAGCTGCCTCTGAGCTGGAAAAATAAAGGCAATAGACAAAGCCCTTCTGGAAGATCAGCAGTGTCCTGTTCCCCAGCAGCATGGCCCCAAACGACTCTCTAAACCTCTCTGGGCCTCTTTCTCCTTTGGTGAAACAGGGAGTTAGACTGGTGAACTGCCTAGCTCTAAAAATACTACCCAAAGCAGATGAGGGGAAGGCTTTAAGGTCTATGTCCTATGGGCTGCCTGGGTCTGAGGCTCAGGGGGGGGTCACCAGCAGCACCAGGAGAGACGGCCCACCTGTGCATCCTCAGCCCCAAGGCCCGGGCTCAGGGCGGTCCTGGCACCAATAACTCTGAAGCCTGGAAGAGCCTGGTCCACACCCCCCCTTCTCCTTCCTTCCCAGCTTCCACCCTCTAGCACCTCCCTGCAACCATAAGGTCCAATGCCTCCCCTGGACCCAACCGCTCAGATCTCAACCTCCCCCAGCACCCCCCCCCCCAACAAAATAAACCACGAAAAACCTGCTGGGTCATTCCACCAAATGACCGGGTCAGGACTGACAAGAAAGCGGGGATCTGTTTCATCCTGGCACCACCCCAGCCCTGTCCAGGGTCTTGCTCACAGCAGACCTGAAGGTATCCCTGAGTACATCTAAGCTGTGGGTTCAAAGGTCCAGAGAGAAAGGACAACATGGACCCCAGGCCCCAGGGCTCTGGGAGGGGCTGAGGACAGGTCCCATGGCCTGGGTATGTAGCCAAAGCCGGCACTTCTGGGCGGAGAGGGGGCCTCGGGGCCTGGCCCAGCTCCCCACCCTGGTAGAGTCGGGTCTGGCAGGCAGCTGCCGGCGGCCTTCTCAGCTGCTGCCGCAGAAACAAATGACAGCACTGAGGAGGAATAAGAGAAAATAAACATGAATACAGAGGGAGGGGAACTTGGAACAGGGGCTGGTATTTTTCCTCGGGTGCGGTTTCTGCTCAGTGGCTGGGTGACCATGGAGGTTTGGAATGTGGTTGGACAGAGGGTGAGGTGGGGTGGGGGGGTGGCCAAAGGCAAGGAGCAGGAACATTAGCCAGGGGCCTGAAGCCCAGGGCCACCAACAGTTCAGCCAGAACGGGGGCCGGGGGTGTTTACGCAGTGCGCCACACTAGTGCGGAGGTTCCCGAGGCCTCTGCTTTTGAATGGCCCTGGGGGGAAGGGAGACAGAGTTGAGAGAAGAGAATCTAGAGGAGTAGGGAGAGGCCTGGAGGTGAAGGTGAGCACGGTCAGGTCTCCTCATCTGTAAAACAGAGCTGTTGTGACGGCATGGCCTGCCTGATCCAAACTGAGGCTGTTCAGGCAAGGGACAAGGTCTCTCTGGGCCTCAGTGTCCTCATCTGTTAAATGGGCTTAATTATCCCTACCTCCAGGGGTGCTACTGGGAGGACTGAATGGGTTTGTGCATGTGAAGCTCTTGGCATAGTGCTCTGCAAGTGGAAGGGATTATTAATCCACCGGGTGCCAAGGAAGCTTTATCCTGGCTGCGCCACGTGCCTAGCACCTGCCCCGGGCCTGGACCCCCATAAATATGTGCTGACAGAGCCCCTGCAGGAGTTGCTGTGGGGGAGCGACGCCCACGGCCACTCCTCTCCTGTGAGCACCGGTCCGGGCTCAGACCACGAAGTGGAGGGTGTAGGTGAGCTGGTGGCCGTTGTCCCAGGCGTACAGCACGCGCTCCTTGGGGTTGTAGTCAATCTGGGTGGTGAAGGCGTGCTCGTTGAGGAAGGGCAGCTGCGGCCGGGCGTCGGTGCCCGTGTGCGTGTCGAAGGCGTAGGCCACCTGGCCCTCCTTCTGGTTGTACGTGTCCACGGCGTACAGGATGCCACACACCAAGAAGCAGTTCCCGTAGGAGTTCCGCCGTAGCCGTGTCCTCCACGTGGTCTCCCGGTGCGTGGACAGGTCACCGGGGTCCAGGCGGCTCAGCACGATCACCTCGGGCTGGGCCTCGTCCTGGTCATCCGCGGCGGGGTAGATGACCCACAGGCCGCTCTCGTCCACGGCGAAGTCGATGTCCGAGTGGCCGCGCCACTTCCAGGGCGTCGTGTCCTCATAGACCACGTCGGGCAGCAGTGCCCAGGAGGCCACGAAGCGCTGCCGCAGGTCGTACTTGATGATGTTCTTGGTGAAGGCGCGGTTGTAGTAGAAGGCGCCCTGGTACACCACGTGGCCCGTGCCGATCCAGTTGTAGGGCAGCTTGTACATGTTACTCCAGCGGCCTGTGTGTGCAGGGCAGATGTTTACACCAGGGACGGGGGGCCGGCCAGGCCACCCAGGGCTCCCGAGTGGCCCAGCAAGCAGGGGGATACCGAGTAGGCTATGGGCTCGGAGCTGGGCCAATCATCTTACCCCACGACCACCGCGAAGCAGGTACTGTTAGCATCCCCCTTGTCAAGGAGGAAACAGGGTCAGAGGGTTCAAGGTCACCCAGTTATGGACTGGCACAGCCAGGATTTAGACAGCCCCAGGGCTTTGTCTCAGGGCCTTTGTCCAGGCTGTTTCTTTTGTCTGGACTGCCATTCCCCGTCCTATCTGCCTGGGGAATGCCTCCTTATCTTTCAGAGCCCTCCACCAATACTACCTCCTCCAGGAAGCCTTCCACCACCTCCCCGGGCCTGAGTGAGGGCCTCCCCTCTGGCCTCCCATCACCCGTGTCTTGGCACTTTTCAATGGCTTCCTCCACACCAGCCTGTGAGCCACCTGAGGCAGGCATCAGGTCAATTTTGGATCTGGCAGAGGAAGGACTTTGGCTGTTCCAGGCCATATCCGGTGACTCCACGGCTCTCAGGATAAATCCAAACTTCGATGTGGCTCCTGAAGTCGGCCTGAGCCTACTCTCTCCTTATGCTTCCCCCACCTCCCTTCTAGGCCATTCTGCTTCTCATTGCCTGGCCTTGGCACGCACTGGGCCTTCTGCTTGGAACACCCGGCCCTTTCCCTTGTCTATGGCTTCTTCCTATCTTCCTCCAAAGCTCAGCTAAACATCACCTCCTCCTCTGGGAGGTCTTCTCTGATGTCCA
Source organism: Callorhinus ursinus (assembly GCF_003265705.2). Taxonomy (NCBI): domain Eukaryota; kingdom Metazoa; phylum Chordata; class Mammalia; order Carnivora; family Otariidae; genus Callorhinus; species Callorhinus ursinus. Next base: position 6,704,181 of record NW_027397086.1, read on the forward strand.
GGCTTGGGTTCCACAGTCCCTTGAGCTCTCCCTCAAACACTATACTGAAGTTATTTCCTTAGGTCTTTGCCTCTCACTTCAGACAGTGCATTTCTGGAGGGCGGGTGAGGCCTAAATGACCCCTCCCCCATCACGCCCCAGATCTGATAACCAAAATTCTGCCCTTCCCTGCCCAGACTTGCAGCTCCTCAAAGGCCTGGGGCTCTGCTCACCTGTAAAACAGAGTAATGACCTCCCCCCCATAGCATTACAAAACTACCATGAGCTGACGCACATGGCGTGATTAGCACTTAGTAAGTACTCAAGAGAAAACCCTAAGTGTTGTTCCCCTTGACAGTAAGTTACGCTCCTGAGGGCAGGACCTTGTCCATCTTGTTTGTTGCTGCATTCCTGCTCCTGGCTCCATGCCAGCACACAGGGGGTGCCCTCAGATGCCCCTCACTGGGGTGGCTGATCATGTGGAGCTAGACCAGGCTGGGACATTCCGGACCACGGGAAAGCACAGGCACAAGAGGGCCCAGTCTCCATGGGAGACCCTCCTCAGGCCGCCCACCCCCTGCCCTCTTTCCAACTCCCAGCTCTCCAACCTTGCTTGAAGTTTTCCAGATTGCGGAACTCCACCAAGCTGTTCCCATAGTAGTAGTTGGTGACATAGATCCTGTCATCTTTGGCAGCAGGGTCCTTCATCCAGGCTCCCTCATGGCGCCCGTAGCTGTGGTGCCTCACAGGGGGGTCCACGGCCCGCAGGGTGCCCTCACAGCTCGTCTCTCTGCCTGTGGGGAGTGAGGGGTGCAGCATTCGGTCCTCAGTCCCACAGGCCCCGGAGCCAGAGCCACAGTCCAGGAACATTATCTGGGTCTTACTTAACCCCCTCCTGATATTTTGTTTACAGCCTTTTTTTTTTTTTTAAGATTTTTTTTTATTTGAGAGAGAGAGTGAAGTGGGGAGAGGAGGGCAGAGGCAGAGGGAGGAGCAGACTCCCCACGAGCAGGGAGCCCAATGTGGGGCTCGAATCCAGGACCCCAGGACCATGACCTGAGCCGAAGGCAGACACTTAACTGACCGAGCCACCCAGGTGCCCCATATTTGCAGCCTTTTTTCCCCTTTCCTTATGATCAAAGCAATGTCTGATCAATGTAGAAAACAGAACATTCAGCAAAGGAGAATGAGGAAAATAAAAATAATGAAAAATGTCAATATCCAAAGAAAATTTTAAATATGTTGTATTTCCTTCCTTTTTTTTCTTTGTATATAGTCATGTAGACATACTTTTAAAAACCGTGGTTCTTCTGGATTTACAGTTTTATGTATCCTGTTTTTTCCCTCCACTGAGCAATTTCTCACATCATTAAATGGTTTTTAATGATGTGATTTCAAGGCTCTACCAGGCCACCAGACAGCTGTGCCCCAGTCCCCTCGGTGTGAGATCTTCAGATTATTTCCAGTTTTCTGATGTTGGAAATGGGCTGAGGGTGAGGGGCAGGTAAGCTGCGGCTGCTGTGCACATTGCTGACGGACCCTTGAGGAAAGATTCCTGGAAGTGGAATGCACTCGGACCCAAGTGGGGAATGGATTTAAGAAGACCTTGTCATCACAGGTAGCCAAGATGCCCTCCAGAAAGATGGGCTCGATGATTTAATGGGAAAGATTTCTACCAACAGACAAAAGCCAAATGTACAAATGTGGACAGAAAAAAGTAAAGAAGTGGGAACAGTTGCTGGATTTGATGATGGGATTCTAGGTGACATGTTAGGAAGGATTTGTTGAAAATACTACCTGTATGACTACCAGTGTCCTCAAGCTGTCTACAAAGGATCAGACAGTAAAGATTTTAGGCTTTCCAGAGCACATGTCTGTCCCGTATTCTTTTTTTCACAACCCTTTAAAAATGTAAAAACTGTTCTTAGCTCAAGGGCCATAGAGAACCAGGCTGCAGGCTGGATCTGGCCCATGGGCTGTACCCTGCTGACCCCTGTGAGGCTTACTCACCTTGGCTCGGGACATCTGGGTGTGAAGGTGGCTCAGTGGGCTGGGGCCGGGTGGTGGGAGTCGGGGTGGGGGTGGTGACAGGGTCAGAACTGAGAGTGCCAGAGGCCAGGTCCGCTCCCGCTGAGGCCCTGGGCCCAGCCTCATCATGTTCTGCTGAGTTGGGCTCCGGTGACCTGCCCTCCACCCTGGGCGGCCGCTGTTCTAGCCAGGAAGTGCTCTTGAGGGCGTTGTCTGCGGAGAGAGAGGACCCTGTGCTCACGTCTCATGCGGCTGCCCACGGTCCTCCCCAGGCCCACCTGGCTCCCAGTTCTGGGGCCATGGCGGAGAGAAGCGGGGAGCCCCTGAGGAGTGAAAGGCCTCCACAAGTGGGTGGTGGGGAGGCTTTGTGGTCAGCAGACCGGCTGCAAGCCCCCCAGCTGAGTGACCTCAGCCAAGTCCCCTGCCTCGGTGGGCCTCAGCTTCCCCTTCTATGAAACAAGAGTCATAAGGTCCACTGTGTTAAGCTGTTGTGTTGATTAGAGGAAGATGTATACACATCATTTGCCCAGGTCCCGGCATGCATGAGGTGCCGAACATGAGACCCCTTCCCTCCTAAGTGTCAAACACTTTGTCCCAATTCTTTCCCGTCCCAATTCCAACTCTAGGAGGGAGGAAACCTCGCTCCCATTTTACAGACTTTTTTCTGCTGGTCCTCTCCTCTGGAACCCAGCCAACAGCTCCTCTCACCCAGCATTTGCCGCTTTAAGCAGGGAGGGGCAGGGGCAGCCAGCCTCCCGTCACCTCTGGACCCCAGGTCTCTGTCTCTCTGCCCCCTCACTCAGCTCCTATCTCTGATCTCGAGGCTTTCTGGGCAGCCCCCCGCCCCTCATCTCGCTGGCAAAGCCTTTGCTGATGGGATGACTTTTTCAGCTCCCATGGGACGTGTCTGGGGCCATCTCTGGGTCATCCCTGACCCACACACTTGTCTGGGCTGGGCTGGATGGGGTCTGGGTAGGAAAAACAGGAAGATTCAATGCCACACAGCAGGGGACAGAGCTGGGGAGGGGTCTCAGGCAGGCTCTGTAGCCCACTGAGCTGGGTTCCTGTCCCACCAACTTGCTGTGAAACCTGGAGCCAGTCTCTTCACCTCTCTGAGCTTGTTTCCTCACCTGGATCAAGTCCAACAGGGTGTGTGAGAACCCACAGAGAACTGTGATGCCAGGGACAAAGGAAAGGGGACAGTGTGGCCCCCAGGGGCTAAGGCCCCTTGACGCCAGGACAATTACCTGACTTCTCTCATTTTCTCTCCCTGCCAGGCTTCCTCTTTGCATAGGGTTTAGCCAGGCCTGTTGTGGGGCAGCCCCTGGGGTCTCTTGGGAATGGGGCACACCCTTTGGGGGGGTGGCCTTGGCAGCTGGCCAGGGCCAGGGCCTGGTTCCCACGGGCCTCGCTGGCAGAGCCAGCTGCTTGCAGCTGTCCTTGGGCAGTGCCCCGCCAGGGGTCAGAGGCGCTGTACTGTGGCCAGGAGGAGCTAGCAGGCCTCAGAGCCAGCAGCTACCCCCGGGGGGTCTGGGAAGAGGCCCCCTGAGCCTTGAGAGGCCAAGAATTTAGGGGGGGGGGCTCTTGAATTCCACCTCCTGGCCCGTTGGACATGGGGTGGGCAGAGGGCCTCACTGAAGGAGGTGGTCAGCAGGACCCAGGGTCAGGGAGCAGGCTTGGGACACCTCTCTGGGACATGAGAGGAGAGCAGGCGTCTGGGGAGGGCCTCAGAGGAAGAATCAGGAGCCACACCAGTGGGAACGGCCTAGAAATTTGGGTACTCCAGGGACTTTTGTCTCTTGTGGGGTTTTTTTTGGTTAATTACTTGGTTGCCCTTCAGTGTTATCCCCCATGGATTGCAGGAAAAATACAGGACTCTGTGGGCTCTTCCTTGGAAAAATAAGAAGTGGGAGGCCATCCATTCCAAGGAAATAAGAGGTGCTCTGAAGGCCCCATAACACTTCCCAGAACCCTGGCCTGGCTCCAGCCCCTGGGGGGATTCCCACCCCACCTGTGGCCGCTGCCTGGTTATGGGTATGTTTTTTCCCACCGGACTGTGAAGTCTACGTTAGGCAGAGTCTCTGGGAGATGTGGCATGTACATAGTGGACCTTCAGCAAATCTTTGAATGAAGAAGGAAAAGTCCAGTGAGGGCGGAGGTAGCTGAAAATGCTGGAGAGGAACCGAGTGGCCCTTTGTGTTGATTCAATCATTTCATCCCCAACAACCCCACGAGGGGTACTATCTCATTGTGTGGATGAGCAAAGGGCACCAACAGGTAACCAGTACAGCTGAAATCTGGGGCAGTTTGACTGTAGAGAAGACAACGGATCCCCGCAGGCGATCCTTGCTTGGGATGCAGCCACCCAGCAGCAAGCCCCCACTCCCCTGGGGTCCGGTCCTCCACCAACTCACCGGCCACGGCCTCGGTCACCTCCTTCCCGCCCGCCTTGTAGTAGGTGATGCCTCGGATTATGGCCTGCTGCTGGGCCAGGGTCCGGGGCTTGGCTGTGGGTTGGGGGAATTTGCCCTTGCCGCCCTCCTTCCTCAGCTTCTCCACCTTCAGCAGCTTCTCCTTAGGAGGTTTTGTGAGGCCCCTGTCTGCAAAGGTCTTCTGAACATTGCCGTATTTGTTGTCTTTGCCTCTCCCTCCAGCTGTGTCCTGAGAGAGAAGGGAAATCTCAGACTTAGGGGCGGGGGAAAGGGTGTTGCGGGAGGTCATGGAGGCTCAGCTTCGGGGGGTGGGGGGTGGGGGTGGGGAGGCTGGAAATGGTCACGTTGCTCTAGGCCCTAGGTCTCAGGTGCTCGTGAACTCACAGCTTTCCTCCCATAGTGGCTACATCCATGACTGGGGTGGCCTCAGTTTCCCCACTCAGCTCTCCGGCTCCCCTGCAGGCTTGAAGCCCAACCAGATAGGCTAAATTCCTGTTCCATTTACAAACTACGGCATACTCACCCCCAGGGGGTAGATTATAATGGTTAATTCCCTAAGGAGATAGCTGCTCAGGAGGTCAGCTTCCCATCCCTGTCTCTCTCTCTCTCTCTCTCTCTCTCTCTCGCTCATGGGTCTTTTTTTGTGGGCAGGGGCGAGGTTTTCAGGCTCTGGGGCAGGGTGTTCAATCCATCTCCGTGTGCCTGGAACTTTCCCAGTTTCAGCACTGAAAGTCCCGCGTCCCGGGAAACCCTTCAGTCTCAGGCCAACTTGGACGGTTGGCCACTGAGGCCATTGCCCTTAGCGCATGCAGTTTTTCTTTCTTTCTTTCTTTCTTTTTTTTTAAAGATTTTATTTATTTATTTGACAGAGAGAGAGAGAGAGAGACATCAAGAGAAGGAACACAGGCAGGAGGAGTGGGAGAGGGAGAAGCAGGCTTCCCACGGAGCAGGGAGCCTGATGTGGGGCTCCATCCCAGGACCGTGGGATCATGACCTGAGCCAAAGGCAGATGCTTAATGACTGAGCCACCCAGGCGCTCCTCACATGCAGTTTCTAACTTTCTGTAGATTTTATTCTCACTTCCTCTTAAAGGCCTCTGATGCTGGCTTGGCACAAGAACAAAGGCCCCGTGACATCACCCACTGTCAAGCAGAATCTCCAGGAGATACAGCAAGTGCAGTCTCTAGACCTGCCGTGCTGTGGCCCAAACAGCATTCATTTGCGCCTGTGGACTTGACACGGGAATGAGCAGGAAGCCTGCCCTGGGCCAAACGCACCAGGCTTCCTCCACGCTTTATCAGCAACGAGGCGGTCCCGGCCACAGACACAGATGGGCACAATGTCAGCACGGGGGGCCAGGAGGTGGAGAGGAAGAGCCTGGGCTTGTCAGTCACGCAGATGCAGCTTCCAGTCCCGGTGCGGCCCCCCTCTCCCCACGGGGCGTCACTCTATGCCTCCTCGTCTGCCCAACGAGCAATGATTTTCCCTCCCTTGTAGGTGGCTGTGGGACTAACTGAGATCATGTCTGTGAGCAAGTCAGCTTTAAACTTTAGAAATCAGATGTAGAGGCTGTCAGGATCCCCCACTCCAAACCGCAAGGCTGCTGTGGGGAATGGAGCGGCTGTTTCCTACACGAGGATGACTGGCCTAAGGGGCACAAATTACACTGAAATCCAGGCTGTACTCCTATTTGCCAAGCCACACTCCCTAGGGTGTATCTATCATAGGAAGGAGCCTCTGGAAAATTTGCCCACCTACGGGGAGCTTCTCTGCATTTGCCCAGAGGGACTGCCTTTCCGGCAATTTGTCGAGAAGAAGGCCTTTTACAAATGTGCATAAAGGTGTATTACAGATCTTGGGTGGCTCTGCCTGGTGTCCCTGCTCACTCTGTGCTGAGCTTGAACACGGAATGTCTGGGTGTTATGCTGTAGGAATTCTCCACCCCAGACTGGGTTGATGAAATGGTGTTAATCTGCAGGGTCCCCAAGGCATTGCCCACCTGCCCCTGAGCAGGCATGACCCAGCCAGGGGCCCAACCATACTAGGGGAGGCTCGAAGTTGTTTCGGTGCAGCCAACCTGGTTCCCCAGGGCCAGACAGGGAGGGTCATGCCTCAGTTTTGTCTCTGCTAGTTTGGGAATGGGAATGAGAACACCACCACATGCCTTCCTCAGCAAACAGAGCCCTCAGCTGGATCCCCACATCTGCTCCCAGCTTACCTCTGTCAGTGGTGCTCGCTGCACGGCAGGCCCCCGCCCCCCACCCTGCAAGGGACTCTCCAGCTGTGCTAGCCCTCAGCCCTGTCCTATGACCCCAAACCCCCATCCAGCTGGCCCTCGGGACTGAGGTCGTGGCAGACTGTGTTCCCAAATCCACCCACCTTCTGGCCCGATCACCAGGGCCATGGCCTCACCTGAGCCTTGCTGGCAGGGCCGGGTGCTGGGGCAGCGGCCGAGACTGGGGCTGCATCCTTCTGCAGCAGCTGGAGGCCCAGGCTGGAGAGCTCCTTCTTGATGCCCATCATGATGGCCGAGTGATTCTCATAGCGCTTCAGCTGCTCACTCAGGTGGCGCATGCTCTCCTTCACTACCTCGTTCTCCCGGCTCAGGTTCAGCTTGACGCTCTGTGGGGGCAGGACTCCAAGGTCTTTCTAGCCTCCTCTGACAGCCACCCCGCCCACCTCCCTGGAGGGGGACAGCCCAGCTTCGGCTGTCAGGCTTCACGGCCCAGGCTCCTGAGGGGGGCCCAAGGGGGCAGGTGCTGGGTGGTGGCACCTTTATCCACGGGTGGATAAAGCATGCTGCCAAGAGACCACATAATGATTAATGATTACTAAAAAATGAATGAGTGATGTTGTTCCTTTGGGCAGAGGGAGTCAGTTCCTCCCGAGTGAGGCTGTTTTCTCTACCTCCACCCAGAGTTAGCAATAAGCATTTTTTTTTTTTTTTTAGAGTTATCACTTAGTGAACAGAAGCAAAGCACAGATAATGCAAAACAGAAGATAATTAAAAAATCATTTCTTTGTGGCTGCGGAAATCATTTCTGATTTGTTCCAGCCACTGCAGACATACTCTCCAGATTGTCTGGCTCTTGGTTACATGAAGTGAGTTAACATTTTCCTAAGATTACAGGAGGAAGGGTCAAAGGGGTATAACTGCAGAGCTAGCAACAGGAGAGCCCGGCATCTACTAGGTGCACAGAGAACACTGGTGCACAGTAGAAGTCCAACAACTGATAACCTTACTCCCATGCTGACAAGGGCCTTACACCTAGGAGATACACACCAAACACTTCTTGGATAATTAAAGCCACTGTGACCCCCACTTCGGGGAGAGTAAGGGGTTAATCTCCCACCCTGGCGCACAGGATGCCCAGGTGCCCCCTCCCTCCGGAAAGGAAGCTGGGAAAGGAAGCCCCCACACCCCGCTCCTGGCAGCTGCATGTCCCCAGGCTCCCAGCAGCCCAGCAGGGGCCGGATGCAGGAAACGGGAGGAGGCCGGGCCCGTGCCAGCAGAGATGCGTGCCAGCAAACCTTGAACCCGCAGCCTGGACCCCCACGATTGCCCAACTCTGTCGCTGCCCTCAGGGGGCAGTCCTGGCCACCTGCCTAGCCCTCTAGCACATCTGCACTGACCAGAAGATGCTCGGCCCCTCAGCCTCCACTGCAAGTGGGGCCTGGGCCAGCCATGCTGTCTTAAGCCCTGCCCCAGTGAGCTTGGCCAGTCCTGGACTTTTATGTGGCATTTTATGTGACCAGTGGCCTTGGAGTTGTGCCATGTATGAGGTCCCGGTCTTGGTGAACTGAGGGCCACTGCAAGTTCCTGCCAGCCCCCTCCACATCCCTTTCAGACAATCAGCTGGTGCCTCAGTTTCTCCACCCAGCCTCTCAGCCTCCTGTAGGCCCATGAGCCCCAGTCAGACCCCTTTTCCAAAGTCCAGACCCAGAGGCCTGCCTCTCCCTCTCCCAGCTCCCTGCTGGACTCCAGCTTTCCGCAGCCACCAGGGTAAGGCAGAATGGCCCAGGCCCCTTCCGACACGGCCCCTGGGCCCCAGTGTTGACCCAGCCTGGCTCCGGGGCAGAGCTCTGCTCTTACCTCTTCCAGCGTGTTCATCTGGGAGGCCACCTTGTGGACATAGGCGTGCACTTTCATCAGGTCCATGCTGTACAAGGTGCCCTCCAGGAGATCCACCATGGACTGGAGCTGCCCGGGAAAGGGTAAGGGGTCAGGGCAAGGGCAGAGCTCAGGATCAGGCACAAAGGCTGCAAAAAGAGCCCCACCACTTGCAATGGCCTACGTGGGCCCTCGGCACCCACTAGACCCAGCTTGCTAGTACTCATCGTGGGAAAAGCCGCAGATTCCATCTTTTGAGCACGTACGACACGGCAGGCCCTGTGTGAGGGGCTGTAATGAGCTGTTTCACTTTGTCCTCGTGACAACCCCACGAGGTGTATAGTGGACACTAGAGGAGATCAGTCTGCATGCCCTGGGATTCCTCTTTCTTGTTTCTTGTGCCCATACCTGGTTTCCATGTGCCTTTATTTTTATTTATTTTTTTAAAGATTTTGCCTATTCCTTTGACAGAGACAGAGAGGAGAGAGAGAGAACACAAGCAGGGGGAGCGGCAGGCAGAGGGAGAAGCAAGCTCCCTGCTGAGCAGAGATCCCGATGCAGGACTTGATCCCAGGACCCTGGGATCGTGACCTGAGCCGAAGGCACAGGCTTAACCCGACTGAGCCACCCAGGTGCCCCATGTGGCTCCTTCTTAACAGCCTGCATCTGTGACTCTCTTCAAAGAGACGCTGTGTCCCCAAACTGCCTGGGAGAGTATGTCCTCCTGGGGCAGTCCTTCGGCAATGCCTGACAGGTGCAGGCATCCAAGGGCCCAGCTCCCTAGCCCCAGTGGGGACAACTGAGCTGTCATTCACACTCCACATCCCCTGGGGCTGACGCTGATGCTTGGCCTGAGATCACATCCTATTGGGCTTCCTTCTCCTCCCACCTCCACTTCTTTCATTTTGGTACCAGCTTCTCTTGGGAACATTTTTTTTTAATTTTTAAAAATTTATTTATTTGACAGAGAGACACACAGCAAGAGAGGGAACACAAGCAGGGGGAGTGGGAGAGGGAGAAGCAGGCTTCCTGCCAAGCAGGGAGCCCGACGCAGGGCTCGATTCTTGAGAACATTTTCATAATAAATCACTGCAACACTAATCACTTGCCTCAGAGTCTGCACCTGGGGACCCAAACAAAAACAAGGTCGGGACAACTATTTTTTTAAAGTAATCTCTATGCCTAACGTGGGGTTCGAACTCACAATCCCAAGATCAAGAGTCACGTGCTCTTACCCACTGAGCCAGCCAGGCGCCCTGACAAGGTCTGGACCACTTTTATCTTCATCTCACACACAGAATGGGAAAGTGCAGCTTAGGTGAAGTGACTTGTCCAAAGCCACCCGGTTGTTAGGTGGTGGGGCCGGCAGCAGAACCCAGATTGGTATAAACCAAAACTTCTTTCCTATCATGCTTTACCATTCCTTCTTGTGTTCAGATGGGGAAACTGAGGCCAAGAGATGGGGAGGAGCTTGCACAACAAACAGGTCAGTGGCAGATGCTGGGTCGTCCTGGCCCAGCCCTCGGCTCCTCCTTGCAGCTGCCCCTCCCCTTCCTCTCTCCCCCGTGCGTCCTCAGGATATGATCTTCCCTCCGGAGAGCCAAGATGCCAGTGAGGGTCAGGGAAGCCGCAGCACAAGGGCTGGCTGGGAAATCAGCTTCCCCCGGCTTCTTGAGAAGGGCAGTTCCTCCAGCCCACCCTCTCACATGGCCCCACTCTGAGCCCTGCAGCATTTCTCAGGGTTTGAGCAGGCCAGCGCTCCTGTCTGGCCCTGGTCAGCTATTTCCAAAACAGTTTGACTCCCACTCTCCCAGGGGTGTTCGAGCTGTTTTAAGCCAGAGAGCCTTTCTTGGAGTAGACATTAATCTCTAAAATGGAAAAAGGGAGCGGAAAAGTCTTAGGGAAGCAGGGATTGGACCTTGAGTCTTGTCTGCTCCTCTGGAACCTTGCTCAGACTCTGAAGACTTGCTCAATACCCCTTGGGCTCTGGGGAGCACAGTGTGAGAACCATGCACATACCCTTATGTGCTTCGGCTTCCTTCTCTGAGGCCATAGCAGTGTGTGGACAGGGCTCAGCACAGAGCAGGTACACAGCAAGGGGTCCATGAATGTCAGCAGTAATGATACTATTCCACGGGGCTAAAGGGGATCCTCCCAGCTTCACTCTGCTGCCTTCGTGGCCACCAAAACTGGCTTTCCAAAGCACAGGTTTGACCCTGGGTCTCTCTCCCTTGCTAGATAACTTTCATGGCTCCCCACTGCTCTTGTGTGGCTTTGCACCTCCTAAGCCTGGCATTCGAGCCCCCCATGGTCTGCCCCTGCATCCTCCTTGAGCTCAGCAAATGTTTCCTCTGGGCCAGGCACTAAGGACAGTGAGGAGTAAGACAGACACAAGCCTTCATGGTCCTTCACAGGCTGTGAAAGAACAGAGAGTGACAGAGAGGTGCCCAGAGCATTAATGACAGAGCGCTGACCTTGTCAAGGAGCAGATGCGGATTAGTAAAGTATGCCAGGAAGGAGTTTTGTTGGAGCTGAGCTCTGCAGGAAGAACACAAATTAGGCGGAGATGGCAGGAGAAGGGCATTCCAGGCCAAGAGAAGCTTGTGCAAAGAGCTGGAGGTGAGAAGAGATATGGCGTGTTTGGGCCATGCTACTCAAAGTGCGGTCCGCAGACCAGCACCGGTCCAAGCTACTTGTTACTCATCTGTGATAAAATAATCGCAAAAAGTGAGAGTAGACTTTTATAAACTTTCAGAACCCTTTGACAGAGAAAATTTTAAAAAGATTTTTATTTATTTATTTGAGAGAGTGAGAGAGAGAGAGCACAAGCAGGGGGAAGGGGGAGAAGGAGAAGCAGACTCCCCACTGAGCAGGGAGCCCTATTTGGTGCTCTATCCCAGGACCCCGGGACCATGACCTGAGCTGAAGGCAGACGCTTAACCGATTGAGCCACACCGGTGCCCGACAGAGAAATTTTTATCTGTTGACTCTAACAGCAAAACCCTGGACTTGTATTTTGCATGTCTGCTTTTGTTTCATTTTTCTAATAATTCATTTTTATGGCATTTTCCAGAAGTACTGGTTCTTGTTTTTTAAAAATTAGTCTTGGGGCGCCTGGGTGGCTCAGTCATTGGGCGTCTGCCTTCAGCTCAGATCGTGATCCTAGGGTCCTGGGATCGAGCCCCATGTCGGGCTCCCTGCTCCGCGGGAAGCCTGCTTCTCCCTCTCCTGCTCCCCCTGCTTGTGTTCCTTCTCTTGCTGTGTCTCTCTCTGTCAAATAAATAAATAAAATCTTTAAAAAAATAAATAAATAAAAATTAGTCTTTCACCACAGATAGGTTGAGAAGCCCTGTGTTAGAGGAATTGACAGGGGGCTAGTGGGGCTGGAGCAGAGGGAGGGCAGGGAGCTCTCCTGGGCTACATCCACTCCACTTGCTCTCACCCATAATGCCCTCCTTTCTTCTCTGCCCTCCCTACCCATCCCTCAAAGCCCAGCTGTAATATTACCTCCTCTGGGTTCCCATGGTCCCTGAGACATCCGTTGGCCCAGTACTAATGACCAACCGTTGGAGTCAGGAGCTGTGTCCCCAAGTGACCGGGGATTCCTCAACGGTGGGGCCATGTCTAGTTCATGTCCAGAAGGAAAAGGAGTAAAGAGATGAAAAGCATGTACCTGCCACCGACCTCCCCGAAAACGGGGATCTAGAATCCTCTCCCTCCTACTCAGAGTCATGCAACTAAGACCAAATCACAGCTGGAGTTCTTAGCTTGAGGGAAAGGGCTGGGGTAGAGACAAGGGGAGGGTATAGCATGGGTGTACCCTGCTCCCCCTCCTCCATGGGCTTCCCTTAATCTCCTCTCCTGGGGGGCTGCCCCCCCCCCCAGAGCCTCCTGCTGAGGGAGGAGGAGCCACATGAAATGGGAGGGGCCTGAGCCCTGTCTCATACTGCTTCTGCCCCCTTCTCCTCTTGGGGTTCTCTGAGTACCTCTCAGATACCTACCCCTGCAGTATCTTCTCTTCCTCCTACACCACCGCCTGCTGAGTCAATCCCTCCACTAAGGCTGAATGAAAACCACCATGGCTGCGGTGCATTGAAAAGACCTAAGGGGACAATGGGCCCCAGGCTGAGAGCTGCCTAGGGACCTCTTCCAGGGGCAAGGGAACATAGCAGAGAATTCCTGAGTGCAAATCTTTTTTTTTTTTTTTTTAAGATTTTATTTATTTATTTGACAGGGAGAGACACAGTGAGAGAGGGAACACAAGCAGGGGGAGCGGGAGAGGGAGAAGCAGGCTTCCTGTGGAGCAAGGAGCCCAATGCAAGGGCTCGATCCCAGGACCCCGAGATCATGACCTGAGCCAAAGGCAGACACTTAAGGACTGAGCCACCCAGGCACCCCTTCCTGAGTGCAAATCTTAGTGCTGCCAGTTTCTTGCTGTGAGATCTTAGGCAAGTCACCATCTCTCTCTGGGCCTCAGATTCCTCCACAAGTAAAGCTGGGACCCTAAGTTCCCTTGCCAAAGGATTGTGGCAAGGATTAAATGAGCCAGAAAGTATGAAAAGCTTTTGTGTATCCTCCTGTAAAGTATGCTTACAATTTAGTTATTGCGAGGTGGACTTTGAGCAGAAGTTGGATTTGTTCCTATAACTGAAGACTGACCTATAACCTCAGTGCGTGGAGTTTGCAGGGCCCTAGCGAGGCCCCACAGAGACAGTGAGGTCCAGGGACTGACAAGTTAAGAGGCAACTTGGCCTAAAATTCAGCCCTATGCCAACTTTGAGAGCTTTGGTATGCATTTAGTTGTTACAAAACTAAAGCTGAAGTTAAATTTAAAGAAGACATTTTTAGGGGCACCTGGGTGGCTCAGTCAGTTAAGTGTCTGTCTTCAGCTCAGGTCTTGATCTGGGGATCCTGGGATTGGGCCCCGTGTTGTCAGGCTCCCTGCTCAGTTGGCTGTTCCTCAGGACGTTAAACATACAATTGGGGGCCTGCCTGGCTCAGTCAGTAGAGTGTACAACTCTTGATCTTGGAGTTGGGAGTTCGAGTCCCACACTGGGTGCAGAGATTACTCTAAAAACATTTCAGGCCACCTGGCTGGCTCAACGTGTAGAGGATCCGACTTCTGATCTCAGGGTTGGGAGTTCAAGCCCCACGTTGGGTGTGGAGGCTACTGAAAAATTTCAAAAAAAAAGTCTTAGGGGTGCCTGGTGGCTCAGTTGGTTAAGTGTCTGCTTTTGGCTCGGGTCATGATCCCGGGGTCCTGGGATCGAGCTCCGCATTGGGCTCCCTACTCAGTGAGAAGTCTGCTTCTCCTTCTCCCACTGCAACCCCCTCCCCCAACTTGGGCTCTCCCTCTCTCAAATAAAGAAAATCTTAAAAAAAAAAAAAGAAAGAAAACATTTTTAGCCAAATGTTGAAGACAGTTTTTCACGGGTCTCTTGCTTTTCTGCATGTCTTGCACGCAGAGGCATTGACTGTCTTTGTTCTAGGACATATTTTGTATAGGCAACAACCCTGGAACACAGAGAGAGTGTTTCCCTCCAGAGTAGGGAAGGCATGCTCAGTGCCTATTGTAAAAAATTTGGATTCTCTAAGCTTGGGGCTCCACTCCTGAAAATACCCTAGTGTGTGTGCGGGTGCTATGTGGTCTTCACTGCGTCACCCCATGGGAACTGGAGCTGGGAGAATCAGTTCAAGAAAATGTAGATACTCTGGCTGCTGTGAGTAATAAAGTCCTTTGTCTCTGACTCAGGAGGCTTGTGTCTTCTGCCAGCATCCATGAAATTGGCTGCCAACTTGTTAGCTTACAAGTAGGGTAACATCTCAGTCACTTTCACAGTGCTTGATACCAAAAAAGGCAAAACAGATGTTCAGATGTTTGGAAGAAATTATAAGAGAAAAGGATACTCTCAAAAGACACCAAAATTATCTAGTCCATTACAGAAAGAAAGGAGAATAAAGGTGGTTTAGAATACAGGCGTTGGATATAGCAGGACGTGATTCAAATCCCAGCCCCACCAAACAGTGAGTTGGGCGTGTTGTGAATGGCACAAAGGTGCCAGTCTTGCTGTGGGGACCGTGATGTAGGCTGCACATGCCTATTCAAGCATGGGTCCTGGGGGTAGACCCTGGCATGGGGCTGTGCTCCCCAGAGGTGGTGCTTCTTTCTTATCTGCTTATGGTGGTGGCTGGGGGGAAGGTAAGCATAAAATACATATAAAAGTATGGTATAGACCTGCGGCTACATGCCATTAGGTGAGAGTTTGGAACAGTTACCTAACTTCTCCAAACCTGTTTTCTTGCCTATAAAATGAGAACAGTGATCCCATATTTCACAGAATTGTTTATGAACTTAGAGGAAAAAGGGGCACCTGGGTGGCTCAGTCGTTAAGCGCCTGCCTTCGTCTCAGGTCATGATCCCAGGGTCCGGGGGTCGAGCCTGGCATTGGGCTCCCTGCTCCGTGGGGAAGCCTGCTTCTCCCTCTCCCACTCCCCCTGCTTGTGTTCCCTCTCTGTGTCTCTCTCTGTCAAATAAATAAATAAAATCTTTAAAAAAAAAAGAATTTAGGGGCGCCTGGGTGGCTCAGTCGCTAAGCGTCTGCCTTCGGCTCAGGTGATGATCCCAGGGTCCTGGGATCGAGCCCCGCATCGGGCTCCCTGCTCTGCAGGAAGCCTGCTTCTC
The DNA here is from genome assembly GCF_003265705.2 of Callorhinus ursinus. Classification (NCBI taxonomy): domain Eukaryota; kingdom Metazoa; phylum Chordata; class Mammalia; order Carnivora; family Otariidae; genus Callorhinus; species Callorhinus ursinus. The sequence goes on from NW_027397086.1 coordinate 6,719,413, forward strand.
CCTCTTCTACTCCCCCTGCTTGTGTTCCCTCTCTCACTGTGTCTCTCTCTGTCAAATAAATAAATAAAATCTTTAAAAAAAATAAAAATAAAAAAGAATTTAGAGGAAAAAAATGTGTGAAAAGAGCTTAGCACAACATCTGGCACGCAGGTGGTGCTTGAATATGGGACATGTTCTTATTACATTAAAAACAATAAAATGCTACAAAATTTAAAATGTACAAAACTATATGCAGGTGCTGACAGATGAACAGGTTTGCGTAAGATACAGAACACTGATAAAACGTTGTATCTGTGTTTGCTTATTTTCTGTCTCCCGTACTCTACGGAAGGCACGGACTTTGTCGGGTTCCCTCCAATATCCCCCAACCTAGTGCCTACCTGGCTGGTGGTAGGTGCTCTCTGAACATAAACAAGCCTGCATTTCGCAGATACGCTAGAGCACAGTGTAACTAGCCAAAGAATGCTGCCTCCACCACTTAGTGGCGAATGGTCTTGAGCAAGAGTGGCTTCCCCTCAGGGAGCCTCTGTTTCCCCACCTGTGAAATGGGATAACAACAGCACCTCCCCAGAGTGTGGGTTTTCCACTGGAAGGACAGCCTGGCACCAGCCCCTGCTAGAATCCCGTCCACGAGGTGCTCCCTTCCTCCCCTCCCCCCAGAAAGCCTACCTTGAGGAGCTCAGGTGCCTGCTTCTTGAGCTTTTCCATCTTCCACTCATTCTCACAGGGGTTGAGCGAGGAGGGTGGCGCTGTGCAGGAGCAGCGGCAGTCGGTCCCCGAGCTCACCGTCTCCACAGTGTAGTAGTCCTCCACCCGGGCCTGCCCGCTGCGCACTCGGCTGCAAGCGTCCTTGCTCAGTGGCCGCATGATGCACTTGCAGCGGCAGTCGGAGCCCTCCGAGGTCATCCGCACCTGGTCCATGTCACCAAACACCTGCAAGAGGGGCTAAGATGAGCCGAAGGCCAGGGCTGGGGGGAGGAGAGGAGAGGGGGAGCCAGAGGGGACAGGTAGCAGAATCCAGTGCCCCTGGCCTTTGTGGGACGGCTACAGGTAGCTGAGGAGGTAGCAGCCCTTTGGAGGAAATAGAGTACAGTAGCCTTAAGGTAATAATACCTGAAAATATTAATGGCCACCTTGAAAAACAGTTTGGCTGTTCCTCAGGACGTTAAACATAGAATTGGGGGCCTGGCTGGCTCAATCAGTAGAGTGTACGACTCTTGATCTTGGATTTGTGAGTTCGAGTCCCACACTGGGTGCAGAGATTACTTTAAAAACATTTCAGGGCAAGGGTTGGGAGTTCAAGCCCCACGGTGGGTGTGGAGCCTACTTAAAATTAAAAAAAAAAAAAAAAGTCTTAGGGATGCCTTCGTTACGTGTCTGCTTTTGGCTCGGGTCATGATCCCGGGGTCCTGGGATCGAGCTCCGCATCGGGCTCCCTGCTCAGTGGGGAGTCTGCTTCTCCCTCACCCTCTGCCTCTGCCCTCCACTCGTGCTCTCTCTCTCTCTCAACTAAATAAATAAAATCTTAAAAAAATTTTTTTAAAAACCCATAGAATTACCAATTACCATAGGACCTAATAATTGTACCGCTAGGTAGAATTATTCTCCAAAGATTACTTCTCCAAAGAACCAAAAATAGGTATTCAAACAAAGGCTTGTATATGAATATTCACAACAGCACGATTCACAATAGTCTCAAGGTGGAACCAACCCAAATGTCCATCAACTGATAGATACACAAAAGTTGATACCTTCATATGATGGAATATTATTGAGCCATAAGAAGGAATGGAGTACTGACACCTGCTACAACATGGATGAACCTTGACAACATGATGCTAAGTGATAGAAGCCAGGCACAGAAGGCCACATGTTGTATGATTCCATTTATTAATATCCAGAAGAGGCACATCCACAGACAGAAAGCAGATTAGCGGTTGCCAGGACTTGGGAGGGGGAAAATGGGGAGTGACTGTTTAATGGGCGCAGGGTTTCCTTTTGGAGCGATGAAATGTTCTGGAACTAAGTCGTGGTGATGGTTGCACAACACTGTGAATGTACTAAGAGCCACTGGATTGTAAACTTAAAAATGGTTAAAATGGTAAATGTATGTGCAGTTTATCACCATAATAAAAGATAGGAATGAAGACCTTTCATTGGACACCTACTACATCCCAGTTTCCATGTGTATCACACCCTTTCATAATACCTGTGTATGGAGGGGCTAGTTACCTCCAGAGTCCTTACCGTGGCCTTCAAGGCCGATGTGAGCTGACAGCCTCCCCGCAACCCTATCGCTTGCAACTCCTTCCTTCTTTGGGTCACTCCACTCCAGCCTCAGGGCCTTTGCAGATGTGGTACCCTCATCCCGAAACCCTTATCCCTGGCACTCCCTTGGTTCATTCCCTCATGTTACTTTCCTCTGAGAAGCCTTTCCCGACTACCCACTTCCCCTTACTCTGTCCCCTTATCTAGTGGCTTTGTTCTTCTTTATCATACCTATTACCATCTGAAGTATTATATTTGTGCTTGCTTATTTTTTCCCTTACTCTACTGAAGGAACCATTAGAGACAGGAACTTTGTCTAGTTCCCTCCTATACCACAGGATGGTGCCTGCCTGGCCCATAGTAGATGCTCTGTAAATATCTGTTGGATCACTGAGCCTGCATTTTGCAGACATGCTGGAGCACAGGGCTAAGAACATGGCGTCTGCCACCTGAGTTAGTAGCTGTGAGATGGTGGGCCACTCAACCTTTCCCCGCCACTCCCCGAGCTGGCTCAGCCAGCCCACCCTGGGCTCCAGGCTCTTGGGACACAGCTCTTTGTGGCTCAAGCAACAAACACCCCAGGCCTCATGACTACTCAGCTCTCACTGAAGCCACCAGGACTCAGGTGAGTTCGTGGCTCTGTTGGGCTTTCTGTCCAACGCCCGCGAGCGTCCCAGAGCCCTCTGGGGAAGGGCCATAGGTACTCCATTTCTGTTCTGAGCTGTCAGACACCTGTTTGAGTCTCTGGCGTCTGTCACACCCTGGGTGACAGCTGGAGGTGTAGGAGAAATAGATTGAAGTACATTCCCGAGCTTCTCTGCTAGATGAGAAGGCAGCAGGATGGGCTCTGAGAGCACAGAGGAAGACACCTATGCCAACTGCTCAGGGAGGGACCCCTTGGGGGACATCTCTAAGGAGAAGGGCATTCCAGGGAGAGCAAACCAGATAGGTAAAGACAAGCAAAGGCCTGGCACTTGGAGAAGGTTCACTCTGGCTGGTGCTTGCGGGACCCTGGGGTGGCAGGAGGTTAGGCTGGGGTGGCAGAGACCAGCTCATGGAGGACCCTGAAAGCTGGCTGAGGATCTTGGCTTCTTCCTGGGGAGTCACGGAAGGGTTTGAAGCAGGGGAGAGCCAGGGTCAGATCTGCATTCCAGGAAGCTCACTTGGGAGGCTTTGTGGATAGACGGTGGATGGAGGAGGCAAGCCGGGGGCACAGAGCCCAGGAGGAGACATCTACTGAGAACTCACAAAGTGCTGGGGCAGTGTGGGGCAGTGGTGAGGCACACAGCCATGGGCCATCTCCAGCTGTGTGCCCTTGGGTAGATTACTTAAACTCTCTGTGCCTCAGTTTCCTCATCTGTAAAATGAGAGTACTACTAGTGTCTACCCAGCAAAGGACTGTGTGAGGACTGAGAGACGGGATACCAGGAATGCGCTCAGTCCAGTGCCGGGAGCCCACAGCGTAGTCTGTACGTTGTAGCCGTTATTATTACTGACAATGGTCCTGAAAGGGGGTTGTTTATGTGTTCATTTCTCCATGGCGATGCGGTGGTAGATATTCTCAGCAGTGTCCTACAGATGGGACAACTGAGCCCTGGAGCCATCAGATGACTTGTTCGAGGGGATCAGAGCCTGGTGTGGGTAGACTTCCAGTCCCCTGGGGGATGAGGAGGGTGGGGAAGGAGAAAGCTACGGGTGGAAGCTTTGTCCCGGGCCTTCTGTGGGTGGAGTGTACTCTGGGCACCGCGGGGCAATCCTCCCCTGCCTGTGAACGCTGACAGCCAGCCTAGGGGTCCCACACATTCCTAAGAGCTTGGGCAGTGCCTCAAGCCTGCTTTCTCTTCGAGACTCCTGGGCCCCCTTCCCAGCTCTGCTGTGGACCGCTAGTCACCCCCACGCACTCCCCAGCGGGTAGATGTGGTTGTGTTCTGTGTGGCCAGGCCACAGAGGCCTCCTCCTGGGGACCCACTCATCACCCCGGCATCCACCCCCACCGGGAGCAGCCTCCCTATCAGACTGCAACATTCCTTCTCTCCTCAGATGAGGTGCTACGTCCTGGCGGGGGGCAGCCGAGGCCCTGACACCTCAGCTGCCAGGAGCCTAGGCGAGGCCCTTCCTCTGGTGATGACTGGAGCCCGTGGTGCTTGATTGGAGGCTGCAAAGCACCGTGGTGGGGAGCCTCAAACCCCAGCTCCTCCATTCCCCTGCATGGCCTTGACCCCTCTGAGTCTCTGCACCCTCCTCTGCAAAACGGGGAGGACAACAGCCTCATAAGCCCAACCTGAGGCTGACATGAGTCCACGTGCGCAGAGCAGCCGTCACCAAACCTGGCACAGAGTCACGGCTCTTTAGGTGGTACTTGCTATCCAGGTAGCCGCCCAACCCTCCCTCACATCGGCGCGCCATTTTCTACGTCTCTCTCCTCATGTCACAACCCCCTCTTAAAGGGGAGAAATCTGAGCATCAGAGAAGACTGGAGGCTTGCCCAGGGTCAATATGAACAGCCTGACTCCAAATTTTGGTTTACTTGCTGTTCATCCCATGACCACCCATCCTCACCAGGTGAGGGCTTCTCCAACAGCAACCGAACTGTGACCGAGAAGGGGGCCCTGGGTTGGGTCGCAGGGGGGGCAGTAGAGGGCCTGGCCCACTCTGCCCTGGGCATGAGGGCTGTCCCTGCCTCAGGCCTCCCCCCCACCTCTCTCTACAGCCTCACTCAGCACACACTGCTGCCAAAGACCCCAGAAGTGTGGGTGGTTCGTGCTTAAAAACATCCCTAGGTACTTGCAAGGAAATCCTACAATGAGATGGCAAGAGGGCATACTTGAGATTTTTCCGAAGAAAGATGGATAAGTTTGGCCACAGTGGGAAGAGGGGGGGCGCGGTTCAAGCTGTGAAATGTTCCAGAAATGAGCAGATTCAAATTGTGTCACCTTGAGGTGGAGTCTTCTCTCTTCTCTCCTGGCCAGTCCCGACGCCCTGAAAGCACGTTTCCAGGTCCTCCTGCAGGCAAAGATGTCCCCCAGAGCCCACTGCCAGCTCGACACTTCCCTGAATGGCACAGGACCCCCACACTGAAGCCATCCAAAACTGGACCCGGCATCTTTTCTCAACTGATGTCTACCTACCCTCCCACCCACCCCAGGTCTCTGAGCCTCCCTTTTTACACCAGACAAGCCATCAGTCACGTTCTTCCAATTCTTTATCCTGAATATCTCCCATCTCTCTCTCCGACTCCCCGTCCGTTCCATGACCACAGCCCTGAGTTCAGACCCCATTAACTGCTTCTGGGAACACAGCAGCCTCCTCTCTGCTGGCTTAATCTCCCAAAAGCTCCTCTTTGATGATCTGTGACTCTCTTGCTCCACAAACCTCCATGGCTCTCTGTACCTCCGTGAGTTCTCACTGGGGGATGTGCCTTGGGAATTACCTAGAACGCACTTGGAAAATGCAGACGCGCTGGCCTTAGTCCACACTTGTAATCTCAGACTCTCAGGTACCCGAGGCCATTTGGATGCCTACTGGAAGCTGAGCATCCTGGAACTCCAGGACTCTCCAAACTCCTCCATCTGACTCTTTTGACCTTCAGTGGTTAAGCCTGGTCCTGGGGGCACCAGCAGCAGGGTTGTGTAAGATTCTGGATTCAAGTGCTGGGCACGGGGCTTGGCACACAGGATGTCTCTCAGTACTTTGTTCTAGGTGCCCCAGCCAACGGGAATGTCGGGACAAGAATTTCCCTGTAGAGAGACCCTGTGGGGCCTGGCGTGGCCCCACGCTCTTTGTGTACAGAAGGACTTCATTACTTGTATTCCCTGTCTGCCCTGAGCCTGTTTTCAATTACACCCACAGGCGGAAACTCCCAGAGCAGAGGCGCAGCAACACCTAAGCCCCCGGGACCAGCCCGGCCTAGAAGATCTGATGCAGCCTGCGACACGTCTGCCTGCCTGCCTTCAGCCCCCCTGCTCCCCCCTGGCCCAGTTCCCACAAGCCTTGGCCTTCCCTCTGTCCTTGGGCCCCTGGTCAGTGGCGGGGATGACCAAAGACCCCCTTTCCACATCTGGATGCATGGAGGAAGTGAGGCACCTTTCACGGATGGGGAAACAGGTAGCAAGGGGGAATTCTCAGCCACATTCCAAGGACATATTAGCAGAATGCAGGTTCCCAGAGGTCTCTGGTGCCACGCCTGGGTTTCATGTGGTTACCTGTCTGTCCATCCCAAACTCCGAGCTGGGCAGCCCCTCAGAGATGCCAGGGAAGCTGTGAACTCCCTCTCCCACTCCCATGCTGGACAAAGCACTTCCCTAGATGAAAACTCCTGTTTAGGATAGACAGACCTTGCCATAAACATGAAATGAAAACGCACTGAGTGAGGAGCTGCCCGAGACCACAGAGTTCTGTGGTGAGTACTGGGGTTGAGTTGCCCCTGTACCCCAGAAAGTATGGGGCAGGAGGGGGTACTGGACCTCCCAGGAGCAGGAAGCCTAAGGAGAGGGCCAACTTAACCCTTTAGGGCTCTAGCTAGATAGACTTCAAGTCCCAGGCTGGCCCTGGAAGGGCTCTCCCCCTCCCCCAAATCGGAGAGGCTTGAAGAGGAAGGATGGTTATGGGGGAGGGAGAGGGTGATTATGAAAACAGCTCTCCCTGTAGAGCCAGCAGGAGACCGGCTGTGCTGAGGAATGCGGAGTAAATTCACCCATCACTTGATTTTTATTTTTCCCAGCTGGCTGAAGTGGTGTGGGGTGGGAGGTGTCTGAGGGAGGGCTGTGCTGTGTCCCCCAGCTGCTTCATCCTCCAGGCTCTAGAGTACGCCTCCCTACCCCACCAGCCCCAGCTTGCCCTGGGACAACGAAACACACACACACACACACACATACACACACACACACACACACACACACAACCTAGCAAGTGTTTGGCTGACTCACTACATAAACAGGGTGTTCAGTTTTCTTTGTCTTTGCTTTGTTTTGAGTGCTAGCCCTCCTCCACAAGCTCTACACGCATGGCTCGGAGGATGCCCAGGACCAAATATTCCTCCCAGCCAGAGAGACGGGAGGGGCAAAGCGCTGATCAGGTTATGTGGGGTTTTTGGCTCACTGCTCCCCCACCTGAGCCAGGTCAGGGAATCCAAGAAGGCCCTACACGGAGAGGAAGTTGGCAGACATTGTTTTTCAGACGGGGAAACTGAAGCCCGCAGGCAGGCAGTGACTTGCCCAAGGTCACACAACCAAAGAATAACAAAGGGCCAGAACCCAGGTTTTTTGATTCACAAGCTAGCCACATCTCTATATACTCTAGTTTCTCATCTGTACAGTAGGGATGATACTCATTCCCTTCTTGTCTTTGGAGCACATGGTCAGAACTGCAACTCACTTGCTTTCATCCCCTGAGCCGGATCTTCAGGATGAGGGACTTCTGGTGCCCAGTGCTCATGCACTTACTGTGTGGCTCGTGGCTTCTGCCCTTTACCTTGCCTCTGGACAGTGCAGCCTCACCTTCTGCCCAGGAAAGAGGCTGGAGCAACATCAAGAAAAGCCACTCCATGAAGGAGTGAGCAGGGCCTTACCTTCTTCCCTCGTTCATTCCCAGTCCCATCCTTGTCCTAACTGGGTTATTTCCAGAACGCCCTCAAGGGGGCCCTGCTCTGACTGGCTCTTTCAGGTTCCCCTAGTAAGATTCTGTAATCACAGCATGATTTATTGGGCACCTACTAGGTACCAGGTGTGGTGCTACACATTTTACAGGCACGACCTCGCAAAAGATCACCAACCGTAGGAAGTGGGAACTCTTGTTATTCCCATATATATAAGTGAGGAAACGGAGACTGGCAGAGGTGAAAGGCCCAAGATCACCCAGCTGAGAGGTGGAGGGGGATTTGAACTCAGGTTGGCTTGACAGCGCAGCAGATCCTTTTAGCCACAACTGAGAAGACTTCAGGTGCCTTCTGGAAACACGGTGTCCTCCAGAGGGTGCATTAGATTCCTGGCAGGACTACCGAGGCCAGGCGAGTGACCAAGCCCACTTGGTTCATTGGGTAGGTACTCTGGGTTCCCAGCACGGCCGGAAAGCCTTGGCTCAGGGTCTGCTGCAAACCTGGGAGTCCCTGGGTAGCGGTTACCCAGGGGTCTGCCCGACGTGGGTCAGCCTCCCATGGAAACTTTGGCCCAGATTTCCAGGCGCCCTTGCCCAGCGCTCCTGGGAATCCCTAGGCTGGGGACTGCATCTCTTGTCTGCGCCCCTTCCAAACTCCCAGGCTCCCCTCTTCCTGGCCCTGGGTTTCAGTGCTGATCTCCTCCCCGCGCTGAACTGGGTCCCAGAGCCCTTTCCTGAGACCCCCAGGTCCCAAATACCCCTACCATCTCCAGCGCTTCTTCCCCCTCTCCCTGGGTCGTGGCCCAAGTGGCTTTCGTGCTGAGCCCGTCGGGTCTCCCCTCTCCTGGTCCTCCGCTCCTGGCCCCGACACCCTCCTTGGTCCGCACCCCAGCCACAGCGCCCCCTCGCGCCCGGCTCCCCGCGGAGCTGAGCCCCGGTCGGAGGGCCGCACCATACCTTACTGTCAGCGCGCACCCGGCCGGCGCGCGGCGGCAGCAGCAGCAGCAGCAGCAGCAGCGGCGGCAGCAGGAGCAGGGGCAGTGGCCGGGGCCCGGGCCGGGACAGGAGGGCGGCCGCGGCCATGGCGGGATGGGCACGGTGGGCACGGACAGCCGCGTGCGGACGCTGGGAAGCGCGGGCGGCACTGCGAGCTCGGTGCGCAGCCAGCAAAGGCCGCGCGGCGCGCCCCCCGCCCCGCGCCCCCTCCCGCGCCGCCGGGGGCGGAGCTAGGGTGGAGGGGGCATCCCGCCCCGCCCGGCCCTCTGCGGGGCCTCTTCGCCATTGGGCGGCTCTCCAAAGGGCATCCCTGCGAGGACACAAAAAAGGGTCTTGTTCCGAGTCCCCAGGAGCAGCGGGGCCGATAAGCGGAGCGCGGTCCCCACACGGACGGAGGTCTTGCTCTGTGAGATGCTCTGTGGGCGTGTCCCTTCACCTCTTTGAGCCTCAGTTTCCTCATTTGTAAAATGGGGGAAATAGTGCTCTCCTTTTGGAGTGGTTGTTAAGTTCAGATGAGTGATGTTTCCAGGGCAGGTGAGCCTTTGAGCTCTCCCAACACCCAGACCCCGCCAGCTCTACCCTTCTCACGGCTCAGACCCCCCTCTCCCGCATGTTTTTTTTTTCCTCTTCCCTCCAAAATCCCGCCCGGCGACCCCCAACTAAACTCCAGTAGCTCCCGGCTTTAAACACCCTTCCTCCTCCCCATCCTCAGGAGGGAGTGCTTCATTTCTCTGGTTCCTAGGCAGCAAAACTTTCAAAAAGGAGCCGCCTCCCGTCGCACTCCTCAGGTTCCCTGCCCATCCCCTCGCTCCATGGCTCTTCGGTCTCACGTGGAGGTGCCTTGCTGAGGTCCTCTGGAGCTCCTGTAAGCGCACCCAAGGCGGCACCTCTTTACCTTCCCAGAATCGAGAGTTCTGGATCATGCCTCCTTCTCAAACCCTCCCCTCTCTCGGTTTCTTTCGGATTCCCCGTATTATCTCACACTTTGCAGGTCCTTCCACCTCTGCGCACCCCACAGGGGGCCAGACGCCCTTCTCTTTCCTCTCCATGCTGACTCCGTAGGTGACCCTCCCTTGAACCCAAGACAGTCCCACCTGTGTGTCTGTTTACCAGCCCTTGTAAACTTCAACTGCTCAGAAAGGAACCTTTAACTGTGCCTCAAATGTCCTACCTTACCACTACTCTCAAGCACTTCCCCTCATGCATATCCCTTCCCCTGCTCCTTTTCTTCATAGAATTTACTGCCCCATGAAACTTTCTAGTTGGTATGTGTGTTTCCTTGCAACCTTTCTGCCTTCCTTTGTGGGAGGACGTACCTCAGCAGTGCACAGACCTTGTGCACGAACAGCTACCTGAGTAGTCTGGAAGTGTGGTCCCAGGAGCCTCAGCATCACCTGGGAACTTAGAAATGCAAATTCTCAGGCCCTACCCCAGATCTCAGGAAGCAGAATCTCTAGAGATGGGGCCCAGCAATCTGTTTTAACAAGCCCGCCAGAGGATTTATAATTTGAGAGCTACTGGGTTAGCACAAGGTCTGGTGCTCCCTAACTCTGAGCTGCAGCAAGTCACGTGCAGCTGGTGTTCAGTACAGATTAGCTTCTTTCATGACTAGAGATCTGGGCACGTGTCAAAACCAGGGCTGGATTAGTATAAAACATGAATATGCTGTGTGTTCTTGTTTTTTTTGTTGTTTGTTTGTTTTGTGTTTTTTTTTTTTTAAGATTTTATTTATTTGAGGGGGGGGTGGCAGAAGAGGGAGAAGAATACTCCCTGCTGAGCAGGAAGCCAGATGCAGGGCTTGATCCCAGACCCTGGGATCCTGACCTGAGCTGAAGGCAGAAGCTTAACCGACTGAGCCACCCAGATACCTCTGGTGTGTTCTTATGTGCATAGACTATCTGTGAATGGACACACTATAAACCAGTATCGTGGTTATTGCTCAGGAGGGAAACCAGTTGTTGGGAAACAGTAAGGAGAAAGGTTTACTTTTCACTGAATACTTTTTTTGCATCTGGGAATTTTGTAATGTATGCCCTATCTATTCAAATTATAGACAAAATGTACTTAAAACAAATAGAACCACACAGGGATTCTCTTTCTCAGCCTGGCTCTGGTTCTCCGGCTAGGCTCTGGAAGAAAAAGACCACTGTCACCCCAAACTCTGCCCTCTGCTGGCTGTTCCACAAGACGGCCCCACAGTCTCTGCTTTCCTCCTTTTCACCCTTCTCTGCTGCCCTTCTTTCTCTCAGCAGGCTCCAGTCCCCATGGATTCTCTCAGGTCCCACTTGGCCTTGGGACCTTTGCATATGCTGTTCCTTCCTCCTGAAACTCTCTCTCTGCTCAGTCTTACTCACTCCTACTCATTCTTCCCATCTTATTTCAATGTTCCTTATCCCGGAAAGCCTCCTCTGATCATCACCCCCCGACAAAAACGAACGCTGCCACACATTCCCGCAGCACCAGAAACTTCTAGGTGTGTTCTCACTTGTAGAACTTACGTGCACTTGTGGGTTTGTGTGGTTATCTGATCTGATTAGTGTCTGTCTCCACCACCACTGGGCAAAGCCCCCATGATGGGGCTCAAACCTGCTTTGTTCTTAAGTGTATCCCTGTTTCGTCCTGTTCCTCTGTCTGGTCCTCTGGCCTCAGGACCACTCCCCTGAAGATCCCTCCATATTCTTCGATACTTTCCTTTCCAGCTCTTCTGTCAGGAGTCCTGCCGGTGATGGGAGTCTTTTCCATCAGTCTTCCTGAGCCTGTTTCCTCATTTGTAAATTGAGGGGAAGTACTGACTTCTCAGGATGGTTAGGGAGGTGGGGAGCACTGTAGGGAAAAGATCCCATCATAGGTGCCAGGCACATGGCAGGGGCCTACCTCATAGGACTCTATATGTTTAGGACAGTAGCTGGGGTCTCAGCATATTGTCATTTCCCTCACCTTTCTCAGTTTCATGGTAATTGACTCTTCCCAAGGAGCATTTTCAGAGGAGAGGTGAATGGGAATTAGGATAGCTCTTTAACGGAACAGGTCCCATTTATTAGGCCAGGCCTTATATTAGTTGCTTTGCATGCATCATGTTAATTCTCATAACAATCCTGTGAAGTAGCGGCTCTCATTATTTTCCCTCCCTCCCCTTAGAAACCAGGACTTTGAGGCTCAGAAGTAACATGCCCAAGGTCACGGTTACTAAGTAGAAAAGTCTGATCTGTTTTATTCATCCTTTCACTCACTCGGCAATTACTTATTGAGTGTCTACTATGTTCAGGCTCTGTGCTCAGCAGCTGGGGCTATAATGATGAGGGAGAGAAGAAAGGGCTTTGACTATCAGATCTAGGAAAGCTTTCAGGAGGAAGTGGCAACAAAGCCGGAGTCTGAAGGAAGAAGATGAGTTGCTTCTAAGGGCTGGGTATTTGGCGAATTTTTTGGTCCATCTTTGAGAGTCAACTTAGAATCTGTCCACCACTGAAACCCCAGGCCTTCAGGAGGTTTCTGCAGTACCACTTAATCTCTGACTGGATCTCCAAGGAAAGGGAATTCACTACCTCCAGAGGACTGTGATAGAAAGGGAAGCTCTGAAGGCACCTGGGTGGCTCAGTTGGTTAGGTATCTTGCCTTCAGCTCAAGTCATGATCCCAGGGTCCTGGGATCGAGCCCCACATTGGATTCCCTGCTCGCCAGGAAGCCTGCTTCTCCCTCGCCTCCTGCCTGCCGCTCCCCCTGCTTGTGCTCTCTCTGTGTCAAATAAATAAATAAAATCTTAAAAAAAAAGAGAGAGAGAGAAAGAAAGGCAAGTTCTGGAAGGCCTAGGAAAGCCATATGGTCCTGACACATTTTAGAACCCAGAACTGAGGGTATGACCCAGAGGATCCATCTCCTCTGCCCCCTCCCCCTCACACCACACTAAAGGCTTTCCTCCCCCCATCTGGGGCTGGGGAATGGTAGTAGGGAAGCAATTAGCTCAACAGAGCTGTAAGGGAACACAGACAGGATCTAGATTAGATGTCCCCTGGTGGGAAGTATTTAAAAATGTGTCCCTGAGGATATATTTGAACAGGATCTTGAAAGATGAATAGGAGTTTGGGAGTGGGTTGAATGAAGCCAGCAGAGTTCCAGCTTGAAGGAGCCAAGGTGCAGGTTCTGATGTCTGACCCACTAGGGTCAAACCCACTAGGTTTGGAATCCCCATCACTGCTGGGTGACTTCATCAGTGTATCACAGAGACAATACTGGAGCTACCTCATAGAGCAGGTGTAAGGTTTGGGCAACACAGTGTTAATGTAAATCTCTCAGAAAAGTGGCCAGCACTTTTCTGATTAAAGATACAATACAGGTTAACCAATGTTGGTAAGGAACAGCCACCTTCAAAGTGCAAGGAAGCGTTGCAAAACATTCTGTGTAGCAGGTGAGGGAAGCGGTGTGATGAGAAACGTGGTCAGGGGTTAGACCAGGCAGGGGTGTGAATGCCAGGATAAGGATTTTTAAAAAATTAAGCAAGGAATGAGAGAAGAGGCAATGGATTGGTAGGGCGGGATTCAGGGGTGGTGAGGAAGGGGCAGCCACCAGGAAGCTGTGGCATGACCCGCAGAGGAGAGGCGGGCAAAGCACCAGAGCTCTTGTTCTTTGTCTTCAAACAGGCCAGGTAGGGCTTAGTTACACCTGGGGCAGCAGCCAGGATGGGTCTTTCCCTGAGAGGGTCGCCGAAGGCGGTTCCTCGGGCCGGCCCAGAGGCTGGTGGCCGTGCGCCACCTGGTGGCTGCAGAAGTTAGGCTCAGCCCGGAGTAGGGGAGACCGCAAAATCCGGCCTTTTGCTCCGGGAAACTGAGGCGGGGAGCGCGGCGGGGGTAGGGTGGGGTTTGTGATCTTTCGATTGGACTTCGTCCCTATTCTAACCCCACTTTACAGATAGGGTAACCAAGGAGAAGGGAAGGCGAACAAGGCGGGGTAAGGAGTTTCTCAAGCGGAGCGCTTCAAGACACCAGGAGTCAAGAGCCTGAGAATTTCTTTAATGGCATCAATGGCCTGGAGGTTTATTTTCCATTCTGTTGGGCGGGGGAAAATGAAAGAGGAGGAAGAGAAACCGTTGTCTTTCCCGCCCACCCGGAGGTAAAAGGCTTTTAAGAGTACCCCGGAAAGCAGAGTTTTATAGATTCCATTTGCATACGAACGTAGTCACCTGGAGTTAAGCTTCGGGCCTTTAATCTCTGGTCCAATTTGTCCCGAAGCCGCGGAGGAAGTCCCTCGTGAAATACCTCCAAACTCCGCCACCATCTAAGCCCCGCCCACAGGGCTGGGCTTCATTGCACGTGCTCACCCAGCTCCTTAGCGATCCGCCCCTAGGAAAGACTCATTGTCTAGGTGGGGGGATACGGGTAGTCGTAGCGTGCTTTGATCTTGGAAAAATCAAATAAAGAGAAGGGGCCTGAAGTAATCTTTGTTAAATTTTCACCCGAAGTTTTTTGTCTCGGTTCGTGACATTCACAGGCCTTGGCCTTCACTTCTCAGCGCTGCTTATCCTTCTTTCCACCCCTTCAATTGGTGGGGTCCCGCGTGGCCGGCCTCGCCCGGCGGACTTCAATTCCCAGCGTGCCCCTCAGGCCCGTGCGTGGTAGCGGCGCGTGACGTCGGGGGAGGGAGCTGGCCAGTGCTGAGGGGGCGCGGCGCGGAGGGGCGCGGAGGGGCGCGGAGCCGGGCGGCTCGGGGCCCAGAGAGCGCGGCGGACGGGAGCCCGCCGGCCCCTGACAGCCCCCTCCCCCCGGCGGACGACGACGACGAGGACGAGGGCGCCGGTCATGGCGGAGCAGCGAACCGAGCGCGGGCCCTGAGCACCACCGCATGGAGCGGGACGAACGGCCGCCTAGCGGAGGGGGAGGCGGCGGGGGCTCGGCGGGGTTCCTAGAGCCGCCCGCCGCGCTCCCTCCGCCGCCGCGCAACGGTGGGTGAGGGGCGTGCGGAACCCGGGCCCAGGAAGAACCGACCGTCTGTCCCTTGCCCCTGGGGTTCCCTTCCTCTCGGCCGACTCTCTGAGCCGGCTCAGAGAAGCCGCAGCGGCTCTGGGTCCCCTCAGCGTGGACCTTCACCCCGGTCCCTTTAGCGCGGACCCTCCCTCCTCCCCCGTGTTCCTCGATGTGGACTCTCCCCCTCCTTCCCCGTTCCCCTCAGCGCGGACCCTCCCCCTGCCCGGTTCCTTCAACCCGGACCTTCTTTTCCCCCTCCCCCCTGTCCCCTCGGCACAGGCCTCCCCTCCCCCCGTCCCCTGTGCGCGAATCCTCCTCCCTCCCCCCAGGTCCCTTCAGCGCCGAGCCCTCCCCTTCCCCTGGGTCCCTTCAGCGCGGACCCTCCCCGGCCCCCCACCTCCGGTCCCGTCAGTGGGGGCTTTCCCTCCCCCCTCGGGTCCCCTGAGCTCCTAGCCTCCCCTTTCTCCCCTCCGAGGGTCCCTTCAGTGCCCTCCCCTCCCCCTCCGTCCCCTCGGCGCCCTCCCACGCGGGTGCCCCCTCCCTCCGCGGACGCCACACCCTCGTCCCCCGTCGTTCTCTGTGCCGTCACCTTTCTGGAGCCGCTTTCCTACTCCTGCAGTCCCGCGCTTCCCCTGCCACCCCCGTATGCACCGCGAGCCTTCCCCTCTGCCCCGACCCCCAGTTCGTTCGCTACCCGCTCAGCGTTTCATTTTCGGACCTCTCGGTGCCTGCTCCACACCCCGTTCCTTTGCTTCTGCCCCCGCCCGTGCTCAGCCCCTTCTCTGCTGGCTCGGATCTCCGGCCCGACCAGGCGCTCGGGACACCTGCCTCTTCCCTCCCTCCCAGCGGCCCGTCCGGGTCCGCGCTTTCCCAAGCTCAGCTCTCCCCTTCCCTTTCGCGGTCCCGGACCCACACGCTGAGAATTCCTCACCTGGCCGGGCGCTTCCTCCCGCTCTCCCCCTGCCCCCACGTCCGGCCCAAGCCCTCGGGTTCCTCCTGGCCGACTTGCCCTCCCCCCCCCCCCCGCCGGCTCCCTTTCTCTGCGGGGTGTTTTATTTGTATCTGTTTGATATTTTCCCCCCTCGGTGTTTGCCGCGGAATGTTTTTATTGGTAACGTGTAAGGAGCTTTTGTGAGGTCGTAAAAGGTGAACTTTTGAACTTGGAAAGCGCCCTGGAGCAATTAGCGCAGGCGATAGCCCCGGGAGGCCTGCATTACAAAGGGTGCTCGTACCGGCCGGCAAACGCTCCGGCTGCAAACCCGATTTATTTATTTATTTGCCCTGCCTTCCACCTTTCACATCTCCTCATTTCCGAATAAAGGGCAGGCTCTCGGAGATCGGCGCCTCCTCCCCTCTCTGCGCCATAAACTCGCAATTCTCTGAAAGATCTAGGACCGAACACTGTCTAACAAGTAACAGATTTCAAATTGAATGCAAACACCCGGGACAGTTAGGAGGCACTAAAAATTAATTGCTTCAGCAAGAAGTTTCTCAATCAGGACAGTGACCTGGCAGGTGTGAGGAAAGTAACCTGAAAATAGGTCATTTAGGCGCTCAGTTGTTGAATGAATGAGGAGCTACGGAAGGGGAGAGATTTGGGGGTGAATCTGCGACTTCGTGTACTTACAAACTCATCAGACATTTACTGCCAATTCAGTAGATCTGGTATTTTTACCAGTTAAGGGAAAAGTCGGTTTAGAAGAGAGCCTGGTTAATTTCACTTGATGTTGCTGACCAAATAGTGGTATGTTCTAGAAGCTCTTGTCCTTTTTTAAGATGTATGTGATGTGTGGTATCTAGGTGGCTGGCAGTCCCGTGGGATGTCTTTGGAGAATAATTTCTGAATGTGAACATGTTTGAGATCAATAAAATCCCGTGTCACAAAGGAGGAGGCTGGAATCCATTGAGGGTAGAATAAGACAGTATCATAGGAACAAAGGATTTCTTTAACGCTTTTGACTTTTTAAGCTTTTTTAAGTGGAGATTTGTTTTGGTATTGATGTACGAACGTTGTAAATCCTGATCTAAAATTTACTATGCTGTTTTTTTTTACCCAACCTACATCTATCTTATAGCCCATGTTAAGGGCATGTATTTTCATGATGTCTTTCTACGAGTGTGTACTTCCTGTACCCACCTGTGCATAGCATGTAGATGATCGATTTTACTGCAGACATTACTTTCATTTCTACTTGAGAATGTTGTAAGGGAAGCCTAGGAACTGCATTTGCTATTAATTATTCATTAGTACATTTTAAAGAACTCAATGGTAATTTTAACTCTTAATCAAATTTCCCATTCATAGTCTCATTTCCTCAATTGGTCAGAACCATTTAAAAGAATGTTATCGAACATTCCATTTAGGCCAGGGTGGCTTTAATATTTTACATCAGTCCATTTTAGTGCTACAAATATTTCCTTTTTGTTGAAAACACAATGGGACTTTGGGCAGTTTGGGATTAAAAGAAAATACATGAAAGGTTAGACTGTTGTGGGATGTTTTATTTTTCACTGAGCATTGTGTATTGTTTTACAATTTATGTTCACTATCTCTTGTATTTTAACATGCTTACAGAAGAATTACCAAAATAGAAAAAAATAAAGTTTACCTTTGGAATGGTGGGGACTTCTTTTACCTTTTATACTTACTAATATTTTTCTCCAAAGCAAATGAAACTGCTTAAGTTCTAAGGAGAGTAAATGAATTCTCCTGGCTTTTTATCCTAATGAGTGATTTTCATTTTGTATGAAATATTTGCCAAGAATAGCTATCTAGATAGGAGATCTTTTGGTTTGTGTCATGAAGAAATAAACTGGAGGTGGAATTTTAGAAGTGTTTTCCTGCCGGAAACACCGTTAATGCTGAATTCACAATATTTTAGTTTTTTTTTTTTTTTTTTTTTTTTTTTTTTTTTATTCTATCAGAACAGAGTTGCTAGCCTTTTGATGCACCATCACCCTTTCAGGAATTTCATGTGCTGGCTGCTCCAGATATTTTCAGTTGTTGCTGTAAGTTTTCATAACAAACACAAGCTCATTTAGTCATAGTAGAAGACTGCTCCCTTTTTGCGGTTTCAAAGGAAGATGATTTGTGGAAGTATATGCTGAATATTACGTTTGTTATATTTTAACAGAATGAAGTAGTAGTCTTTTTGATATTTTAAGTAAAAGGAAGGTTAATAAGCCATTATCAGCAATTAAAAGCATGTTTTATGTAACTATACTTGGGAGGAAATGGGGAGAAATTCGCTAAATAACTTGATGCCTTTTTCCTGCTATGATCGTGTCGTGCAAATCTGAAAATATCTGAAAAATATCAGATATTTTCCATGACAGTTTAACTTTTAGTTCTGTGACTTTAAAAGTTAATTCTGAGTCACCTCAGAATTTTCTTCATTGAAAAAAAAATACTGTGGTATTGTTGTATACAAAGGGCACATAGGTATTTTTTAGTAAGTTCTGTGACCTCAAAAGAACACTGAAAGGATTGGTGATTTTGAGCAGCTGAGGTGTGAGATTTTTCGGATCTCTTATTTACCATCCATCAAAATCTTTGTGAGGATTTCTGTTTCTTATAATGAAAATGTGATCGTGACATGCTTCATAATCTGTAAATTATTCTGAATTACATAGCAAAAAGGTATGTGGTGTGTGTGCATGCGTTAGCATGTGAAAAGAAGTTAGATGGGAAGCTAGTGAAATAAAATGGTAGATTTCCTAAACTGTGGCCAAATCATGCATTTCCATTTCCATTTTATTAATAATTTCTTGGTTTTTCTTTTTTTTTTTTTCCCCTTTTCCCCTGAGGTTTTGGGGCAAAGGTAGAAAATAAGCTATAGATTAAAATACCTAATTTTAGGTTAGCGGAGGATAGGGCTTAGAAATGCCAACTGCTACTATGATATTGATAAAGAAGTTTTTTATGCCACTTGTAGTGCTTGTTGTGCAAGTTGTCTTCAATTGCTAATGAATGTTAGTGTGTTTGGGGGCCTGGGGCTGTGTAAGTGTGTTTCATCTTATATTAAGACACCATCACTTAGTTTTTATAACTAGGTAGGTATTTATTGGTTTGTGTTGTATAAGCTGGTCTGTTGATAAATTGTGTTCAGATCGGAACCTCTGGCTTCAGAATTTCAAAAGCCAGGGTGACTCCTTCTGTATCAGGAGACTTAGTTTTCAATAAGCTCATTTAGATCTCTTCGGGGCCTTGTCATAATTTTTAGTTTTATATTTACCTTTGTGTTGTAGCCAAGTTGAAGGACACTTTCTGTTTAAATATTTGTTTCCATGTATATAATTAGGTTGAAGGTTAAATTTGAGAAGATGCCTTTTAAGAGTTCTACGTTCTTGGTCCTATCCTTTTAAAGTAGGACAATAAAAATGGCTTATTTTGTGTGAACCAATCACCTTATATGTGAAAATGGGTCACAGTCAGAAAAATTAAAGTTCTGAATCAACAGATAAATAAAACTTGCATTTCTGCAAAAAAAAAAAGTCCTTGAAACAATTTTAACAGAAGGTAGCTACTGAATATGCCTATTGCAAATACCTAATTCTTTGCAGTGCTTTGAAAGTATTTCCAAAACCAAGACATTGTAAACAAAAGTATTTTGTTTCAGACTTTTTTTTTGATTATTCAAATTTGTATTTTTAAGGTCAACTTTACCTGGCTCAGGTAATTTCTTAATTTCTTTACGGATGCTTTTGATTGATAACTAGAGTTCAGAAATCCCAGAATTATTAAAAGTCGGCAAGAAGTCCTGAACAGGTAATTGATTTTCGGGTGCTGAGCCCCTGTTAGAGCCAAAGTTTCAGATTCATCTGAGCTTAACCTTAAAAAAAACAAAAAACAAAAAACAAAACTCTGGGTGTAACTTTGTTATATACAGTATTACTAGAATCAAGCCCAGTATTTATTGCTTGTTTTCCAACATGGCTTGTCTTTATGAAAAAGATAAGGCTGTTAGACTACAGATGATGGAAAATTAGAAGAAAACCATTGTGAGGTGTCTTACCTGCTGCTTTTCAGTGTGGTTTAGAACTAATTGTAAAAGAGAACTTTGTTTGAAAGAATAAAATATTTCCGACTTTATTTCGTCCTTCCCTTACTACCTGCTATTAAATAGAAGTCTGTACTGTAGAACAGCTTCTCAAGAAAACAGTTTTTTGCTAGTTATGATTATTTAAATAAGACTTTGCTATGTAACCCGGTAATTCTAATTAACTGATTTAGTTGGGGAGCGAACCAGGATTTCCTCAGCTGGCTGCTGGGGAGCTGAATTGCTTTTTTCACCACCCCCAGCTGCACCAAATCTTTTGATCCCTTAGCTACAGTGGTTGTCATTTGAGAACGCAAACTGAGAGAAAATATGTTGTGAAAATAGCCTACTTGGAGGCTTCACTTGCACTTTTGAATTTTTGTTTTTGAAAAAATTATCGGGATAATTGAACCTTCGAAATTTGTCTCGAATGGAGCAAATTCTCATGTCTAAGTAGAAAATTCCTTAAAAATACATTTCTTGCTTTAAAAATTTGAGGGTTTTAATATTGACAGTCACTATTTCAAAAGAGAAATTCTAATTATAAATTCACAGGAGACATCTAGGTGTTTTTGAATGTCTTTAGGAATGCATGGGTGTTTGGGGAAAATGAGCCTTTATGCAAGGGAAAAATTTTCATTCAAGGTAGTTTGTGGTTTCTCTATCAGTATTAAATAATAATTCAAATAGAGAATCACAAGTTCTTATGTCATATACTAAATAAATTCTACAATTTGTTATATTAAGAGTTAACCTAAAAAATATATTCAGATAATGAGGTCTTTGGTCCTAATTGCAAACTGTACACCCTTCAGTTGTTTATATCAGAGAAGCTATTCAAGCATAAACCACAGATGGCAGTAGTAGCATATTTTTCTATTTTCTGGAGGGATTCTTGCTTTTAACTTGGTGTCAATTCTGTGGGCACTGTTGATAAGTCAGCTGGCAAGTGTAATGTTTCCAAAACCCAATTCCCTAGGCAGCAACATGTAATGTATTCTGGAAACAAATCCGAGCATTTGATTTGAAGATATACTCTGTGGGTGGTTGGAACCAGAATAGTGACTTTGTCAAAGGGGGAAATTATAAAAAGAAGTTGCTAATAATGATAGAAGGCATTGTTTGACTAATAAGCACAATGGAATTGTAGCTGTGGTATTAGCAAAAGATATATTAACCATAGATATTTGCTTGAACAACTGTTTGCATTGGAAACAATTCATAATTCATTTAAGAAATACTCAAGAATTATAATTTTGAGAGAAGTGCACAACCAAATTCCTCATGTGGAAGAGGTAGCTAGCCTTCTCGGCTTTTATTTACAACTTACTACATTTCATATTATCATGGAATTCTAGATCTGTCTATAAAAACATTTCAGAGGTCTATGAATGGGTTCTGCTTGCTCTTCTAGTCGATCACCATAGTGTGAAGATTTCTGTGTTCTTAATTTTCTCCTTTAAAAACACTGATTGATAAAGGACATAATTGATTAACCAAATTTTTAAACCTCCTATGATAATTCCTTTGAATCCAAAGGAAACAGAGGTATAATCACATAGTTTAAGACGTAGGAAACATTTCAGTAACAAATCTGTGCCAAAATGAAGGACAGGCTGATTCAGTGAAGGGAACTGCCTTAACCTATATTTAATTTTCATTAAAAAAAATTAATTTTATGTAACTCATGCACTCATTTCAATCCTGAAGCTGTGTCATTTTGGAAGGATTAAAAATTCAGTCTTGTTACCCATTTTTGTTAACTTCTTAGAGATCAAATGCAATGTTCTTTGTATCACAGTTAACTCTATTCAATTTAGTTTTTCTCACAAAAGAAAAAGAGGACACAGGGCGCCTGAGTGGCTCAGTCGTTGAGCGTCTGCCTTCGGCTCGGGTCATGATCCCAGGGTCCTGGGATCGAGCCCCGCATTGGGCTCCCTGCTTGGCGGGAAGCCTGCTTCTCCCTCTCCCACACCCCCGCTTGTGTTCCTGCTCTCACTAACTCTCTGTCAAATAAAAAATTAAATCTTAAAAAAAAAAAAAAGACACAACACTTCTTTGAAGTCTTACACATGTTCTGCTTCCTCATCTCTTGCCTTTTAAAATTTATAAATGATTAATGACATAGTAATCAGTTGGATTGTATTATTTTCTATCATTCATCATTTGTTGATCATTCATTACTGGATTGTTTGTTCCAGATGTAATTTCTTCCCAATCATTGTGTCCTTAACTCTATTATCTATTACATTATCTAAACCAGTGGTTTTCAAAGTATGGCTCAAGAACTTCTGGGAGAGTCCCTGAGACCCTTTCAGGAGGTTCTTGAGGTCAAAACTACTTTTATGTAATATTGGTATTATTTGCCTTTTTCACCATGTTGACATTTGTACTGATGTTGCAAAAACAGCGGTGGATAAAAACTGGTTGAGCCTTAGAAGAAATCAAGGCACCAATTATTATCACTACTATACATAATATATATAATAATATATAATATATGATCACTATTAACTGTATTAGTAGTCATTGTATTTGTCACTTCCATGCACTTGTATTGTTTAAAAAAAGCCATTTCACCTAAGTCTGACTTTGATGAAGGGGTAAAAATGATTAATTTTGTTAAATCTTGACCCTTCAGTACACATGTTTTTGATATTCCATTTGAGGAAATGGCAAGTAGGCAAGTACACACGAAGAATTTCTGCTGCATACCAAAATAGAATACTTGTTTTAAGGAAAAGTGTTTGTGCAATTATGTTGTAAGCTGAACTAGTAGCTGCTTTCTTCGTGGAACACCATTTTCACTTGAAAGAACAATTGACAAACTATGGTTTATTTGGACTTAGGTATTTGGCAGTCCATTTTTTTGGAAAACTGACTGCCATCCGTTACATCAAGGAAAACTGGCAGTATTTGTTGCTGGTGAGTAAAATCTGAGCTTTCAAATGACAATTAGAATTTTGGAAAACTTGTGCCTGCCACTTGGAGCTTGACAGCTACCCAATGCTTAAGTCCTTTTCTGATGAAGAAAAGTATCACTATTAACAAATTTGATTTTTCATTGATACTGTATACTGAAATGTGCTAACATTTTGAATATCATATTTCAGTGAAGGAATATTTTCCAAATCACTGGTGTATGATACAAAATCCTCTATGAGTAAAAGATCGGTTCAAAATGTCAGATAGACCAGTAAGTCAGTGGGGGAGACGAACCATGAGAGGCGATGGACTCTGAAAAACAAACTGAGGGTTCTAGTGGGGAGGAGGGTGGGGGGATGGGTTAGCCTGGTGATGGGTATTAAAGAGGGCACGTTCTGCGTGGAGCACTGGGTGTTATGCGCAAACAATGAATCATGGAACACTACATCAAAAACCAATGATGTAATGTATGGTGATTAACATAACAATAAAAAATTTTTAAAAAATGTCAGACCAATAGATTTTAAGTGACAGAATACACAAAGTTCATTGATACAGTTTTATATCTCACATTGAACTAACTTTTTTTTTTTTTAAAGATTTATTTTAGAGTACAGGGGTGGGGAAGGGGCAGAGGGATTGTCTTTTTTATTTTTATTTTTTAAAGATTTTATTTATTCATGAGAGAGAAAGAGAGGCAGAGGTAGAAGCAGGCTCCCTGCTCCAATGCGATGCGGGGACTTGATGCGGGACTTGATCCCAGGACCCTGATCATGACCTGAGCTGAAGGCAAGTGCTTAACCGACTGAGCCGCCCAGGCGCCCAAGGGAGAGTGTCTTAAGCGGTGTCCACGCAGAGCCGGATGTAGGGCTCCATCTCATGATCCTAAGATCATAATCTGAGCCAAAACCAAGAGTTGGTTGCTTAGCCAACTGCGCCACCCAGGCACCCCTCACACTGAACTAACCTTTAAGAAACTACTTCCAAAACACTGAGTTTTGGTGGATTATCAAAGAAAAATATCCACAATTATTTTCATAAGCAAATACTTCTTTCTTTTCCAATTATAAATCTGTGAGGCCAGATTTTTCTGCCTATACTTCACAATAGTTTATCACAACATACTGAATGCAGACACATATAGGAGAATCTAGCTGCCAAAATTAAGTCAGATGTTAGAGATTACCAAAAATATAAAACAATACCATTCTTCACCAGTTTTTTTTGTTTTGCTGTAAAAGTTATTTTTCATAAAAATGTTATTCATATAACGTGATGGGTTTGTTACTTTTAAATGAATAGATATTTTTAAGGTTTCATAGTTTTCTAGCATGATAAATTATCGATCGATAGCTATAACCCACACATTAGCTCTTTGAGGTCCTCAATAATTTTGAAGAACGTAAAAGCGGTCCTAATCACTCAGACCAAAACTGTGTGAGAACCCTGTTATAAATGAATGAATCTAAGGTGTAAGAAAATGGTGACCTCACAAGATCCTATTGTTAGTGCTTTGTTACTTTGGGTTGTCCTTTTCTCGCCTTTTTTTTTTTTTCCTGCTGAGGGGGAAAAAATGAAAGAGTTCATATTTTAAGTTTTCTTTGCTTGAGTCTAAATGAAGTGTGTCATAGTTCACCCTCACTGAGTTCTCTGATAAGGCTTTTGTTACCTGTTACATGAAACCTGTTGCTTAACTGTTAATTATCTTGTGGTAGAAATTTTCCAACAGAACCTGTTTCCTCACTAAGGGGAGATTTATAATTGTGGAAATAAATCTTATGACACACAGATACTTTAATAAAGAGTCATTCCTGTTAAAAAGTGGAATATTTATGTGGGATTTAAAAAGATCCTATCTTTTTAAAACTTCCAACAATAGCTTGCTTATTTGCTTTTAGACAGGTTTGGCTTTCATTGAGTCTTTTTTAAAGTTGTGATTTTGGCAATGTCATTTTGTAGATTGGTTTGCCTTTTAACCAGGTTTTCACTGAGGGAGGTGGTAATAAAGCCTGTATAGAAGAAGCATCTCCTCTTCTGCTCTAAGAATACCCTTTCCTAGTGTGAGTAACATTTTAGTGTAAGTCAATTACTGTGTTGTTAAAGAGTTAGGGATTTACTCCTAAGGGTAGTTGCTAGGTAGAACTCATTCTGTAGTGAGCTTGCTAGCAGAAGAAATGTCACATAACAATGTGAATAACAAGGAGTTACTGAATCAGAACTTACGAAGCTTGGTGGGTGATGAAAGATCAGTGAGATATTTGGGCTTCCTTCCTTGAGAGCTCTGTAATTATCTTGATGTTCTTGGAGTTTCACGTAATGTACCTTTTAAAGCATTTTTGTATTCTGTGGGGGTTGCACCTTAGTCATAAGATACAAGTCTTTCCTTTTCATTTTAATACTTCAGGTTTCAGATGGAAATCTTAAATTCATCCCTCATCAATTGATTTAAATTGTTTTAATTACTAAAATTAATAACAGGCAGGTTATTTTTTCTTCCGTATTCTTGCTTTACTCTTGAAATCTAACCTGTCGGGAGACTTCCTCTCTAGCCTTAACAATCCTTCCTCCAAAATCCCTTTTTAGCAGGATAATAAACCACCTGGGGGAAACCCCCCACTGATAACTATTTAGAGGGCTTTGTTTTTTGGAAGTGGCAGTAGTTTCTGTCAGGGAGGAAGGATTTTGGTTAGGTGGTGTGAGAGGCAAAGAGCATGGACTCTGGAGTGTGGCAAACAAAGATCACAGCTATGTGACTTTGTCACTTGACTTCTCTGAACTTTGGTGTTCTCATTTAATAATTATAGCAGCTAACATTTATATAATATTATAAGCACCTTACATATATTAACTCAGTTTATCCTGATAACCCTGTGAATTAGGTGTTCTGTTAACCTCTCCATTTTGCAAATGTGAAAATTGAAGCTCATAGAGGTTAAGCCCCAAATTTTATAGTTAGTAACATTGTAAATAATTGTTTCCTAGATTTAATTCCTCCCCACCTCCAGGTTATTAAGGATTAGGTGACAAGGTCTGTAAAGTACCAAGAAAAATGTCTGTCCCACAGTAGGCACTTGTGAATCCTGGCCATTTAGAGTTGTTGAGGAGGCCCAGAACTCAGCTTCCTGTATATAGTCACAAGATCCACTTTTAGAATTCCGAGTGACTTTTTTCTTTCTCTCATGTTGGCTTTAATAAACCAATAGAAAATAATTTTGTGGTGTCAGGGACAATCCTTGGTGGCCCTAAGGGGTGCTAAGGAAAGAAAGGGTTTTGAGCTACTCAAGGCAGGGATAACATATCTTGTATCTGTGTCCTCAACACTAAGCACAAGGAATTGGTGTTTTATGGATGTTGAATGAATGAATGAAAGAACAGTTAGGTCAGGAATCTGAGTCTTGATTTTATCAGGGACCTTTGAATCTGAGTCCTTTGGTGGTAGAGAAAGTCTACAAAACATATGGGAAGAGAATGATGTGCTTCTCAGTCACTAGGGAAAATTGGGGCCAATATCTTTGTCAAGCAGTGTGTTAAAAGCTAAACCCAAAGTTTGATGGGCCCTCGAACCAGAATGTAGTTTCTCTTTGGAAATGTGGCTCTCCTTGTAACTAAAATGACTAGATACACCAGATTAAGATGAGATGGCCAATAAACTCCTGGCTGTTTGACTGCATTGGGGAATTCAGTTTAGGAAAAGATGGCTTTGTCCTTTGTACCTTTTTTACTTCTGCCACACAAAAGCTTGCTGTACGGAGGAGAGGAGAACCAATCCAAGAAGGTTGATGTAAGTCGTTGAAAATGGAAGTATAAGAGCCAGTTGTCCAAAGCTTGTAAAATATATAAAGTGATTTCCTAGCAAAGAGAGATACAGTGAGAAAAATGTGGCAGTGTGGGTTAATAGATTATGGTAGCAGTATGGTCTGAGTAGGAAAGGACTTAAGAGGCCAACCAACCACATTATTTGGGGAGGTAGGATGCCCAGGAACTAGTTGATCAGGCCTGGGTTTTGCCTGGGTTCTGATTATAACTTGTTACAAAGTCATGTCTATATGTCACCTATAAAATGAAGGAGCTAAATTAGAAAATCAAGGGATTTTCCAGCTTTATGATGGAATGAATTGGGTAAAACAGGAAGTTGCAATTTAGGAAAGCTCTGCCTAAAGCAAACAGCTATGATATAGCACAGATTATCTGGGAGAATTTTAATTTCAGATACTGTTCAGTCATCCTTCAGCGTTTGTATTTACCGTACGTACTGTTTCCCTGTTTTGATTTTAGATCACCTGGCTGTTTTAAAGTCCGTAGGATCGCATAATTCACATGCAAATTCCATTCTCTGCACTTTTATATAAATGTTTACAGTTAAAGTTATAATGCTACAATTTGTAATGTAAACTTGAAATTAGATGTTTTTTTTTAATATGATCACTTTCCTTCCCATTTATAACCTTTCTACATGCTACACTTTCTCAAGTACAGTTTCATTCATTGAGTCAGACCTGTAGTTAATTTCAATTTTTCCCTCATTCCTTGTAAATGGATTTTTATCTGCAAAACTAATTCAGCTGTCTTGTCCTTTTAAGATTAAATACCTTGCATTTGAGAACTTGGATTCATTAAGGAAAATTGCAAAACCTCCTTAAATGCTGTAGGTCTGTAAAAAGGGAACCCAGCAGGAAAGGGGCAGTAATGCATGGGGGAGGGGAAAATGGGGGGGCAGTAAGCAAGGGAGCTGCAGTTGAAATATTCATCAATCATTTTACTGGCACCAGGAAACCAATCAGCCTTTTAGAGGAGAGAACTTAATCAATCACCTAATGTGGGAAATTACAATTGCTTCCCCCCCACACACAAAAATATTCTCTTGCTGACAGGTCAAATCTGAAAGATAGTTGGGCTGGCCAGAATCCAGAACTAACCGAAAGTACTACTGTGATGAAGAAATGCATTTAACATTTGAAGATAAAATTTCCTGTCTGTTTTGACATATTTCAAAAATATTTCAACATGAGTTTGCTTTTCATACAGAGTGTTACATTAATAAGAAACAATTACTGAGCACATATGGGTAATACAAAGTGTGTGAAATACTGTAGATTTATTCTCCAGTGCTAGTTTAAGAAGCATAGATGGGGCTTCTGGCTGGAGAATACCCAGTGTTTCCAGTACCTCATTTGGAAAGCAACTTTAGGGCATTGTCTAAGGGACACATCCTGGGGAACACAGTTGGAAGTGCTTGCATATAAATAAAAGCAGGAGGGATTTAGCTGTATCTTGCATTTAGATTTTAAGTGGTGTGATCCCTGATTTGTGTGCTTGAATTGCCTGTGGCCCTTAGATACTTAGATGTGAGCTGCGTGGAAATCTAATGTTCTTAAAATTCGAAATGCATGATCATTGTAGAAAATACAGAAAATGAGGGAAAATTACATATATTAATCTTGCCTCCAAGTAACTTTCATTAATACTTTATTTTTCTTCTACTTTTCTTCAAATCCTAGTTTTTTGCTTGTAATCATACAGTATATACCATTATGTTTTATGCTTGTTTAATTTGAAGCTTTTTTCTCATGTTAATAAACTTTATTCATTCAACATGAATTAAAACTGTTAATAGTATATCACAGCCTATTGTTTTTAATTGCTGGACATTTCTCACTTTATAACAATACTGCTCGGACCATTTTGTGCCTTTTAATTTGGCTTATTTTGGAGGGATAGATTTTTAGAGGTATATATCTACCTCATTGTATCTTCTTCAACAACTAGTTTAATTTACAGTAAGATATCTTGTATGCTGACATCTAGGTCTGTTAGCAGTACTTTTTGGGGGGGTTGCTCAAGACAGAATTGAGACACTGTGATAGGCTATTCTGTTCTCATTTTTTAGAGAGATAAAGTCATTCCCAATGCCTTTTGTCCCCTGAATCTTTTAGATTTCTGGCACCAGGCCTCCCATGCACATTGCTTTCCACCCCCACCTCCACCCCAGTATCTCCAGCTTCATCAGAGGAGTGTTTAGGGACCCTTCTGAGGCTGCCTTCTTTCTCTTATAGATTATTAGGGAATGGGTCACACTTTTGGAGCTTTCACTGGTTGCCTCTAAAAATTTCTGAAGGATGGATTCGGGTGTGTGTGTGTGTGTGTGTGTGTGTGTGTGTGTGTGTGTGTGTGTGTGTTTCTCTCTATTCCAGTACAACTAATACCACCTTACTCAAAGTCTTGGATAGATCTGGAAACTTACAACTGAATTTGAATTTGATTAGAAATACAGGGAAAGAGAAGTTA
Source organism: Callorhinus ursinus (assembly GCF_003265705.2). Classification (NCBI taxonomy): domain Eukaryota; kingdom Metazoa; phylum Chordata; class Mammalia; order Carnivora; family Otariidae; genus Callorhinus; species Callorhinus ursinus. Next base: position 6,748,472 of record NW_027397086.1, read on the forward strand.
AACTTGCAATCCTTTAGAAATCTGCATAATCCTCCTGGGTTCCTCAAGTGGTGTTTATCCTGATCCTGCATAGGGTTTGATGGTGAAAAAGACCTAAATAAATTTTGTGCTAATTTGAAAGGCATTGGCAGTTTTTAAGAGGGCTGGTTTCAGAATGGAAATAGTAACATTTTGGGAGGCTGGCTGTCTACAAATTTTGAGCATAAATCATATTTGCTGAAGTTAAAGAGTTTTCCAGTAATTTGTAAAATTATGTTGATTGAGGGTAAACACAAATGTTTGAAGATCATTTGCTCTGCTTCTTTGTTCTCACCACTGGTGGTCAGAGAACTTGCAATTTGCCAAGACACAGTTTTTATAATGCTCTTTAATAAGAAAGTGAATAAGCCAGCTGCTCTTTCCCTTAACTATACCAATTCCAACCTCCTCAAGTCCTGGTTAGTAATTAAAAGCCTTGAGATGACCTTGAATCTAACTGAACTACAAAAAGCTGTATTGAGTTAAATTTATAGCTTTTGTTGATTTCAGAAGAGATTAGGAAGAATCCCATTCTATTTGCTAAAAACATTAAAGGTAGCCTTGGGTGGTGTACATTGAAGATGAGAAATAATAAGAGGCACTATTAAAGTGCAAAAGAGAGGCCTGGAATGGACTAAAAGAAAAAAAATAAGTTTGTCATCTCTTTGTTGAGCATTTAAAATATGTACTTGAAAAGGTTTAAGATAGGGTGGCACTTTTCAAACTGTCAGTTTGTGGTATTCAGATTTGTTAGAAGATCTGTTCCCACCCCATCTTAACATCAAAGAGATGTTTGAACCCAATGGGAAATCAGAACAAATGTTTAATGCTTTTTAAAAGTAACAGTGTAATTGGTTCTTTTTTTTTAAGATTTTATTTATTTTAGAGCACGAGAACATGAGTGTGGGGAGGGGCAGAGGGAGAGGGACAAGCAGATTCCCCGCTGAGCAGGGAGCCAGATATGGTGCTCCGTCCCAGAACCCTGGGATCACTACCTGAGCCAAAGTCAAGACGCCTTACCACCTGAGCCACCCAGGTGCCCCTGTAATTGGTTCTTAAAATATTTTACAGGAGTGGGAACTTTGTTAGTAAAAGTTTGATTATACTGAGGTGCAGTGTAGAAGTTAAAAATATTAATATTTTAAAAATGCTTTATATAATGGGCCATATCATAAGATCTATGAATAGAGAATTGTTCTGCCTACCAAAAAGGGCAGAATACATTTTTAGTTGTTTAAAGAGCCTTGAACTACTATCTTATTGATAAAGGAAACCTGAAATTGTCACTGTTAAATCAAGTTTTATATGTCAATTGGTGAGATAAGACATGTCTTCTAGCATCATAAATGTGATAAATCCGTGAAGAGTCTAGTGATAAGGCACATAGTTTGAGCAAGCACTAATGTCTTATAGGGATCTTATAGATTTTAGGATTATTTTGGTTTTACGTTTGTTTAATGAGACTAGCCTACAGTTTGATTGTATACTTCTTTGTGCATGTGTGTGGGGGGGGAGGGGAGACAAACGCACCAAGATAATTTAAAGTTGTACAGTAGTGATTGCCAGTCTGGGATCCTTAAAGATGGTAATGGGGATTCTCAAGCAATTGCAGTTATTTAAAATTTGATCTGAAATCATAAGAGAAATAAAGTTGTCCAGGCTAAATAATAAAATCTTTTGACTTTTGCCTGAAGTTATTCCAACTTAGTCTGGCAACACTACCACTCAACCGTTGAATAGCAGATAGAAATTTTTGCAGAAAAGGGTAGGTAAGTATTGTAGTATGGTAGACAAACTGCACTGACAATTAAAAATGATTTCAGTGAACTATTATTGTGATGTAGTGATAAGTGTGTTCAGAGTTAGACCTGGCTTTAAATCCTGTGTAATCTACTTTTTTTTTTTTTTTTAAGATTTTATTTATTTGAAAGAGAGCAAGAGAGCTGGGTGAGGGGCAGAGGGAGAAGCAGACTCAGACTCCCTGCTGAGTAGGGAGCTTGTTGCTGGGCTCCATGTTGGGACTCCAGGATGGTGATCTGAGCCAAAGGCAGAGGCTTAACTGACTGAACCACCCAGGCACCCCTAACCTACTTCTGTTGGGGTTTTTTGGGGGGTAGTGGTGGTGAAAGAATGTTAGAATCACCACACACCAGATTACTGGTGAATGAAATGTTGTTTGAAGAACCTAGAGTATGGCTGTATTACTTTAGGAAAGTTATTTAACATTTGTCAATGTCCTTATCTGTAAGTTTAAGATCATCTACTTCATAGGTAGGCAGGCAAGTTCACCAAAATCTAAGTCATTGAAACTAGTTTGCCAATGTCCAGTTTACCCAATATGAAATTCAATAAAAACCAATTTGCTCAGTCTTACTTGTAGAACTTAACAGAATTTGTTGTCACTCTCATTCTCCTTAATTGCTGTCTTACCATTTTTCCTTATTCTCCCCTTTTCCTGTACCGTCTCTCTCCCCCATCATCTGCAGCCCAGACCCGGGCTGTATCTTTCCACCAGTAGAGGTCCCCTCTCTGCCTTAGTTTTTTGCAGCCACAGCAGCAGAGAGCTGGGGTAGAGACAAATTAAAAACATTATTGAAAATGCTGCTATCCTTTCGATCTTAATTTGGCAGAAATATTTAAAAGCTAATTAAACCGTCCCATTAATATGAATTGTTATAAACTGTATAAATAGTTAAAACAAGTTTTTGGTAAATTTAGAGATTTGGCCATTTGATGAATTGACTTAGAACTACCTCACATGGATGTTTGGAGAAATTAGGGAATATATGTAAAAAGTGACTATTACTACACAGTGGTTGGACTTTAGTAGGTACTCTGTTGGGGTTTCTTTTCCCAAAGCACTTCTACTCAGGGAACTGGAGCCGTGCCCCCAACCCCCACCAGCCCCACCTGCCCCAGTTTGCTCACCTGTGGGTTCTAGTTGGCCAATAGCAAGTGATGAAGTGATCGAGTCTGGTTTATGGACCACCTAGTGACTTCCCTTCCAATCACAGCATTGTTGAATTTGCCCAAATGAAATACCTTCTTTTAGCTTGGACATCTGTTATAAAATGGACTTGCCTTTGGCTACCCTCTGTGGTTTCATTTCTCATTGATTTAAGATATGTGCCACTTTTCTGAAACACTTTATTCCTAATCATTTATAAGTAGAATTATGAGCCTTAGAGAGTAAACTGTAGCCTTATCAGGGTAAAATGCAAGGCCAGGTCCCTGGAGGTTCTTGATGGGACATATCATGATTAGAGCAAATGCTCTTGTCTCTAATTCACGGGAAGCCTTGCTTCCCCACCCCCTATCCCAAGCTTCTCTAGAGGTCTTTAAAAAGGCTTTCTGGTAATATCCTTAAAAAAGGAAGGGAAGACTGGGGCGCCTGGGTGGCTCAGTCGGTTAAGCATCTGCCTTCAGCTCAGGTCATGATCCCAGGGTCCTGAGATCGAGCCCCTCATCGGGCTCCGTGGGGAGTCTGTTTCTCCTCTCTCCCTCTGTAGCTCCCCCTTTTTGTGCTCTTTCACTTTCTCTCTCAAATAAATAAAAATCTTTAAAGGAAAAAAAAAAGGAAGGGAAGAAATGATTGTTGAATGCTCAGTGTGTGCCAGGCACTGTACTACACTAATGTAATCCTTTCCATAATTTTTCATTGCTGGATGGTGACAGTCCCATATTACAGACGAATTAACTGAGGTTTAGTGTTGAAAATAACTTACCACTACTCCACCAAACCAGTATTTTCCAGACTTTAGTCTTTCTTGTATCATCATGATTTTTGTCATTTCCTACTATATTGTTCCCTTAATATTTTAAATATTGTGTAGTTTAAATACTTTGCAACCAAAATTTATTTTAAAAGGAAATTTTGTTACCATTCTAAATGGAAAAATATTTGCCATAAATAGAAGGTAACAGTAAAAAGTAATGAAAATAATACAGTGTTAAATTCTAGCTAAGAGATTGTCTGCCCAAGTCTCTCTGATCAGGCCTTTGTTAGAAAGGGAGATTAGCAAGCATTAGAGAGACAGTGGACAAACTAGTAAAACTGAGGTTTTTTTCCTGATGTAATTAGAGGGATTGAAAAAATTGAAAAGGTAACATACAACTTTGGAATGTTTTAAAATGCTTTCTGTTTGTACCACTTAAAATCTTCCAGTGATCTCCTCACTTTGGGAAACACTGACTAGATGATGGTATGCTCATTTTTCTTTTCTTTTCTTTTCTTTTTTTTAAAGATTTTATTTATTTATATGACAGAGAGACAGCGAGAGCAGGACACAAGCAGGGGGAGTGGGAGAGGGAGAAGCAGACTTCCTGCCGAGCAGGGAGCCCGATGTGGGGCTCGATCCCAGGAACCTGGGATCACGACCTGAGCCAAAGGCAGGTGCCCAACGACTGAGCCTCCCAGGCGCCCTGGTGTGCTCATTTTCTACATGAGTAAACTGGTGAGGAAATTTGTTCAAAGTTGAACCTGTAGTCTCACAGACCTTGTCTAGGGACCCATCCCCACCTCCCCTTTCCTTCTCTCCTTCTTCTTTTCTTCTCCATCCTCTAGGAGACTTCAGAAGATTTTATTTATTTATTTTTTAATTAAAAAAAATTTTTTTAGATTTATTTATTTGAGAGAGACAGAGATAGAGCACAAGTGGGGAGGAGATGGAGAAGCAGGCTCCCTGCAGAGCAAGGAGCCTGATGTGGGACTCCATTCCAGGACCCCGGGATCATGACCTGAGCTGAAGGCAGACGCTTAGACTGAGCCACCCAGGCGCCCCTTCAGAAGATTTTAGATGGATTTTTCTGATTTTTTTTTTCTGAATAAATCTAAAGACATCATAAACCTTCCTTTGACTACTAATTAGATAATGTTGGAAAGGTAAGTTTGAAAAAAGATGCTGCCAGTAGTTTTGAAACATATCTCAAGTGCAATAAAAGGCAGTTTCTTTGATTTTTGTCTTTTATAGTTTTGTAATTTACATTTACAATAATTATAAATTTAATTAACATTTTATTACATTATGTTCCAATGGAGATAATAGGTACTTGATATAACTGTCATAACTGGAGTCTAGACTATGGTTTGAATTTTTTAAAGTTCATTTTAAAAAGATTGTTTACATTTTAATTTGATTTTTATTTAACTCTCTGAATAAAAAACTTTTTTTTTTTAGGATTTTATTCATTTGAGAGAAAGAATGAGTGAGAGAGCACGCATGAATGGGGGTTACGGGCACAGGGAAGGGGAGAAACAGACTCTCCTGCTCAGCAGGGAGCCCAACATGGGGCTTGATCCCAGGACCCTGGGATCATGACCCGAGCTGAAGGCAGACACTTAACCAAGTGAGCCACCCAGGCGCCCCAAGAAAAACTTTCTAATAATCACTTTTCTCTTATTTAATTTTGTATTGTGCCAGTTGCTACAAAAGGAATTTTGGATTCCTATTGTTGAAAAAATTTGTTTCACTGGTTGTTTTACAAGAAAAATATTTGGTTCTGAATTATTTTATTTTGTTTTGTTTTATTTTTAAATAATCTCTACATCCAGTGTGGGGCTCAAACCCACAACCCTGAGATCAAGAGTTGCACACTCTTGGGGTGCCTAGGTGGCTCAGTCAGTTAAGTGTCTGACTTTTGATTTCCACTTAGGGCATCATCTCAGGGTTGTGGGATCTAGCACCATGTCCGGCTCCAGGCTCAGTGTGGGGTCTCCTTGAGATTCTCTCTCCCTCTGCCCCTCTGGCTCACTCTCCCTCTCTCTCTCTCTCTCTCTCTCAAATCTTAAAAAAAAAAAAAAGTTGCACGCTCTACCGACTGAGCCAGCCAGATGCCCCCTGAATTATTTTAAATAGCATCTTTAAAATTCTTTATGGAAACACTTTGTATTTGGAAAGAAATTATGAGGAATTTTTTTAGAAATCACAGTTATGAGGGGTCCCTGGGTGGCACAGTCAGTTGAGCATCTGACTCTTGGTTTTGGCTTAGGTCATGATCTCAGGGCTGTGAGATCGAGCCCTGCTTGGGGCTCCAAGCTCAGCGAGGAGTCTGCTAAAGTTTCTTTCTCCCTCTTGCTCTGCCCCTTCCTGTGCTCACTTGTGCACTCTCTCTCACTCAAATAAATAAATCTTTAAAAAAAAAGAAATCACGGTTATAATAATACACAGATCTAGAATCATAGGCAGAGTTTACTTGGTGACTTGATTTTCCTATATCTTTTATTGTACTTTAATGTCTTAGAATATTTACTATGGATTCTTGATAAATCATCGTGTGACACCTATTCCTAATAGGTGTCTAATCCCAGGGACCAGGTTGGTGTAGTGTATGGCAGGCCAAACGTGGTTCAATGGATATTTTAATGAAATTTTTCTAATACTTGGCATAACCCAAAATCTATGATTCACTGCGCTATGACATTTTGAATCCAGGGTTTTGACCCAGGGTTTAGCCCAGGGTAGGATATGTCTTTGTGTTTGGGTATATGAAGTAATGGAAACTTCAGACCAAAGAGTTTGAAATTTTATTATTAAGCTCAGATGTGCTATCATTTAGGATTTTACCACTTAAATTTTAAATAACAAAAACTTGATTTCTCTCTTGTCTAGAGTATACATTGAAATATTTGTGTTCTTCCTGTTAAAAAGAAAACTGTCTCAAACTGATTTCTTAGCTGCATTGTGTATTCATGTGTAAAACTGGCCAAATTAGTACTTCATTTGTGACCATTGTCTTTCTCTGAAAATTTTGTAGTTAAGGGTTTTATTTTTTTCTCAATCTGAAGTTTATTGTGTGCTCTCTTGGCGCTAATTATGTATAGCAGTCTTACAAGGGAAGTAACATTGTCATTTTTGCACATGAGGGAACTGAGAGCATTTAATGTGACTTGGCCCAGTCAGTAGGAGAGTTGGGATTCAAATCCAGATCTAATTCCAGCACTCACACTCTTGGAATCTCAGCACTAGCTTCTGGTAGAGTAGGATCCTAAGGGCCATTTGTACCCTAAAGAGTTGAATATTTAGAAGACGTTGCTTTAATAGTGGATGCAAAAGTTAAAACTAAGATTCAGGGGGACCTGGGTGGTCCTAGGATCGAGCTCTGCGTGGTAGTGGTGGGGTGTTCCTGCTCAGCGGGGAATCTGCATCCCCTGCGGGCCCCCCCCCCCGCCTTCTGTCTCTCTCTCTCACTGTGCTCTCTCTCTCTCAAATAAATAAATAAAATAGTAAAAAAAAAATAAGATCAAAATTCAGAGTACTGCCTCCATTTTTTCAGGCATAGGGGACAGGTGTGCTCTTTGAAAATTACTTGCCTAAAATTCTTAACCTTTTTTTAATTGGTCATTTTTTTTTTTTTTTAAGATAACGTTATGTGTTTCCAAGGAAAAGAACAAAATCCAAAGCCAGCTTGTGGTGTTAAAGAAGGATGTTATGGGGTTTAAGACAGATTGTTGCCAATGGGGAGGCAGTGCTGGCTCTGGGCATGTGACACAGAATCAGATCTCTCTGGGTGTAATGGGAGGGAATTTTCATACTTAATGCCTTTTAGGATATAAAGCAAAATAGCATTAGGCTACTTAAATATTATTTGGAACAAGATAAAAAGTGAATAATGTAAACTAAAAACATGAAGACTAATATCGTAGAGACTATAAGTAACCAGTGTGTCTACACAGCTTCAATTTCCAGGTCAGCTTGTATTTCAGTTCTGCTTTGTTGACCTTACAGATATGCTCTTCTCATTTGACATGGTTAGCCAATACTTGCTTCTGAATACTATGGTCATTTTGACTTATTCAGGAATGTCAGGCATATTCGAAAGAGGATTGCTAATGTCAGATCAGAACAGCTGTATACCAAATAATGGGCTCTTCCTCTGGAAGCCTGAAGTTCTCAGTATTTCACTTAGTTTTGAGATATATGGCAGTAAGAATGCTACTTTAATATTATGTTTGTGCTAATGCATATGTATGATAATGCTAGAAGAGGAACTTTACCTCTAAGCTGATAGAACTTCCAACAGGTATCAAAAACTATAAGGAAGGGTGCATTATACAAGTAGAGTATGATTTTAGTGGGGCAGGGTGGACTAGTATCTGTAGCTCTTAAACATGCCCCAATCATTTATTTCATTCATCTGGTGATCTGAGATCTTAATGGTTGATACAGAGGTCAATTTTCACATGAATGCTGTAGCCTCACCAAGAAGCCAACATTTCAGTAATAGTGCTGAGTGGTGACTTAATAAAAGGCTCTATTCCCTGTGTATATATAGAATGGAACAGTTTCCCTAGAGCTGCTGCAAAGTGGTTTATATTTTTTAATAAGTCTGTTTTCCAAGTATACTTGTATTTAAGGTTTGGAAGGTGAAGATTAGAATGATTCTACTTACCAACTCTGATAATGATGGCTAACCCTTATTGAACATTTACTGTGCACCAGATAATCTCTTGAGTGCTTTAAAATTTTTAAATTTCGTTTAATCCTCTCAACAGCCCTATGATGTGTAAGTACTGTTGTTCCCATTTTCTGATTAGGAAAATTCTAAAGCCTTTAGGACCACGATTAATGTTTATTTTATTTTAAGTTTTAAAGATTTTATTCATTTATTTGAGAGAGAGAGGGAGCATGAGCGGAGGGCCAAAGGAGAGGGAGAGGCAGACTCCCTGCTGAGCCAGGAGCCTGATGACCAGGAGGACAAAGATGACAATGACGATGACGGGGCTCAATCCCAGGACCCTAGATCGTGACCTGAGCCGCAGGCAGACACTTAACTTACTGAGCCACCCGGGGGCCCCATGATTAGTGTTTAAATCACAGATGTTACTCTCTCTATAGTTTCTCCTGTCTGTAAAATGGGGGCTAGGATGGGATGGTAGAGATTAGGGATGGTTTATAAGGGTCCTTCTAGTTAAAAAAAAATGTTAAGAATCTTGGCAACCCTTCAAGTGTTAACATATGATTTATGCGCCCTAGAGCATACAAGTGAAAACTTTTGTAAACTCACAGACTTTAAAGCTGATAGGAATATTAAGAAAATTGGCCAGACCTCCTGCTTTTATTGAAGAGAAAATGGAGTACAGAGGGAGTAATACCAGAGCAGGGTTGGTGTTGAGGTGTCTTGCCTCCCTTGTGTATTACTTTATTGCTGTCTGAATATTAGGAAATTGCTTTAACATCAAAGTTGATATAGATATTTTTAAAATCTCTATAAAGAGAGTTTGGAAATAAGAATTTATGTCTTACTTACCCTTTTCAAGCTTCAGGATGTGTCAGGGAAATAAAGGTTGCAAAAAGTAGCTTTCCAGATTTTGGATTTATTCCTATAATTTAAGGCCGTGAATGTCATGCTAAAGAGTTGAAAATGGGGAGCCAAAGAGGAATTTTAAGTGGATTAGAAAATCTAAGTTCTAGGAAGTGAGAAAAGAAAGGTAGCAGGGAGAACAGTTAACAATAGCCTAAGATTCTAGTGTGGTGAAAAGGCTTGAATTAGGTCGGTAGAGATTTGAGAGAGAATGAAAATGCTTTGGTGGTTCAGTAGATGAATTGGGGTCGGGATGTGGGGGAAGAGGATGGTAGAGTGGCAGGCCGGGAGGAGTCCTTTGGGGATTTTTGGCTTAGGGATGAGAGTTGGTGTTATCTGGAACTTGGTACAGGAGTGGAAACAGAAAAAGCAGGTTTCAAAGAGAACATAGTAGGTTCAATTCAACATGTTGAACTTGATGGAGCCTATGGGGTGTCCTGGTAGATATTGACAGTAGGTATTTGGATAGGTGGGTCTTTGTTTTAGGAGAATAGTCTCATCTGAAATCGAAAGTTTGAGGGTCATCAGTTGGGAAGTGTAGGTGAAAATGTGTGTGGATGAGACCATCCAACCCAGGATGAAAGGTTAGTGTGTGTGTGGAGATAGGTCTTTCTTGCCCTCTTGACTTAATTTAGGGAAGAACATGTCTCAGACAGGACCTTTATAATCTTCATCTGTTAGGATATGACTATTTCTGGGGGAAGTATTTGCCAGCAGAGTGGGTAAGGACATCTAAAAAATATACATGGCTTACTGAATATTATTGACAGTGTCTATTTACATTCTCCCTTTCCTTCCTGACTAGCCTGATTCAAGTACCACTTGCCATTAAAGTCTTTTCCAGTTCCCCCTAGGAAGAAATAAGTGCTTTTTGGCCACTGGCACTAGTTTCTCCATTATGACATTGCTTCGTAATTCCCTGTATCCAGCCAGTTACCTATTTTTCTTTAGATTGTAAGAATCTAGGGGTAGCCAGCTTCATTCATTTTTGTATCCCTTATGTAATCTAGTACAGTGCCCTATACATTCAAATTGCTAGGTAAGTATTTGTTGAATTTAATTTTGGGATGTAAGAAAGTTTAGATCTAAGAAGCAGCAGGAGGGCACTTGGGTGGCTCAGTTGGTTAAGTGACTGCCTTCGGCTCAGGTCATGATCCTGGAGTCCCTGGATTGAGTCCCGCATCGGGCTCCCTGCTCGGCAGGGAGTCCGCTTCTCCCTCTGACCCTCCCCCCTCTCGTGCTCGCTCGCTCTCTCTCAAATGAATAAAATCTTTAAAAAAAAAAAAAAGCAATTTTCCACCTATAATCCTATTTATGAAGTATGCTTTGCATTTATGTAGTGCTATAAACATAGGTTGGTTGTTGCTCTTTTATCTTGGCTTCAAGTTTGAATAATTTTTAATTTCTTTTGGGGTTATCGATATGATTAACTAGATTTACTTCAAATTTGAAAGATCCTGGGGTGAAAGGTTAAAGATGTTTTATCCCTTTGTTGCCACACAATGGATTTTTGAAGTTGGGAGATCAGAGATGGTACTGAGCTTTAGGCATTAATGACTAACTAGTATGTCAGAAATATTAGTGTCCAGAATTGTGTTTCTAATAAAAAGTAACTTAGAAGTCATTTAGAGAGGGGCACCTCGGTAGCTTGGTTAAGTGTCTGCCTTCAGCTCAGGTCATGATCCAGGGGTCCTGGGATCCAGTCCCACATCAGGCTCCCTGCTCAGCAGGGAGTCTGCTTCCCTCTTTCCCTCCGCTCCTGCTCTGTCTCTCTCCCGTGCACTCTCTTGAATAAATAAATAAAATATTAAAAAGTAAAAGTCATTTAGAGAATGTCTGGTAGGTTTTTTTCCTTTAAGTGGTCAATTTTAGAGAATTAAGCCAAATTATTTTGTTTTTAGGATTTCTTTAAATGTACATTTTTCTGTTTATAAAAACTTATTTTCAATCAGAAAAGTAGAATGGAGGGAAAAAATCATACATAATTCTCACACTTAGAGATAATTACTGGGATAAAATAGACTAAAATGTGCTTTTTCAGGTATGTATGTATCAGAATAGCTGAGCTCATTCTGAGAATACAATTTTACATTTTTTTAAACTGGCATTTGCCCATCATAAAATCTTGATAAACATTTAAAATGCTCGCAATATACCCTCATTGAATAGGTGTGCCATAATTTAATTAGTCATTCTCCTGTGGTTGGATTTTTAAGTGGCTTTCTATTTTGTACTATTTATTTCTGGCCCTTTCTTAGGATATATTTCCAGGATTGATCCAGAGGGATCAAGGCCCTTCATGCATCCATGGTGTTCTATTTTTATATGGGGGTTTTCAAAGAGAATAAAGAAAAGATACATTCTGCTGCTTGTGGGCATCTCTTGGTTGCATCTGCTTCTTACTAATGGATTTCCTGAACAGAGCTGACTTCTACTGTTCCATCAAACCATCTGTTGAGGATGGTATGAGGCACTTTCTAAGACGACCTCAGAAGCTTTCTGACCACGTTCAAACAAACTCCTTGGTCTGTAAGACTCTTTTTCAATCAGTCTTTGAAATGAATGAACAAAAAAATCTCTGTCACTCTCCCTACTCTTGCTGGGAGCAACTTAAAATTTTTCAAAAGAAGCTAGTTCTTGCCTAATTATTTATTCATTCATTTAAAGTTTTATACTTTGGTTTTCACCTGGTTGGTAAAGTTACTCTAGCTGCTTCTGACATGGACATCTTGGATTATTCAAGAGGAAGTTTCTAAGTGGATCCATCTGAGGTGTGGATTTCTTGGACTCTAAGGCCCTGCTGTTTTGGGAATGTCAGGGTTTATTCTTTGAAATAATGTCCATTTCCCATCTATCTGGGTGTTGCAAAGCACATAAGTGCAAAGGTAGGGTTTTTATTAGCCCTAATGCTCTAAATACAAGTTCTTTTGTTTTGCCTTTGTCGCTCTTTCCGTAAAGAGTAACAGAGTATGATAATCTCTTTCAATCTATAAGATGGAGGATAGTACTAGCTACTTTCAGTAAGAATTCATATAAAGCACCAAGCCATTGCCTGGAATAAAGATTCAATAAATGGCAACTGACAAATTATTTTACATATTTTCTTATATGTATGCATTTTGAAATTCCTTTAACTTCTAGGCCGAATGAAGAGTTATCAATAATCGTTTCTGTTACTTTAGAGAACCAGAAATTGTAAAAGAAAAATGTCAGAGGTTCATCAGTACATGCGGTTTTCTGAGAAATGCCTGTACTGTATTTCCATAGAAACACTAGTGACCTCTGGCTTCTCAAATCGAATTGCTTTCCTAAACTGTTTTCACCTTCTGATTCTATGGCCGCAGCCTTGAAGCTGTGTGTACTGTTGTTACTTTTTTTAAATGTCATAAAATTGAAATGTCATAATCTTGGGCTAGATTTTCTGCCTTCAGTCTGGTTTCAAGGCTATAATTACAAAACTAGAAGCCTGAAAAACTGTATGAAAGGTGATGCAGGATGATTAGATGGAAGTTACTAATGTTTCCATAGAAATATAGACACTTCTTGTGACATTTAAGTTGAGCAAATATGTGGGTACAATAGGTTATATAATTCAGAATCCTTGGCTTCCCTTCCCCCTACTCTTTTTTGCCCCTAAGATTTCACATTAAAATGACGTTGGGAAAAGGGCATTGTTTCTGTTGCAGTTTTTAAAATGTGACCTTGACATTTGTAGGTGGAGAAAAGGAACTATGACTTGAAGCTCCGCCAGCCAGCTAGCTTTTGCTGTATGGATTTGTGGTGCTATGTCCCTGCATTCAAAAGCATTTTCTTTTATTTCTGAAGTATGGTTTGTCAGGTTGCCTATGAGAAACAAAAGCTAATGGCCCAAGTGGCACTCCTCTCACTGGATAGAAAGGAAAGAGGCAGATGTGAATTTAGGCTCAGCCAATTCAAAGAAAATTGTTTCGGTATCTGCTTAGTTCTGGGGCTCACTTACAGGCTGCAAACCTGGTTGTAGGGCAGGCCCTGGTCTGACTTGCTAATGTTTGTTTATCTCCCCCTCCCCCTGCCACCCTCCCCAACACACACATTTCTTCTCAGCCTCTATCCAAGCCATTCATTGTACCAAAAGGAGCCTAGAAGAAGTTGGGCAAGAACCCTGAAAAAAGGAGAAGAGTTCCTAGAATTCAAGGAGCTGAGGATAGTTTACCATGTTTATGTTGGCTACCCCTGAAGAGCTCTTTTTAAAATTTTTTTAATTTTTAGGGGCGCCTGGTTGGCTCAGGTCATGATCCCAGGGTCCTGGGATCAAGCCCCACATTGGGCTCCCTGCTCGGCGGGAAGCCTGCTTCTCCCTCTCCCAATCCCCCTGCTTGTGTTCCCTCTCTTGCTGTGTCTCTCTGTCAAATAAATAAATAAAATCTTTAAAAGAAAATAATAAATTTTTTTAATTTTTAAAAATTCCTTGCACTTTTAGTTTCCTGGTTACATTTTTAAATTTTTATTTATTATTATTATTATTTTGGTTGAAATTTTGGAGCCACTGTATTGAAGTAGTCAGAGTTGGGCTGGCATTGACGAACTTCCTAGGTATATACATATATTTCCTTTCCTCAGTGACTCTTTTGCCTGTAGAATAAAACCCAAAAACTCCTCATGTATGGCAGTTAAAATCTTTTGTGATACGGTCCTGGCTGGGGCTTCAGTTAAATCAAATTATCAGGTAACATTCTGTTTCTGTTCTTTCTGTTCATGCCATTTACCTCCAGCTTCCTTTGCATATGTTTCTCAGATAGCCCCGTTTGTCTGGTGAATGCTTATTCCTTCCACATGCCTCTAGCCCCATGGATGCTGTTTCTGCTCTCACTAATATTGATCACAGCTATCAAGCACTTTCCACTGACCTAAGTGTATTATCTCATTGAATCCTTACAACAATCTATAGATGAGGAAATTGACTCAGAGAGGTGAGGCGACTTCCTGAGCTAACATAATTAGTAAGTTATGGTACCAGAACTCAAATTTATTCTGTACCCAAATTCTCTGTACTACTTCCCAGTTGCATATTGTCCATCTCTCTCCATCCGTCTGCTACAGCGTGGGCATGTACTTAATGACATTTGAGGGAATAAGTGTATTTGCAGGCTGATGGAATTATTTTTCTGATAATATATATACTTATAAATTGGATAGTAAGTAACACTGGCCTACGCATTTCTGTATTTTGGTTTCTATAAAGCTGTAACAGAATCCAAGAGGTGGCATAACAAGTTTAAAAGGAGGGATGACATTTTTTTAGCCTTTTGTATTAAGATTGTCCATCTTAATAGGGACTGGCCTTATTAACTACTTTAATTAAAATGAAATAAAGTTTATGGGGCACCTGGGTGGCTCAGTCATTAAGCGTCTGCCTTCGGCTTAGGTCATGATCCCAGGACCCTGGGATCGAGCCCCGCATCGGGCTCCCTGCTTGGCTTCTCCCTCTCCCACTCCCCCTGCTTGTGTTCCCCCTCTCCCTGTGTCTCTCTGTGAAATAAATGAATACAATCTTTTAAAAAAATAAAATGAAATAAAGTTTAAAATTCAGTCCCTTAGTCACACTAATCACTTTCCAAGTGCTCGGTGAAATGTAGCTAGTGGCTACTGCATTGGAAAATAGAGATAGAGAACATTTTCATTATTGTAGCAACTTCTATTGGACATTGCTATTCTACATATTAAAGGCAATTTTTTTTTTTAAAGTGAAACTATGTTCTCTCAGAATTTGCTATTGTAAGAAATTCATTGTTGTGGCACTGTGGTTTAGTACTATTGCTTTTTGGAGAAAGAAACAGTTCCTCAATATTTACTGTGCAGCCTTTCTTGGGATCCAGGGACGTGTCTCAGCTTTGGGGCTAGAATATAATTAGGGCTGAGACCAGATCTGACTGAAAGAAGGACACAAGTTTCATTGGGGACCTAATCATGATCAGAGGAGACAAGGCAGATGGGAAACAGATACAAATGACTAGAGTTGGTTGGTTCAGAAAGGAGCACTGAATGACTGTTATACATCAGTACAAATCCTGGGTAAAAATTTTTAGCTTTTTGGTGGGGAGTGTGGAGAACAATTTCTCTAGAAGCTGAATCATGATGTGCTGTTGGAAGCACAGAAATCTGGAAGCGTAGGGTAGAGACATTAACTAACCAGAGCAATTTCAGAACCCTTTTAGACCCCTGACTTCCTTCTGGAAGTTCTGTTTCATTTCATATCTTACATTTTTTTTTTTAAGATTTATTTGAGAAAGAGAGAGCGCGTGCGCAAGCAAGCATGAGTGGGGGGAGGAGCAGAGGGAGAAGTGGATGCCCCACTGAGCAGGGAGCCTGGGCTCCATCCCAGGACTCAGATCATAACCTGAGCTGAAGGCGGGTGTTTAGCTGACTGAGCCACCCAGGCTTCCCCATATCTTACATTTAAAACAATGTGTAGAACTTGAATTACAGTTGACTGAGTGAAAAAAAAATCAGATCTCTTTATTAACTAAAACATTTAATGTAATATTTACAGGTTTTGTTTGTTTGTTTCTTGGATCTTGAAGCCAGTTTTTTTCTCCCCTTGTCTTCAAAGGTCCCTGAAAAGCTCATAGATTCAGTCCTTGTGTCTCTAGTGCCTAACTTGGACTTGAGTGGGTGTGGGAGAAAGAAGGGAAAGGATTGGAGACCTGACCTGAGCCCTGACATCAGAATGGTAAGAGAAGGCTCAGGTGGAGAAAACTGTGCAAAGGAATGGAGACTAAAGGTAAAGAGGGTGTTGAATTTAGGGAGCTACAGTGTAGTACCGTGTGCATGGAATGTACTCTGTTGGATGGTGTGAGAAGCAAGAGATAAAAGTTGAAGTGGTAGGCAGATCATGAAGGATATACATGTTTGTATAAATATACAGAAATACACATTTCTGTTTTGGGGAAAGATGTGATGTTTGGTTAGAGTTGTAGAATTTTGCCTTTTAAGAGTCTTGCCTTAATTTTGCCTGTGTGCTGCCAAGGCTTCAGAATAGACTGAGTGACTGGCATACAGTCATATTAAATCAAAACATTCCTAGAATAATATTTAACTTGATTTTTAAAAGACACATCATAGATTAAAATTGACTACAATTTCACGCTTAAATTTATTTACTGGCATTACCCATAGCTTTAATTGTTCACATTTGGATAAAAATGGATACTGATAGTTTATTTAGGATCCTCTTGTGGTAAATACATGATTTTATCCTCAAAATGGTAACTAAAGAAAAAGATCAGTAACTTTTTAATTTGTCTTTGTAGCCAGTCAGATTGAGGAGTCACTGATCTTTTTCTTTTTGCTAAATGCCTGTTGGAGAAAAGCTTGTCAACTGGATCTTCCTTTGTATAAAAGAAAATTCCTAGACTTAGAGCCATTTATTGATGATTACTTGCCACTAAGTAGGTAATTTATGTATATTCACCAAATCTCATGACGTTTGAACAGGAGGATTATTTCTACCCTCAGGAAATAGGCCTAGCGTAGTAAATTAAATAAAAAGAGCGGCAAATCCGGGATTTGAATCCAACTCTAACTCAGACCTATGGTAAGTCAATATAAACTTTGCCCTAAATTTCAGATTGCTGTGAGCACACTGACTTGGTGATACATACTGTCTTAGGAACCGATCTGTGTTTCTTGTCTGTCCCTTTTTAAAACAATTTAAGTCAGTAGCCAAAGGCCTTGGATTTCTCAGAACATTTCCTAATTTGTTTACTGTGTTATATTTTGTGAGGCAGATGGTTTTGGGGGGTATGTTCATGTATTTATGTGACTTAGGAATCTTTTTTTTTACTGAAAAACTCTGATATCCTTTGCTGTTGTGTTGAATGCATTGAACATATATTGGGGTTACTTCCAGCAGTGATTTGGATTCTTCTAGCTAAAAATCATTTTGCTAGCTAGATCTGGTTATTGAGAATCTGGGCGAGACTCTGAGAATGGTAGCCAGATCTAGCCATTCATTCCATTGACTTTTTGTCAGGAGGTAGGATTAACATTGTTTTACGTATCTCCTCAGGCCTCCTGCACTAGTGATGATCTGCAAAACCAGAGACAACATTATTGGCCAATGGTCTCAGGGCTGGATGGAGGGAATGTAGATACTATTACTGACATCCATAATCCTTGTGACCATTGGAGGAATTTGTTTTAGGACAAATATAAAGACTCCTCCTTTCCTCAGGGGGTAGCATGTATCTGGAATCGCTGCATCAAGCACTTTACAAGCTCAAAATATTAAAAGGTTCAAGAATCACAGCAAAAAAAAAAAAGTAATAACTAAAGTGACATTACGGTTCCATCCCAGGGCTTTGAGGATAAAGTCATGAATGGGTCAGTAGTTCTGCTATAAACTGCTCTTTGCTACCACGGACACAGCACTGGATAGGATGGACCCTAGTGATTGCTTAGTAGTAGCTCACATATGTTGAGCTCTGACTTTGTCAAGTACTGTAAAAGCCTTTATTTATTTATTTATCTTGTTTTATTTTTTAAAAGATTTTATTCCTGCGGGGGCGGGGGAGAGAAAGAGTGGGTGTGCACAAACAGGGGGAAGGGCAGAAGGAGGGGGGAGAGAATCCTCAAGCAGACTCCCCGCCAGTGCAAAACCCAATGTGCAGCATGATCCCAGGACCCCGGGATCATGACCTAAGCCGAAGGCAGATGTTTAACCGACTGAGCCACCCAGGTGCCCCTGTGCAAACTTTTATATGAACTATCTCATTTATTTTTTTCTTTTTTTTTTAAAGATTTTATTTATTTATTTGAAAGAGTGAGAGAGCACAAGCAGGGGGAGCAAGAGGAGGGAGAAGCAGGCTCCCCACTGAGCAGGGAGCCTGATGTGGGGCTTGATCCTAGGACCCTGGGATCATGACCTGAGCCGAAGCCAGACGCTTAACCATCTGAGCCACCCAGGCGCCCCTCATTTATTTCTTTTAACGGACCTATAAAGTAGATTCTGTTGTTAATCCCAACTTATAGCAGGGCTAGGGCCAGTCCTCCTTGTGTCATATGGACTGAATGTGTAGAAGGGATAAGTCTCCAAAGAAAAATCATGATGCCAATAACATAAGAATGGGGGGAATGATTGCTACGCAGATAAAAGCAATAGATATCCACTTTAATGATTTTTGTTAGTATTTTCTTTGTTTTTTTGACCCTCTATTTGTGTTTGATCTAGCTACCTTGAGTTCAGAATATTGTTTTCAGCAAATGCATTAAGTTTTTGCTAGTATAATTCATTTAAGATTCAGAATCTGAGGTCCAGAATAGGGAGTGTTTTGCCTAAAGTCATATCACTAAATCAAAAGAACTTAGGAGAGACCTAACTTTCCGATTATACTACCCTGCCTTCCCATGCTTGTCTCCTGTTTTCAAGTCAGTTTATATTAAGTAAATACTTAGTTTCACTTCTGGCAGGATGTCCTGTATTGAACCCATGCATAATGCTAAGTTATTTCCTTATTGCCTTGCATCTCTCTACAACTTTTCTTTTTTTTAAGATTTTATTTATTTATTTGACAGAAATTGAGAGACAGAGAGTACAAGCTGGGGGGAGAGGCAGAGGCAGAGAGAGAGGGAGAAGCACTCTCCACTAAGCAGGGAGCCCAGTGTGGGGCTCGATCCCAGGACCCTGGGATCATGACCTGAGCCAAAGGCAGACACCCAACCAACTGAGCCACCCAGGCGCCCCTCTCTACAACTTTTCTGATTCCCATCACCTTCATGTATGTAGAAACGCTTTGAAGTTGCTTTGAGGTGAGCCTTCTCAGGCATCTCAGCTGCTTTTAGCAGCTTCCAAACCTGCCGTTCCAGGTCCAATTCCCTTATTCAGACCTTCCACACAGTTTTCGTGCTAGACTTAGATTTTCTAATTCTGTGACTGTGATGTAGAGGTAGGGTTGTGTTTTCTGTTTAGTTTGTTCTGCATTTGAGCACCTTTCATAATGTATTGGCAACTGTTCTGGGCATAGAAGCAGCCCTACAAATGGTGGGGCATGGTTCCTAACCTTGAAGAGCTCACTATCTTGTGGAGGAGGCAGTTATTGAAATTGTTCCTGGGGTGCCTGGGTGGCTCAGTCGGTTGGGTGTCTGATTCTTGGTTTTGGCTCAGGTCATGATCTCAGGGTCCTGGGATCAAGCCCGTGTTGGGCTCTGCGCTCAGCATGGGAGTCTGCTTGTCCCTCTCCCCTGCTCCCCCCAACCCCTACCCCTCTGTTTGCGCACGTGCACTGGAGCTCGCTTGCTCTCTCTCAAATGAATATCTTTTAAAAAATTGTTCTTTTATCCTTTGGTGAATGCAGGATGGGCCTCTCGTGTTTTCCATGTTTCATAGTGGTGGTTGATATTTGAGCTGGATCTTGAAGGATGAATAGTTCTTTACCAAGTGGAGGGAGGAGAAGGAGGAAGCACAGGTAGGCAAGAAGAGATGTGGCATGTTTAGTGAATGGTGTGACCCAAACAGGACTATAGAAGACTTTAAAAGTTGTGGTGCTTAAATGATGTCCCTGCTGTTTGAATAGCTCTTTTCCACATGACTCCCAGTGGCTGGTCTGGCTTATGATGGCCTAGATATGATGACAGAAAATGCTCTCATAGGGGGTAGGAAAAAAAGGAAAAAAATAAAGAAGAAGAAGAAGAAAAAAATAAAATGCTCTCATATTCCTCTAGTTCTAGTTTTGCTCCTTTTGTTTTTTTTAAGTAGGCTCCATGCTCAGTGTGGAACCCAATGAGGGGCTTGAACTCACAACCCTGAGATCAATAGCTGAGCTGAGATCAAGAGTTGGACGCTTAACCGACAGCCACCCAGGAACCCCTGCTCCATTATTTTTGAATTGACCATTGAGATATTATAGTTGGTGTTTATTGAACAGCTTTGTGCTAGGCTTGTGAGATAATTTGGATATAGTTGTGAACAAGACAGCCAGGTCCCTTCTTCTGTAGAATAGTCTCATAGTGGAGTTAGACATTGAGCAAGTAATTTCTTGTTGATGAGTGCACAGAGCGTTATAGATAATTATAATAGGGTACTTTGACCTTGTGTGGGAGGCAAGAGAAGCTTTTCTGAGGAAATATTTAAGCTGAGGATGAATAGAAAGCAAACTGGAGAAAGTTATCAGTTACATATAGAACACCTACAGTATGTTTGCTCTTCACTATGCTTGATTTTTCTCCTTAGTGTGATAGCTACACACTAGTCAGACAGGTATAGCTCAGACTTTTTGGGCCTGAAATGGGCTTTGAGAGGTATTTATTCCAACCTGAACTGCATACTTACTAATGGAAAATTGCTTCCATTTGTGTGTGTAGGTAAAATTTTCAGCATTTGTGAAAATTTTAAGTAAAATTACCCTGTTTGATATTTTTCGTAAGTTCATATTTTGTATCTTTTGCTTTCTTTTGGAAAATAATTGATAATGTTAAGTAGAGCATGTCAGATATTTAGTGAATTGTAATCTTTCTATGAATATTTATTCCAACTAATATTGATATGCTCACTCAGGCCTCATCACTACCTTGCAGTAAGTGCAGTTACTCTTTCCATTTTTTTATATGATGATGATGAAATGGAGGCTCAGGGAGGGATATAAAGTAGCTAAATGTAATAGAGGTAGGACTCAAATCCAAATTTGACTTCTCAGTCTGAATTTTTGAGTGACCTTAGAGTACTTCATGAATTATAATCTTTTTTCCCTATTGTTTTCTCTTTAGGTTTTTGTCAGGATGAATTGCCAGAGCTTGACCCGGGCACTAGTAAGTTCTGAATGTTCCCCAGTGTTCGTGAGTAAGAAAAAGATGTGTGTGTGTCCTTTTAAATATATAACTTGAGGGTGTCATTGGTGGTCATATTGACTCATCTTACTTCACTTTGGTTTATAATTATGGGGAGGACATTCTATCTTTTCTGGTTACGCTTTCCTTTTTTTCTCATTATTCAGTGGTCAGAAATGTAATCATTTAGTAGAAAATTGGTTTGCTAAAAATTTCTATTTACTATTAATCTCCTTTTCCTGTTCTCCATCCTCCGTGAAACCAACAACAAAAATTGTGCTTTCATTTATGCATACATACAACCATGTAATATATTCATAACCACTTCTCTAAAGTACTGACTGACTTCGACATAATTTTTTTTTTTTCCTGAGATGACAGAGGGGTCGGGGAGGAGGACATAATTTTTTTAAAGGAGGGATTGTGCTTGGTTTAGGTATTTATACTCAATGACCTTTGTACCACAGTTTAATTTCTACAGCACCTTTATCTACATTAAGGTTAAGGTTATGGTTACGAGGGTGACTGTTTCAAGGTCTAATTAAATGATGCTTTTCAGGTCTCTGTCTTGATCCTAATCGTCATTGTTGCCAGTTGCTCTCAAAATGTGGCATACACCATTCTGGGATATGGTTATAACTATTAGAAATAGGACATGGGAATATCCAATTATAAAGACCTTGTTTTGCAATAATGCCAAAAGGTTGAATGATAATTCAGATTTGAGAATTCATGAGACAATCTAGAATTATTTTTTCTAGTTCTAGTACTTTTTAAGGTCATGGGACTGGCTATTTGTCACCAGTCTGCTGTTGATGTAAGCGGTAGAGTTTACCTTCTTACCATCCTAGCTAATATTGGCTCTCTGAGGGTGTGGACCTTTTCATATATTTTTCCCACATACCTTAACAGTATAAATATTCATGTCTGTTTAACTAGTACTTAGTAATTGCAAGACAAAATAAGTCCTATAATGCTTATCAAACAGCAGGAAAATAGAATTGTCTTTCTAGAAATTGTAAAGTTCAGAGTCAGCTTTGTAGGTAGTGTATGCTGCCAGTACCTATGAGTGAACAAAATATTTTCTCTTTGCCCTTCTCTTATGAATAGCCTTCATTTAGGAGGAGGAAAAAGGTAAATTCTCAGTTACCGTCCTTTCTTGGATTTTTTAACACTAGGAAGGACATTGAAATGCTCTGAAATCTTTGACAGAACTACACAAAAAATGTGCAAGATAATTGAGAACTCTGTTAAACATTGCATGCTGTCTCTACTCCAGGCTTAGTTCTAGGTTCCAGAGATACACAAACAAGTAAGTCTGGGTCCTCTCCTCACATATTAAGTTTATTGGAAAGTATTTACTTGTCTGGAATTACTTGAAGAAGCATTTTTTAGACCTCTAATTTAGTACATAATACTCAAACTTATTCTCCTTTTCTGCACTTAATAGCAGTTGAAAATAGCTCCTACCCATTTTCCAGGAAAGGCCCTCATTAAGATTATTATTGAATTATTCTTTCTTCTGGGCCAGGTAATCCTAACTCATTTAACATTTCTGCATAGAATTTCTAGCCAGATGTGGTGATTTACACACCTCTCCATTCCATGAGAATGAACAGATACTGAATCATAATTTTATATATCAGTGTAGAATAGGAGTCACCTAAAAAAAAATCACTTTTCTTTTAAAAAGTGTGCTTAGCTTATGTGGGCAATATTCTCAATAATCCCCATTTATCTTTGTGAAATTAATAGTGTTTTATTCCTCTCTCTTTTACAATATTATTATAATACTATTGTAATAACAAATGTGCAGAAGTAAAAATTTATCATCTCTGTCTCAGCCATCTTGGGGTTCAAGTGAGCATGACCAGCCATAACAAGTGATAGGAGACCTCAAGACTGATATAGACTGTATGTGTTGTCTTAAGTTGGTTATGAATGTTGATACTGCAAATTCCATGGCTTCTGACTGGGAAGGAATGATATTTTCTTTGTTAATGTTCTAATGACCATTAGATTGAGAACAATAGGGATTTCTCCCCGATGCCTCTTTGGAATTTAGAGGCCCCAGTGTCTCCTCTACCCCTCAAATTCTTGATAGGGAAAGCCTGCTCATACTTGCTTATTTTGGAACAGGAAATACCATTGTTGCTGATTTCCCATTGTGGTTGGCAGTGGTTGTAGGTAGCAAGTTTGGGTCAACAGGTAGGATGTGTTGGAACATAGATGAGGAAAAAATTTGATTATTGTCCTATTCAAATGGCTTTTTTCCCCCCAACCTTTTCTATGATAGAGCAGATGGGTAGCCATGCTTAGAATATGGGCAGCTGTTCACACTCTGGCTGCCTTCTTATGATTCCTGGGCTTCCTGGAGTCCAATGTTATGGCACAGGTTCAGGCTAAGTTCATTTCTACAAGAAGCATCTCTGTACCCTGCCCATTAGCATAAGCTAGGGACAAGGGCAGTCAAAGGTCAAGAAAAGTTCAAAACAGCATAACCTTTCTGTGCTTCTGTTTCCAAATAACCCCAGTCCACCCTGCTCCCCGAGTTTTTTCCTCAACCATCGTGTTTACCGTGTAGTTGTAAAACTCAAGAGAACAAGGACTGACTTGATACAAGGGAAGTTAGAGAATAGAAGTCATTGTTGCTTAAAACAGGAGAAATAATTGATTTATGTTTGGGGGCCAATCAGGCTATAAAACAGGAACAGTAAAGGGACCTATGACTTTAGGACAGATACTTGCTCTGATTTCTGTCCCACAGACAAGGAGCTCCCCAATAAAGGCTGTCAGCTTTCTAGGCTAAATTATTAATTCTTTTCATGCCTCTCAGGGATTGTAAACAGCACATAATACAGGAAAACAATTGATACTGTTCAGTTATTGGCCAGATAGAGGGTCAAAGGGTAAATAGTTGGATTAGCACCAGCTGTTCTTCCTCCTCCAGTCAAACTTTTGTTCCTTATTATCTATTTCAGCAAAGCACTTCCTTAGTTTTTGGCCTCTAAATAGTTAAATCCATTTCTTTTCTTGTAAATAATTATTGATCAGAATTGAAAATGCTCATATTTTAATTCAGTTTCCAAAGTTGAAAATGAGCATTCTTTTTGGTATGTGCTGACTATGTTGTTTGATGTTCAAAGGGTATTATCCCGAGGAAAGTAACTACTTGAAATTAGATTAGAAGCTTTTTAGCTATTTTTACCAACTGCTTGAAGATCTTGGTGTAGCTTGATTAAAAGAAAAAAAGTTGCCTGATAGTAGTAGGATAATGATAGTAGTAGGATATCTGATAGTAGGATAACTGATAGTAGTAGGATAACGCATGTTCATTGTGGAAAACACTAAAAGAAAAAAAAAACACCCCTGATCCCACCATCCGGAAACAACCATTGTTTCTTATTTGAGAATAAGTCCTTCCAGCTTGTGTCTGAGTTTGTTTTTTACATAATTTGGAATCATAATATACGTACAACTTTGTATCTTGTCTCTCCCCTCCTCCATCATTACATTGTGAGCATTGGTCCAAGTCATGAAACATTTTTCATAAATATTTTTTTTTAAAAGACTTTATTTATTTATTTGACAGAGAGAGACCGCAAGAGAGGGAACGCAAGCAGGGGGAGTGGGAAAGGGAGAAGCAGGCTTCCAGCTGAGCAGGGAGCCCGATGTGGGGCTCGATCCCAGGACCCTGGGATCATGACCTGAGCCAAAGGCAGTCGCTTAACCAACTGAGCCACCCAGGTGCCCCTTTTCATAAATATTTTAAATGGCAGTATAATTCATTGTAAGGGAATAACTTTATCATGATTTATTTAACTATTCTTCTGTTGTTGGGCTTTTAGGTTTCCAGGTTTTTCTACATTCTATAATACCACAGTAACATGTTTTTGTATAAATTTTTTGTCTGCATTTCAAATGAACCCTTTAGCATATAAACCAAAACTCTTCTGAATTAAGAGCATGGCCTCTGGCTCAAGATTATTTGGGTTCTTTTTGGCTTCAATATTTACTAGCTCTGTAATCTTGGCTAAGTTATTTCACCTCTCTGGGCCTCAGTGTTTTCATCTGCAAAATGGGGACAATAAAAATTTATTTCTACTTTACAGGGCTGTTGTGAGGATTAAATGAAGTAATATATACACACACGTATATTTCTGTTTACATTTAAAACCATGTTTGGCAAATGATAAACACTGTTAAGTGTATGCTATTCTAGGCTATGCAACATAGTGTTGAAATTCTCGGTCTTTCTATATTAATGGGCTGTTGTAACTGCACTTTATTCAATTAAACTAGCCTATGTTTCTTAGTGACACAAAGATAAATCATTCCAGATGTTAGCAGGTGTAGGTTACTGCTTCAAGTAAATAGTTCCCTCAGAGGAGCAGAGCTCATATATTGCTGACTACTTTGGCCAAGACTGTTCTTTACCATCTGGTTGACTGTTAGGGTATTTTGGTCCCCTTCCCCCAGCCAGCAGCAGGTAACCTCCCAAGTCACCATCTGCCAGCCCATTTATTTAACCTCTTAGGAAACTAAAGAAGTTAACCCTCTGCTTATTTAAAACACATACTCAGATTATGTACTGTTTGGTCAGTACCATGCTTATGTTGGGGAAAAAAATTTATACAATTAAAAACCTGACCATTAGTATTTTAAAAACACTGCATCTTGCTGACTCAGACTGAAATATATATATATATTAATATATATACACACATGTATACATATACATATGTATACATATATATATATTTATATATATATATTTCCCCCTACTGATCAAGGATCTAAATATAGATAAATGAGCATTTAAAAAGAGATATGAGGGGAGCACCTGGGTGACTCAGTCAGTTAAGTGTCTGCCTTTGGCTCAGGTCATGATCCCAG
Source organism: Callorhinus ursinus (assembly GCF_003265705.2). Lineage (NCBI taxonomy): Eukaryota > Metazoa > Chordata > Mammalia > Carnivora > Otariidae > Callorhinus > Callorhinus ursinus. Next base: position 6,774,485 of record NW_027397086.1, read on the forward strand.
AGTCCCCAGATCGAGCCCCACATCGGGCTCCCTGCTCAGCGGGGAGTGTGTTTCTCCCTCTCCCTCTGCTCCTCCCCACCTCTTGTCCTCTCTCTTTCTCTCTCAAATGAATAAAATCTTTATTTTGTGGGTTTGTTTTTTTTTAAGATTTTATTTGACACGGAGAGAGAGCATGCACACAAGCAGGGGAAGTGGCAGGCAGAGGGGGGAGCAGGCTCCCCGCTGAGCAGGGAGCCCCATATGGGTCTTGATCCCAGGACCCTGGGATCACGACCGGAGCCAAAGGCAGCCTTTTAACCAACTGAGCCATCCAGGCGCCCCTCAAGGAGACTTTTTGTGGATCCTTCAGACTATAAAAGAAGAATGTGCTTCTCCGCTAGAGTCCTCTAGGTTCTGTCCCGAATTCCAATATTCTGTACCATGTCTTAATGGGTTCATTCCTAGTTGTCAAACTGTATGTCACAATTTTTGATCTCAGAAGACACTTCATATGAGCCCAAGTATGCTCTGCAGAGAGTGAATTTAAGGCTGGGTGTTAGAGATCAAGGAAGGAAAGAAAATTAACATTTCCTGGGTATTCCTTATGTTCCAGGCATTTTGCATATAATCAGTAGGAATGAGGTTTATATCCTATAAAATTATCCAATTTTAAGTTTGACTTTGTAATACCTAGTCCACTGTTCTTTTCTTCCCTCCCCACTTCTCTTTTTCTCTTTGATGTGTGTACCAAGTTATGACAAGCTATGACACAGTTCATGCCCTGAGGGACTCTGGTTTAGTCAGGAAAACAGACATGAAATTTGCTAAGTGCCTTCTACTACTACTACTACTATTACTACTACTACTACTACTACTACTACTACTACTAAGTGCCTACTACTACTACTATTACTACTACTACTACTACATCATCATCATCATCATCATCGCTAATATTTATTAGCTAAATGCTTCACATGCAAGCACTCATAAAACTTTTGTTTAAAAAAAAAAAAAGATACTATCCTGGGGGCGCCTGGGTGGCTCAGTCGTTAAGCGTCTGCCTTCCGCTCAGGTCATGATCCCAGGGTCCTGGGATCGAGCCCTGCATCAGGCTCCCTGCTCAGCCTGCTTCTCCCTCTCCCGCTCCCCCTGCTTGTGTTCCCTCTCTCACTGTGTCTTTCTCTGTCAAATAAATAAATAAAGTCTTTAAAAATAAATAGAAAGATACTATCCTGATCTTACAGATGAGAATATTGAGGCCTGGAGAGGTTAAAAGACTCACACCGAAGTATATAGTGGAGAATATCTGAGATTTGAGAGCTGTTTTTTAAAAACTTATTTTATGGGGGGATGGGTTAGCCTGGTGGTGGGTATTAAAGAGGGCATGTATTGAATGGAGCACTGGGTGTTATATGCAAACAATGAATCATGGATCACTACATCAAAAACTAATGATGTAATGTACGGTGATTAACATAACATAATAAAATAAAATAAAATAAATAAATACGAACAAACTTGTGATTACCAAAGAGGAGGGAGTGGGAAGATAAATGAAATAGGTAAAGGGGATTAAGAGCTACAAAATTCCAGTTATAAAACAGTTAAGTCACAGGGATGAAAAGTACAGCCTAGGGAATATAGTCAATAACATTGTAAATAACCTTGTATGGTAACAGATGGTAAGTACGCTTATGGTGAGCACTGAGTACTGTATAGAATTGGCAAGTCAATATGTTGTACATCTGAAACCAATATAACATTATATATCAGCCATATTTAAATAATTTTATTCAAAAAAATTTTTTTATTTTAAAATTCAATTAATTAACAGTGTATTATTAGTTTCAGAGGTAGAGTTTAGTGATTCATCAGTTGCATATGACACCCAGTGCTCATTACATCAAGGGCCCTCCTTAATACCTGTCACCCAGTTACCCCATCCCCCCACCCTCTCCCCTCCAGCAACCATCAGTTTGTTTCCTGTGGTTAAGAGTCTCTTATGGTTTATCTCCCTCTCTGATTTCATCTTGTTTTATTTTTCCTTCCCTTCCCCTGTGTTTCTCTATTTTGTTTCTTAAATTCCACCTGAGTGAAATAATATGATAATTGTCTTTCTCTGATTGACTTAATTTAACTCCTCTTCTATCCTGTCTCTAGTTTTCTTCACTGTGACAAGTCTCAAATGCTAATGGAAGAGCTTAAAGCAGTATAATGATTTATAACATACATAATGGGTTTTTTTGTATGCAGAAGAGTATACTATTTTCTAAGTGTCATTTGGGCTCTTTTGCATATATTAGAATGATATTGGACACAAAGTAGAATAATTTACTGTGGAATAGGTTCCCAAAGAGATTTCTTCTGTGGCTCAGGTTCAGGGTTATTCCACTATTTTTCAGACAGGTTCTTTCCTGAAACAAATGAAGATAAATTCACAAATCTTCCTTGTTTTTCCCTTTATGTCCCCTTTCCTTCACAATACTCGGTTAGTGATTTAGTCATTTCACATTCATAACTGTTCCAAGAGCCTACTTCCAAAACCAGCTGAATCTGCTAGATCACTGCTAGATCAGGTCTCCTGAATGTGGCCTTTTGCTGGGGAGTTCTTTTCTGATAAGGAATCTTTTGAACAGGGTAGGGGTGGTATGAGATTCAGAGCTTAGGCTGAGCTCTCATCCCCTTGACCTCTGCCCCTATTACAGAGTTTATACTGACTTGGTACGGACTCCCTATGGAGCCAAGAGTTTAGGACTTGTTTACAATTGATGAAAAGATAGTTGCATTCAAAGGCTGTTGTTGGGTCCTTGGATAGTCATGGATCTCTGCCATTATCTCTGGTGGGTGCAGGGAATGCTGGGACATCTGGGTCTGGAGATTTGTAATGGATGACTAAGAAGGAATGAGCACAAACCAAGGCTAGATAGGTTGCTGCAGTTGTTCTTTCTATAGAAGCGGTATTTGCAGTAACATTTTGAGAACAGAGAAAGATTTGTGCAAACCTGTACTTTATTTCATTAAAAAAAGCTGAAAGTGGTTACAATTCCAAGTATGATAATAAGGGAGATGTGTGGGAATTCTTCTCTTCCTTTTTGATATCTCATCAGAAAATTTGCTGTTAAGCAAATGTATCAGGTAGTAGAGGGAAACACTAGATTATTAAAGCCATCTTCTTCAAGAGTTATACATAGTTTTATAAATTAGTATTTTCTCTAAAATTCTTGTGGTGCACTAACTACGCTGGGGAGAGTATAGCAGCTCAGTCCCAAGAGTCTTCATACACCTTTTCTGGCCACACTTTGATCAACTAAGATGATACTTTTTAGCCTCAATACCTGAAGGTACATATCTTTTTTTTTTTTTTGTCATCTAATATTTGTTGTAGATGTGAACTTGAAAAAAAAAAAGACAAACATCTTCCTTTGAAGGGTGCTGACAGTTACTATGAACCAAAATTAAATAAATACATCCTCTGTTGGTAAGCATAGGAAAACAAACTGCATGAATAATAAGATTCAAAGTGAAAATATGTGGGGCACCTGGGTGGCTCAGACGGTTAAGTGTCTGCCTTCGACTCAGGTCATGATCCCTGGGTACTGGGATCCCCCGAGTCAGGCTCCCTGCAGGGAGCCTACTTCTCCCTCTCCCTCTGCCTGCCACTCCCCCTACTTGTGTGCTCTCTCTCTCTTTGCCAAATAAATAATCGTTTAAAAAGGTGAAAATACAATGTTACATCTTTTTCATCTCAGCACAAAATTCCATGTGCTAAATGTAGTCTGGCCTTTGGATGTATTTTGTTTGACTAACCGAATATTTAAATAAAACATTTTTTTTTAAAGATTATTTATTTGACACAGAGCACAAGCAGGGGGAGCAGCAGGCAGAGGGAGAGGGAGAAGCAGACTCCCCTTGGAGCAGGGAGCCCGATGCGGGCCTCCATCCCAGGACCCTGGGATCAAGACCTGAGCCAAAGGCAGTTGCTTAATTGACTGAGCCATCCAGGCGCCCCTAAATAAAACATTTTAGTTGTCAACATTTAAAACCTGTTGCAGTAACATTTTGGGAGTTTTCATAAAAATTGGGAGTTTTGATAAATTGGGACTAGATTTCTACATTACATCTGTTGACTGGAACAGAATAGTGGCTGCCCTCTTGATGTGAACATGCACTCTCAGGTTTGTCACAGATCCAGATGGCCTCCTCCATCCAATTATGTCTCCTGCATCTTCTGTAGGCATTTGAGTATGTAGCTCCTATACTAGAGAATAATAATTGTCAGTGCAGATGAAGGTGTGGAAAATGGGAATTATTATGAGTATAATCTAATAATATCTGTCAAAGCTGAAAATGTGCAGGTTTACTTTTGCAGATTTAGTGGTTTAAAATTTAAAAATTAAAAATTACAGATGTAGGGGTGCCTGGGTGGCTCAGTCGTTGAGCGTCTTGCCTTCGGCTCAGGTCATGATCCCAGGGCCCTGGGATTGAGTCCCACATCGGGCTCCCTGCTCAGCGGGGAGCCTGCTTCTCCCTCTCCCACTCCCCCCGCTTGTGTTCCCTCTCTCGCTGTGTCTCTCTCAAATAAATAAAATCTTAAAAAAAAATAAAAATTACAGATGTAGCAATTCACGTCTCAGTCTTTATCCTATAAAAAATGTCAGGCATGCAAAATGTATAGTCAAAATATATTCCTTTCAGCAATTATAATAGCAAAAAAATTGGAAACAGCTCAAAGTTTAATAGAGGACTACTAGTTTAATAGATTGTGATTATCCATGCAATGGAGGACTATTATAGAATTGCTAAGGAAAAGGCAGATTTTAGTCTGGAAGAAGGATACAGTGAACTGTTAACAGTAGAGTATCTTTGGCCAAATGGGATCATAGGGCAACTTCCATTTTTTAATTTTTAACAAAGCTCTTTTATTAAGAAAAAAATACATATTTTTTGAGAGGGAGAGTGTGGGGAGAGGTGGGGCAGAAGGAGAGGGAGAGAGAGAATCTTAAGCAGGCTCATGACCCAGTGTGGAGTCTGACATGGGGCTCAATCTCACGATCCTGAGATCATAACCTGAGCCAAAATCAAGAGTTGTATGCTTAAGTTAACCCACTGAGCCACCCAGGCATCCCAAAAGATTTGTATTTTATTTTATTTTATTTTACTTTATATTATTTTATATTCTTAAAAATTTATTTATTTATTTTAGATTGAGAGCAAGTGAGCATGTGGGGGAGGAGCAGAGGGAGAGGGAAAAAGTCAAGCAGATTCCGAGCTGAGCATGGAGCCCAACGCAGGGCTGGATCAGATGACCCTGAGATCACGACCTGAGCCAAAACCAAGAGTCTTAATGCTTAACCAACTGTGCCACTGCTACCAAATTGAGCTACTCATGTTCTAGTTTCCCACCTTAGATCACAGAGTTTTACATTCAGAATTCTCTTATCTTGAAATTGGTCTAAGGAAAGGGAATCAGTATCCTCAAGTAGCAGGAACCATCTCGAAGCCTGAGAACAGGGTAAAAGCCTAGAGCAGTGTTTGCAGGCTTCTACTTGCAGCTCTCCCTCCATTCACAGTTAAGCTATCAAAATTGGTCTGCTTTTCAGTATCAGGATTGGCATACCATACTGTCGAGAATAAAGGGATCCTTAATCGCTTCTCATTTGATTGTGTTGTCTTGGCAGTTGCAGGGTTACATTGCTGGAAATGACCTTAATAGAAGGTAGCATGGTACAGTGGAAAAAACATGAGTGAGAGTTTGCATCTTGACTTTTGCCACTTCTTTGCTGAGTGACCAGTTTCTTTATCCATAGAACAGTATTATCCCTGTTAGGGGTGGTTTTAAAAAAATAAGTGAGGTAACATATATGTGAATTCTCCAGCATCTAGCTGCTCTAGCCAATCCTCTATGTTTCTTTGCTGAAATACATTAGGAAGGGTTTCTAACTTTTTTGGGTAATATTCAGTGAGCATTTACTGTATGCTAATGGTTTTAAAACATTATCTCATTTATTCTTGCAGTTCTTATGATGTTTTCAACTCTTGTTCCCTCCATTTTACAGATGAAGAAACTGACAGTTTAACACTTGGCCAAGGCCACACAGCTGGTAACTGGCAGAGCTGGAGCTTGTGTGATTACAGAAACAATGTACTTTTTATCTTTTTTAAAATAGTGGTATGATTTACATACAGTGAAATGCACAGACATTAAGTATAAGGTTCAAGCACTTTTTACAAATGCATGCGCCCTTGTAATCCATGCTCTGTCAAGATACAGAACATTGTCATCCCTTCAGAAAATTGCCTTATGCTTTTTTCTCAGTCGATTGTACTGTTCTATTCCAAGAAGCATTAACTTCTGATCTCTGTCATGTGATAGATTGGTTTTGCCTGTTCTAAAATGTCATATGAATGGAATCCTACAACAGGTGCTCTTTTGTCTGTAGTGTTTTACAGCATAACGTTTGAGACTTACCCATGTTATTCCAGGTTTTAGTAGTTTATTTCCTTTTATTGCTAAGTAGTATTTCATTGACTATGTCACAGTTTATCTATAACACCTGTTGATAACGTGGGCTCTTTCTAGTTTTTGGCTATTATGAATAAAGCAGCTGTGAAAACTCTTGTACAAGGTTTTTTGTGGCTATATGTTTTTATTTCTATTAGACATATATCTAGGAATTGTTGGATCATATGGTAGATACATGTTAAGCTTTATGAAATTGCCAGTTTTCCAAATTGTTAATATATTTTACAGTTCCAGTAGTGTAGGAGTTCTAGTTCCACATCTTTGTAAGCATTTGGTGTTGTTAACTTTTAAATTTTATTCATTCTAGTGGGCATGTAATGGATTGATTTTTTTTTTTTTAAGATTTATTTATTTAACGGGGGGGAGGGTCAGAGGGAGAAGCAGAATCCCCGCTAAGCAGGGAGCCCAATGCAGAGCTCGATCCTGGGACTCCAGGATCATGACCTGAACTGAAGGCAGTTGCTTTAACCAACTGAGCCACCCAGCCGCCCCGATTTTTTTTTTTTTTAAGATTTATTTATTTGAGAGAGTAAGCACGAGTTGGGGGAGGGGCAGAGGGAGAAACTCTTCTGAGTGGACTCTGCTGAGCGGGGAGCTTGATGTGGGCTTGGATCCCATGATCCATGAGATCATGACCTGAGCCAAAACCAAGAGTCAGACGCTTAACTGACTGAGCCATCCAGATGCCCCATTAGTTTGCATTTCCCTAATGACAAATTATGTAGATCACCTTTTCATGCTCTTATTGGCCATTCGTATATCACCTTTTAGATACGAAGTGTCTGTTCAGGGGCGCCTGGGTGGCTCAGTTAGTTAAGCATCTGCCTTTGGCTCAGATCTTTGGTCTCCAGGTCCTGGGATTGGCTGAGTCAGGCTCCCTGCTCAGCGGGGAGTCTGCCTCTCCCTCTCCCTCTGCCCCTCCTCCCGCTTATATGCTCTCCCTCCCTCTCGCAAATAAATAAAATCTTAAAAAAAGTGTCTATTCCCAGTCTTTTGACTATTAAAACAAAATCATGTTCTCTGTCCTATTATTGAGTTGTGTTTTTTTAAATTAGGATACAAGTCCTTCATCAACTATGTCGTGTGAATATTTTCTCCCAATCTGTGGCTTTCCGTTCTACTTTATGAATATGCTTTTTTGATTAGCAGAAGTTTTACATTTCTAGGAAGTCTAATTTATTAATTTTTTCTTTTATGGTTAATGCTTTCCATGTTCTAAGAAATCTTGGCGTTACCTGAGGTTGCAAAGGCAGTGTTCTGTGTTTTCTACTAGAAACTTTTTAGTTTTTACATTTGTCTATAACCCATCTCAAATTGAAATTTTGTATGGTATGTGATAGAAGTCCAAGTCTTTCTCTATGAATATTCATTTGTTTTAGCACCATTTGTTGACAAGACTTTCCTCATTGAATTTTTGATGCACATGCTGAAAAATAATTTGATATTTATGAGTCTGTTTATAGATTGTATTCTCCTCCATTAATCTATCTTTTTACCAGTACTGCAGTATCTTGAATAACATTGCTTTATAATCAGTCTCGAAATCAGGCAGTGTTAGTGTTCCAACTCCATTTTCCCTTAAAGTTGTTCAGGTTATTTTGGCTATTCTAGGGTGTTTTGTTTTGTTTTTCATTTCCCTAAAGATTTTAGAATGAGTTTGTCAATTTTTTCTTTTTTAAACAAAGAAGCCTCCTGAGATTTTGATTGGGTTGTATTGATCCTATCAATTTGGGGAGAGTTGTCATTTTAGAACTCAGTCTTCTATGAATTTAGTGTATCTTTTCACATATTTAGAACTTATTTGTTTTTTCTCATCAAGGTTTTGAAAGATTACTGTTGAGATCTAGTTATGTCTTTCTTTAATCTTATCCTAAATACTTTTTTTTAATGCTATGGTAAATGGTATTATTTTAAAATGTTGTTTTCCCATTGTTTGTTGCTAGTATAGAAAAGCAATTGATTTTTGTATATCAAATTTGTATCATATAACATTGTTAAGTTTGTTTCCCAGTTCTAGTAACTTTAAAAATAAATTCCTTGGGACTTTTTATGTGTATATCTTTGAATAAAGACAATTCTACTTCTTCCCTTTTGATGTTTATGAGTTTTGTTTATTTTTATTACCTTATTGCATTGGCTAAGATTTCCAGTCTGATACAGTAGATAAAAGTGGTGAGAATGACATTCTGGTTTTGTTTTTGATCTTAGGGGAAAGAGTTCAGTATTTCACTCTCAAGTATGTTGTTAGCCATAGATTCTTTTAGATTCGTTTTCTTTTATGTTTAAAAATTGTGATAAAATACACATAACATTTACCATCTTAACCATTTTTTAAATGTACAGTTTAGTACCATTAAGTACATCCATATTGTTGTGTAGCCATCAGCACCGTCCATCCACAGAACTCTTTTCATCTTGTAACACTGAAACTCTGTACCCATTAATAATAATTGTCCATTCCCCTAGCCTCTGGCAACCACCATTCTACTTTCTGTCTCTTGTGAATTTGAGTATTTTAGGTATCTTATATAAGCTGAATCATAGTATTTGCCCTGTTGTGTGTGGCTGGTTGCTGCTGCTGCTGCCTTTTTTTTTTTTTTTAAGATTTTATTTACTTATTTGAGAAAGAGAGAGAGAGCATGAGCAGGGGGAAGGGGCAGAGGGAGAGGGAGAAACAGACTCTCTGATGAGCAGGGAGCCCGACTTGGGGCTCGATCCCAGGACTCTGAAGGCAGACGCTTAACCGACTGAGCCACCCAAGTGCTCCATGTGTGGCTTCTTCTACTTAGCATAATGTTTTCGAGGTTCATTCATGTTGTAGCATGTGTCAGAATTTCTTTTTAATGCTGAATAAATAGTCCGTTGCATATATATACTACATTTTGTCTATCCATTCATCTGTTCATGGATACTTGGGTCACTTACACCTTTTGGCTATTGTGAATAAAGCTGCTGCAAATATGAATGTGCAGATATCTTTTCAAGTCCTTATTTTCAATTTTTGGGGGTATATACCCAACACTGGAGTTGCTGGAACATATGGTAATTCTATTTTTAATTTTCTGAAGAGCCACCATACTGTTTTTTACAGTGGCTGTATCATTTTACATTCCCGCTAACAGTGCAGAACAGTTCTGATTTTTCTACATTGTCACCAATACTTATTTTCTGTGTTTTTGATAGTAGCCATCCATATGGGTGTGAGGTGATACCTCACTGTGGTTTTGATTTGCATTTCCCCCATGAGTAATGATGTTGAACGTCTTTTCATGTGCCTGTTGGCACATGTATAGATACATGTATAACTTCTTTTGAGAAAAGCCTATTTAAGTCTTTTCATTTTTAAACAAGTTTTTGTTCTTTTGAGTTGTAAAAGTGTTTTGTTTTGCTTTGTTTTGGGGGGGAGGAACAGAGGGAGAAGGAGAGAGAATCTTAAACAGGCTCCATACCCAGTGCAAAGGCCAAATCAGGGCTTGATCTCACAACCCTGAGATCATGACCTGAGCCGAAATCAAGAGTCAGATGCTTAACTGACTGAGCCACCTGGGCGCCCCTTATAAGTAATAAGCGTTCTTTATCTATTCTGGATATTAGCCCTTTATCAGATAAATGATTTTCAAATAATTTCTCCCATTCCATGGATTGCCTTTTTACTTTGTTGATTGTGTCCTTTTATATAAAGTTTTTAATTTTGATGTAGTACAGCTTTTTTTTCTTTTGTTGCCTGTGCCCTTGGTGTCATTGGCAAGTCCAACATCATTAAGCTTTTCCGTGTTTCCTCTCAAAGTTTTATGCTTTTAGGTCTTACATTTAGATCTGCTTTGAGGTAATTTTTGAGTATATGGTGTAAGGTCCACATTCATTCTTTTGCATGTGGATATTCAAGTTTGCCATCACTATTTTTTGAAAGGATTGTCCCTTCCCCATTGAATGATTTTGAAAACCTTGTTGAAAATCATTGACCATATATGTGAGACTTTATTTCAGGGCTCTGTCCATTGTATTTGTCTGTATTATCTCTTTTATGCCAGTACCACACTGTTTTGGTTACAGTAGCTTTGTACTGAGTTTTGAAATCAGGAAGCTCTGCATTTTTTGTAGATGCCCTTTATCAGTGTGAGGAGGTTCCCTTGTATTCCTAGTTTGCTAAGAGTCAAAGCCTGGGTTAAGAGGTTCTTAACCTCAGGCCATACTACCTCCAAAAGATATTTATTTATTTAACTCATTATTTTGGACATATTCCTTTTTATTTTATTTGTGTGAATCTATTTTTTGTGTAGTCATAACCAACTAACTGGTTTTCTAGATTGGTTTGGGAAGTCTCTTACTTCAAACTTGAAGTCACCATCTAGTGGTCTTTTTCTGGAAGCACAGAGATGAGAACCTGTGGTAGTGCCTTGGCATTTATTCCCACTTAGTCCACAAGGTGGCAACAGGCCCTAACTGAAGAGCCAAAAACAAAGAATCAGACTGAAAAATAGAAGAAAATGCTTGTAAAATTCATAATTAAACAGAAAACCAAGATTTTGTGAAAAGTAATACTGCTAAACCTCAGAATCTGAGAGAAGGACTGAGCCTTTAGCTCATTGTAAAAGCATACATGAAAACTCTAAAATGTGTCAATCCATTTTGCTGCCTCCCTTCCTTTCCTCTCAGACTTCAAAATCTTGGCCTGTTCAGTGGCTCTCCAGTTGAATATTGGGGGGTTTAGAGGAGTAAGGTGATAAAGCGAACCATTAATGCAAAGGGATCTGAGTCTGGGGAGTGAGGACAAGAAGGATGTGCTCTTATATCCGAGAGTTGAAAATCTACAGGAAAACGCAGGAAGAGGCCCTAATGGCTCCACGCGGTCCTTTGAGTCCAAGACTCCTTCCCTTGGGCATTAAAAAAGAAGGACTTTTTATGAATGTTATAGTTTAAGGTGTGGGTTTTCCTTATAAAAATGGAAATTGGGAGAACAGAGATCTTCCTGGACAAGGAATTAAAGATAATGTTGAAGGAAGAAAGTCCATTAAGGGCATAGGAGATTCCAAGAAATCATGGGCAAAACATATGGGGCTCAGAATATATGGGGTGAGTTTCTAATGCTCCTTGAGGTAGTTTAGAGAAAAAGTTTGGGAGGACTCCTAGGCTGGAAGTAATGTGACTTGGCATCCTAGAGCAGCTTGCTTGGTTATAGCAGTGATGCTCACAGCCAACTTAGGCAGAACCCCATTACCTGCGTAACCTGAATGTGCCTGTTTTGTATTGGAAATGGACTACTATGTACAAATAAATTTAGGGTAAGGATGATAAATGTGCTTTAGCAATTGAGGTAGGACTCCTATTTGAAACATGACATGTACACATCAAAGTCTAATCACTGGAAAATTTAAAATAAGGATACTGTTGATGAAATACCCATCATCGTACACACCACGTATCAAACTGATTTGAAAATGACGTTGCTAGGGTGGCTCAGTCGGTTGAACACCTGACTCTTGGTTTTGGCTCACGTCGTGGTCTCGTGGGTCTCATGCGTCGTGAGCCAGGCTCCGTCCTTGGGGGAGTCTGCTTGAGATTCTCTCCCTCTGCCCCTCCTGTGCATACGCATGTGCTCTCTCTCTCTCTCTCTCTCAAATAAGTAAATCTTTGAAAATGACATTGCTGAATGAGCCATAACTGAAGATTAAAAAGCAAGAATAGCAGCAATTGAAAACTACCACTAATTCTTTCAACAGTGATAATGGAGTTCTTCTGAGAACTGCAAGATTTCCAACTGATTTTATATGTTTATTTGCAGTAGGGTTTTTGCAACATTGTCACCCATTTTGTAGCAGCCAGGCTTCTTAGTGGAATACTGAAGAGTCTTTTCTTAATTTTAGTTCGTAAACACAGAATTTTATTAACAGTCAACAATTTACTTACAATAGCCTTTATTCATAAGTAGAAATGAATTGAACATCAGCCACTCATACGGTGAATGAATGTTGGATTAATTCACCAAGAGGATCTTTAAGTTCCAATCTTGAGAATCCTGGGGCTAAAAGATTGGGAAGGAAGAGGAGAAGGTAGAAAAATAGCCACAGGCTACCTAGAAGGAGGCTCAGTGCAATGGGCCTTTGGAACTAGGTATGAAATAGAATAAGAGTGTTCTTCTGAGACTTAAAGCAAAATCTGACCATTGTGTATATGTATGTATGTGGTCATTGTGTATGCACAGATGTTTATAATAATAGCTCTAATACTGTTGATAGAATTACTCCTCATTATGTGATCACTCCTGTTGACAATTATTTTGTTATGTGAGTCTAAAACCAAATGATTCTTCTAGGAATTGTTTTTCCTTATGTTGAATGGAGTAGATCTGTATAATTGAGAAGGAAATAAAATCCTTTATGTAATGATTTTTGTGCTGGGACTTTTGTTGATTTGTTTAGCATCTTGGATTATTTAGCACCTCATTTGTCCAGGAATCTGTCAACATAACTATAAGATGCAGTAAAAGCCAAGCCCTAAATGTAATTTTTATCAAAATAACCTTAATTGTAATATTTAGTTTCTGTCCCTTTCTCTTTTTCTGTTAGAGGTTTTGTTAGACAAAAACTTCAAAATAAAATGCCTTATACCCCTTCCTAATAGTAATGTTAATTTTGGCCCTTGACTATAATTCACTAAAAATATATTATAATCTCTTCACATAAGTTTAATAAATGTGATTTTTGACCACTTAGTTACAATCTCTGACCTTTGGGGTTTTTTTTTTTTTCTCAAACTGGTAAAAACATCAGTAAGCAAACAAATCTCATAAGCAGCATTGGTAAATTATTAAAAATGATCCTACAAATGCAGGTGAAAGAGCACAGGGTCATTTTCAAAACTTCAGAAATACAATGGGACTAGAAACAAGTTTGGGAGAAATAGATGTTGATTGGGATGTTGGTATGGCTGCTCACAAGTTGTGTATTAAAATGCTATCATGTGAAAAGAATACTACCCAGCAGAAATTACTTTTGATTAGTCTTCTTGATATACTTGGTGTCCTTCAGATCTTAAATATTAGTGAAATAATTTTTACCTAATGTTCAGAATGTACAAGTTTAATCCATGTAATACTGAAAGAAACTACCTTTAGTGGGGCTTGCCATGTGTCAGATGATGTGACAAGGACTTTATTCTCACCTTATATAATTCCTGTCACAACCTTATGAAGTAGGTGGTGGTTCCTAGGTGAGAAGCTGAGGCTAAAAGTTGAAGATCACACTACCTCTCATTGCCAAAGAAAACTCCAGAGCTTAAAGAATAGGATCTAATCTTAGGGGTTTGTAAAGAATCTTGGTATAGCCAAAAAGACATGGGTTGAACACAAGGAGCTGTACGGTGGAGAAGTAACTGGTTTAACCAGAGTGTGAGTGATGTGGGTTTCTGGGAAATATAGACTGGTAGCCAGGGAAAAACCAGAGGTGTTAAACTGGAGTAGTTCAGTTGCAAGGAACAGAATACCCTCCCCTCCCCTCCCCCTTAAGCTAGTTTAAAATGGGGACATTGGTAGAAAGTACAGGATTTCTCTTGAGGCTTAAAGGATGGAGCATTCTTTTGAATTTCATAAAGGGTTAAGTCCAGAATTTCTTTCCTAACTCTCAGTGGTCATATGGAATCTTATTTCTGCTTTTCTGGTGCCTCTGCTTCCTATTTTCTTTTCTCCTTCAAACTGATCTTTGTTTCTGTATCCAGGATGGAAAATGGCTGTCTCTGCTCTGCCTTGTCATGTCTTTCCAGCACCCATGCTCAACACAAGCTAACTGAAGCATTTGTACTCAGATTTTAAATGCTCAGGAAAGAGGATAAGCCCAGCTTGGGTTAGGTGTCCATTTGTCTTGTCAGGGGCTGTAGCCCATTGACTACAGTAGATGGTACAGATACATTTTAAGGAGAATATGAATAGAGTAGACATTATCTGACATAACTTCAGTCAGGTAGCGGGCAGGATGGAGGTTGTGGAAATTCACCATTAAGTCTGGCATTGAGGGACAGTGTATAGGTAGGGCAAATTCAGGGGCATGGTTGATTAGGAATTATTTGTCAGCCCTGGAGTGGGAGGGCATGCGAAACTGGCAAATGAAGTGAGAATCCAGGTATTAGGTGATGCCTAAAGTTTGGCAAGTAGAATAATTTCAAACTAACCAGTTATTGGCTGGGAGTACAAGTATTAAGACTCAGGACTTTTAGGTCTTGGGATGGTAATGACCAGAGGGGCCAAGAGTTAAGCCCAGGCTAGTGAGCAAGGCACCCATGAGATAGACACACCCAGGCATGCTATGGGCTTAATTGCAGTGGCCAGGGCCAGCTGTAGCACTCAGTGTCCTTCTTTGTGTAGGACCTATCTGAGTACCTACCCGGTGACAAGATCTGAGGCTGTCTGTGTACTCTTATCCTAGCCATGATTGGCTTTAGGGTTGTTCAGATTGTACATACATGTACAGAGTACCAGTGACTCCAATAGTTAGGGCTTTTGGAAGGTGGGAACTGAAAATAACTACCTGATACTCAAATTTTTGTATTATTGTCTTCTGGAATTGAAAATAATACCAATATTCCAGAGTAACTTTATTCCTCTGCCTTCCCCAGGGAAGTTTTTTCTCGTATGTATATTTTTGAATTGAGTTGTATTTGAGCAATTTAGGTATTAAGGCACTTGGGTCTAATTCCAGGAAAACAGATTTGATTTCAGACTATTTGGCTTTACTAAGCCTGGGATTTTATTACTTAAGAGATTTATAAAAACATGTCTGAGGAGATTCATTTCTGGCATGAGTGAGTAGGTCAACAAATCCTGCCCCCAGTAAGCAACTATAAAGCTGGAAAAAACCGTCAGAAACAATTACAGGCTTATAACAAGTTGAGAAGTGTTTATTCATGAAAACCACTGAATTTTGTATAAAACACAAGTTTGTGATCTTACCCAGGATTGCTCCCTTTTTTTTTTTTTTTTAGCCCTGATAGTGTAGTAGTTCTACTAGGGTGAGGTAGGCTGTGAAAACAAGCAGCTTTATTACTCCTGTGGGAGGGGGCTCACTTGATTTGGAATATTATCAATTAAAAGTGGTGATCTTGGTGACAAGTGAAATAAGGAGAGCCAAGCAACTTTACTAGCCTAAGGTTACAGTCCTGTTTGGGGCAAACAGTGGAGCAGCAAGACTAGACAGGGCTTTAACAGAGAGCTCTGGCAGGTGAGTCAACTACAGGGAGTTTGATAAGCTCTCCATGTATCCTGGGTTGCATGGAGGTTTCACGCATAGTAGAAACAGTGCAAGCCCAAGCCATCTACCCATTTTTGGCCAGTGCAAAGGATGTGTGAGAAAGCCCAGCAGAAGGTAAAAATTATAGTAGACTTAAAGGCTTAAAGTGAGAGTGTACTCCCCATCCCAACCACAGATCGATCAGTGGGGAATAAAAGGGCTCAAGGTGAGCACCACCTCTGACCAGTCAGTAAGTTATGCAGCTAGAGGGGTGACCCTTAGAAGCCAGGCTTCAAAATAAAAACAAGGGAAAAAATCCTGAGGTACCACACATTGTAGGAGAGACAGATGATTTATTCCTGGAACATTAGTAAAAATAAAAACCCACCACCATCACAAAACCTTAGCTGAGAAAAACTCAGAATATAGAGTTGTGAGTAGTACCTTACTTTATATGTTCAGTATTCAACAAAAAAGTTAAAAGACATGCAAAAAATTGAAGTGTAATCCATACTCAGGAAAAAAAATCAGTAGAAACTGTCTCTAGTGATACCAAGTATTGGATCTGGCACACAAAGACTTCAAAGCCCCTATTAGAGATATTTCAGTGAAATAAAGGGAATCATGCTAAAAGGATTAAAGGAACCTATGATGACAATGACTGAATGAATAAAGAATCTCAAAGAGAAATTTTAAGAGAAAACTAAATGAAAGTGCTTGATTTGAAAACTATAGTAACTGAAATGAAAAATTAGGCTGGACTCAGCAGATTTAAGATGGCAGAAGAAAGAATTGGTGAACTTGTAGGCAGCTCAATAAAAATTACTATAAAAACAGAAAAAAGCTGAACAATGAACAGAGCCTCTGAGATCTGTGGGACAACATCAAATGTATACCTAAGAATATACATATATAAAAGGAAAGGAGTGAGAGAAGAGCAGAAAATACTAGAAAAAATAGAGGCCAAAATCTTCCCAAACTTGAGGAGAAGCATTCATCTACAGATCCAAGAAGCTTGATGAACCCAAGCATGATGAACACATACCAGAGTCAAACTGTTGTAAGACAAAGAAAAATCTTGAAAACAGCAAGAACAAAATGATTTATCACATACAAGGGAATAACAATAGGATTTACGGCTGACTTCTTATCAGAAGCAAGGAGGTCTAAAGGCAGTGGGATGACATAGTTAACATATGGAAAGAAAAAAAAATTAACCAAGATTTCTTTATCTAGTAAAACTCTTCCTCAAAAATGAAGGCAAAATAAAGACATTTCCACATAAAAAAGGTAGACGATTTGTTAATAGCAGACCTGCCTTAAAATACTAAAGGAAGTGACAGCAGATGGTCACTCAAATCCATAAGAAGAAATGAACATTGGAAATGGTAAGCGTATAGGTAAATGCAACTATATTTTTATATTCTTTTAATTTTTAAAATGACAAGATTATCTAAAGCAATAATTATAATACTGTATTGTTGAGTTTATAACACATATATGGTAATAAAAACAGAAAAGAGATGGAATAGGAAGGGCGCCTGGGTGGCTTCGTTGGTTAAGTGGCTGCCTTGGGCTTAGGTCATGTCCTGGGATTGAGCCCCGCATTGGGCTCCCTGCTCAGCAGGGAGCCTGCTTCTCCCTCTCACTCTGCTGCTCCCCCTGCTTGTGCTCTCTCATACTCTCTCTTTCAAATAAATAAAATCTTTTTTTTTTTTTAGATTTTATTTATTCATTTGATAGAGACACAGCGAGAGAGGGAACACAAGCAGGGGGAGTGGGAGAGGGAGAAACAGGCTTCCTGCAGAGCAGGGAGCCCGATGCGGGGCTCGATCCCAGGACCCTGGGATCATGACCTGAGCCGAAGGCAGACGCCCAATGACTGAGCCACCCAGGTGCCCCAATAAATAAAATCTTAAAAAAAAAAAGAGAGAGAGAGAGAGATGGAATAGAAAATATATTGGAGCAGATTTCTGTATTTCCTGAAGTTGTTAGATTGTGATAAGTAAAAGATGTATATTGTGATGCCTGGAGCAACCACAAATATAACAAAAAATAATTGTGAAAAAAGTCAACAGAGGGATTAAAATGGTATATATGCCAGAAATTTTTCACACACAAAAAGATAGTAATGGAGAAATAGAGGTTAAAGACAAAGACATGAAATAGAAACAGCAAGGGGCGCCTGGGTGGCTCAGTCGTTAAGCGTCTGCCTTCGGCTTGGGTCATGATCCCAGGGTCCTGGGATCGAGCCCCACATCGGGCTCCCTGCTCTGCAGGAAGCCTGCTTCTCCCTCTCCCATTCCCGCTGCTTGTGTTCCCTTTCTCGCTGTGTCTCTCTCTGTCAAATAAATAAAATCTTTAAAAAAAAAATAAAAACAGCAAAATGGCATACATAAATCCAAACAGGTCAATAATTATATCAAATGTAAATGGACTAACTGCCTATTCAGAAGGTGTAGGGATTATCAACCTGGATAAAAAGGCAAGATGCAATTCTATGCTGTCAGTAAGAGACCTACTTTAGATTTAAAGACACAAATAGGTTGAAAATAAAAAGATGCTAAAAAATAGATTATACAAACAGTAACCATAGGAGAGCTGGAGTGACTATATTAATAACATAAAATATACTTTAAGAAATATTACTAGAGAGAGGGACATTTCATAAGGACAAAAGGATCAAGATGAGGAAAATATAACCATTATAAAAATATACCTAACAACAGCACCAGAACACATGAGACAAAAACTGACAGGAATTAAGAGAAATAAAAAATTCAATAATAGTTACAGATTTTAATACCCAACTCTCAATAATTGATAGAAGAACTAGACAGAAAATTAGCAATGATACATAAGACTTAACATTGGCAACCAACTCATATTCATTGAATACTCTGTACAGAGTATACATTTTTTTAAGGGCACATGGAACAGTCTCTAAGAATATTCTGGGCCATAAAATAAGTCTCAATTATTTTTAAGGATTGAAATCTTACAAGGTATGTTTTATGACCACAACAGAATTAGAGATCTATAACAGGAAGAAATCTAGGATATCTCCAAATATTTGAAATTAAATAGCATACTTATAAATAACCCATAGGTCAAAGAAGAAATCCTAAGGCAAATATATACATATATTTAAATATATTTTGGATAAATGAAAATGAAAATATATTTTACGGAATGCAGCTAAAACAGTGCTTAGAAGAAAATTTATAACTTTTAAGTTTATAACTATATTAGGAAAGAAAAAAGGTCTCAAGCGTTAACCTAGGCTTCCACCTTAAGAAACTAGATAAAGATGTTCCTGATGTTGGGGTGGTGGGATCTGTGGAGTCTGCTTAAGTTTCTCTCTCCATCTCCCTCTGCCTCTCCCCCTTCTCTCAAATAAATCTTAAAAAAAAAAAAAGAAAAAAACTAGATAAGAAACCAAACCCAAAGCAAGATGATTATTTTGGGATTTAAAAAAAAAATCTTTATTTTATTAACATGGCATGGTACAGAGGTCAGCAAACTATGACATATGGGACAGTTATTTTTGTAAATAAAATTATTAAAGAATTAAAACTGTCTTTTTACATAAATGATATAATCTCATTTACAACATATTAGAAACAAGTGGAACTAATTGAGTTTGGCAAGGAGGTCATTCGAAAGAAGTTAAAAGGATTGTAAAGGAAAATCATGAACAACTTCAACAAATTAGACAACTTAAACGGAGTGGACAAATTCCTAGACACAAATGCCTAAGGCACAAATTATTAAAACCAGCTTCAAGAGGAAGTAGAATATATGAATAGACCTATAACAATTAAAGAATTGAATCAGTAATTAAAAAATATTACTGCAAAGAGGAGCCAAGTGGCTTCATTGGTGAATTCTATCAAACATTTAAAGAAGCACTAAAACTAATCCTTCACAAACTCTTTTAGAAAGTAGAGGAGGAAGGAACACTTCCCAACTCATTCTATGAGGACACTATTACCCTGATAACAAAGCCAAAGATACCGTAAGAAAACTGCAGACCAATACCCTTTATGAATACGGACACTATAATCTTTAATAAAACATTAGGAAACCAAATTTAACAACATAGAAAAATGGATTATATATCATGATCAATTGGGTGTTATCCCGGGCATGCAAGGTTGGATTAGTATGTATAAACCAATGTAACATACCAGGGATCAGCAGATGTTCTCTTAAAAGGCTAGTTGGTAAATATTTCAGGCTTTCGGACCATTACAGTTTCTGTTGAAACTACTCAGCTCTGCTGTTGTACTGCAAAAACAGCCATAGACAATATGTAAATAAGTGGATGTGCCTCTGTTTCAGTAAAACAAAATAGCTAGCTCACAGGTCACAGTTTGCTGTCCTGTAATAAACCATATTAATAAAAGGTTTAAAACAAAAACCCACACGCTATCTTAGTAGAAACAGAAAAAGCATTTGATGTAATCCAACACTCATTCATGATAAATGTCACAACAAACCAGGAAGAGTAGGCAACTTCTGTACCTTGATAAAGGGCATCTGTGAAAATGTTAAAGCTAATGTAATATTTAATGGTGAAATATGAATGCTCTTCCCCTAAGACTGGGAACAAAGTAGGTAAGAATGTCCACTCTTAGGGGCGCCTGGGTGGCTCAGTTGGTTAAGCGACTGCCTTCGGCTCAGGTCATGATCCTGGAGTTCTGGGATCGAGCCCCATATCGGGCTCCCTGCTCGGCGGGGAGTCTGCTTCTCCCTCTGACCCTCCCCCCTCTCGTGCTCTCTCTCTCATTCTCTCTCTCTCTCTCAAATAAATAAGTAAAATCTTTAAAAAAAAAAAAAAGAATGTCCACTCTTAAATCTACTCCTACGACTTCACTGGAGTGTTCTACCTAGTGCAATGGAGTGAAGATGGGGAGGCATCTAAATTACCTAAGTGATTCACAAAAAAAAAAAAAAAAATCTGAGTTTAAGCAAGGTCACAGGATACCAGATACACAAAAAATCAATTTTTTATATACTAGCAACAATCTAGAAATGAAAGTAAAAAAAGAGGGCGCCTGGTTGGCTCAGTTGGTTAAGCGACTGCCTTCGGCTCAGGTCATGATCCTGGAGTCCCGGGATCGAGTCCCACATCGGGCTCCCTGCTCGGCAGGGAGTCTGCTTCTCCCTCTGACCCTCTTCCCTCTCGTGCTCTCTATCTCTCATTCTCTCTCTCTCAAATAAATAAATAAAATCTTAAAAAAAAAAAAAAAAGATTATAAAAAAAAGAAAAAAAGAAAAAAAAAGAATTCCATTCGTGATTGGCATCAAAAGAATAACATCCTTAGGAATAAATTAACAAAAGAATTAACAGGATTTGTACACTAAAAACTATAAAATATTGTTGAGAGAAGCTTAAAAAGACCTAAATAAATGGAGAGACATTCTATCTTCATGGATTATAAGTCTAAACATTGTTAAAATGACAATTATCCCCAATTTGATGTATGGATTCATTGTAATCTCTCTCTTAAAAAAAATCCCAACTGACTTCTTTGAAGAAATTTAATCCTATAATTTATGTGGAAATGCAAAGGACCTAAAGTAGAATAGCCAGTACAATTTTGAGAAAGCACAACATTGGAAGGACTTTGATTACGTGGTTTCAAAAATTACTATAAAGTAATAATAATGAAGGCAGGGTGATATATTGGTGTAAGGATAGGTACTAGAACAGGATTGAGACTTCAGAAACACATCCTTACATATGTGGTCAGTTGATTTTTGACACAGATGCCAAGATAGTTCAGTGGGGGGAAAGTAGTTTTTTTCAACAAATAATGCTGGGAAATTGGGTATCTACGTGCAAAAACAAAACAGAACAAACAAAAACCCACCCAAAAACTCAGTCCCTTAATTTATACTAGACACAAAAATTAACTCAAAGTGGATCATATACCTAAATCTGAAACCACAAAATGTCAGAAGAATATCTTTGTGACCTTGGGTTAGGCAGTAACTTCCTAGGACATGACACCAGTGGCAAAAGCTATAAAAGAAAAATGTGATAAGTTGGCTTCATTAAAATGTAAAACTTGCATTTCAAAAGACATTATTAAAAAAGTGAAAAGACAACCTATAGAAAGATTTGCTTATCTGATAAAGAAGTATCCAAAATTAGGGGCTCCTGGGGGTGCTCAGTCGTTAAGCGTCTGCCTTTGGCTCAGGTCATGATCCCAGGGTCCTGGGATCGAGTCCCACATCGGGCTCCCTGCTCCGCAGGAAGCCTGCTTCTCCCTCTCCCACTCCCCCTGCTTGTGTCCCCTCTCTTGCTGTCTCTTTCTGTCAAATAAAATCTTTAAAAAAAAAAAAAAGAGTATCCAAAATATATAAAGAACTCCTACAACTCAGAAGACAAGTTAGTTTTTAAAATTATTTTTTTAAATAAAAGTTATTTTTTTTATGATTTCACTTACATGTGATAATTAGAATAGGCAAATTTATAGAGACAGAAAGTAAAATAGGGGAAGTGATTAAAGAATAGGTTGCTTAGGGGAAGTGTGGAATGAATAGTTATTGTTTAATGGGTAGAGAGTTTTTGTTTAAAATTCTGAAAAGGGGCGCCTGGGTGGCTCAGTCATTAAGCATCTGCCTTGGGCTCAGGTCATGATACCAGGGTCCTGGGATCAAGCCCCACATTGGGCTCCCTGCTCCGTGGGAAGTTTGCTTCTCCCTTTCCCACTCCCCCTGCTTGTGTTCCCTCTCTCGCTGTGCCTCTCTTTGTCAAATAAATAAAATAAATTATTTAAAAAATAAAAATAAAATTCTGAAAATATTCTGGAAGTATATAGGTGGTTGCACAGTCTTTTGAATTTAATGCCACTGAATTGTACACTCAAAAATGTTTAAAATGGTAGACTTTGTGTTATGTATATTTTATCATAATAAAATGAAAGAATCAAAAACAGACAAAAGGCTTGAACAGACATTTTATCACATGAAAGTGTTCAACATCGTTAGTTATTAGGGAAATGCAAATTAAAATCACAATGAATTTCTACTGCATACCCTCGGAGTGGCTGTAGTCAAAACAACTATAAATGTGTTGGTAAGAATGTACAGGAACTGGAAACCTTGTGCATTGCCATGAGAATGTAAAATGGTACAGTGATTTTAGACGTCAGTTTGGAAATTTGATAAACACATAGGGGTGCCTGGGTGACTCAGTCGGTTAAGCATCCAACTCTTGATTTCAGCTCAGGTCATGATCTCTGGGCTGTGAGATCAAGCCCTGTGTCATGCTCCACAGCCTGCTTAAGTTCTCTCCCTCTCTCTTTGCCCCTCCCCCAATCCATTTCTAAAAAAAAAAAAAAATAGAAACTTACCATATGATGCAGCAGTTTCAGTCCTAGGTATCTACCCAGGAGAAACATAAATATATGTCTACACAAAGACTTGTATATGAATGTTTATAGCAGCATTATTTATAATAGCCAAAATCTGGAAACAATCCAAATGTCCATCAGCTGGTAAAGGGATAAACAAAATGTGGAATATCCATATAATGGAATGCTATTCAACAGTAAAAAAGAATGAACTACTAACATGCTACAACATGAATAAACTTCAAAAACATGCTGAGTGAAAGAAGTCAAACTCAAAAGATTACGTATTATGATTTCATTTATATGAAATATCTAGAAAAGGCAAATTTATAGAGAGAATACAGATCAGTGGTTGGGTCTAAAGGTAGGAGTAGAGTTGATTGGAAACAGGCTCAAGGGGAGTTTTGGAGTGATGAAAATATTCTAAAATTGGATTGTAGTCTTAGTTGCACAACTCTATAAATGAGTGAATAAAAGTTATTGAATTGTACATTTACAATGGATTCATTGTATGGTATTTAAATTAAATCTAAGTAAAGTTGTAAAACTAAAAAGTACCTAAGATTGGTTGGAGACTTTTGGATAAAACAGTGTTTTGTGGGTTTTTTTTTTTTTTAATAAAATGGTTTTAAGTTTGTCAGGTGTCCTATTGATTTGTGATGTCTCATATTAGTCTTTCACTTGGAGGCCTCTAGGCCTCCTGCAGGCCCTCCCTGCTCCCAAAGACTTACCCTATGCCGTGTCTCACTAAAGTCCGTCAGAAAGAATTTTCTCCTTGTTTGGGAGAAGTGACTCAGCTGTTTGGAGTGTGGCTCTGATGGGCTTTCTAGGCAGGTGATACTTATATAGAGAAAAATGCTTACTTTCAGGCCCAGGTTATAGATCAGTCCCAGCTAGGCGTCTTGCAAATATGTGCTGCAGATTGACAAGTAGGTGAGAATTTGAGGAATTGAGGGTATCTTGTCTGCTGAAAGAGGAGAGCCCATGGAGTGGGCTCACATACTAGGATGCTTCGGGCTGTATTGCTATGTCCTATACTTTTCACTGTTTTTTTGTTTGTTTGTTTGTTTGTTTTCCTGAGGCCTCACAATAATCCTGTGAGATAGGAGAGGTATCCTTAGTCCTCATTTTACAGAGAAGGAAGGTTTACAGGGTGACTCACTTGTCCAAGAGCACACAACTACGGCAGAATTGGACTTGAATTCAAGTTTTCTGACTCCATACCCTAAAACACTTCTTTTACATTCTATGTTTTGCCTCTACTCTTTACTGGGAAGAGGAGCAGAAGGGGCATGTAATTTTGACTGATTGCACATGTTTTCAGTAGATTCAGTCTGAAGAAAAGGAGGGGAAGTTGGACTAAAGTGTAAGTTCAGGTGTTCTATAGCAAGTATAGTAATCAAGGACAAATCTGAAATCTGGTAGTTATTAAAATTATACCTGGGTTGGAACTATGATTCATGGCACAGATGGTTTGAAGGTATCCAGTGCTTGGTTCAAGGAGCAGACCACTTCCTGAGTTTTAAATATAACTGTGCCAGAAATCATAAGGAAATTCATTTGACAAACATTTACTGAGTGTCTACTCCATACAGGATCACAAGGTCCAATTGGATCCTATTGAGATACAGCCTGAGAGAACAGAAGTAGGCTGGAATTTCCTTCATCATTTCCATTCTCTGAGGCTGATGTTTCTGCCCCCCAAAGTGACCACATCCACATGGACCTGGAGCCTGTCACTTTCTACTATCCTTGCAGCTGCGCTTTCTACAGGTTCCCTTTCTTGATTAAAATAGTCCATCTTTTCTTCCTTTTCCATTGTGGATTCTTCCATCTGCTTTTCACCCAAACATAGGTAGATCTTGCATCTAAAAGAGATCTTTGCTTTAAACAAAAAGACATTTAAAAATACTTTTCTTAATTGTTGAAATAGTTTATGCTTATTGCTAAACACTTGGAAGGCATAGATGAGTTATAAATAATAAACATAAAATCACCTTTAATTCTACAACTTAAAGATTTCAGTGGTTAACATTTTTGCTTCTAGTCTGTTTGAACTTCCAGTCTGCTTTTTACTTCCTATCAGTCAGTGTCTGCTTGTGCATGTGTGTATGCACATTTTAGTATTTTGTTGTGTCAAGCTCTGTGTGAAATAATTTACGTGTATTCTTCACAAGTAGCCTTGTGAAGCAAATACTGTTATCATATCTCCTATTTACAGATGAAACAGATTTAAAGGTAAGTACTTTTCCAGGTTTACATAGTTGATAAGTCATGTAGCTGGAATTTTTACCCTTACTTAGCTCAAACTCTTCACCACTACCTTTCCAGAAATCTGTTTTCTTCTGTGACTATCACTCCAAAATTGTTCTCTGTAAGACTGTCAGTAACTTTTTAAATTCCTACCTTATCCAGCCCCATTTCCAGACCTCTTCTCAATCTTTTGTGTGTTTCAGCCATATTTTCAGTTTGGTGCAAGCACTATGCGCCTTTGGCCTATAGGTATGCTATTCGTTCCCTTTGCTCAGAATCTTCACCCCACCTCTTTCACCCAGGTCATTACATTTATCCTTCAAGTCTTCACTTAAATGTCACTTTCTTGAGGTCACTTCCCAGGCCTTTCTCACCCTCAAGACTGGATTGGTCCCTTCTATTATTTGCTCCCATAGTACCTTGATTTTCCTTTTGCAGACCTTTTCACACTTGAAATTATTTGATCATTAGAATTTGGTCTGTTATGTACTTTTCATTTTCACTATGTACTTGGTTCCCTTCACATCTTCTGGCTTCAGTTGCAGTCCAGGTACATGGTATGTGTCCAGTAACTATTTGTGTTCAGTAAAAGAAAAATCTTTCTTTCTGTACTTGGCTCATTCACTCTTCTTAGCTTTATGCTTGTAAATCACAAATGTGCATCCTCTGTTCAAAAAATGAATTTGTCTTTTTTCCATTCTAAAATTGCTCATTTCTTGGGGCGCCTGGGTGGCTCGGTCGTTAAGCAGCTGCCTTCAGCTCAGGTCATGATCCCAGCGTCCTGGGATCGAGCCCCGCATCGGGCTCCCTGCTTTCCCCTCTCCCACTCCCCCTGCTTGTGTTTCCAATCTCGCTATGTTTCTCTGTCAAATAAATAAATAAAATCTTAATAAAATAAAATTGCTTGTTTCTTAATGCACTCCAGGCTCCTAATTAGTCAAGAAAGTTAGGCACCATTCTTGACTCCTTGCTGTCTTTTCTGTTTGAGCCAATTCGGTCTATTGACCTGGAAAGATGGCCACAATATTTTAAGGGAAAAAGGTTTCAGAACAATATGTATAATTTGCGCTATTTTCCTCTAAATACAAATACATGTATTTTCAACATCTCTGATATATCTATTTGGGAGGATATTATACATGGAACAGAATGATGGGAAGGGGCCAACTAGTGGACTTTAATTTTCTCTCTTTTGTATGACTTTTCAGTGACCACATAGTACTAAAAAAGAAAACAAATCTATTTTGAAAAACAGAAAACAACCAAAAACAAAAGTAGAAATGCCTTTTGGAGACATCTTTTCTATTTTTTTCACTCCTGCTGCCTCAGTTTTAGTTCAGCTCATTTGTGCAACAGATTTCTCTCTCTCTCTCTCTGTCTCTTTCACATCTCTCTTCCTTTCCTCCCATTTCATATACCTGGTCAGTCTTCTCAAAGTCTTGGTTTCATTATCTCTTTTTGGAGCTCAGCGCTTAAAGTGGCTCCCTGTTGCACTAATTCTAAATATTTCTTCCTGGCTTACAAGGTCTTCTATAATTTGTCCTTTTACCTTTTCATTGCTGCTCCTCATGACTCCCTAACATAATCTCTGAACTATTCTCCTTATGTTCCCTATACATGCCACATGTTTTCTCTATTGCGTGTATTTATCTACAGT
The DNA here is from genome assembly GCF_003265705.2 of Callorhinus ursinus. Taxonomy (NCBI): domain Eukaryota; kingdom Metazoa; phylum Chordata; class Mammalia; order Carnivora; family Otariidae; genus Callorhinus; species Callorhinus ursinus. The sequence goes on from NW_027397086.1 coordinate 6,801,485, forward strand.
CTTAGCTGCAAAAAATACCCTTAAACTCAAATAATTGTTTCCCTTCCTGTAGCATTTAGTTTTTTGTTGTTTGGATTTTTTAAAAAATATTTTATTTATTTATTTGACAGAGAGAGAGTGCACAAGCAGGGGTAGTGGCTGCCAGAGGGAGAGGGAGAAGCAGGCTTGGAGCAGGGAGCCTGACAAGGGTGGGGGGGCGAGGCTCAGTCGTGGGACCCTGTGATCATGACCAGAGCTTGAGGCAGATGCTCAACCAACTGAGCCACCCAGGCGCCCATGTAGCATTTAGCTTTATCTAAGAGAAACTGCATAGGATTTTGGTGGCTGAAATGGGTTATTTTTTTATTGGCATATTTAAAGACTGTTGATTCTCTGTGTAAGTAAATAAGTGGCGTGCTTGTTCAGGTATACATTTTTCCAAAGAACATGTTGGACATTCTTTTCTAATGTTTTCAGAAAATTTGGAAGTAATTGGTGGTTGAAAAATAATGCCTAGAGGGGCGCCTGGGTGGCTCAATCGTTAAGCATCTGCCTTCAGCTCAAGTCATGATCCCAGGGTCCTGGGATCGAGCCCCACGTCGGTCTCCCTGCTCCGCGGGAAGCCTGCTTCTCCCTCTCCCACTCCCCCTGCTTGTGTTCTCTCGCTGTGTCTCTCTCGGTCAAATAAATAAATAAAATCTTTAAAAAAGAAAAATAATGCCTAGAATGCTTGGTATAATAAAATACAGATTCTAGGACCCTACATCTGGTCTAGGGAAGAGCTCAGGAATCTGCGTTTTTTAAAGCAACTAGTCTAGATGACTATACAACCAGATTGGGAAACACTGGCCTGAACCCTCTATTTTTCCTGAATTCTTGTCATTTTTTTGCATTTTCTCTTGGCTTTGATTTTCTTTTTAGTTCTTGTGTCACTATACCTGTTCTTCTACTTCCTTCTTATCCCTAGTTTTGGAAGCTAACTTGATAAGACTCTTTTCCTACTGCTTTATTTAATTTGACTTTTGCTATGAGAATCTGTTTTTCTCTCAGACTTAAGTATATGATTAAGTTATTGGTGACCAAAGTTTGTTTTCCTATCATTATCATGAAAGATTCAGTGGCTCATCTCATGTTATAGAAGTCAGAGAATTGGTACTACATTTTACCTTTTGTTTAGAAAAATGATGTGCATTTCCCATTTCATTTAGGTTCTTTTCTTGTTTGAGGGACATGGTTTGCAAAGGTCAGAATGAATGAGCCTCATAGTTTTGGTCAAAAGAGATTAAGTACATTTGAATAATAATAACCAGGGCCTTCATACTGGGGCATACTATGTAGTCATTTAAAAGAACCAGTACAATATAGCAAGATTGTTGCAGAAGGCTGTCTATACTAGCTGTCTAGTATAGCTGAGTGAAAAAGCAGATTATACAGCAATAAATATAAAATGAGCTCATTTTTGTTTAAGTCACCTCTCAAAAGCCCCACAAAATTACAGATACGTATCCATTTGTATGTGCATGGATGAAGGTCTCTAAGGACATAAAATTAAGTGTATAGTTTATGATATTTATTATTTTAATAATACTAGATAATATAATAAGTTTATTATATTGATTATAACAGGTTATTAAACTTGTTTATATTTATAGGTGATTTCCATTGAGGAAATGGAAGATGATGAGGAAAGGGATATTTAATTTTTACTTTATTTCGATATTTAAATTTTAGATAATGAGTATGTGATTTTTTTAATTTAAAAAATTATGAAAGCATTGGTTTTTTAATACAGTGTGATATCAAGGTATACAGTTTGTTCTTCCTATAAAAATAACATTTCTTTTAACTCTAGAACATTTTTTAAAAATAAGAAAAAGTAAAGCACTAGGAACTTAGAGTACTTATTTCATATTAGAATCAAAGAGAGCAGGAGAGGCTTTAGCTAGTGTATTGGAGACAGCAGCAGCTCCCACCCAGCATGGTAGCTGATGCACTCAGGTGACTGCTTTTGCTTCCCTTAGGTTGTTTGGTCCGCAGTTTGCATTCATTGATCAGTGAGTTGATTCGGATTCAAACCCACCGACAGCAATGAATGTTGAGTGCAGCCATCAGTGTTTCCATTTGGTGGAGTTGCCTCGGCCCTCCTGAATTCCTGGCTCTTCTTTACCACACTGGTTCTTTGAGGTCTGGTATCGCTCTTAGTAACCAATGATTGAGGGCCCACATAATTATAGGTAACATTGATACTAGAGCTGGGAGATTCTTTACAATGAGAAACTATGGTTCAGAGAATAGAAGGAGCTCATGGAGAAGCTAACAGGGAGCTCTGTACCACACAGGCAGTGTTTGCATACCTGGTAGATAACAACAAGAGTTGAGGGTCCTGGCTCTTCCTCTCTGTTTTGGACTGAGAAATATGAGTACTTTTCAAGGTAAATTAGCACAGGTTTTGTTTTGGGTTAAATAATAATAGTAGCTTACATATATTGAGTGTTTGCTGTGTGCTTGCAGTGGTAAAAAGCACTTTATATATTATCTCGTTGAATCTCAAAACTCCATGAGGTAAGTGTTCTTATTATCTCCCATTTTATACACGAGAAAACGGAAACTCAGATACTTGCCTGTGGTCACATAGCTAGTTAGGGAGTTGAACCAAGATTCCTCCCAGATCTCTGACTCCAGACCTGACTTTTTACTTGCATTTAACAAACATTTATATAAGCATATGTGTGGATAGAAATAGTGAGGCAATAGTTGCTTTCAAACAGCTCACATTCTAACAGCTGTCAAAACTTAACCATATTAATTGTAACTGGAGGTAGAATGTGATAAGAGTTGTACAGACCTTAAACAGTTGTGTGCTATTTTTGCTTATTAAATCCTTCTCTTACCCTTAATTAAAGTTTTGAGGGGATGTGAGAGAAATGCGTGTAAAATACTTAATTGGATTTCGCTCAAAACCAAAATACATATTTTTAATGTCTCTCCCTGCTATATCCTGTTTCTCACTAGAGTGACATATTTCTCGGGGACATTTTTAAGTACATTAGGTATTATAGTGGAGTTCTCCTTATCTTGTTGAAATGAAACACTTGTTTGTCAAAAACACAACACAAAGCAAGGAACAATGGGCAATAGAAATAGGGGGAGCTCTTAAAAAACTCACTGGACCACGTTTGGGGGACAGGCAGCAGGACTGGTTCTGGTGATCTTATGTGACATGTGAAGATACAACCTGCTCCTTTGCTTCAGGAAATGTAGTGGTGTTTGTAAGGACCCCAAGGTACAGTCAACGGTCGGTGGTTTTTTCAAATCCCAAACTCACCGACAGCGTTGAATGTTCCTTGGAGTCCTCTGAAGGCTGGATTCTGGCCCTGGCAGCCCTTCTTCAGCCTGTACCCATGTTCCAGGAGCCAATGAGCAGTGAAACCACTGCTGATAGAGGCTCTCATATTCTTTTCCAGGTTTCAAGTTGAGAGTATTTAGATTATGAAATCAATTTGTGTACAGCAGAGAGCTAATGAACTTAATGAACTTGGGAGACTGCAGTTATTTATACAAGCAGACTCCAATGCATGACTGAGAAAATGGCTTTGAATGGTATTATTTTTTCAATTCTGAAAATGTCAAGTGCCTCATTTTATAGTAGATTCATTATTAAAGGGCATGGGTGAGAAAGAAATTAACATATATTGTGGGCTCTGTTATGTGCTGGGCTTTGTATATTTTTATCTCATTAAACTCAAAACAACCCACTTGTACCTCATGAAAAAACTGAGTCTTAGAGAGATGAAGTGATTTGCACAAAGTTACATGGCCAGGAGTCACTGTTTTAAGCCAGAACTTGAATACTGGACTTTATGAATGCATAGCTCACTGATCATATCACCTCCTTCCTTGTCCACCACAAAACTTACTGTTATATATCTGGAAGTAGCGTCTTCAGTGAGAGCTACATAAAACTGAAACATTTTCTCCTGTTTGCCTGTATAAATAGTAGGTGGGTCTGTAGGCGAAATTTTTCATAGAGGAAGATGAAAAAAATTGACCTTCATAATTGGTGATCTCTCTAGCAGAGATCCTGGATCACTAAGTTGCCACAGAGGTTCAGTGGTAGTCTACAAGTTATTTTCCATATTGAAAAAACAAAAACAAAAATCCCCATCACCTAGTAGAAAGCCTGCATTTCTCCTCTGTAAAGTCATAGTAACTAAAATGTCAGATGTCTTTGCTTTGGCATAAAGAGTATTGGTGCATTATAGACATACTGGTTATTTTTTATTGGCTACTGAATGTCTTTGATTAAAAATCTGGAAAATGAAGGATTTATATGGGTAGGGATCGAGGATTTCAGAATGTAGGGTTTTATTATGGGATGGATCAAGGAGTGCTCAGTAGAAGAAAGGCTTACAGAACTGCTGGCTGAATTAAGGTTAATCTTTAATCAGGGATAGTTACTGTCATTTGCTTTGGGTTTAAATATTAAAGGTTGACTCTTCTCAAATTCATCTTTAAAGGAGCCAAATGGTACACATTAAAAAAAGAATCAACCACTAAGAATTTGGTTTGAATGTAAACTGTTTACATTCTACATCAATTTAATTATTTCACCCTCTGTCAAAACACTCCAGTTAGCCAGCTTTGTTGAGTTCTCAGTGTTATGACAGTGAATTGTATACAAACGACAACAAAAAACCAAGCAACTGTTACTGTGTAGTAGTTTAAAAACTCTTTAATGTGTTTACTTTAAACAGTCTTCCCCTTGGTCTGATAGTATGAAGAGATGTGAATGCCTTACACCATTTGGGCAAATGTTCAGGCTTTAAAAAAAATACTGACTTCTGCTGCTCCAAGCCATTAGATGTTTACAAAATACCATTGCTTAAATTCATGGCACTCTAAGAAGAATGCTTTTCATAGATTTGAAAGACGAGAGCAGAATGAAAGGTAAGTTTCTAGAATGACATAGGGGTATTTCCCATTGTGTGGGGATAATTAATTTTCATGGCAGGGAAGGCCACCATCATCCTCATTCCTTTAATTTGCTTTAAGTCCTTTAAGTTTTAATCATCAGGCAAGTTTGAAGGACACACTGGGTATTTTAAATGAGTCTGCGAAGGGGTTTATGCATTTAATGCAAGGATAAAGTCTAAGGGTTAAAAACATTAAGGGTTAATTGGCCTGTTTCATTCTTGATTTAGATTGGTTTTGAGTTTGTCAAAATTCACCATGCCATCTTTTACTGTTTCACTTACCTCTTTTCCTTTTCCAGAGGTACTACGAAATATTGAAACCCACATTGCTCCAACTTGGAAATGTAATTGTTTTCATATTCTTCTTGAGGCCTCTTGATATACTTGAAAGAAACAAGAATCATAAACTTAATAAAACAATATATTTGAGGGATTAGTAGCATAGAAGAGAGGAGGAGTTACTATTTCAGGTGGCTATCTCTCCAGACACTTCCCAAGCATTATGCAGGGAGCATCTTTAGAAGTGTTGGGGCGGGGGGGGGGTAATGCTACTGACTTTGAGGACAAATTCTTAAGTTATAAAGATGACAACAGCATGTCAGCATGAATCCATGTTTCTCTTAGCCAGACTGCTAGTGTTCTGCTTTATCTTTTTGCTAATTCGGCAGTGAAATCCTAGGAACCTTTCTCTTACATATATAGCCCTTGCCATCATGGAGCCCAGTGTCTGCCCAGGGAACTAGACATAGACACAGCTGATAACAAAGAGAATGATTGCTATGCTGGTGGAAAGGTACAAATCATGTTAAGGGAGTTTAGAGAAAAGGGTTAATTCTGCCCAAAAGTGTCAGGAAAGATATATCTTGAGGGTCACATCTGATCTGGGACTCAAATGTATAGTTGAATTTTTCTAGACAGAGAAGGAAAGATATTCCAATAGAGGGAAAACTGCACAGGAAGTCACTCCTCATTACCTGATTACAGGTTACATCAGGTAATGAAGAGTGGTGAGATTAACCTCTCAGCATCAGTTAACTCATCTTTAAGATGTGGGACAAATAGCACTTGCTCTGTGCACACAGTTGTGAAAAGCAAATGAGGTTGTGCATGTGAAAGCATGCAAATATAATTTCTAGATTTCTCTTTTTTTCTCATTGCTCTTGGTTCATATGTGCTAAAATAGAATATATGAAATACCTTATCATGATAGACTTTTCCAAATTGGATTCTTATTTGGCTTTTCTCTTTTTTTCCTTTAGAGTGGCCATAGTTTAAAATTTTCATATATTAAGTGTTTGGAGAAGTAATCGTATTGTAAAGAGTACAGATTTGGAGTCAGACTTTTGACTTTGCAACTTACTAGCTATGTGACCTTGGGCAAATTACTTAACTTCTCTTTTTCTCTTTTTCCTTATCTATAAAATGGAGATAATGATAACGTCTACCTCATAGAACTATTGTGAGGGACGCCTGGGTGGCTCAATTGGTTCAGTGTCTGCGTTTGGCTCAGGTCATGATTTCGGGGTCCTAGGATAGAGCCCCACATCGGGCTCCTTGCTCAGCGGGGAGCCTGCTTCTCCCTCTGCTTGCCACTCCCCCTGCTTGTGTTCTTTCTCTCTCTCTCTCTGACAAATAAATAAAATCTTAAAAAAAAAAAACTACTGTGAGAACTAAATGAGGTAAATATATGTCAAGTGTGTAAAACAGCACATGACACATGTTAAAATTTATATGTATTTCTATATGTTGTTATAAAATCATTTACAGTGTATTAATATGTAATATGTATTACATATTACTAATTTAAAATGCACATTTTACCCATAATCTGGTTTTAGTCCATTTACACTAATGTAAAACCCTTATTTTATAGTTAAAATAACTTCTGAATAGCTATTACATTGCATATGTATATATGTATATGCATGTTTCAAAGACATTTTTGAAATCAATTCTCTACCACTCTCTTTGTGACCTTAGGAAAAGTTTTTATCTCCCTTGAGCTTCAAAATCCTCAATCTATTAAAATAAGAATAATAGTATAGTACTACCTCCCTCATATTGCTTCTGAGGATTAAATTAGATAATATAATTAAAAACTTTCCGGAAGTCTATAGATTTTCTCCCTAAATAGATGCACATAAACGCAAAATTTTGAAAGCAGTTTCAGTTACAGAATCCAAGAATCCATCCATAGCCTCCCTATGAACTTCAGGGTAAGAAATTCTAAACAGCTGTAGACCAAGATTTCACCATCCAGTCTTGTCACTGCTGTAATGTTGCTACTTTTACAACCTGTCACCACCATCTACTCACATTGTTCCCTATGCTATAACCTGTGTGATATAACCGGACAGTGATAACTGAACAGTGATGATCCCTGGAAAAGTAGTTATCAGGCTTCATTAATTTCTGTACCCAATCACAGATGCCAACCATTAATTAGTAAATCTGCACTTATACAATTAGAATTTCTAAAAGTTGCCAGATGAGAAGTTACACAAATATTTGAATGAATTTAACTTACTTTGCAACAGTTCCTCTCTTCTCCCCACTTCCCCAGCAAACATTTGGTTTGGATCTGATCCCAGAACTATGACTACTAATTCTGGCCTTAAGTTAGGCTGAGAGAATGTGTTGTTTCAAGGCAGTGCTTACAACACGCTGGCTTTTACAAAGCCTGCTGGATCCAGAGTGTTTACTTGAGTATTAGGGAAGGGGAAAAAAAAAAAGAGTATGCTAAAGATTGCAGTTGTATATGGAATTATTGGATATTCTTATATTTAGCCTGCTTGAGGTTTTACCAGACAATCGAGAGGTAGAAAGAGAAATTTAAACTTTGTATCTTGGAACATTTTACTTTTTGACATGGCAACTTTATATCAGGTTATTTCAGATATTTTTATGAGTTGGGAAGACAAAAGAGGGTGAGCAGCCCAACTCGCTGAAATAACAAATTGGCCTAGTGCCAGAAGACAGTATTTCTTTTCAAATGGGACATTTCTTTTCAAAACCTATCAAAATATTCTAAGGGCCACCTGAATTTTCCATCCCCTAGTTACACTGACTTAATGTGTTTAAGATATTACTATTTTAGATTATTTTACAAACCCACAGGAAGCAGGACTTCACTTTTCCATGGTAAATTAATTCACAGGATATCTGTAATCAGTGAACAACTCTTCCAAGTAACTCTGTACCAAGGACTGTTGTTCAGCTGACCTGAATGAGTGAGTACATTAAGTGAGTTGGGAATATACAGTCATAAAAGAAATAGGAATCAAAATCATGCAGTAGTTAATATTCATGGGCATTAAGGAATGAGGTGGAAAATCTTGGGTTTTATTTCAGTGTGTGAAAAATGTTGGCAGAGATTTTAAAAGTCCTTGAAAGCCAAGAGGCATGTGTTTTGTAATAACTAGTTAATGAAATAAACAAGAAGAGTGATCAAAGAAGGACTCAAATCTTTCCTTTTTCACAGTGATGAAACCCTGATGATCTATCAATAATCCAAGAATATGTATTTCTTCCTCTGACCTATTTTAGCTTATTGGGTTAAATTTACTCATATGATACTTTATATGCTTTAAAAACTGGATGTCTGTTTTTATAAAGTTTATCATTGTCTCAGGTAGATTATAATGTTGTGTTAAGACATTATAAGTTATAGGTAATTAGACATATTCATCCTATAACTAACTTATTATTTAGAACATTTAGGGAAAATGCTTTTTATCATTTTTGTATTATGTATGTAGGCTACACACCCAGCATGGAGCCCAACTCGAGGCTTGAACTCACGACCCTGAGATTAAGACCTGAGCTCAGGGGCACCTGGGTGTCTCAGTCAGTTAAGCATCTGCCTTCAGCTCAGGTCATGATCCCAGGGTCCTGGGATCGCACCCCATATCGGGCTCCCAGCTCCACAGGAAGCCTATTCTCCCTCTCCCACTCCCCCTGCTTGTGTTTCCTCTCTTGCGCTGTGTCTCTCTCTGTCAATAAAATAAAATAAAATAAAATCTTTAAAAAAAAAAAAAAAAAGACCTGAGCTGATACCAAGAGTTGGACACTTAACCAACTGAGATACCCAGGTGCCCCAAGGTAAAATGCTTTTTAAATGTTGGTTTTCTTGGCTATTTCCAGCAAATAGTTGAATCTTTGCAAATATGATGTCTTAAAGGATTTATTTTTCAATGTATATTTTCTAGAAAAGCTATGTTTAGATCTACCTCATACTTTCATAAATTAAATAGTACTATATAGGTTGGGTAAACTATTAATATGTGGCATACAGGTTTTAGACTTATTTCTCCATTGCTAACCTGAAATTGGACAATCCTCATATTTGCATAGGAATGCTAATCGTGGCTAGGGGAAAAATCCTGGGATGAAAAAATAGAAAATAAGTTCCAATCTGTAGTTTTATCACTTTCAAAGCTATCAGGAGTCTTAGAGGTCATTTAGTAGTGATTTCCAAATATGACTTTGCATCAGAAGTAAAAGTGTGGTGATGGGAAAAGTGGGTTGATAATAATTCCTAGGCGTTGCCTTAAACTTAGTAAATCAGATACCCTAGGAATTGGTTTTATAGTTTTCAGAATCCTCCAGGGGATTCTGATATTGCCATTTCATGGACATTTGGGAATCTCTGATTTAGGCTAAGATTTCTAATTAACAGTTGAGGAAATAGATTTTTTAAAAAAGATTTTATTTATTTATTTGACAAGAGAGGGAGAGGGTACAAGCAGGGGGAGTGGCAGGCAGAGGGAGAGTGAAAAGCAGGCTCCCAGCTGAGCAGGGAGCCTGATGTGGGGCTTGATCCCAGGACCTTGGGATCATGACCTGAGCCGAAGGCATATGCTTAACCAACTGAGCTACCCAGGCACCCTGAGGAAATGGATTTAGAAGGGAAATGAAGACCCGAAGTCATATAGTGGGTCAGAATTAAAATCCTTGACTGTGATATTAACTATATTAATAGTTTACCCAACCTGTGATTTTAGTAGTAAAATCCTTGACTAAATGTGACTGACACACACACACGCACGCACACACACACACACCTCTTTACTTATATGACACTGCCTCTCCATCATGAAAAAGCATGCTTTTTGAAGAAGTTTCCTTATGTCCTTTTGGCCATCTGAAAAGTACTTCAAGTCTATCTGCCTGGCAGGTCAAACATCTTAACCTTAGGGATACACCCAGAACAAGTGCAAATGGACCACTGGCTTGAATTTAGCATCCTGACCTGAAGTATTTGACTAAGTAAGCGATGCTGAGTGGTGTTGGCATAAAAACTGTCCATGGTATGAAATGAGGAATAGCTGTAAGTGATCAAAAGTCTGTGAAGGCCCTTCAGGCTCTGACATTTATCAGCTGCTGCTACACTTTAACACTTTTCTCTAATCAAAGATGACTACCACTGGATTGAAGAGGCTTGCAGAACCTCTGGCTGCTCTCAGGGGAGGAATTTATTTTAATTGGCAGTGAGAAGGTAGGAATGATTTCAGTAAAGATCAAGAACCTCAAACTCCACTTCAGCTTGGGCTCCTGGCCAAGTGTCCATCCTCTGGAGGGAGTTGGTGTCAGCTGCTGTCTTGTGACTTGAGGTATTTCAAAAAAGCCAAAGGCATTACAGAAGCTTTTCCTGAGTTGGCAGGCAGGAATGGCACCAAGAATCAAGGCCTGACACATGTCATCAGCCTGGAAAAAGTGGAGTTTGGACACTAATGATGGCTCTTGTCAAGGCTTAATGTGTTAAAGCAAGGAGGACTCAGCTTGGGGGTTTGTTTGCATAGAAGAGGAGTTAAAGCTTAGAGAACACCTGCCAAGAGTTTTCACTGCCCCAGCTGTATGTCAGTGACAAATACTTCACCCTTGACTCCTGTCACTTCTTTTTAATGGGTGATGGTCGAGATGCTGGATGGGTAAGGAAGAGAGGCAGCCTAGTTATATCTAGCACATTTCCCTATTTGCTTGTTTTCTTGCCATTCTCTATGTAGAGCTAAATTTGTGTGGCCATACTCCAGGCTAGTGTTTTGTTCTGTCTATATCTGACGGTATGCTGGGCCAGAGTCTCAGGTCCTTTATTTCCATAAATGCCACTGCTGATGACCACACAAATGTTTTGATGGGCAGTTATGAGAACGTTTTTTTGCTGATAGATCTCTTTCTTAGAAGTGTTATTTTCAAATCCCAGATTTGCCATGTAGTAGCTGTGTGATTTTTGGCAAATGGTTTAACCTCTGTTTCTCATCTGCAAAGTGGAGGTAACTAATTAATTGTACCTATACCACTGGGTTGTTGTGAGAACTAAGTGAAAGCAGGAGTATAAAAATACATGACATGTAACATTCAAATTTCAGTTATTGTTAATATTGTAATTATTTGGTTGAACTTCCTGCCTACTGGGAAGAATGCAATGAGGGTTTTCTTTTTTTTTTTTTTTAAAGATTTTATTTATTCATTTGAGAGAGAGAGAATGAGAGATAGAGAGCACGAGAGGGAAGAGGGTCAGAGGGAGAAGCAGACTCCCTGCTCAGCAGGGAGCCCGTTGCGGGACTCGATCCCGGGACTCCAGGATCATGACCCGAGCCGAAGGCAGTCGCCCAACCAACTGAGCCACCCAGGCGCCCCTGCAATGAGGGTTTTCTAAACCATTGTCTTCGTGAATACAGGGATCGTGGTGTAGAATGAATGTAAAATTGAAATCAGGAGATCCAGATTCAAGTCTTGACTATGCTGTATGTTACTTCAATTTCCATATTTAAAAAAAAATTATACCAACTAAAACAAACAAAATCAGGATCTCTGAGATCTCTTGACAGACAGAAAATAATTACATTCATAAAAATTATTGAGGTTCCCAAGAGCTTTTGTTTATGTGGGTTATACCTATCACCTTTCACTGTATTAGAAATTAAAGTTGAGAAATTTAAAAATATTTATTCATTTAAAATAAAAATGATAAACCTATAACATAGTAACATAAGTAACATTTTAAAGTAAAAATAACCATAAAAAATCTCTAGTTTCCCCCCCAAAAAAACCAAACCTTAGAGAGAAGAGTGACATTATTTTGTATTTTTGTAGGTCCCTTTAATGTCTGGCTTTATAAAAGACAACTGAATTTTCGTGGCACCTGGGTGGCTCAGTCAGTTAAGCATCTGCCTTCGGCTCAGGTTATGATCCCGGGGTTCTGGGATTGATCCCTGCATCTAGGGCTCGGGCTCCCTGCTCAGCGGGGAGCTGGCTTCTCAGTCTCCCTCTGCCTGTCACTCCCCCTGCTTGTGCACTCTCCCTCTCTCTCTGTCAAATAAATAAATAAAATCTGAAAAAAAAAAAAGACAACTGAAGTTTCATATCTGCATATATCTGCATCTGCATTCTCTCTGTTTCAATATGTTTTGGCTGACATATATGAAGAAAATCTGGCCTCTATACACAGTATATATGGAAAAAGAATTTTAATAGTTTGGATAATTGTGCATTTTCTTCTTTGATGTATATCAGATCTCAATAGTTCGTAGTTTCTTAAAGGTTAGTTGCACTGTGGAATCTGAAACCATATCAACGAACTTTTCATTCTCTATTCCATTAAAAGTCCCCTAGTCTGTCTTACAGTTTGCATGGGTCTTTTACCCATGAATGATTTTCTAACGGCATGCTTTGGTCATTTGGAAAATACTGGTTTAACAAGTTATATAGATTTTCTAAATATGGACATATTTCATCATATAAAATCTAATAAATCAATTTTCTTAATACCACCACTAATCTCCTGGGAAACACCCGGGAAGCTGTGAGGCTCACAGTAGCAGATACAAATTTTCCAAAATTCTAATTTCTATTTAAAGGCTTAAATTTTATCACTGGCAACAAATACTGCCAGTTGTTTTCCTTGAAATGGCATGCTCACTTTGTTCATTTTCAAGATAATCACTGTCAAACATCCAAGTCTGAATAACCATAATTTTCTGTCATTCTTTCAAGTAAAATGATTACCCATGAAAAAATTTGCTAGTTTACCTTACAACTCAGACAGTAGCTTAAAGTGCATTTCCTCGAGACAGTCAGTGTAGAGAAGTGCTTTAAGTGTGTTTTCCATTTTGTCACACAAAATATTAAAAAGTTGCATGGTCAAGGCATTGAGTTTTTTTTTTTTAAAGATTTTATTTATTTATTTGAGAGAGAGAGAATGAGAGTTAGAGAGCGTGAGAGGGAAGAGGGACAGAGGGAGAAGCAGACTCCCCGCTGAGCAGGGAGCCCAATGTGGGACTCGATCCCAGGACCCTGGGATCATGACCTGAGCCGAAGGCAGTCGCTTAACCAACTGAGCCACCCAGGCGCCCAAGGCATTGAGATTTAAAATCAGTAAATTTTACTGCTTTGTCAAGGACATTCTTGAGTTAAAATGGCTTTTTTTTCCCCTGTAGTGTGTAGTGGTGGTAAATACAATGACTGTCAATACATTTTGGTGGCACTGCTTTGATTAGTGCTAAATCCAGCAATTTAACCCACATTGGCTTTGTACCATCATTGTAAATGTCAACATAGTGAAAAAGGCAAATAATGTCTTATAATTAGTACAAAAATAGTTTTGACCTTGCAGACTCTCTGAAAGGGTTTTGAAGACATCTGTAGATCACACTCCGAAAACCACTGATACGGAGTCCAAATGTTAAACTCTAGACAAGGGGCACCTGAGTGGCTCAGTTGGTTAAGTGTCTGACTCTTGATTTCAGCTCAGGATATGATCTGAGTCGTTAGATCGAGCCCCAAGTTGAGCTCTGTGCTGGGCATGGAGCCTGCTTAAGATTCTCTCTTCCCCCCCCCCCCCCGCCACAGCTGTGTCTCTCTCCTCCCTAATAAAACTCTAGGCAAATGTTTGAAACTTATCTAATCCCTTAAGGGTTAAGACTCATAGGGTTGCAGTGGGCTATGAGAAAGACAACCCCTGGGGGATTGTTTTGGCATCCCCTTGGGGCTTAGCATAGTATTAAGGGGCTTGCCTATAGTGGAACCTCAGTGAAGGTTAATCAGTCAATGCAGATTGCCTAATTATTGTATTTAGCAACTTTTTTCTTCTATACCTTATGAACTCAATTTTTTTTATTTTTTAATTTTTTTTAAGATTTTATTTATTTGACAGAGAGACACAGTGAGAGAGGGAACACAAGCAGGGGGAGTGGGAGAGGGAGAAGCAGGCTTCCCATGGAGAGGGAGCCTGATGTGGGGCTCAATCCCAGGATCCTGGGATCATGGCCTGAGCCAAAGGCAGACGCTTAATGACTGAGCCATCCAGGCGCCCCCTCAATATTTTTTTTTTAAGATTTTATTTATTTATTTGACAGAGAGATCACAAGTAGGCAGACAGGCAGGCAGTGGGAGAGGGAGAAGCAGGCTCCCTGCTGAGCAAAGAGCCCAATGCAGGGCTCCATCCTAGGACCCTGGAATCATCACCTGAGCCAAAGGCAGACGCTTAACCGACTGAGCCACCCAGGCACCCCTGAACTCAATTTTTTATGTTCTTGTATGTACCATGTATTTTCTGAGTCTTACTGATTTCCTCTGTTAGTATTGTACAATATTGTTACCATATATATTTTTTCTCCTTGGGGGGGGGGATAAGAAGTAAATCACATGGCATTTGCTCTTTTATGATCTTGGGAATATAAAAGCAGTTAAACAACATACCACACAATGTCCAGATGCAGAGGCACTATTAGCATGGCATAGGATTCAGCATTTAGTAGATGTTTGTAATAACTACCTCCTCTTGAGCATCGTTTTGGTGTCAGGCATTGTGATTTGTATATATATAAACACACATATGTATATATAAATATATGTATATTCAATATAAGTATAAATCATAGGTAAGTGTGTATATATATATATACTTAAGTGTATATATTTAAGTATATATATGTACATAAAATATATAGATATATTTGTATACAGATATGTATATATGCAGATTGTATATATAAATTTATTTACATAAATATAGAAATCATTCACATTTAATTTTCTCAACAGTCCTGCCAGGTATTTGGTATTATACTTACTTTGTATATAAGGAATGAGACTCTAATAGGAGATAGATTTGCTCAAGGTCACAGAACCTTGGTCTATCTGGTGCCAAACTTTTCAGTAAAGGACTAGGTGCTCAGAGGGGTTAAAATAATATGGGCTGGATTGGGTAGAATTAATTATTTTCTCAATGCCAGATTCTCCGTAACGCCTTCCCAGATTTCTCCCCAACATCTTTTCTTTCCTCCTTGGTTCTATAGCATGTCTCATGGTGTACCTTATTTTAGAATTGTATGCAAGGCTTTTCTACTCTAATATAAACTCAGTGAAAATGGACCCATTTTATTTAGATACACAGTATATCAGGCACTTGATAAATGTTTATATTAAACTGTAAGTGCATGTCCCTTGCTTTATTCATTGTTTATCTAAATAGTATATAAATGAAGTCCTTTAAATATATCGATTTTAAATAAATGCAGTATTTCCTTTTGAGATGTGAATAATAACCCTGTAATCTATCTATTCTAGAAATTGTATTGTGTATCTATTTTGGGGGGGTTTTCAAATGTCTTATTTTCAACTCCTACGTTAGAAAATCAATGGAAAATGTGAACATGTTTTGTTCATATTATTGTTAAGCCATAGAACCTCTTTGACTCCTTAGAGCTGGCTCTACAATAAGAGGATGGGGGGGAAGCAGACTTGAGTTGATACATTTATTTTTTTAGATCAAAGCACATGGAAGAAAGTTGTAAAAGTCTAGCTCCTTTTAACAAAGGAGATAGTTTGCAGCTTATAAATCAATTTAGAGATCAAAGCGTCCTCTATAAGATGTCTATCACAGTAAAATCAGTAACTGGCACTTGATTATTTCTGTTTTCAAAATAAACAGTGATCAGAAGTAGGCAGTTATGATAATTGCTCTATTTTTGTATAGACTCTATAAAAAGATTATTTGCAGAGTAACATCTATAAAAGGGACTAACTATAAATGCATAGCTAGCATCTTGAGTGGAAACTTGAGATTTGAGTATAGGAGGGAGAGTGGTGGTCATTTCTTGGTAAGCCACATGCAATTTGGATACCTTTGCTTCCTGATATGCTCTCAGCATATCTTTTGTTTCTAGGAAGTTCTTAGGACTGAGGCTCTTCCCTTTGGGGCTTTCTTACCACCTTCTCAAATTTTTGTTTCCGCTATGGTGTCTTAACTAGGTTATGTGAAAGCAAACTCATGGAAGGAATTTATCCCAAAGTTCACTTCTTAACTCTTTCAGAGATATTTGGTTCACAAATGAATTTGTGAAAGTTTTGGCTGTTAGGAGTAGAATCTTTATTTGTGCTGCTTCAGGATATGGAGGTGAGGAGAGGGCGTTTCTGTCAAGTCACAGCTAGTCCATGTAAGTTTAAGGGGATAAGAACTGCCGAGGAGGTGAGAAAAGTAACACCCTTTCTTTGTGTTATCTTAATGATCCCAGCAACCCTCTGATAAGGTAGTGTTACAGCATTTGTCTCTATACCAAGATATTCTGTTCCCCTCCACTGTTTTCCATGTACGAAAATAATTTAGTCACGTGAACATATTAATTGAACAGTAGTACATATTGTTGAATATATCAGATCAACTAGGTTGTGTTGTTTGATTCAAATATTAAATTCTACAGTTGCTGAAGGCACTACACTCCATGAAAAAGCTGCTGATTCGGGTACTTTTCAAATTTGTGTACGTGTACTGGGGCTAAGATTATGTAGAAATCTGGCTCATTTAGGAAGTCAGCTTCTAGGCATGGGAGCATGGCCTTAAAATGGCTGTAAACTTTAAAGAAAATGTATTTGGAGTGGGATTTATTCAGACACTGACAGGCAGTAAAATTTAACATATTAAGGGTTTACATTTTCGTTGAATATTACTTTAAATATGGTTTAGACATGTATACTGATTACAATCTTTCTTATTTAAAATGATGCATTTTTTAAGGATTTATTTAAAAGTGAATTCCACTTTTCCCCTTGGTCTCTTCTGTGGTACTATTCTCAGCGTTTTGCTCCTTTCAGAATGTTGGGAGGGGCTTATGTGCATTCTAAATATGTGGACTTTTTTTACTATGGTTTTTAGGTGTTTTGCCTGTTTTTACTATTACTACTGATATTGAGTCTTACATAAACTTCTTTTTAATGGGGTGTATAATCAAAATAGACACTGGCAATCTAGGAAAATGGAAAAGTAAAGGCTATTATCTGATTATTAGTAGTAAAAGGAAAACCTAACAAAATAATGCTATCTGAGTTCAGAATAATAGACAGTTTGTGGGGAGAAAGGTCACATGAGGGAATCTTGTGAGCCACTATAAATATTCCCTAATTTGTTCTGGGTGGTGGTTATGTGTTATGTATACATATGTAAAAATTCATCATACTTAAGATTTGTTTACCTTACCATATGTAAATTTTATCTCAGAAAATAAAATAGTTCTCATCATATCTGAGGCAAATGTGGCAAAATCTTGATCATGACTGTATGAGTGATGTTTCATTTTACTATTATTACTTTTTTTTTTTTTAGATTTTATTTATTTTTTGACAGAGAGAGAGAGAAAGCGAGAGAGGGAACACAAGCAGGGGGAGTGGGAGAGGGAAAAGCAGGCTTCCCGCCGAGCCGGGGGCTTGATGCGGGGCTCGATCCCATATTATGACCTGAGCCGAAGGCAGACGCTTAACGACTGAGCCACCCAGGTGCCCCTATTATTACTGTTTTTATGAAAATTTGAAATATTTCATGATAAAAATGAAAAAAAATCCTGTCACTCTAAGCATGTCAAATTATACCTAATTTATGAGAGCTAAGTTTTTTTTTTTCTTTTTTTCCTTTAACCTGTCATTTTTCAGGTTTGGAATTTTGTCTTTTTCTTGGATGTTACTGGAGAAGTATAGAGAACGAAGTCTTGTTTTTCTGATATCACTTGTTTAAAGAGGACAAATCCAATCTTGCTCGTGAAACCAGCTTATATGTAATTTTTTTCCATTCTTGAATCTGACTGGAGAAAAGCCAGACCAGTTAGCTCTTTTAAGCATATGGTAGTTCTAATTAAACACCAATTTTAAAGGTTTTGTCTTTCATAAGCCTACCTAATATTTATTGAAGATTTGCCATGTACTTGATATTGTGAGAACTGTCTTGTAGGGTGATGTTACTATTTCATTTTGCATTGAGGACCCAGAGAATCTGAGTTCTCATGGATGAAGTAGGGAGGGCCCCCCCATTCTTGGCCTCTAAAGGGTACCTAAGCTGCCAGTGTCAGTATAAATATGAAGGTAATTATCATTTTTTGTAACTGACTCTTTATTGCCACAAATAGATCATCACTATTTTAAGAGACATTCATGTACTGTTTTAGAAGTCTTTTTAGAGCTTGTATTGAATGGTTTTTAAAATCTCAGAATTATTTCCAGCACTTTCTTAATAACTTAGCAACATGGCTTTGTCCTTTAAAACAAAATCTGGAGTAAAGAGAAATATTTTCATTTTCTTGTTGTATGAAAAAAGGCTATTTGTAGGTCATCTTTTTTAAAAAGGCAAGAAATTCTCTCTCCAAACCACATTAGAACCCATGCCAACTTGGTACAGGGCCCTTACCAGAGTCAGAGTAATGATGTAAGAATTTGAAAGAGTACATAGTACAGCTGCCAAAGCTCACACTGTTTAGTATCAACACCATCTGTCTTCCAGAGTCCACAGCTCCATATTTTTTTTCTGTATGTACCGACTTATAATCACATATATTTATCTCTTTGGGGGTGGGGAAATAAAGAGTTATTGTTTGATAAACTTAGTGCTTTCTGAGGTAATGGTGCTCTTTTGCCTCTCATGTACTTCTGAGCATTCCTCCCCGACTAACTCCCAAGTATTTATTTTCCTGGGTAGATTCTTCCAAAATGTGACACAGAGGGGCAATTCACACCTTGCCTAGTTTATGTTTTGCAAGGAAACCCTTCCCTTGCATGGTTCTCTATTCAGGAAGACCCACGTGCTACATTCCATCCATTTGCCAAGTCTTGGACTCTTATCCAAAGTACAGTATTTGAGTATGCAATTACACATACACATACTGGCAACAGCATACTTTTTCCTGGCCTCTCTTAGAGAAAGCTCAAAGCCAGAGGAGCAAATCCAGATGTTCTTCAGTCTGGCATCCTCAATTCAGAATTCTAGATGGCAAGACTTCATTTGGAAGTGTACCAAGCTTACTCAGCACCTGCTTTTGCTAACCATCACATTTATATGACCAGAGATTCTGGAGTTTGCCTCCTTTGTTGAGCAGAAAGAACACCATATCAGAGCTGCATGTGAAGTGACTCTCCATCATTTGAGAGAAATATTTGATTTGCTTCAGCAGGCATGCAGAAGAGGCTAGCCTTGCTGTGGGAATAAGTCTGGGATGAGAGCAGGTGCAACTGCAGCTGCAGCTTCTTAACCAAATCTGGCCTTGTTTAATTTTTAAATAGTCTAAAACATTTGGCATCAGTATAAGTGAACCATTATGGACTCTCTGGCACCTAACATAGTACCTTGCACAAGGGGGGAGGTGCTCACTGACTATATCCAGTCACCATTTATTGAACACCTTTCATGTGTACCAGACTATGTACTAGAGACTGGTGATGAATAAGATCTTTTTTCAAGAAACCCACAGCCTTGGTAGGCATAGACTCTTAAAATAGATAAATTACAATTCACCATTTTATTTGTTGTTGATGCAGTTTAGTATTTTATTCACTTGGTAAGTTAGCTACAGAAACCAATCCACAGGATTGACTTCATGACCTTCTAAGAACAAGCATGGGATTTCCCTTCCAATTCTAAAGTATGGTTACTTGCTTGCATTTTTGCCTCTTTAGATACCTCTTCTAACTTGTCCAGGGCCGAAGATTTGTGGAGCGTGGAAAGAAAATGCTAGTATAATGCAGGAAGACATTTCTAAGACCTCTTCCAGAATTGGTTATTCTGTTCTAAGTGATTTTTTTTTATATAAAAATGATGTGCAGTTGCATCAGTCCTTCTAGATATGTTGGTTATATGTAAGGTAGACTAGGAAAAATGATTCCCTTCTTTCTGTGGAAAGTAGGCTTCCTTCATCTGAATTTTTGCATAATTAGGGAAGAACCAGAAAGCACTTTTTTTTTTCACAACTGTTTCTGGATAGATGAGGTCACATTTATTTAGTAATGATATATTTCCTGTGTTTTAACTTGTTTTTCTTTCAGCCACCCTGCCTAAATTTTTGAGGATGAGTATATGAGTATTTCCATTGGGCTTTTCTTAACCATAAAAAGAATGTTAAATTGCTTTCATACAAACTAATTTTCTCATTTCTTTGATGGAAAACAGTCTCAGATAAACATGTACTATTAAAATAAGAAAAGCTAATACTTATATAGTACTTATGTTCCAGGTTTTGTTTTTTTAGGGCTTTATATATAAAGTACTTTAAAGAAGGGTTGTCTAATCCTCATGACAACCCAATAAGATAGGTACTTATTATTTTTCCCATTTTACAGATGAAAACAGGAAGGCAAGGTATGCCTGAGTGACTCTCTCGGTTAAGCATCTGACTCTTGATCTGAGCTCAGGTCTCGAACTCACAGTTATGAGTTCAAGCCCCAAGCTGGGCTCCATGCTGGGTATGGAGCCTACTTTAAAAAAGAAAAAGAAAACAGGAAAGCATAGTGAGGTAAGTAACTTGTCCAAGATCATATAATTAATAAGTAGCAGAGTCAGGATTTGAACTCAGGAGTTCCAGACCCATTGTGTTCTTAATCAGTGCACTGTCACTTCATACTCAGTTTGACGTTGAATGATACAGAATTCCCTCAAAGTAGGGGACAATGATATCTACCATTTGAGTTCCTCCTGTGTAGCTAGGCATTACACATGTCATTTTACTTCTTTTCAGTCTTATGGGTATGCGAATTGGTCCCATATTACAGATGATAATATCGGCTAACATTTATGGAGCACTTCCTATGGATCAGGCATTGTACTGAGTAGTTTGCTTGTGTTATCTCAGTAATTGTTCACAGTTCTGTAGGTCATTACTGTTATTCTCAAAGGTGGAGAAGGTCACTTGCTTGGAGTCAGATAGCTGAGGAGGACAGAGTTAGGATCTGAATGTAGGTTTGCCTGACTCCAGACCCCAGGCTTTTAACTATCATGTAATATTTGGTGAGAAGGAGTACTTAGATAGATAATCCAGTGATGAGGTGAGTGTCAGAAGACAGAGCCCAGCTACAAATCTTGTTCCTCATCCTTAATCCTCATATATTGTGTTGATTAATTGTGACCCTTGCTTTTCTTACTTCTTCATGTTCTCATAATACGGAAACTTGATATAGGTATCAGAGATGGCCTTGTCTGAAAACAGAAGATTCTTCTCTAACTGATGTCTTCATGATATCATGGCATTTAGTGAACTTGGTCTTTTATTTAAGCCTTTGACTTTTTCTTTAATTCCATTTGTTGGGACTCATCACTCGAGAGATTTCTTTCTATCTTCATAGGGATTTCTTAAAGTTACAGTGGGGACATCTTAAGCATCTGTGAGGTTCTATTTTTGAAATACTGTAGTTTATCTTGCCTCCTTAGGATTGTAAATCTATTTTCTTTACCACCTAAGATATGGTTGGTGTTGAACATTTTTGTTTATTTTAAATTATTTTTTATGTAGAACCTTTATGCTCTCAAATCTCACTCCCTCCCTCCCATTAGCAAACTCAAACCTAAATGGTTTCAGAAATGAGTATGTTTTCTGTCCTTTCTCTCTTTCCCTAAGTGTCTTTTTTCTGTCATTCTAGATTATCTCTTCCTTCTCTCCAACCGGTTGGTCACTAAGATTTAAAATTAAGTCTAACTCCCAAATACAGATCTATCACTCTAGGAGTGATAGATCTAGTCAATATCACTAGATATCAGAAAAATGAAAATTAAAAAAAAAATGAGGGAGTACTGCATACCCACCTGAATGGCTAAAACTAAAATAGCAAACAAATTGACTACTTGAAGTGTTGGTGCGAACAACCCAAATACTCAACCCCTGTCAGCAGAAGTGGAGCATAAATTGAGGCAAACATTTGAAAGCTCTTTAGTAATATCTATGGAAGTTGAACATAGACAGTTTTATTTCTAGGCATATACCCGACAAAAATGGGTAAAGTATGAACTGAAAGACATGTATAAGAATGTTCTAGTAGCATTATTTGTAATAGTCCCAAACTGGAAACAACTAGATATCTCTCCACAGTAGAATGGATAAATAAATTGTGGTATAACCCATAAAATGGAATACCACATGACAGTGATACCAACAGACTATCACAACATGTAGCAGCATGGATGAATCTCCTAGACAATATGTTGAGCAAAAGAAGCCAGACACAAAAGATTACATAATGTGTGATTACCTGTATATAAAGCTCAAAAATAGGCAAAACTAATCTGGTTAAAAAAAAACAAAACAAAACTAATCTGTGGTGATAGAAGTCAGAATGGTGGTTACTTTTACTGACAATATAATGACTGGGAGGAGGCATAAAGGAAGTTTCTGAAGTATTTATGTTCTCATCTTGATTTGGGTGTTGTTGATTCCACAAATGTGTTTGTTCACTTTGTAAAAATTCATTGAACTATATATACATTGGAGATAAATTGTGTTTTAATGTATGTTTATACTTGAATAAACAAATTTATTATTTTTAAAAGCTAAGCAATTGCTTGGTTAAAAAGTTTGAGGGGAAGCACAAGTCTCAAGACTTGTGTTAAAATACCATCTCTAGTTAATGGCTTTGGATTAGTCACTTAAGAGTGGCCTTAAAGGGGCGCCTGGGTGGCTCCGTCATTAAGGTCATGATCCCAGGGTCCTGGGATTGAGCCCATCAGCCTCCCTGCTCAGTGGGAAGCCTGCTTCTCCCTCTCCTGCTCCCCCTGCTTGTGTGCCTTCTCTCATTGTGTCTCTCTGTCAAATAAATAAAACCTTAAAAAACAAAAAATAATAATAGTTTTCACCAAGCTTTAAAAAAAAAAAAGAAACCCATGACATTGATGGGGGAAATGTTAAGTAGCATAACAACAAGTAATAAGGTAAGATATTTGGTGCCATGCAGAACTTTGGTGCCCTACAAATCAGATCTCTTTTAGCCATGTTCATTTTACAACTTGGTAAAATAGCAAGAGACACTGCTCAGAGGTTGAATAGAGCGAAATGTTAAACCAAACCAAACGAAATAAAAAAACCCTAGCCTCCTCTTTGCCTTTTTTAAAAAAATTGTGGTAAAAAACATATAAAATTTATCATTCAGTAGTGTGTAGTATATTTATAATGTTGATCAACAGCTCTTCAGAACTTTTTCATCTTGGAAAATGGAAACCTGTACCCATTAAACAACTCCCCATTTTCCCTTCTCCCAGCCCCTGGTCACCACTATTCCATTTCTGTTTCTGTGAATTTGACTACTTTAGATAACCCATATAAGTGGGATCATACAGTATTTGTCTTTTTGTGACTGGCTTATTTCACTTAGCATAATGTCCTCAAGATTCATCCATATAATAGCAAGTGACATCTTTATTGCCACTACTGTGGTCCAAGTCATCATCTTTTCATCTGACTGCAGCAGTCCAAGTGGCCCCCTTGCCTCTAGTCTTGCCCACCTCTAATTCATCTTCCACCCAGTGGCTAAATTCAAATTTGACTTTACTTCAGAACTTGATGCCCTATCTTTAGATAAAATTTAAATGCTTTAACCTGACATGGCTTTCACTGTTGGGCCCTAATAAACTATTTCCTAAGCCACATCATTTCCTTATAGCTCCCAAACTAGATATACTCTCTGCTTCATCCATTCTGAATTTTTTCCTTGATCATGCTGTTTTATGTTCTCAGTATTTGTTGACAGTGAATGATGAATGAATCATGACTTTTACTGAAGGTTACTATGCTTGTCAGCTGCCTCTGCATGGAACTAACTTAGAGACTTAATGTCAGGATGTAATAATTTAGCAATAAAATACAGATTTCCCATTTTTAGAGCTTTTCTCAACTAAAATTGTCTGATCTGAAAACAAAAGAAACTGAAGAAATATGTTGACCAAATTCACATGAAGGGGAAAAAACGATAGGGAATTTTCTTTATATTAAAGTCTTCGTTTCACTTGGCCCTTTAATAAAGAATACATTAAAGCTTCTCTCTCTCTCTCACTGTAATTTAATTAAGTATTTATTGAGGACCTCCTATGTATTTAACCTGTGAGTCAACAAAGTAAAAGTCTGCCAGAGAAGTTTGCACATCTTGAGTAGCTATACATATTTCAGTAATTACCCAGTTCAGATAACTTCTTTGGTTTCTCAAGTAGTAGTTTCTTTTATTTATTTTTTTTAAAGATTTTATTTATTTGAGAGAGAGACAGAGATAGCGACAGAGAGCACAAGCAGGGAAGAGAGGGAGAAGCAGGCTCCCTGCCAAGCAGGGAGCATGATGCAGGGTTGGATCCCAGGACCCTGGGATCACGACCTGAGCTGAAGGCAGATGCTTAACAACTAAGCCACCCAGGCGCCCCTCAAGCAGTGTTTTCTGACTGCTGGATGGAAAGTAGCTAGTGTTCGGAGTTCACATACCCATCATAAAACCAAGTATGTTGTATGTTCTTTTTTTTTTAGCTAGTTAGATTGAGGAGGAACTAGCACATTAGACTCTCAAATGGGATTGAAATCACCCTCTTTACACAAGTTTAGTGAATTACTGCATATGGCTGGAATGAGTGTCACAGCTTGAGCTTGACAAAGGAAACTCCTTCCTGCCTTATAAGCCTTCTCTATTCCCCCTGAGCTCCAGCCACATTGCATATATAGTTTCTTGAATATATGATTTGATCTCTCCTGGCAGTGCTCTGCTCATACTATTCCTTATGCCTGAAAAGCTTCTTATCTTGTTCTGTTCTTTTCTACAAATTCTACAAAATCTTTCAAGACTCATCTCAGATGTTTCTCCTCCAAGTTGTCTTCCCCTTACCAGGTTAAGTGCTTTTACTTTGGACTTCCATAATCCTGGGCTTTCCTTTATCATATACTTAGAGCACCATATTATCTGTTGTTTTTTTTTTTTAAGATTTTATTTATTTATTTGACAGAGAGCACAAGTAGGCAGAGAGGCAGGCAGAGGGAGAGGGAGAAGCAGGCTCTCCACTGAGTAGGGAGCCCAACGTGGGGCTCGATCCCAGGACCCTGGGATCATGACCTGAGCCGAAGGCAGCCACTTAACCGACTGAGCCACCCACGCGCCCTGTATCTGTTTAAGGTTTGTCCCTACTACTAAACTGTGAGCTCCTTTTGAGGTTTAAGGCATCTTTGTGCTTATCTTGCTGCCGCTTAGGTGCTCAGTGATTCTTTGAATGAATAAATTATATTGTTATTGAATGATTGATAAAAAAGTGTGTGACTGAAGGAATAACAAAAGCCTAATCCCAAACCTGGTGATTTCTAATCATAAGTTTTGGGCAATGCAGTCCTTGTTCCTATATAGGCCTTGTTCACCAGCAAACTTGGACATCTGTCTGACTCTTACAAATCCCTAAAGGGAAGAGAACTAACAATAATCGAACACTACTTTGTGTTGGGCACTAGGGACTTTGTCATTTAAAACTTTCATTTAGCTCTTTGAGGAACTTAGTATTTTCCCTTTGTACAGCTAAGGCAACTGAGGCTGAGAGTATTTTAGTTAGAAATTGAGTAATGAAACTTGGATTAAACCTTGTTATCTTACCATCTGTGCTTTTTTCCTCCGCATTTTGCTGTCTGCCCAAAATTAAGGGTCTAATCTGGTATAGCCTAGTCATCTGTTATCAAAAGTTAACGGGCGCCTGGATGGCTCAGTTGGTTGAGCGACTGCCTTCGGCTCAGGTCATGATCCTGGAGTTCCAGGATCAAGTCCCGCATCAGGCTCCCTGCTCAGCAGGGAGTCTGCTTCTCTCTCTGACCCTCCCTCCTCTCATGTGCTCTCTCTCTCTCATTCTCTCTCTCAAACAAATGAATAAAATCTTTAAAAAAAAAGTTAACCACAAATTTTAGGAACTGTTATAGTTTATTTGAGAGAGAGTGACCACAAGGAGGGGGAGGGGCCGAGGGAAAGGGGGAAGCAGGCTCCCCACTGAGCAGAGAACTGGCCTCTGGGCTCCATCCCAGGACCCCATGGTCATGATCTGAGCCCAAAGGCAGACGCTTAACCCACTGAGCCACCCAGGTGCCCCTAGGAACTGTTTTAAAGTAGAATGAATGCTTTAATAGAGTATTAATGATAATTTTACTTTACCATTTACAAAGGGCTTTCACATTCACATATGATAATCTAGAGATGCATTCTTTTAAGATATTATAAATTCTTACAAACAGCATTAAAATATTGGCACAGGGCATTGGCGCAGTGGAGACTGTAGTGTCTTTTAGCAAATACTGTATTTCTCCAAATTAGACTAAATTGTTTATAGTTCAGTAAATTTTTTAAAGAAATCATACAGTTTTTCTACTTGAAGCCTAATAAATATATGATATCTGGCTATTTTTAGAAGTTCCATGCAAAATTTAGACTGTATATACTTGCTAACATCCCAGAAATCTTTCATCGTATGTGAAATTGCATTGTATTGCCCCATGTTCTTGTGATTTTGGAAACTAATTCTTTTCAAAGTCAGGAGCAGAAAAAATTTTATCTGGTCTCTGACAGGAAAAAAATTTAAAGGAGGGAAAGTCCCACCAAACCACAGAAAATCAAACTGCTATAGTGAAATGAGCAGGTTCCTAAGAGCCAGTCATCTGCGTTCAAATCTGGACTCTGTTGTTTTCTAGGACTTTTGACAATGGACAAATAATTTCTTTCCAAGTTCAATATCTTCATCAATAAAATAGAGGCTAATAACAGTATCAGGTTTTTTAGGTGGTTTTGATTATGAAAGGACATGTTTAGAAAGTATTGCATAAGGTCTGATACATGGTAGGCCCTTGATAAATGTCACTTGCTGTTATTTGGGAGAGGGTGTATTTCTGAACCATTTTAGGTATATGCAGGTATCAAAGTCTTTTAGCAGATGCAGAGCTTTCTCAGAAGTCAGACCTTTCATATTGAGCTGATCAGCTTTTATTTCTGGAGCATGAAGTTTGACAATTTCTCTCTCCTGTGTGGTACAAATATCTGCAGGAAACTGGGGGCATTATTTTCTGTTAAGGAGAAATCTCTCTTGTAATACTCAAATTAAGCAGGATTTACAGGGGAAATTACAAAGAAATGAAAAATGATAGTAGTTTTATTAGTTATTTTGTGGAAAGTAGAAGGTATTTTTCTTCCTGTCAATATTTGAATTCTTCTTGATCATAGGTACTTAGGTAAACATTACTGTGTGCTGGTATGAAGCCGTGTGAGTAGAATCTGTTCAATTGCATTATATGACTTCGGTTGTTTGTTGTTATTGTTGTTGTTTTTTCCCTCTTAAGGAATTTTGATTTTTAAGTTGATCACTCAGTACAGTGTCCTGAAAGGTTTTCCTTTTCCAGCCGTGGCCTGAGATATGTGCTATTTCAACAATTAGGCAGGGCAAATGTTACATGATGTTAGAGGGCCAGATTGTGAAGGATTCTAAAGGCAAGCTTTTTTGAGGAAAGAACTCTTCTTAACAACTTTGGTTCTCCTACACATATAGTTTCTGAAACAAAGTTGTCATTCCATAAAGATTTTTTTGAATCAATTATATTCTTGGTTATCTTGCCTTGGTAAGAATTTATAGAATTTTCTGTTACATTTGGGGAATCAAAAATATATATCCATATTTATATCTTTGCTCCTAAAATTTGAAAATAATTTGTGTGAAAACAATGGTTTTTGTGCATCTTAATTTATCAGCACATTTTTCGATTTTGTTTTTATCCCAAAGGTGGAACTGATTCTTGATTCATGGTATTGTTTTCTTTTTTTTTTCTTTTCTTTTTTTTTAAGATCTTATTTATTTATTTGAGAGAGAGAGATTGAGAGATAGAGAGCACGAGAGGGAAGAGGGTCAGAGGGAGAGGCAGACTCCCTGCTGAGCAGGGAGCCCGACATGGGACTCGATCCCGGGACTCCAGGATCATGACCTGAGCCGAAGGCAGTCGCTTAACCAACTGAGCCATCCAGGCGCCCTCATGGTATTGTTTTCAAGTAATGAAACACATCCACAAGATTATTTTTGTTTTGTTTTGAATTGATTGTTTTTGTTTCTGAGACTTTTGAAACCTGATGTTAAACTTCCCTGTGTCCTCTTGAAGGTTTTCAAGATTTCTGTCAACTGCTCAGCATGTTTAGGGATATCTGTTTTATTTCACTATGGAGATTCTTCTACTTTCTTCCCCTATTTGAATTTTCCTTTAAAACTCTCTTCTCCTGAGGCATGTGGGTAGCTCAGTCTGTTAAGCATCTGACTTCAGCTCTGGCCATGATCTCAGGGTCTTGAGATCAAGCCTGTGTCAGGCTCCCTGCTCAGCTGGGAGTCTGCTGGAGATTCTCTCTTCCCCTCTTTCTCTCCCTGTGCCCCTCCCCCACTTGTGCGCACTCTCTCTCAAAATAAATAATAAATAAAATAAATTTTGGGGCGCTTGGGTGGCTCAGTCATTAGGTGTCTGCCTTCATCTCGGGTCTTGATCCTGGGGTCCTAGGATCGAGCCCCGCATCGGGCTCCCTGCTCGGTGGGAAGCCTGCTTCTCCCTCTCCCACTCCCCCTGCTTGTGTTCCGTCTCTCACTTTGTCTCTGTCAAATAAATAAAATCTTTAAAAAAATAAATAAAATAAAAAATTAAAAAAAACAATCTCCTCTTTTCATTATTGAACAAACTTTATTGTATTTGGGTAATTATGTATAGCACATTCTCAGTGTTTGTGAGCTTAGGGTGAGACAAGTGCTATCAGTCCCTGTTGGTAGGAGCATAGATTGGTCAGACCAAAAAAAAAAAAAAAAAAGATCAGGAATGTGGATAGCAATTTTTGTATAAATATGTTCACTACAGTATTATTTATAATAGAGAATAGGTGGAAACTACCTGGACAGCTAAAAAGTATTTTTTTTAAAAAGATGTTTTTTATTTATTTGACAGAGAGAGAGACACAGCGAGAGAGGGAACACAAGCAGGGGGAGTGGGAGAGGGAGAAGCAGGCTTCCCACAGAGCAGGGAGCCCCATGCCGGGCTGGATCCCAGGACCCCGGGGTCATGACCTGAGCCTAAGGCAGCCGCTTAACTGACTTAGCCACCCAGATGCCTCTCCCCTGCCTCTGCTCATGCTCTCCCTCACACTCTCTCTCTCAAATAAATAAACTATTAAAAAATGAAAAGTCATTTTTATGACTTTTTTAAAAAGTTTATTGGATGTGTATGTTTCTTCCTTTTTCTCTTTTAAGACTTTATTTGAGAGAGAGAGAGAGCAAGGGAGCACATGAGCAGAGGGAGAGAGAGAAACAGACTCCCCTGCTGGGCAGGGAGCCTGATGCAGGGCTCCATCCGGGATTCTGGTATCATGACCTGAGCTGAAGGCAGACGCTCAACCAACTGAACCACCCAGGTGCCCCCATTTTAATGACTTTTTAAAAATACTTGTGAACAAGTTAGAATATAAAATTATAGAGAATTGATTCCATTGTGTATGAACTACATCAAGATATTAATGAAGATTTTCTCTGTGAGTGGAATTGTGGATGACAAGTTTTCTTTATCTTTTTCTTTATTATGTAGATTTTCTGTATAGATCATGTATTATATGTATAATGACAGAAGAACTACCAGTATTTTTAAAAAAATCACTAATATATTAAATAACTACAAAGTAAGACTAGACGGAATTTACTAAATGTTGACAGCGGTTATCTTTAGATAGACTATGAGTTGCTGTTTTGGGATTATGAATAACTTTTTTTGTGTTCCTAGTTTTTGTGCTTCCCAGTCTATCTGCAGTAAGATGAGATGAAAAATAAGTTATTTTATAAGGTATATCTGCAGTCAGCTAGGAATTTGCCTTCAGAGAATTTTCTTTATGAGACTTTTGTAATAATCTTTAGAGGAAAGACATGCTTTCTTTGCCTTTTTTGGTGGCTATGGTAGATTTGATATCCTGAATCTTTTAAATATGTTTTTTCTGTACAATTTCTGATTAAATTGGCAAGTAGTAATACTACTAGTGATAAAGTGTCCTACCCTTTGAAATCTGTGTGATTGTGACCCTCCATTTCACTATTGATATGCCAACTTCAAAGTATTTTTCCTTTATATTCTTGCTATCTTGTATTTAGCATATGCAGCTAGGAGCTCTTTAATAACCAGAAGTAGCATTTCATCTATAAATGGCTTATTCTGCTAAGCTGTTAACACCTGAAACAAATATTTTAGATACACTTAAGCCTTTCAAACCTGTTATTTTAAAAAACTGGAGTTATTCTCATAGATGAATATGAAAGCAGGATGGATAATAGTAATAGCTATTTATAAAACTATAGCTCCTATTTGTCGAGCATCTGTGGTGTTCTAGGCACTATATCAGACACTGACAAACATTACGTAATTTTCACAACAGCTCTGTGAAGTTGTATTACTTTACCTTTTTTCCCTATACAGGAGGCACCTGTGGTTCAGAGAGGCAAATTTGTCTAGGGTCACACAATCAGAGAGTGCTCAAGCTGAGACTAGATTCAAGTCTTTGTGACTACAGTGCCCAAGTATGGGACCTTTGTCTTGTTTCCTATTGTATATCTAGTTCCTAGAACCGGAGCTTTCATATGCTAAGCACTCAACATATATCCTTCGAATGAATGAGCTGTATACCTAGAGGCTTCTAAGTGGCCACCCAAAAGAAATTGTTCTGTTCTAATAATACAGAATTATATAGAGAAGTGAGGCTGAAAAAAATATAATGCTATTAGCCAAATGGAGGTACTTATATCAAAATCTAGGTCATGATAACAAATGATCAGATTGGGGATCCTCTTTTTTGATGTAACTGTCTAATTTCTTCTGAGTACATATGCTAGATCTCTTTTTTCACTTGACTTTGGTATCCAGTGAATAAAGAAAAGGCAAAAGACACATGATATTGAATCTTTACCAGTGGAAAAAAATCTAGGTGGAAACTCAGGTTCTATTAAGTGTCAAAAAACTAGAATGGGAATTTCTTGATTGGGACATTGGGAACCTCGGTTTTTGTGGAAACAACATTATGCCATTGTACATGAATATACTTTATTTCATTGGTAACAGTAACTTCTTTTTATAGGTCTATGACAGCGAAGACTAAATTCCAATGGGAAGAAAGGTTAATATTTAGACATCTTGTAAGTATAAGTGGTTCTAGTTTTTAAGATGAGTCGTTACAGAAGCCTAGTTGTGACTCTAACCTTTCCTTCTCTTTGTATTTATCATGGATGTCTCAGATATTCTTGGTTGCTAAAAACTAGCTGAGTCATGGGTTGAGTACTCTGAGTACACTAGCTGTGTGATCATGATGGTCATAGCATGCACCATTAAAGGAATGCTGGGGGCTACAAACATAGTAGTATTAGGGAAGGGGGTGAAGGCAATATGAATCACATTAAATCTCCAGTGTATCATGATTCCTGGAATGTCATTTCATGCCTAGACCCCTTTACTGTCTCCCCTACAGAAATTATCTTGTTCTTAATCATCCATCAAAAGGAGACTGAGTTTTTGCATGAGATAGTGGTTTACCACAGATCTGAGTAATGGTCATTTGAAACCAGCCTATGTGTTTGAAGGTATTTCATTTCCTTAATGGTTTAAAAACTATTGAGATCTTGTAGTTTAGTGTATCTCTTTGCTTGAATCAAACACAGCTGAGAGTGCGTTCTTCCATATTCTTATGGACTATGTTAGTTCAGCTTCAAAAGATGGCCAGGCACTTCTCCCAAATCACTGGGTTCATTCTCAAAGTTTCTCAGATCCCTACCATTTTTTTAAATGATAGGGCTCTGGCCATGGTTATCCTCGTTTATAGCTTGTCAGCCTCATGAGGGCAGCTAATTTATCTGTTTTGTTCATCACTTAGCCTAGGTCTAGCACTGTGTATGATACATATTGGGAACTTAATATTTACTGGATGAATGACTAGAAAAAGAAGGTTCTGCTTGATCAGCATTTAGTAAGAACTCAGAAACACCTGCCTGCTGAGGAACATTTCCTTTGGTTACCTTCTGTGATTTCTTTATGTATGCTAATGGTGTCCATGGCAATCCTTGCAATCCATTCTTACCTATCTTTATTTAACTATCTTTCTTGTCTGTCTGTCTAATCTATCTGATTAAGCAGTCCTGTAAAACCTTTTATGGTAACGAGACTTTGCACAAAGAGACTGAATTTGAATACACTCCGGCCAGTCCAAATTTCTCACCTCTAAGTGCTATCTACCCTTTAGCCTCTAATATGAATGTGTTTTTTTTTGGACCACTGCTGGTAACAAGGACTCAGAAATGACTTGTTAAAAGTCACCTAGCTAGGGGCGCCTGGGTGGCTCAGTCGTTAATAAGCGTCTGCCTTCGGCTCAGGTCGTGATCCCAGGGTCCTGGGATCGAGCCCCGCATCGGGCTCCCTGCTTGGCGGGAGGCCTGCTTCTCCCTCTCTCACTCCCCCTGCTTGTGTTTCCTCTCTCACTCTGTCTCTGTCTGTCAAATAAATAAAATCTTTAAATAAATAAATAAATAAATAAGTAAAAGTCACCTAGCTGGATAGCAGCCGAGTTAGGATTTGATGTCCTCTATCTAATCCAGCCCGTTTCTTGGAGACAGATCTACCTTTGCAGATGTCTAACTACACCACACTATCTCCCTTACAGTTCTTCTTCTTCATCTTTTTTTGAAAATCTGCTTTCTGTACTCTGAAAGATTATGTGGCATGTCCAACATTTTTCAGTTATTTGGCATTAAGAAACACCTACTATTCCTAGTTCTACTGGATTATTTTCAACTTTAAAGTGAGTCTACAGATGTAGTAGGAAAACATCTTACCCAGGAATTCCTTCTATGGCTTTGATTTTAAAAGTAATGAATTTTCTTTCCCTTACATGCAGGAGGCTGTTTTCTCGATTGGGGGCAGTATTTTAGAATTTTCATATTTTTGTTTTAATCACCAAGAAGAATGAGTGGAAATCTTATTCCAAAACCAAATATTATTTCTTAATTTAAGGAAATAATTCTTACATATTTAATAACATTAAATTAGTATCAGTATTAAATTACATTTTGTAATATTAAAATCTGAGGTTTTACCTCACTTTTCAGATAATTATCCTGTATTTATTCAATCAACTTATTTAATATTCATGTTCCTATTTTAAATGATTTATTTTTAAAGATGTTATTTATTTATTTATTTATTTATTTATTTATTTGTCAGAGAGAGAGAGAGAGAAAGAGAGCACAAGCAGGGGGAACAGCAGGCAGAGGGAGAAGCAGGTTCCCCACTGAGCAAGGAGCCAATGCGGGACTTGATCCCAGGACTCTGGGATCATGACCTGAGCCCAAGGCAGATGCTTAACCGACTGAGCCACCCAGGTGTCCCGATTTATTTATTTATTTTAGAGAGAGTGTGGGGGGCAGGGAGTGGTGGAGGTAGAGGGAGAGAGAGTCTTAAGCAGACTCTGCACTGAGTTCAGGGCCAATGTGGGACTCTATCTCAAGACCCTGAGATCACAACCTGAGCCAAAACCAAGGGTCGGATGCTTAACTGACAGCATACACAGGTGCCCCTAATATTTATGTTTCTAAGACTTAAGACTCTTTGTGCAGTGTTGACAGCTTTTATCTTCATGTTTGTTTTAATTAAAATTTAAACAAAGAATGGCCTGTGCTATAAATCAGCCTGGAACCCTTCTATTTCCATTTATGTTTGGGAAGAGTCAGACAGTGAACCAGACCTCAAGACCTTACTGTGTTTTCACAGAATTGACATTTCCATGAGTGGTTTCCATGTGCCAGGATGTTCAAGATGCTTTATGTATATGATCCTTGATCTTTAAAATGACTGGCAGGAAGGCTTTAATATTCATATTTTATGCATAAAGAGTCTGAGACAAAGAAAGGAATTGACTTATTCAGGATCACGTAGTAAATAAGTAGCAGAAACAGGATTCCAACCCATGTTCACTTGACACTAAGACCCATGATTCTTGCACCTAGCAGGCATAGGATGGGTTGAGAATGACATCAAAATTTAAGAACCTCATATCCATGTTTATCATGTCCAATTTATTTTAATGGTATATTTGAAAGTTAAGATGTGGTCATGAAGGAATCACTTGGATTTTTTTTTTTTTTAACCACTAAAGACTTGGGGAGGCACCACTCATTGCATCTGGTCTTGACCAGATACCAAGTTCACAATAATTAAAGGCAATAAGGCATTGGATGTTTTACCAGTTCATTATTACTATTATATAATCTGAGTTACTTAAATGTTCCTTGAAAAAAAGCCTCAGTCCAGTACTTGAAAAAAAGATTTTTATTTACAGTTTTTCTTTGTGCTTCAGTCATCTCAGCAAGGGAGAATGAGGTTTCTTATCATTGCATTTCTAAAATAACCTTTTCCAGGACACCTGGGTGGCTCGGTCAGTTAAGCGTCTGCCTTTGGCTCCGGTCATGATCCCAGGGTCATGGGATCGAGTTCTGCATCGGGCTCCTTGATTGGCAGAGAGCCTGCTTCTCCCTCTGTCTGCCACTCCCCCTGCTTGTGGTTTCTCTCTCTCTGACAAATAAAATAAATGAAATCTTAAAAAGAATAAAATAAAATAACTTTTTCCATTTTCTTAAACAGGCATCTGATTCCCTATTTGGAAGCCTTTTTTTTTTTTTATATTCACCCAACAATGTATGCATCCCTTGGTAGAGTTACTTTTTAGCTATAGAACACTGTCCTTCTATATAAAACCTAAGCTCAAATCCATAAATATAAGACTCTAAACACACAGGGACTTTGCTGGTTATTTCAGCCAAGTATGACATGAGATTGTTCTAGTATAAAAGCCAGGCTTCATGGAGCAGTGTGGTCACATATTGGCTGGGGAAAGCTGTCTAGCATACAAATATTTCCATTTTATTCCAGCTGATTTACTGAATGGCCAGTGTTAGTATTTTAGGATATCTGTTTATGACAGCTTGCTTTGTGTGTTGAATAGTATTTGTCTATCTACAAGGAGTCACATTATAAAGATTTAGGGGGGAAATATATTAATAAATAATAAGCTACCCTTTTTAAAATTCCCACTACATGCCTGGCACCTTACTCTGGATGCTTTATGTACTTTATTTATTTTTTTTAAAGATTTTATTTATTTATTTGACAGGGAGAGAGACAGCGAGAGAGGGAACACAAGCAGGGGGAGTGGGAGAGGGAGAAACAGGCTTCCTGCTGAGCAGGAAGCCTGACATGGGGCTCGATCCCAGGACCCTGGGATCATAACCTGAGCCAAAGGCAGCCGCTTAACCGACTGAGCCACCCAGGCGCCCTTGCTTTATATACTTTATTGTGAGTCCTTCCATACCTCATGCAGGTTATCTGTTTCCCCATTTTGTAGATAAGGATACTAAATCTCAGAGAGGTGGATTAATTTGCCAAATATTCTCCAGCTAGTAGGGTAGGTACTAGTAATCAAACCCAGGTCTGACTTATTTCAAGACCCTTGTTCTTTGCTGTTCCATATAGTCATGTGAAGGAGACCATAGAATTATTTGCTTCATATGTTTAGGAAGAACTTTCTTTTTTCTTGATTTTTATTTTTTATTTTTAAATAGGCTCCACGACGCCCACTGAGGGCTTGAACTCATGATCCTGAGATCAAGACCTGAGTTGGTATAAAGGGTTAGACCCTTAACTGACTGAGCCACTCAGGTGCCCCTAGGAAGAACTTTTTGATACTAAGTACCATCCTGGAACATTTTAATTACTCTGGCAACTCTTACCTGTCTGCCACTACTGCCTTAATATTCTTCATAACCTCTTTATTGTGGACCAAGAAAAAAGAAACCTTTGGTATCAAAATGCTTTTTTACACATATCTCAAGTATCATGGTGCTAGCTGCCTTGTCATACTTGTCATATTTTTTACTTAGAGATTAATTTCTTTCATGTCCAGCTGGATGTGTAGTTGAAGATAGGTGTTCTGGATTGAGCAGAGTCTAGATTATTGCTGTCTAGTAGTACTTTTTTTTTTTAAGATTTTATTTATTGGAGAGAGCCAGAGAGAGAGCATGAGCGGAGGGGAGGGACAGAGGCAGAAGCAGACTCCCTACTAAGCAGGGAGCCCGATGTAGGGCTCAGTCCCAGGATCCTGGGATCATGACCTGAGCCGACGCAGACACTTAACCGACTGAACCACCCAGGCGCCCCCAGTAGTACTTTCTCATAGAAATATCCTATATCTGTGCTGTCCAGTATGATAGCCACTCGTTACATGGGGCTAGTGAGTGTTTGAAATGTAGCTAGCATGACTGGAGAAATGAAATTATTTTATTTAATTTTGTTTAATTTAAATTCAGATAAAAATAGCCCATGTAGCTGGTGGCTACTGTACTGAACAGCAGCACAGTTTGAGGTCATAACGAATGCTTGTGTTTGGTGGGTAATGATAGAATTTGAAGAGATCCAGTAATTGGTAGTTTAAAAGTTGCTGATTTGTTTTCCAGCAGCATTAAATTTAGCAGGCATTCGTCTTAAGGCCATGGGACCAAAGTAGAACAGTACATGTTTCCAAGACACTTTTTGATCATTTATAGTCTCATTTGATGAATATTTCAGGTATGATATCATTTAGGATTTGTGTCTGTGAATGGATCACAGAAGAAAGGCTGGAGAACAAAACCATTTATAACTTCCTTGTGTAGGGTCTCCTCCTGTTGAAATGGACACCATTCTGGCCTGTTGGTGCTCAGGTTGCAACATGAGGGCCTGGATGGGAACCTGTGCTCATTGACTGAGATTGGAGAAATACGTCTCTCCCCTCACCTAGAATGTCCATTAATTTTATTTTTTAGGTCTAAAGAAAGGAAAGTAGAGGCAGTTTCTAAATTTAGTCATAGAGCTACAATAATTTGATAACCAACAAAAGAAAATGTAGTTTTCCTTTCTGATATGCCAAAATAAATCCTTAGGGCTTTGATTTTAATTCTTTGTTTTGGAAAATACAACTCAGAACTCAGAAATATTCTATGTAAGATTAGTTTTTAAATTGATATATATCTTTTGGAGAAACTTGTGATTGAATTAAATAATAGATTTTATATGATATTTTGAAGAAAAATTTGTTTCCCTGGAGTCTTGGTATATTTGGTTTCATTTTGATTGGTCTTATGAAATAATTTGTAAAAGATACTAATTATGTGTCACTTGTGTTACTTAGCATATTTCTTCTCTGACATTTTATTTGCAAAATATTCTTCTCCTTTCTATCAAAGCTTACAACTAATCAACTCTGGATGCTTTTGATTTTTCTGACTGTGCCAGGGCATTGAATGAAGTTCCCTATAGTGAGAAAAGAGAGCACATGGGACTCGTGACTTTATGTACTCCAACAATAGAGCTTTTATGACATTGGAGGTGGTTAAAAAAGCTAGAAGTAGCTCTTAAACATGGCATCGCTGTGTTGCCTTTTTTTTTTTTTTTTTTGTATTCTCAGAGCTGCCAGGAGTGTATCGGGCCTGTAATTTCCTGTTCTCTGAATCCCCCATCTTTCTGCAGCTCCAAGCTTTGTGTCCCACAGCCTGTGACTCTGTGCTAACAAATCGCTATTGTCCAGTGGGGCGAATGGTGGCTGGAACTAAAGAATTGCTGTCTGGTTTCTATTCAAATCCAGGTAGTGAGATATATGAATGGACTTTTCGAATCGTCATGTGAATAATGTCTGCTCGGCATGAAGGCTCAGAGCCACACTAGGAAAGATTAACTCCTAGGCTGACCACTAACATCCTTTGTGGTAGAAGGTAGAAACATTCCCAAGTATCATTTCATTCACACTTAATTTTCCATTTTATCCTCCAAAAGTAGGGTTAACCATTCAATTATTTGGCTACTTTTCTCCCAAGTTTTAGTGTTTCTGTTGCTAATATGGAAGTTTGGGAAAATGCTAAGTTGTTTTTCACTTAGAAACACTGTATTATTTTCTGTCAAAAGTTTTCTACCTTACATTTATTATGACATAAAGTTCTCTTTATAGTATACATACAAAATGAGAAAGCTGCTTTTTCCAAGAAACCAACCCTTGAAAATGCTTTTTAACCAGTGAAGGGAAAAATCCTTTTTTGTGTGTGTGCATTCTACTTATTTACATTTTCCCCCCAAAGTCCAAATTTATACAAAGAAAATAGAAACAACTTCAAATGCAGTATACTAACCAAACAAACAAGCCTTATTCAAATTAAGAACCAACTTAAGCATTTGTAAGTATAGCAGAATCAGGATTTTTTAAAATCAGATTTGGAAGCCAGACTTGAAGTCATAATTCTCTTTTATCCTTGGGAAATTATTTTATCTTTGTCTTGTATACCTGAGAAAATGTCCATAGGCTAGAAGTGCCATGCTTTTTTACACTCCTTCCATATCACAGGTACTATGGAACGGAGAGCCTTTTATGTTTCTTTTTGTCTTAAACTCAGACAGCTTTGTAAGCAGTAGTGTGTAGATTACAAGAGTTAGACAAAAGCAGGCGCGACTGAGAAGAGTTGCGGGCGGCGGGGGGGGGGGGGGGAAGCTTGGGGCACTTCCTGTCACTCAACACATTCCAGATCACTAAAAAATTTCCACACCCTTTGCATTCCCTCTTGCCCACCCCAGATCCCAGTATTTTCTGATTCCATATGTTGTGGTATTCATCACACTCCTCTCTATCACTGGGCTCTGGCTAGACTGCTTCAGAGGAGATGCATTCCTTTAGATTGCACAAAGCATAGCTGGGAAAATGGCTGGCAGTTTCAGAATCTAGTCACGATCGCACGCATGAGCACCTCACACATCCATGCCCCTTCCCCCCCCCTCCCGCCCCTGCAGCTGGCTGACCTGTCTCACCCACTGCTGGCCTATCGAACGGCCAGGACTGTCTGGTTTTGGCTCATGCCTTTGTCCATGTCTGGCTTAGTTCCTCTCTGTCTACGCTTGCCACTACCCCCACCGCCCCAGGCAGCACAAGTGTTTGGCCACACAAAACTACAGATAGAAAAGGTGGTAAAGACTTCAAACTTTTTCTCCAACAGTTTATTCTTTTTTGAATTTCTCCCTCTTTTAACTACTCTGTTTTAAGAAAACAAATACAAAATTAATTATCTAAAGGCAAAGAATGCAAAACAACCTTTGTGTTCCTTATAATAACTGACTTCATAACTCTCTCCAGCTGCGTTATGGGGTGTGTATAAAAAGCTTCTGTTCTGAGAACAAAGGAGCACGTGCAGAAATGAGACTAAAAAAATCCACTGACAGTATTTCACTACACAAATTACTTAAAAGATTTTAGTTAAGCTTCTCAACAGATTCAATGTTAAAATGGTTTTTAGTTTAAAAAAAAAATTGAAAGTGCTTACCCAGTAAAAGAACCGAAGTAGTCCTGAACTGTTACGTAAGACTTTTTACAGTTGGATCTTTGTCAAAAGGGGGTGGGGGTGATGGGAGAAAGCAGCAACAACAATCAAAAAAGTTCGAGCTGCTGTGGCTAGAGGACAACTTCTGTGTTTCCAGATAGGATTCTTGCTGTAGAAATGGAACTTCCAGCCAGCACAGCATCCTGTCCCGGTAGAGAAATGAGTTTGTCAGTAAAAAAAAATTAGATACTGGAACCCAGGCTAGACGAGGTATTGAACCGCGCCAGATTTCCTTGCAGCCCTGTCTGCTCAGCTCGCATTGAACTATATATGACCCAGATGATGGACAGAAGCACATTCAGTCATGTGCACTCTGGAAGAAAGCGGATTTGCTGGTCCCTGGCAGTGCAGGGGTTTGTCTTCTGATTGGGCTGTGCCCTGATCAGTGAAATGTGAAGCCCTCACCATTCAGAGGCCGTAATTCAGGACTGGCAGTTTGAGTGTCTGGCTGCCTCTAGTCACTGAGAGAGACTTTGAAGGTGTTGCTTTTGTTTGGTGGCATTAACCACCGAGAGGTTCCTTACACCTATGTACTAGTGTCAGGAGCAGTGCTAGCCTTTCTGAAATGCAAGAAGGCAGCTGACTTTGCCTGAACCCTGTCATCTTATTGTTGATGAACTTGGCCCAAACTTAAACCAATTATTTGATGTGAGAATGTTGTGATCCTAACCAAGGTTTATGTCCACACCATACCCTGGCCTTTATTTTAGGGTTTGATAAGGTGAAAATAAAGGTGTATTTGGCTTCCTAGATGATACAAATTGCTCTTAATGAAAACTAGATGGATGGATAGAAGAGAAGTTAAGTTTTGAATTCTGGAGTCTTTGAACATACTAGGAAGAAACTTTATCTCTTATTATCCCCTTTGTGAAGCTGTCACTCTTATCCCAGTCTTTAGTCACATAGGGGACTGCTGGGGGGAAGCTTCCAAAGTATAGACCCCACTGAGCTGTGACATAGCCTTTAATCATGCAAGACAGCCAGAGTCTACTCTCTCCAGTCTGTCTGAACTAGGGTCCTTGGGATTTATTTCCCATGTGTCTGGGCCACTAGGAAACCAGGTCATTGAATAGTACTGTCAGTTGTGACATTTTTGTTTAGTATATAAAAGTTGTTTGGTTTAATGCACATTAACATGATTTTTTTTTTTAAGTTTCAGGCAGTAAAGTTGTGTTATGGGACCTTGGTACTGATAGATGAAATCCACTCCACATGGGCCAGTCATTTTTTTTCTGGGGACTTATCTCTTTAGGAATTAGCTTAGATAATCCTTAACTGGCTTTTAGACATATAATACTTTGTTTTTCATTTCTTACACTTGTAGAAATAAACCTGTAGTCACTGTATAGAAACTGTCTATTTTGCTGTAAATTCTGGGTTTGGATGTTTGTGCATTTGTGGTTTCTTAGGTGTTGACTACATTATACAGGGTCCTGTGTTTGAGGACTGCCCCGAAATTCTTCTCATGTTTTAACCTGGGAAAAGCTGGCTTGATATGCTACTAGATATACGAATGACCAAAGTCAGAGAACAGACGATGCGTGCCTTCTCTCTTTCTATAAGTCATAGAACAATTATTCTTTTTTAAATTGTAAAATATACATAACACTTACCATTTTAACCATTTTTAACTTTACAGTTCTGTAGTATTAAGTACATTCACATTGTTGTACAACCATCACTGCCATCCGTCACCAGAACTTTTTCATCTTTTTCCCCAATTGAAACTCTGTATATAATACTAACCTCCTACTCTTCCCTCCCCTCCAGCTCCTGGCAACCACATTTCTACTTTCTGTCTCTGTGAATTTGACTACTCAAAATATCTCATATAAGCAGTGCTTGTCTTTTTATGACTGCCTTCCCTTTGCATAATGTTCACTGTGCTCCTCCATGTTATACCATGTGTCACAATTTCCTTCCTTTTAAAGGCTGAATAATATCCCATTGTATATATACCACATTTTATTTATCCTTTCATCTGTCAATGAACGCTAGTTGCTTCTACCTTTTGGCTATTAAGACAATCATTCTTGACCATTCTTCTGACAGTCTTATGAGGGCTTCTTTACAGAGCTGCTCTGACCCATCTCGGAAGCTATTCCATTTTATAAGTTGGAAGGGTTTTGATATACGTTATCAACTCTAGAGACTAACCAGGCCCTAATATCAGGTTTGCTGGAAAAGGGCAGATTCGTTTCAGCCTTCTTGGATGAGATAGTAGATACTACACTCCTAGTAATTCTTTGATACTTTTTGTTTATGGGTTTATCTTTCCTATTACACTTTCAGCTCTTCATGGGTAGGGACTGTAGCCAGTTCCTCTTGAATTGTGTCTGTGCCCTTGTGTAGACTCAGGACCTATAATAAAGTAGACATTAATATTAGTTGGAAAAAAGAATGAATAATAATAATAATTTTTATTGGGTTTTATTATGTACCAGACACTGTGACAGGTATTTTATATACATAAGCTTATCTAATTTTCAAAATAACCCTATGGTATAAGTACCATTACCTTCATTTAACAGATAAAGGAACTTGCCTCAGACCTCACAGCATGTAGAAGATTTAATGGGGATTTGAACTCTGTCTCTTTCAGCTCCA
The DNA here is from genome assembly GCF_003265705.2 of Callorhinus ursinus. Lineage (NCBI taxonomy): Eukaryota > Metazoa > Chordata > Mammalia > Carnivora > Otariidae > Callorhinus > Callorhinus ursinus. The sequence continues at coordinate 6,843,761 of NW_027397086.1, forward strand.
GATCCATTATACTAGAGGCAAATTTCATGGTCTTCATAGGTGATGATCAGTGGGTTTTAGCCTAAGCATTGATTCCAAGTCAAATATTCTTTCAGTGGACATCAGGAGCTATAGCCCTATGATAGATATAGTTCATGAGTAGATTCTCAGAGGAAAGCTTGGCCCATTAGTAACTTGGACCTTTTATAGATTTTTAGCTGAACAATTGCTTATTGAACTCAATTCAGAGATATTCCTGTGTATGAAAATTCTTTATCATATTATTTTGAAAGTGCAGTTAAATGGAATATACTGGAACAAATGCACTGATCTTCATTTCTCATTTGGCAGATACATACCCACAAACATGTATATAGGAATACATATACCATATGTTTATGGTATATATGTGTATATGTATATAAGTGAGTGAGTAAAATCTAGGTGCTAAGGAGAGATCAAGAACAAAACAAAAGATTTTTTTTTTAAAGATTTTATTTATTTATTTGACAGAGAGAGACACAGCAAGAGAGGGAACACAAGCAGGGGGAATGGAAGAGGGAGAAGCAGGCTTCCTGCAGAGCACAGAGCCTGATGGAGGGCTTCATCCCAGGACCCTGGGATCATGACCTGAGCCGAAGGCAGCCGCTTAATGACTGAACCACCCAGGGGCCCCAGATTCTTTTTCTTTTTTTTTTTTTTTTTTAAGATTTTATTTATTTATTTGAGGGAGAGAAAGCGAGAGACAGGGCACAAGTGGAGGGGGATGGGCAGTTAGAAGCAGATTCCCTGCTGAGCAGGGAGCCCTGATGGGGAGCGGATCCCATGACCTGAGCTGAAGGCAGCTGCTTAACCAACTGAGCCACCCAGGTGCCCCCAGGAAAGATTCTAATGGAACTTACATTCTAGTGAGAAAACAGAAAATAAGTTAACAAAGTAAAATGAAGTAAAACAGAAAAGCATGCCATGAAGAAAATAAAATAAGGAATCTGAAATTGACCAGCAAAAAGGAACCTTGTCAGTATTTTTAAATAAGGTTGTATTCAGATATTCTGATTCTAATAAGATTAATTGCTAATATTTGGCCCACATTATTTTTCAAATTCTCAAGTACTGTGAAAAATACAGAAGATAACATTATACACACCTGATAGTCTCATTTTATAAAGACCAGTGGCTTTCAGTTTTTTTGACCATTTTCCACTGTAGAAAGATTTTATATTGCAACTCATTATACACATATTTGTGTGTATGTATCTACATATGAATATATATATATACACCTGAAACCATAGTTTCATGAAATAGTACTTGTCCTTATTACAAGTAGTGTCATTTTTACTTTAAAAGAAATGTTATTTGCAAGCCAGTAAATTGGTTTTACAACCCACTGGAGGGGCAACCTGAACTTTGAAAAATGGCTCTGAGAAGTTACGACTTGTCCAGTGTCACATAGCAAGGAAGTGGCAGAGCTAGGACTTGAATCAAAGCTTGATTCTAAAGCCCTTATTCTACCACATTATATAGCTTCCCTAGTGATACTAACCTTTAATGAAATGGAACGATAATAAACCACAAATGACCTTTAATAACTATTATATAAAATGTAAATTTCCCAAAGGAGAGGCTACAAGAAGGAGCAAAAATAGTATTCCTCTGATTGTTATCTCTGCATTTTTCAAAGAGCTGTTGGCCACTTGGAGTTGTCTGTCCATATCTTGAACAGAATGCAGTTGATAGTACTCATTAGTTATGCTGGGAACCCACAGGTTCCCAAAGCATTTGTACCTCATTACTCAGCCTAGCCCTGAGCTCATTGTGGTTCTTAAAATAATAGCAGTGTAAGACTTAGCTTCTGAATGTGAGAGTGTGGCCTTCAAAAGTGAGGTGTTGCTGTGCGACTTGGAGTCGGGACTCATATATGGGAAAAGATACCTAGAGTCTGAGTTCAGCCCTGCCCTCTCTGACCTGGCTGTGGTACTGGTTAATTTTGTGCAAGGGAAAAATCATGCCCTCCTTTCTCCCTGGAACACAAGGCTATATCAAAGGGAGGAGGAAAGGGAATTAATACGTTTTGTCTACTGTGAGCCATGCACTGTACTCTGGGCACTTCTGACATGGGTTTTTAATTCTCAAAACAGTTCTGTGGGAAAAACGAAAAACAGTTCTGTGAGGGGGATGCTATTTTCCCTATTTTGCAGAAAAGAAATGTTGAAAGAGAGGAGAAGTAACTTTTTTTTAAAGATTTTATTTATCTATTTGAGAGAGAGTGAGAGCTAGAGAGAGAGAGAGAGCACACACACAGAGGGAGAGGAAGAGAGAGAAGCAGATTCCCTGCTGAGCAGGGAGCCCGACCTGGGGCACTATCCCAGGAGTCTGGGATCATGACCTGAGCCAAAGGCAGACGCTTAACCAACTGTAGTACCCAGGCACCCCGAGAAGAAGTGATTCTTAAGAATCACAGTCAGGCAGTGGCTGAGGCTGGTACAGGAACTCTACTATACCTTAACTTTCCAAATCATACCCTTCACCTTAGAGCTAAACGAGAGCTCCAAGCTAATGAGACTGTGTAGACGGGATATTTGTAGGCCTTGGAAATGAAGAGTTATGTCATAAGATGGAAGCCTGTGAATACCTAATTGTGTGGAAATAGAGCTGCTTTCTTACTCCTGTGCAGTGTAGGGTTTGCCTTGCTAGATTTTAGTCTTCACCCAGGGGCTTTGCAATGAAAAATAGGAATTTAGTCTGCTAGTTTCCTTTATTAACCAGCTGGATTGTTTTTTTTTTTGTTTTTTTTTTTCCTCCTTTTTCTGCCATGACTTGGACATAGTTTTTTTTTCCTTTTGGGGCAAATTAGCTTGGCTCTCCAAAGCTTCTGGACCTCCTTATTTCTTGGGTAGGCAAAAATAGTCAGGTGCCAGTGTCTGCTAGGGAAAAGGGTAAAATCACATGGGCAGGATTGGAATTAAGGCACAGACCCTAAACCATTACTCCTATGGCTGCAGGAATATGCTCTTTTTTTTTTTTTTTTGGTGAAAAAGAGACTGACCCAATGTTAATCACTTGATTGTATAATTAAAGCCAAGGATTTTGGATAATTTCTTTAGATACATATATCTGAAGGCCTATTTTTTTCTCTTCCATCTTGCCTTCCCATGGATCCCATCAAGGGTAAAGATGGCAATGTAGATTAGACAAGAAGCGATGGAACCACCATGGGTCAGACCCTATGGTAGGTGCTTTGCAAAACTGTTACTTTGAATTCTTACAATATTCTTATTAAATTGGTATTGCCATTTCCTCTTTTTTTTTTTTTAAGATATTTATTTATTTATTTGAGAGAGAGGGAGAGTGTGTGAAAACAAGCCAGGAGGCGGGGGCAGAGGGTAAGAGGACTCCCGTGGAGCAGGGAGCTCGACGCGGGGGGGGGGGGCTCAATCCCACGACGTTGGGGTCATGACCTGGGCCGAAGGCAGACGCTTAACCCACTGAGCCACCCAGGGGCCCCCCATTTCCTCTTTTATATAAATGAGAAAACTGAGATGTGGAGAAGTTAAATAACTTTTTCAGGATTCAGAAGACAGAACCAGTAATCTAATTCAGATTTTTTTATAGGTGGTTTTATTTTTGTGGCTCCAAAGCTCACTCTTTTTTTTTTAAGATTTTATTTATTTATTTGACAGAGAGAGAGCATAAGCTTTGGGAGCAGCAGGCAGAGGGAGAGGGAGAAGCAGACTCTCCACCAAGCAAGAAGCCCAGTGTGGGGCTCAGTCCCAGGACCCTGGGATCATGACCTCAGCTGAAGGCAGACGCTTAACTGACTGAGCCACCCAGGCATCCAGAGCCCTCTCTTTTTATTACCTGTTTACTGTCTTCACTAAAGCACTTTCATTTATCTCAAGGGCATTGCCAGTGTTCAGAGAATGTTGGCGATGACTATATCCCTTAGGACAGACTTTTTCAGAGTTGGGTTATGAAGACTTCATCATTTAAAATTCGGGCCATCAAGGGGTGCCTGAGTGGCTCAGTCAGTTAAACGTCCAACTTTTGATTTCAGCTCAGGTCATGATCCCAGGGTCATGATCTCAAGGGTGTGAGATTGAGCATGAGATTGAGCTCTGCCTTGGGCTCTGTGCTGGGTCTGGAGCCTGCTGAAGATTCCCTTTCTCCCTCTCCCTCTGCCCCTCCCCCTTCTAAAAAAAATTCAGGCCATTAAAATCTTCAGGAGCTGATTATAATAACATGGATGGACACAGGACCATTGAGACCACTTTGGTCTGATTTCCTGTTTGTAGTGGCTTCTAGTAGGCCTCTCTAAGCAGCCCTATTAACCTTTTATATAAAGATCTTGTCCAGGAGATATGTGACACCAAAATTAACACACTTTCTAAAAGTTTACATGTTCACCATTCACATTAAAATCACAAGTGCCCGTTGAGTAAGATGGCAGAGATTAATTAATTTAAGCAATTTTTAGGGAGCCTTTAACTTACACATTTCTGAATATATAGTTTTCTTCTTTATAAAAATTGTAACCTCTCATTTTTCTCTAGGCTTCCGAAGGCAATAACTATTAATACTTGAAAACTTAGAAAATTGGTATTTTTTTCTTTCATACATATTTTAATTAATACATTTTATTTTTTTAGAGCCGTTTTAGGTTCATTTCAAAATTGAGTGTAAAATACGGAGACTTTTCACATACCCCCTGTCCCCAACATACATAACCTCCCCCACTGTCAACATCAAGCACCAGAGTGGTGCAGTTGTTACAACTGATGAACCTATACTGACACATCATTATCACCCAAAATCCATAGTTTACTTTAGGGTTCACTCTTGGTGTTGTGCATTCTGTGGATTTTGACAAATGTATAATGACATGTGTTACCATTGCAGTATCGTACAAAATTGTTTCACTGCCTTAAAAATTCTCTGTGTTCTGCCTGTTCATTCCTTGCTCCCTCCTAACAACTGGCAACTACTAATATTTTTACTGACCCCATAGTTTTGCCTTTTCCAGATGTCATACAGTTGGAATCATATAGTAAGTATGTGACCTTTTTTGATTGGCTTCTTTCACTTACTGATAGGCATTTTAAGTTTTTTCCATGTCTTTTTATGGGTTGATAGCTTATTTATTTTTAGCAATGAGTAATATTCCATTGTCTAGATATACCAGCTTATCCATTCACCTACTGAAAGACATCTTGATTGCTTCCAAGTTTTGGCAATTATGAATAAAGTTCCTGTAAACATCAACATTTTTGTGTGGATGTAAATTTTCGGTTCATTTGGGTTAATACAAAGGAGTATAATTGATGGATTATATGGTATAAATATATTTAGTTTTTTTTTTGAAATTGCCAAACTGTCTTCAAAAGTGGCTATACCAGGGGTACCTGGGTAGCTCAGTCAGTTAAGCGTCTGCCTTTGACTCAGGTCATGATCCCAGAGTCCTGGGATAGAGCCCTGCTGAGCAGGGAGTCTGCTTCTCCCTCCCCCTCTGCTCCTACCGCCACCCCTGCTCATGCTCGCTGTCTCTCAAATAAATAAATAAAAGTCTTAAAAAAAAAAAAAAGTGGCTATACCAGTTTGTATTCTGACCAGCAAGGAATGGGGGAGTATTTATTACTCCATATCCTTATCAGCATTTGGCATTGTCAGTGTTTTGGATTTTGGTGTTTTGGATAGTAGGTGTATAGTGGTATTTCATTGTTGTTTTAATTTGCAATTCTGTAAGGACATACAACATTGAGCATCTTTTCTTTTGCCTACTTGCCATCTGTATATCCTCTTTGGTGAGGTGTCTGTTCAAGTCTTTTGCCTATTTTTTAATTGGGTTGTTCATTTTCTTTTTGTTGAGTTTTAAAAGTTTCTTTTATATCTTATATAGTCTTTCATCAGATGTGTCTTGTGCAAGTATTTCCTTCTAGTCTATAGCTTGTCTTCTCATTCTCTTGAAATTGTCTGTAGCAGATGAGAAGTTTTTATTTTTAATGAAGTCTAGCTTATCAGTGATTTCTTTCATGGATCATGCCTTTGGTCATTGTCATACCCAGCGTCATCAAGGTTTTCTCCTATGTTATCTTCTAGGAGTTTCATAGTTTTGTGTTTGACATTTAGGCCTATGCTTCATTTTGACTTAACTTTTGTGAAAGGTGTAAGGTCTTTGTGTAGATTCATTTTTTTACATGTGGATATTCAGTTCTGGCACCATTTGTTGAAAAGACTATTTTTGTTCCATCATATTGCCTTTACTCTTTTGTCTTAGATCAGTTGACTATTTTGTTGGTCTATTTCTGGGCTCTCTCTTCTATTCCATTGATCTATTTGTTCTTTTCCAATATCACACTGTCTTAATTACTGGATCTTTACAGTAATTCTTGAAATCAGTTAGTGCTAGTCCCCTGAACTTTGTTCTTCTCCTTCAATATTGGTAGTGTTGGCTATCCTGGGTCTTTTATATCCCCATATCAACTTTAGAATCAGTTTATCAATACCCACAAAATATTTTGCTGTTTTTTTCTTTTAAGATTTTATTTATTTATTTGACAGAGAGAGAGAGAGCAAACACAAGCCAGGGAGAGCAGCAGAGGGAGAGGGAGAATGTGGGGCTCGATCCCACAGCCCTGGGATCATGACCTGAACCAAAGGCAGACACTTAACTGACTGAGCCACCCAGGCGCCCCTGTTTTTTGTTTTGTTTTGTTTTTTTAAGATTTCTTTACCTATTTTAGAGAGAGAGAGTGGAGGGAGGAGTAGAGGGAGAGAATCCCCAAGCAGACTCCCTGCTGAGCACAGAGCCTGACAAGGGGCTCAGTCACACCACCCATGAGATCACAGTCTGAGCCAAAACCAAGAACCGGACACTCAACTGACTGAACCACCCTGGCACCCCTTGCTGGGGTTTTGGTTGGGATTATGTTGAATCTATAAGTCAAGGTGGGAAGAACTGGCATCTTCACAGTATTGACTCCTCTTTTCTGTGAACATTGAATATATCCCTGTTTATGTAATACTTCTTTGATATTTTTCATCAGAATTTTGTAATTTTCTTCATATAGATCTTGTACATATTTTGTTAGATTTAATACCTAAGTATTTCATTTGGGAGGGAGTGCTAATATAAATGGTAATGTATTTTTTTGTTGTTATTTTTTTATTAACATATAATGTATTATTTGTTTCAGGGCTACAGGTCTGTGATTCATCAGTCTTACACAATTCACAGTGCTCACCATAGCACATACCCTCCCCAGTGTCCATTACCCAGCCACCTCTTCCCTCCCATCCCCCCCTCCACTCCAGCAACCCTCAGTTTGTTTCCTGAGATTAAGAGTCTCTTATGGTTTGTCTCCATCTCTGGTTTCATCTTGTTTCATTTCCCCCTCCCTTCCCCTATGATCCTCTGTCTTGTTTCTCAAATTCCACAGATCAGTGAGATCATATGATACTTGTCTTTCTCTGATTGACTTATTTCGCTTAGCGTAGTACCCTCTAGTTCCATCCATGTCATTGCAAATGGCAAGATTTCATTTTTTTTGATGCCTGCCTAATATCCCATTGTGTATATATATACCACATCTTCTTTATCCATTTGTCTGTTGATGGACATCTAGGCTCTTTCTATAGTTTGGCTATTGTGGACATTGCTGCTATAAACATTGGGGTGCACGTGCCCCTTCGGATCACTACATTTATATCTTTGGGGTAAATACCCAGTAGTGCAATTGCTGGGTTATAGGGTAGCTCTATTTTCAACTTTTTGAGGAACCTCCATACCGTTTTCCAGAGTGGCTGCACTGGCTTGCATTCCCACCAACAGTGTAGGAGGGTTCCCCTTTCTCTGCTTCCTTGCCAACACCTGTCATTTCCTGACTTGTTAATTTTAGCCGTTCTGACTGGTGTGAGGTAGCATCTTATTGAGGTTTTGATTTGTATTTCCCTGATGCTGAGTGATGTTGAGCACTTTTTCCTGTGTCTGTTGGCCATTTGGATGTCTTCTTTGCAGAAGTGTCTGTTCATGTCTTCTGCCCATTTCTTGATTGGATTATTTGTTCTTTGGGTGTTGAGTTTGGTAAGTTCTTTATAGATTTTGGATACTAGCCCTTTATCTGATGTGTATGTCATTTGCAAATATCTTCTCCCATTCTGTTGGTTGTCTCTTGGTTTTGTTGACTGTTTCCTTTTTTTTATCTTGATGAAGTCCCAATAGTTCATTTTTGCCCTTGCTTCCCTTGCCTTTGGTGATGTTTCTAGGAAGAAGTTGCTGCGGCTGAGGTCGAAGAGGTTGCTGCCTGGGTTCTCCTCAAGGATTTTGTTGGATTCTTATCTCACATTTAGGTCTTTCATCCATTTTGAGTCTATTTTTGTGTGTGGTGTGAGGAAACGGTCCAGTTTCATTCTTCTGCATGTGGCTGTCCAACTTTCCCAACACCATTTGTTGAAGAGATTGTCTTTTTTCCATTGGACATTCTTTCCTGCTTTGTCGAAGATTAGTTGACCATAGAATGGAGGGTCCATTTCTGGGCTCTCTATTCTGTTCCATTGATCTATGTGTCTGTTTTTGTGCCAGTACCATACTGTCTTGATGATTGTAGCTTTGTAATAGAGCTTGAAGTCCGGAATTGTGATGCCACCAGCTTTGCTTTTCTTTTTCAACATTCCTCTGGCTATTCAGGGTCTTTTCTGGTTCCATACAAATTTTAGGATTCTTTGTTCCATTTCTTTGAGAAAAGTGGATGGTATTTTGATAAGGATTGAATTAAATGTATAGCTTGCTCTAGGTAGCATAGACATTTTCACAATATTTGTTCTTCCAATCCATGAGCATGGAATGTTTTTCCATTTCTTTGTATCTTCCTCAATTTCTTTCATGAGTATTCTATAGTTTTCTGAGTACAAATTCTTTGCCTCTTTGGTTAGATTTATTTCTAAGGTATCTTATGGTTTTGGGTGCAATTGTAAATGAGATTGTGGTAATGTATTTTTAATTTCAAGTACCATTTGTTCAGTGCTGGTATATAGGAAAGCAATTGTCCATTTATTAACCTTGTATCCTTTTTTTTTTTTTAATTTTATTTATTTGACACAGAGAGAGAAAGAGCAAAAGAGCAAGCACAAGCAGGGGGAACAGCAGGCAGGTGAGAAGCAGGCTCCCCGCTGAGCAAGGAGCCTGATGTGGGCCTCCATCCTAGGACCCTGGGATCATGACCTGAGCCAAAGGCAGCTGCTTAACCAACTGAACCACCCAGGTGCCCCTTAACCTTGTATCCTGCAACCTTGCTATCACTGCTTATTAGTCCCAGGAATTTTGGGTTTTGTGTGTGTGTGTGTGTGGATTTTTTCAGATTTTCTACATAGACTGGCATGTCATCTATGAACAAAGGCAGTTTTATTTCTTCCTTTCCAATCTGTATACCTTTTATTTCCTTTTCTAGTCTTACTACATTAGCTGGGACTTCCAGTACAATGTTGAAAAGCAGGGGTGAAAGGAGACATCCTTACATTGTTCCTGATCTTTAAGTATGATGTCAGCTGTAGATTTTCTTTACCAAAATAAGGAAGTTCCCCACAATTCCTCATTTGTTGAGAAGTTTTAGTAGGAATGGGTGTTGGATTTTGTCATGCTTTTTCTGCATCTACTGATATGATCAAGTGATTTTTCTTCTTTAGCCTGTTGATAAGATAGATTATATTAATTGATTTTTAAATGTTGAACCAGCCTTATATATCTGAAATAAACCCCACTTGGTTGTGATGTATAGTTCTTCTTTACATTGTTAGATTTCAACTGCTAATACCTTGTTAAGGAGTTTTGCATCTGTATTAATGGGAAATATTGATTTGGAATTTTCTTATAAGGTCTTGGTCTGTTTTTGTTATTGGCATAATGCTGGCCTCATGTAATGGCTTAAGAAATATTCCCTCTGTTTCTAAATCTCTTGTATATTCTGGAAAAGATTATAAAGAATAATTTCTTCCTTAAGTGAACCCATGTGGGCTTGGTACTTTTTTGGGGGGGAGGTTATTAAATATTGATTCAATTTCTTTAATAGATAAAGGCCTCTTCAGATTATCTATTGCTTCTTGTGTTAGTTTTGGCTGATTATGTCTTCAAGGAATTGGTCCATTTCATCTAGGTTATCAAATTTGTGGGCATAGAATTGTTCATAGTATTTCTTTATTATCTTTCTGATGTCCATGAGATCTATACTGGTATTATACCCTCTTTCATTTCTGCTATTAATAATTTGTGTCTTCTCTCTTTTTTTCTTAGTTAGCCTAGATAGAGGCTTATTGATTTTATTTCTCTTTCCAAAGAACTTGCTTTTGGTCTTGTTGATTTTCTGTATTGATCTCTTGTTTTCAATTTCATTGATTGTTTTTCTAGTTTTTATTATCTCTCTTCTACTTGTTTTGGATTTAATTTGCTTTCCTTTTTCTAGTTTCCTAACATGGAAGCTTAGATCATTGGTATTAAATCTTTCTTTTTTTCTAATATATAAATTTAGTGCTTTAAATTTCCCTTTAGCGTTGTTTTTGATGCAATCTACAAATTTTGATAAGTTGTATTTTCTAAATATTTTAAAATTTCTCTTGAGTTTCCTTCTTTGACCCATGTGTTATTTAGAATTGTGTTGTTTAATCTCCAAGTATATGATTTCCCAGCTATCTTGCTGCTATTGATTTCTATTTTGATTCCATTGTGATCTGAGAGCAGATATTGAATGATGGTTTCTGTTCTTTTAAATTTGTTGAAGTTTGTTTTGTGGCCCAGAATGTGTTCTATCTTGGTGAATGTTCCATATGAGCTTGAGAAGAATGTATAATCTGCTGTTGTTGGATGAAGTAGTCTATAGATGTCAATCATACCCAGTTGATTTCCAGTGCAATTGAAATCAGCTGTGTCCTGGGGCGCCTGGGTGGCTCAGTCGGTTGGGCGTCTGCTTTCTGCTCAGGTCATGATCCCAGGATCTTGGGATCCAGCCCCACATCGGGCTCCTTGCTCAGTAGGGAGCCTGCTTCTCCCTCTCCCTCTGCCTGCTGCTCCCCCTGCTTGTACTCTCTCTCTCTGTCAAATGAATAAACTATTAAAAAAAAAAATCAGCTGTGTCCTTACTGATTTTATGGCTTTTGGATATGTCCATTTCTTTTTTTTTTTTAAGATTTTATTTATTTATTTGATAGAGACAAAGAGAGAGAACATGAGCAGAGAGAGGGAAAAGCAGACTCCCTGCTGAACAGGGAGCCCCATGCAGGGCTTGATTGATCCCAGGACCCTGAGATCATGACCCAAGCCAAAGGCAGATGCTCAACCAACTGAGCCACCCAGGTGTCCCTGGATATGTCCATTTCTGATAGAGAGGTGTTAAAGTCTCCACTAAAATAGTGGATTCACCTATTTCTCATTGCAGTTCTATCAGTTTTTGCCTTACATATTTTGACACTATTGTTAGGTGCTTATCTAATAAGGGTTGTTATGTTATCTTAGAATATTGACCCCTTTATCATTACATAATGTTTCTCTTCATCCCAGATAATGCTCCTTGCTCTGAAAAATGCTTTGTCTAAAATTAATATAGCTACTCCTGTTTTCTTTTGATTGGTGTTCCTATGCTATATCTTTGTTCATCCCTTTACCTTTAATCTATATATGGGTTTCTTCTGGCCAACATATTCTTGGATCTTGTTTTTGGATCCAAATCTGACAATCTCTGTCTTTTAATTAGTGTATTTTTTTTGAGGAAGGGAGGGGCAGAGGGAGAGGGAAAGAGAGAATCTTGAGCTGGCTCCACACCCAGTGTGGAGCCTGTTGTAGGGCTTGACCTTACAACCCTGAGATCATGACCTGAGCTAAAGTCAAGAGTTGGACACTTAACTTACCGAGCCAGCCAGGTGCCCCATTGATTAGTATATTTAAACATTGATGTTTAATGTGATTATTGATATAGTTGGATTAATATCTACCTCTTTGTTACTGTTTTCTGTCTGTTGTCCTTCTTTGTTCCTGCTTTTGTCTTCCACACATTTTCTCCCTTTTTAATTTTAATTGAGCATTTCATATGATTCTATTTTCTTTCCTTTCTTAGCATAGCAATTATATATTTTTTACCTTTTTTATTGGTGGTTGCCCTAGAGTTTGCAATATACATTTACAACTAATCCAGGTCAGCTTCCAAATAACACTATACTGTTTCACAGGTAGTGCACATACCTTATAACAAAATGTTCCTAATTCCTCCCTCCCATCCCTTATATCATTGTTGTAATTCATTTCAGTTATACATAAGTATACATAATAGAATATGAAAATAGAATAAGAAAAATAGAGGTGCCTGGGTGGCTTAGTCAGTTAGATGTCTGAATCTTGGTCTCAGCTCAGGTCTTGATCTCAAGGTTGTGAGTTCAAGCCCTGCATCGGGCTCCTTGCTCAGCAGGGAGTCTGCTTCTCCCTCTCTCTGCTCTTGCTCTCTCTTTCTCGATCTGTCACTCCCAACGTGGAGCCTACTTAACTTCTATTTTTTGTATTCTTTTTTTTTTTTATTTCACATTCACCAATTCATTCTCCAGTGTTCTTCCTTTCATTATATAGATGTGAGTTTCTGACCTGTATTGTTTTCATTCTCTCTGAAGAAATTTTTTTTTTTTTAAGATTTTATTTATTTGACAGAGAGAGAACACAAGCCAGGGGAGCTGCAGGCAGAGGGAGAGGGAGAAGCAGGCTCTGCACTGAGCAAGGAGCCCGATGCAGGGTTCGATCTGTAGGACCCTGGGATCATGACGTGAGCCAAAGGCAGATGCTTGACTGACTGAGCCACCCATGCGCCTAATTTTTTCTTTATCTTTAATTTTCTGAAGTTTGAATATGATATGCCTACGTACTTTTTTGGTATTTATCCTGCTTGGTGTTCTCTGCGCTTCTTGGATCTGTAGTTTGGTATCTGACATTAATTTATGGAAATTCTCAGTCATTACTGCTTTATTTATTTATTTTATTTTTAATTTGTCAGAGAGAGAGCACGAGAGCACAAGCAGGGAGAGCAGCAGGCAGAGGGAGAAGCAGACTCCCCGCTGAGCAAGGAGCCCAATGCGGGTCATGATCCCAAGGTATTGGGATTGAGTCCTGCATCAGGCTCCTTGCTACGTGGGGAGCCTGCTTCTCCCTCTGCCTGCCGCTCCCCCTGCTTGTGCTTGCTCTCTGCCTCTCTCTCCCTCTCTCTCTGACAAATAAATAAATAAAATCTTTAAATATATATATATTCTTTTTAAATAAATAAATATTGCTTCTCTTCCTTTCTCTCTTTTCCTTCTAGTATTCCCATTACATTTCCTTTTGTTGTCCCACAGCTCTTGGATATTCTCTTCTTTTTGTTTGTTTGCTTTGGTCTTTTTTCTCTTTGTTTTTTAGTTTTGGAAGTTTCTACTATCATATCTTCAAACTCAGAGATCTTTCTTTAGCCATTCCCAGTCTATGTATGAGCCCATCAAAGCCATCTTCATTTCTATTACAGTATTTTTGATCTCTAGCATTTCATTTTTATTCTTTATTAGAATTTCCATCTCTCTGCTTACATTATCCATCTGCCTTTCATGTTGTCTGCATTTTCCATTAAAGCCCTTAGCATATTAATTATAATTTTTTAAAGTTCCTGCTCTGGTAATTCCAACACTCCTGCAATATCTGATTCTGATACTGGTTTTGCCCCCTTTTTCTTTTTAAGATTTTATTTATTTATTTGGAAGAGAGAGAGAAAGCAGCAGCAGGGGTAGGGGCAGAGGAAGAGGGGAAAGCAGGTTCCCCGCTGAGCAGGAAACCCAAAGAAGGGCTCAATCCCAGGACCCTGGGATCATGACCTGAGCTGAAGGCAGATGCTTAACCAACTGAGCCACCCAGGTGCACCCTGGTTCTGCCTTTTCAAACTGTTTTTTGCATGTTAGTTTGCCTTGTGATTTTTTTGTTGAAAGTCAGATATGATGTACTGGGTAAAAGAACTATGGTATATAAGCTTTTAATAACACAGTGGTAAGATGTAGGGGAAGGGAAAGCATTCTGTAGTCCTTTGATTAGGTTTGAGTCTTGGTGAGCTTCTGCCCATGGACGGTGGAATTCGAATACCAGTACTTCTCACTTTTCTTTTTTTTTAACCTTTCAGGCAAGAAAGAATGGCTGGAGGGGGCTGGAGTGTTGGGTATTTCCATTTATCAGGTAGGTTAGGCTCTGATGAAACTTCAGCAAGTTAGGCTGCTCTGGTAAAATAATTTATCCTGAATGCTCTGATACATTTAAAAATGGTTCCTTTTCCCCTCCCTCTACTAGAAGCAACAGGGAATTTTTCTCTGACACTCATTGTGATGTCCTGGTAGAGCTCTTAAGACTCATGAAAGTATGGGACCCTCCTGTTATTGGGCCCCCCTGGAGTTTTTAACTCTCAGAGCTGTCCACACTTAGCCTCCAGCAAGCACGTCATCAGTTGTAGTTAGGTTTTTCTTATTTTGGCACTAGTTCCCATGGAGTTCTCTGCTCATGAGTTTCTGCTTTGGTAAATTGTGATTCTCTGTTATCTGTATCTGTCTCTCCAATTTTGGGGGCAGTCGTTTGCCAGGTGATCTCACTTCTCTGCCAAATCTAAGAAGAGTTGTTGGATTTTTCATTTTGTTCAGCTTTTTCTTGTTAGGACAGGGTGGCAACTTATAAACTCTTTATATGGCTGTACTGGAAACTGGAATTGACACTGGTTTTTAATAGAAGTTGGGATAAAGATATCATGTCTTTTCACTTTTAACTTTATCCAAAATTTGTCATTTAATTTAGAGAGCTTCCTGATGAGACATTTGGTTTTTGCTCCCGCCTTTGGAAATTTGGTATATATACGTTTACTCCATGACAAAATGGGAGTCCTCAACTATAGGGAGAAAGCTCACCATTTAGATTTCTGCAGATTCTTTGTTTGGAAAATTTTATTTTCCTCATGACCATCCAAAGAGTTCAAGGCTTTGTTTTTTTCTCAGACCTTGTCTCTGGAAATCCTGGCCCTTAGCATAACTCTTCTCTGTGGCATCTGCTGCTGCACATCTACAAGGATCACATTATCTGAATCCCAAATTGTAACAACAGATCTCACATAAGATTTTTTTTTTACTTTTAAATAGACTTTTTTTGAGAGCAATTATAGGGTGTTAGGTTTGTAGCAAAATTGAGCAGAAATACAGTGAATTCCATAAATCCTCTTCCACACATACTGTGCAACCTCTTCCCATTAATATTCCACATTGGTGTAGTACATTTGTTACAATGAACCTACACTGACACAATATTATCACCCAAAAGTCATAGTTTTGTTTTGTTTTTTAAGATTTTATTTATTTTGGGAGAGAGAGTGAACACAAGCAGGGGGAATGGCAGAGGGAGAGGGAGAAGCAGGCTCCCCACAGAGCAGGGAGCCCAGTGTGGGGCTCCATCCCAGGACACTGGGATCATGACCTGAGCCAAAAGGCTTCCATCATTAAGTGACCACTTTCTCCTCCCTTCCTCCCCTGCAACCATTTTTTAAAGCTTATATTTACTTACCACTTTATATGTCAGAACTATGACAAATGGTTCTAAACCGGAGTTTATTTGGCAGTGTTTGGAGACATTTTTGATTGTCACAACCTGGGAAGAGGGGAGAGTTAGAGACCAGAGATGCTGCTAAATATTCCTATAATATGCAGGGCAGCTCCCCCATAGAAAGGAATTATTTGGCCTGAAATATCATTAGTGTAGAAGTTGAGAAACCTGAATCATGTTAATTGTGTCACATCTTTAGTTCCCACAATAGCTATTTACATGGGTTGTTTTTTTGTTTTTGTTTTTAAAGATTTTATTTATTTATTTGACACAGAAAGAGCACAAGCAGGGGGTAGTGGCAGGCAGAGGCAGAGGGAGAAGCAGGCTCCCCGCAGAGCATGGGGGAGCCTGATATGGGACTCGATCCCAGGACCCTGGGATCATGACCCAAGTCGAAGGCAGTCACTTAACCAACTGAGCCACCCAGGTGCCTTTACATGGGTTTTATTATCCCCACTTAGAGATGATAAGACTGAGGCTCACATGGTTTAAGTAATTGAGTCAGAGTTACACAGCAAATAAGTGATGGAACCAAGTTCAAACTTAGGTCTGTCTGACTCAGTCTGAGCTTGTAGTCATGATAGGCAGTCTGCTCATAAATCAGGCCCTTAACTTTTACCTGAACCATGATAATGGGCCCCTACCTGATCTTCTTGCCTCTTGTCTCTCCATTTAAGTCTGTCTTAAGCCCAGCATGAGGCTCTAATTATACTGTCTCTCTGCTCACAGTCTTCCATTTCATATAGAGCGTAGCTTTGGTTTTCCAGCCTGGTATTCAAGGCCAGGGCCAGTGCAGTCAGTCCCTGAACTATCTTCCTAACTAATTTTCCACAATTCCCTTCTTTTCAAAGTTTCTAAGACATGCTTTATTTTCTCATATTAGCTTCTTTATATTTTTATAGTCTATAACATTGCTTTTATAATTTAAAAGGTTATTTTTAGTGGCAGAAGAGGGTAATTGAGAGCCCCTCTGACAATTCAGGGATTACAAAATAAAGTGATCCTATTTTTACTTAAGATACTGTATGCATGTATCATGTGTGTGCATAAAAAACATCAGGTAATTGCTTTACATACTGAAAGGGCTAAGTGTGAGATCTGGTTCTGTTGGTAACTAGCTATGAGACCTTGAGCAAGTAACCTAACTTCATGAAGTCTGTTGCTTCACCTGGAAAATCATGATGGTATCTAGCTCACAGGTTTTTGGAATTCAGTGACAGCTTGCATGTAAAGTGCTTAACACAGGGCCTGGCACAATGTTGAGTGGGCAATGAATGTTAGGCTGTTATAGACCCCGTTATTGTTACTATATTATTTCACTACTTCTTTAATTCATTCACACCTCTGTATCTCTAATAATATGTGCTCTGGAGTCACAATTTTTGCATTTAAAAATCCTGCCTCTACCACTTACTAGTTGTGTAAACTTAAACTACCTAGGCATCATTTGCTTCACTTTCCAGTCTATAATAAAATAAAACTTGTTCCATAGGGCTCATTTCAGTACTAAATGAGATAATATAGATAAAACACCTAGACTAGGTCTGGCCCATTGTTAATGCTCAGTTATGTCAGCTTATTATTACCACTCTTCTAGCACTTAATACTTCTTACCAGTGTTATACTCATTTGTATACTTGTAGCTCCCTTATCTGAAGGTTAGCTCCTTGAAGAGAAGGATTATAAAATACTCATTCTTGTGGCCAGAACATCATTTTAAGCTTAGTTACAATGTCAGTTATATTTTACTTGATTAAGGACTTTCATAGACATCACCTCATTTGGGCCTCACAAAAACCCAGTGAGTTAGATAGACAGAATGCTAGCTAAGTATGTACATAAGTAGGACAGGCGGGTTTGGGTAACTCTCATGCTCTTAAGTATCGAGTCCTTCCTTTATGTTCTTATGTGTATAATTTTCATACCTATCCTGAAAGGTAGTGTTTATTAATACTATAAATATAAGGGAGCTGAGGCTTGGAAAGTTTCAGTAACGTGACCAAAATCAACCAGCTAATAAGCTTCAGAGCCTGGACATGTTTCCACAAAGCCTTGTTTCCTCATTACTGAATTTTCGTGGCCAGGTGTCACATTTGGTGGTATCGAAGCCACAATCTTATTCTGATCCTGTCTCTGTTTTTGGAAGTCTGGCTACCTTGCCTCCTGAAAGCTGTTAATGTCAAATACTGAAGTAATGTCAGGAGAGAGAAAACCTTCAGACAAGGACCAGTGGAAAAATTGATCTTAGGTTCTTAGCTATCCCTGTGTTTTAGAGACTGTTAAGAAAGAGTAGATGAATGTACTCAGTTTGATGCCAGTGATTTCAGGGGCTCCTTGAACTTTTTTATACCACTCAGTTGGTTTGCTCTAGAGCCAAGTGAGAGTGTTCTGAAACTTACATTGTAACCTGTAGTATATTGGAAGAGCCCTAGATTTTTTGAAGTCAGGAGACCTAGAGTTGGAATCCTTTTTTGGTGAGATTTTGTGTAGTCTTTGAATCCAAACAGCTCTGATTTGAGTAAGTTAACCTCTCTTGAGCCTTTGTATATGTACAATTAGGTGAAAAATACCCATATGGGAGAGTTTTGAACATTAAATGCAGTAAAGTATTTAAGACACCATGCCTGTTACATTGTAGGTATATAATAAAATAAATAAGCTGTAATAATGATAAATGTATGTTATTAATTACAGGAAGAAGTTTAACTGTTTAGCCTGGTATATAAGACCTTTCCTGGTCTGGCCTTCCTCAGCATCCTGTAATCTCTTCTCCTGCCACTCACTATTGTGTGTCTTAAACTCTAGCTACACAAAATCACTCATGTTTTCAGAACAACCAATGCTTGTATGCTGCTATGTCTTTGTACATGCTACTGCTTTTGCCTAGAATGCACTTTCCACTCCCTCCCCCTTCTCTGCCTATTAGAAGCCTTCTCCTTCAAAACTAAGCTCAGTGCCACTTCTGATTGTAAAGTTTCTACCAGATGTCTCCTCACTCCCACAGATTTGTTCACTCCTGCTTGTGAGTTCCCATTAGCACCTTGTTTGTGCTTGTGGCATTGTAGATCATTTCCTGGTCTGTTTCCCCCATAGTTTCTGGAGGACAGTGACCTTATCTTAGTATTTCTCTAGAATCTGAGGTAACAGAGTTCATTACTATATCCCACTTGGGGCTTCCCTTTCAGTTTGAGTTCTAGATGTGAAAAATGTGATGGTGGTTCTCTTTGTTTTAAAACTCTCTGAGGTATAGGCAGTCCACATAGAGGTTAATCTCATTGCTCAGATTTGGACATCACCATGTGTGCAGTTTCTTTAATCCTCCTCTAGCTATCAAAATGGATTTAGCAGTTGGCATCCTCTTTTTTCTGTCTGGGGCAATTGGAGCTTTGTAGAATTTGGCCTGGGGGATCAGTGACCTTGCCTCCCCGATTTAGGATGATCCTGGGGCATAGGACTGGATGTCATTGAGGACCTAGCATGGCCTCAGTGTGGGCAGTGACAGTACTGGGGGCCCTGCTTATGTTTATTCAGGAGACCGGGAATTAAATTCAGCCTCTGATTTAATTTTCTGTGACACATTGAGTCTGTGTTTTAGTCTACAGAACACTACAGCTGTGCCCTAATTCTCCCCACCCTACCCCTTCCCTACCTTGTGATCTTCATATCACTACCTTTTAAGGCATTGCTATTCTTGGCTGATAGTCTTGCATTGGAAGTCATCATAGCGCAGTGGAAAAGACAGCTCTGAATCATCCTTGTAAACAGCAAAAATCACCACTAGAAAGGATCTGAGAGGAATGCCATGTGTTGGGATCAGTGTTAGGCGATCCGTTCTTGGGACTCGCTGGTGTTTCTCTACCAAGTGGGAGAGAGATCTCAATGAATAGGAACAGAGTTGCATAATTTGTGTAATGACCAGTCTGAAGAGCAGTAATTAAAATGGTAACAACACTATTCTCTGAGGGCCTACTCCCCATCTAGCTCAATGCTAGGTACTAGAGGCAAAATAGGTTGGATAAGGGACTGATTCTGGAGAAATTTGCAATCTCCAGAAGGGAAGACAGATTCATAGAACTAGTTGTCATATTGCAGTGTAATCAGCTTAGTAATGCTGAGAGGTACAGGATGCCGTGAGCGCTGAGGAAAGACGTGTCTGAGGCTTAGGAGCAGAAAAGGCTAGGCCATTTCTTAGAAAGAAATCCTGTGTTTGACTTTTCTGTGGATAGTTTGGCCTTTGCCCACCCTCATAATCCATTGTTCGTGTATTTTCCCACCCCTCCCAGGCCAAGGTAGGCCTCTTCACCGTTACACACATATCTCTTGCACTTATCACACTTATCACACTTATCACAATTAACGTTAAATATTTCTTCACATAATTGCTTAATGTTTGTCCCTTCTACTAGCCTGCAAGAGCAGAGACCATGCCAGTTTTGTTTGCTCTGAATCCCTATCATGAAGATTATAGGCACCCAATAAATACTTGTTGAATGAATAATTGAATCCTCACACTCATCAAGTCCTTAGATTGTCTCAACAATGTATAGTGTGTCTGAGGTTTAGGAAAGAACAAGTTTATAATCTCGAGGGAGAAACATCCCATACCAGATGAATTGTCCTCACAGTGACATTGTTAGGTAGCCAAACCTGGGTCCTTTATAAGGAAATCCTTTAGGTTCTTAGCCACAGTGCAAAGTAGGCAACTCTGACACTAGACTTTCTTTCTCTTGCATTTTCCACTTTGTCAGTTTTTGACTAATGATGCAGTATTCCCTAAAAAAGCAAACCAAAACTCACAAGAAACAAAAAAACAAGAAACAAGTGCTAAAAATGGCTGACATAGTATTTTGATTCCCAGTATCTTACCTAACAGCTCCTCACTCAAACTCAGTATGTGATTGTTTTTCTTTGAAACTGCCAACTTTGCAAAGGCATTGAAGTAAGCTAGGTATTTCTCCAGGTTTAGTCAGCATGTATTGAGTATACCAGATGTGAGGCTGAAACTTTTTACATTCTTTCTACTTGGCTTTTGAGGATCAGGGTTTGGAATTGACCTGGGCACGATCTGTGCCTGCCCTGAGGAGATGCTGCTGAGACTCTTGTCAGGAGGGTATCTGTTCAGGGCACCTGGGTGGCTCAGATGGTTAAGCGTCTGCCTTCAGCTTAGGTCATGATCCTGAGGTCCTGGGATCCAGCCCCACATTGGGCTCCTGGCTCAGCGGGGAGTCTGCTTCTCCCTCTCCCTCTGCCCTTATCCGCCTGCTCATGTTCTCTCTCTCTATCTCTCTGTCTCAAATGAATAAATAAAATCTTTAAAAAAAAAAAAAGGAGTGTATCTGTCATTAGCTCACCATTCTATCCCTCACATCTAAAAAAGTACCAGTTGCATAATAATAGGTACTCAACTCAATAAGTATTTGAATGAATGCATTTGTAGCCTACATAGCACACAGGCTGTATACCTTGACCTCTGTCCAGTTTTTTCAGGCAAGTATCACTTTCCTCTCTTCTCACCAGAACACTTCCCACCCTTACTCATAATAATTACCCCTATGCTTCTTTAACAGTCAATAGAAAAGATATCAGAATTTCTTCTATTTACTTTTTAGGGTTGCTGAATCCTTGGTTAGATGGAAAGATTGCTTATGAAATTGAGACTGAAACACCTCAAAACATAGCTTAGCTGGAAAGGGGTGTGGTTCTGTCTTCTGTTCAACATGTCTGGAAATTTTGAGGCTCGGAAAATCCTAGAGCATCATATCTGAAAGATAGCCTTATATGGATATCTCCTACAACTTCCTCATGATGCCCATGAGAAAACTGAGGCCCTGGCGAAGAGTGCCGTGCCTAAGATGATCTAGAACCCAGTGAACCCAGGGATCTCATTGCCTTGTTGTTGTTGTTGTTTTCTTATTTATTCAGTCACTGTTTTCTTTTTTTCTCTTTAAAGTTTTTATTGTTATGTTAATCACCATACATTACATCATTAGTTTTTGATGTAGTGTTCCATGATTCATTGTTTGTTGTTTTTTTTTTTTAAACACATTGCCTTGTTTTTGTTTTTAAGATTAAATAACTCTGGAAGGAAGAGTTCACAAAACAAAACTTTTTAAAATGGGCTTGTGTTGAAGTGGTATTTCCAGGTCCTTCATGACACTTCTGTTATAAGCCTATTAAAAGCAGGACTTCGCAAATTTGGGAGATTTCACAGTCCTCACCAATCTTCAGAATTCCAAACCCTTGTCCTAGTCCAAAAAGAAAGCAGTAGCTCCTGGAATTGAACAGATTTCAGTTTTTCATCTTTACAGGAGCAAGTGCCAGTAGAGTTGCAGTGATCTCTGGGGAGAGATTCTTGGCCCCATTTTCCTTACAATGTATGCATCTGACAGCTGGCCCATCATTCTATTTTTAGACATAATCTATGGGATTACAGAGTGGGTTCATTTTTTTTTTTTAAGCTGTGCTGTAGAAATACAAGCTGTGTGGAAAATGGTTGTTCTTTGGAGCAATTTGGAGACTATTTAGTACATAGATTTAAAAAAAATTTTTTTTATTTGATCAACTAATGTAGATTCCTCCATACAGGTATTTCATGTTAAAGTCAACTTCCAGTTGTGACTGTATTCTAATTAATTCAGGAGAAATACATGCTAAAATGCAGAAATACCAGAAGTGGAAATAAGCTTTTGCTTATTTAGTTAGTTAGTTAGTTAGTAGGCTCCACGCCACGTGCCAATTCAGGGCTTGAACTCATGACCCTGAGATCAAGACCTACGCTGAGATCAAGGGTTGGATGCCTAATGGACCTGAGCCACCCAGATGCCCCAAGTTTTTGCTACTTTGGATCTTTTTTTTTTCTTTTTTTAGATTTTATTTATTTATTTGACAGAGAGACACAGCAAGAGAGGGAACACAAGCAGGGGGAGTGGGAGAGGGAGAAGCAGGCTTCCCGCAGAGCAGGGAGCCTGATGCGGGGCTTGACCCCACGGTCCTGGGATCATGACCTGAGCCAAAGGCAGACCCTTAATGACTGAGCCACCCAGGTGCTCCTGCTACTTTGGATCATATAACTAATTTTCATTTTCGTCTCTCTGGGTCATAGGAGGAACAATAGACATATTCTTTTATTTGTTTGTTTGTTTGTTTATCAGAGAGAGCACAAGCAGGGGGAGCATCAGGCAGAGGGAGAAGCAGGCTCCCCGCTGAGCTGGGAGCCCGATGTGGGACTCGATCCCAGGACCCTGGGATCATGATCTGAGCCAAAGGCAGACGCTTAACCAACTGAGCTTCCCAGGCGTCCCTAGACATGTTGTTTATAGGGCTTTAAAAGCAGTTCATAGTAAGCATTCATTAAGCACCTACTGCCATTTATTGAACACATCTGTATCCCAGGAACTGTGCTTGCCTGATATATTATTTACTTTCCAATAACTGTAAAAGGTAAGGGATTGTATCCCCATTTTGTATGAGAAGACAGAGACTTTAAACAATTCAGTAACTTGCCCAAGGGTCAGAAGTATGAAATAGTAGAGCAAGAATTGGGACCCAGGTCTGTCTATCTCAGAATCCATGCTCTTTCCCTATAGTAGGCAACCTCTGCTGGTTTTAAGAAGAAGCTGATTGGCAGAACTAGAATGACTAAGTTTAGAAAGGTGTAATAATTCAAAATGTAATGCTGGGGGTTTTATGTAGTTGCTATATTATAATATAGAATTCACATATAGCTCTGTGCTCCTATCCGTTTTGATTTAGAACTGTCATTTTGCAGGTTCTGTTACTTTATCTCTTGATTACATGAGTGAAAAAAATTTAGAAAACATGGTTTACTACTTTAGCATTTCAAAAGTTTATCTGAAAAAACCTCTTGCTTTTAGTTCATAAAGTGTTTACAATTTAACGAATGATTGAGATAAAGTCACCCTAAAATTTGGAGGGAGAAAAATCAGTATTACTGGAGGTTAATCTTTCCTCTGCTAGTGTCTGCTTTATCTAGAAAATGCTAATGATTTAGAACTTGGCAGGCATGACTTTGTTGTTCTTTGCATTGGAATGTCTAAGAAGCTGCAACTACAGTAGTGTTTATCCAACATTGTACACAGAATGATGTGTTAAGACAACAGTAAGAAACCATTCTAATTCTCCCAGGAAATGAAGGAAGTTAGAAGCAGCAGTGCATCTCAAGGAAGTGAGAGGCCTAATAAGACCTTGATAGCTTTGGGAAATGTCCTTGAGAAAGGAAAAAACACTCAAAACTTGGAGTCAGGTCCTAGTTCTGCCTACTTGGGCAGTTGGCTCCCATTTTGAGTGTCAATTTCTTCATTGTGATAAAATGGGGTAATGATATCTTCTTACGGAGTGATTGTGAAATCATGTTTATGTGGATTTTTTTAAAGATCAAGATGAAGGAGTATACTTTGAAACTTCACAGTGATGTAATTCCAACGATAATTACATTTAAATAACCAGCAGTCACACTTTGTTACCTTCATTAGAAGGAAAATACCTTCTAATGTAGCTAGTTTTCTACTTGGCCTATTTTAATGTAGTCAAAATTGAGCTTATTTGGCCCAGTAGCAAACAATTCTTGTTTCCTTACTCATTATTATTCTGCAGGTTCCTGTCCTTGGTTGGTGGGCTCTGCACAACAGTTCAAAATGCAGAATTAGTTTCCCCTTTCAAGTGTATGCATTTGTGGCAGGAAGAATGTGAAATAAGGATGGATCTGGAAAGGCCATCTGAGGTGGGTAAAGGGAAGCACTGCATGAAACAAAGGCTCTTTGGCCTAGCTTTGGCTTGACTTGTCACTTGCACTTGAGGTGGTCAACACACAGAGGATGTGCTGACCTGTAAAGATTAAAACCAAAGGCCAAACAGGGTTCCCCCAACACCATCTTTCCCCCATCTACATTTAATTTATTATGACCACTGTACTCTCTGTTGTTTTCCTTCAAAAAACAAAAACAAAAACCCTTCTTGGGCGGCCTGACTGGCTCAGTCAGTAGAGCATGCTACTCTTGATCTTGGGATTGTGAGCTCAAGACCCACATTGGGTGTAGAGATTACTTTAAATAAAAAAAAAAGAGCTGAGCCGCCATCATGAAAGACACAGTAACTATCTGGACCAGGAAGTTCATGACTAACCGACTCCTTCAGCGGAAACAGATGGTCATTGATGCTCTTCACCCCGGAAAGGCAACAGTACCTAAGAGAAATTTGGGAAAAACTAGCCAAAATGTACAAGACCACACCAGATGTCATATTTGTTTGGATTCAGAACCCATTTTGGTGGTGGCAAGACAACTGGCTTTGGCATGATTTATGAGTCCTTGGATTATGCAAAGAAAAATGAACCCAAACACAGACTCTCAAGACATGGCCTGTATGAGAAGAAAAAGACATCAAGAAAACAGCAAAAGGAATGCAAGAACAGAATGAAGAGAGTCAGGGGGACTGCAAAAGCCAATGTTGGTGCTTGCAAAAAGTGAGCTGGAGATTGGACAACAGGAGTAAAGATGCTGCAGTGGCTTTATCTGTGGTGGTTGTGCAGATTTTTCATGAGAGGATTAATAAACTAAGAATGTTAATGTGGAAAAAAAAAAGAACCTTCTCCTGTTTGTGAAGATGTCACTCTTTACATCCAATCTTTATAGAACTGCTCGCTTTAACATTCAGCTGAAAACCACTCAGCCTGTGGATTTCCAAAGGCTGCAGTAGCCCAGTGCTTCTTGTTTTCTACTTTTTGAGCTTTTTGCCATTCCACATCTAAGAGTGGGTGGAGGAAGGAAAAGAGGTACATCACCTTCACCTTTTGGGTTTTTTTTGTCTTTTTTTTTTTAAATATGGGTAGAGACTATTTAATATGTCTGTCTGTTCTATAGTCTGAGACAGGTCAGTGGTATCTGTCTGATCCCAGCTCTCCCACAATTTTTTTTTTTTTAAGATTTTATTTATTTGAGAGAGAGACAGTGAGAGAACACGAGCAGGGTGACGGGCAGAGGGAGAAGCAGACTCCCTGCTGAGCAGGGAGCCTGATGTGGGTGGGGCTTGATCCCGGGACTCCAGGATCATGATCTGAACTGAAGGCAGATGCTTAACTGACTGAGCCACCCAGGTCCTCCCCAGCGCTACCACATTCTAGTTGTGTGATCTATGCCAAAGCATGTCATCTCTGAGCTGTTTTGTCATTTGCACAAATGGGAAACTTTGTCTTTGTTTTAGAGGTATTAACTGTTGAATAAAGCAATGTATGTATGTGAAACACCTAGTACAGTGCTTATTGGCACAAGGAAGTACTCAATAAATGTTGTATTCTTTTCTTCCAAAAGCATTTTCTAGATAGAGCAATACTGAATCTTGCACTTAGTCAACAACGAATGTATTAGTGACTGTATTAATCATTCCTATAAGGATAGCTTCTCAATCTTTTCCTTACATTCCATTTTATTATTGAGAAAAGCCTTTTAAGTTCCAGGCAGCTGGCTTAAAAGGGACTTTGGGAACATATATAATTTATAAATCAGGATCTGTTAATGCTGGAGCAAAAAAATCTCTGGAGATAAACCTCTGGATTTAATTTGTGTAGGACATTTCTGTTTATTATTAGAGCATAGGATGGTCATTGTGAATTCTAAACAAAACTGTATCCTAGTTTTACTAGCCAGGATTCTCCAGTGAAACAGAACCAACATGGGGTGAGTGAGTGTGTGTGTGTGTGTGTGTGTGTGTGTGTGTGTGTGTAGGTAGGTAGGTAGGTAGAGATTTGTTGTAAGGAAATGGCTCACATGATTTTGGAGTGGACCAGCAGGTTGGAGTCAGGAAAGCCAATGCTGCGGGTCCACTCTAAAGGCTGGCAGGCTGGAGACCCGAGGGAGCTGATTTCCCAGGTCAAGTTCAAAAGCATTCTCCTGAAGAATTCTTTCTTGCTCAAGGGAGGGCAGTCTTTTTGTCTGTTTAGGCTTTGACTGATTGGGACTAGGCCTACCCACATTGTGAAAGACAGTCTACTTAAAGTCCACCAGTTTAAGTGTTAATCTCATCCAAAAATGCCTTCATGGAAACATCAGAATAACGGTTGAGCAAGTATCTGGATACCCCTGACCCAGCCAAGTTGACACATGAAATTAACTGTCACACTAGATTTAACAAAGAATACAAGATTAGAGATTCTTGTCAATATTGGTCAACATTTTTGTGCCTGTTAATAATAATATGGCTGCAGCTCTTTCCAAAGAATTTTCACATACATTACCTCAGTGAACTTCATAGCAGCTCTTGTGAGGTTATCAGAGTAGAGATAAAACTCCATTTGTTTGAAGAGGGTATCAAGACAGACAGATTAGGAGACTCGGTCCAGTTCTCACAGCTAGTGAATGGCAGAGCTGCAATTTGCCCAGATCCTATAACTTTAAGCCCAGGTATTTCCCCCTTGGCCGTTCTCTCTGTAGCCGCTGAAGAATTCTGGAAATGGTTTTGAGAATGTTGTGGCTTTTCTTCTTGCAACTAGTATCATACTCTTCCTTGGAATCATTTTGTGATAGAAAGTTAACAAAATATATGTTGGCAGAACCTAAAGATCTTCTTTTCAGATGACTCGGATGATTCCCTGAGGCAGAAAGAAAGGGGAGGGGAGGGAGGGAAACAAAGTGGGGAGAGGGAGGGAGGAAGGACGTTAGCAAAAAGAGTAATGTCAAAAAGTAATTAGAGCAGGACAAATGGATTGTGCTGCCATGTTCAAGGCTGTTATTTCTGTAGGCAGTGAGGAGGAAGGGCACTAATGCAATGTGACGGATCTGGAGCAAAACCCAGGGCACTGGGCAAACTGTAGAGACTCAACCAATGGCAAGGCTCAAATTGCAAGGTTTGACTGAATAATATTTAATATCTCAAAGAGTTGTTTCATGTTGTTTGGAGAAACTATTGTGTCAGGGGACCTACTTTCTTGATTTCAGCTTTTGGAAAATAGCCTCATACTTCTATGTAGGTAGTCAGTGTGTCCTAGGATAACTCCCATCTCAGCATTCTGTCTTTGCATATCCCCAGGTTAGGCAGGGACATGATGCCAACAGGGATTTTGGAAGAAAAGATGCCTAATATGAAACTAATTAGGGTATTACTTATTTAGAGAGAATGAAATAAAGTAGTATTATCAATATACAACTTGGTATTGGAAAATCGACCTATGAAATGGCAGAAGGTAATAGATTCATCTAAGGACAGGATACTTTGATTTGCTAGCCTAGCCAATCTGTGACTGGGATCCCACTGCTGCCACCGCGTACAAGGAAACTGCCATAGCCCTCAAGAAAAAACAGTATTTCATTTGCCTAGAAGAAAGTCTTCACAAATAGATCTACTCTCTCCTCTGTAAGTCACCA
This sequence comes from Callorhinus ursinus, assembly GCF_003265705.2. NCBI lineage: Eukaryota > Metazoa > Chordata > Mammalia > Carnivora > Otariidae > Callorhinus > Callorhinus ursinus. The sequence continues at coordinate 6,871,727 of NW_027397086.1, forward strand.
TACCTTTGAGGTCTATTATTAATTGCTGCCACTACTATGGCATATTACTAAGAGCTTATGCCTCAGTATTAGTACTTAGACATTCTTGCGTTCATAATCTAGCTCTGCCTCTAGCTCTAGCTCATAAAGGGAGCTGTTTGCACTTGGGAACTTGGGGGCGCCTGGGTGGCTCAGTCGTTGGGTGTCTGCCTTCGGCTCAGGTCATCATCCCAGGGTCCTGGGATCAAGCCCCACGTCGGGTTCCCTGCTCCGTGGGAAGCCTGCTTCTCCCTCTCCCACTCTCTCTGCTTGTGTTCCCTCTCTCGCTGTGTCTCTCTCTGTCAAATAAATAAATAAAATCTTAAAAAAAAAAAAAGAACTTGGGAACTTACCTAACCTCTCTAAACCTCAGTTTCTTTATCTCTAAAATGGGGATAATAAGCTTACTTTCACACTTCTTATGAGATTTTGGTGAGATGATACACAAAACATTTAGCACTGGTGCCAGGCACAAAGTAAGGGCCCAGTAAGGGCAGGAAAAAAAGACATCAGTAGGGAGTTAGACATCTGTTCTTCAACTCTCTGGTCTAAGCAGACATAAATGGTTTTTCCCTGAAGACCCCACAGTACACATAGCCTGATATAGGACTAGAATGATTAAACCAGGCTTTCTTAATAAGCAGCAGGAAGGGGAAATTAAAGCAGTATTACGATTCTAAAAAATTGAGCTCACAAAGTATAGATAATTGCTCTTGGCCATCTGAAGAGAATTGCCTTTCTTTCCTAGCTCTTAGCTTGCCTGAATTGCTATCCACTCCCCACCACCACTCCCATCCTATAACCCTGTGACAGCTCAGAACTGACCAAAGATCAAGTCTTGACACCCTACCATTATTTCCTTACCTTTCTTCAACTAACTTCATTTTAACAATTCTTTTCCCTTTTTTGTCATGCCACCCTCTCTGCAGAGTCCTGACTGCAAAGAAGGACGGAGAGAATCCTGCCACCCCCTACAGAGACACACCTCTTATTTGGCACACTGCAGAGGGAAATGTATTTCTGGACCTTTACATACTCTTTGTTTGGTGCTGGGTTCATAGCCCCCTAATTATGACTCTCTAGTTTTGTTACAATGTGAGTCTTCTGAGCTACCCCAACAACCATGGATTTATGAATAGTTTTCCAAGGTATCTTTGTCTATGTATAAAATCATGTAAAAATTGAACCCACTTGTAGGTTGTGCCTTGTTTGTTCAGGATCTACATCTCTATGAGAAGGCCCCAGGAGCCAGAGTTGAGTCATTTCCTGCTTTTTGGTTAGATTTTCCAGTACTTTTCTTGGTCTGCCCAAAATTTCAAAACGCCGCCGTTTGTTTATGGCTTGTAGCTTTTTCCAGATAGACTTCACCTTCTCTAGGTACCCAGATCATAAAGAATATAATATTAGGTGTGAAGACAGGAATAAATCCCAAATATGTTAGAGTGGTCCAGGATTTGTAATTTGCTGATCTTGTATGTTTTCTAGTTTGAACAAAAGAATGTTCTGTAGGGCTTATGGTTTGAATTTTATCTCTTGTCCTTTCTCTGCAGTCTTTTTGTACAAAATGAAATACGGGATGCATTTAGAATAATGTTCAAATTAAGCTTTTTAAAATTTACAATTATGGGGCGCCTGGGTGGCTCAGTCATTAAGCGTCTGCCTTCAGCTCAGGTCATGAGTCCAGGGTCCTGGGATTGAGCCCCGCATCGGGCTCCCTGCTCCGCGGGAGGCCTGCTTCTCCCTCTCCCACTCCCCCTGCTTGTGTTCCCTCTCTCGCTGTGTCTTTCTCTGTCAAATAAATGAATAAAATCTTTAAAAATAAATAAACAAATAAATAAAATTTACAATATTTTTCGTAGACATTAGGAGCGTATATTGAATCCCCACTATGTGCTGAGCATTTTATGAGTTACTGAACTGAAACTTCCTTGTTGCTTCTGGGAGTGATCTCATGTTTAGCCAGAGTGTATAAGGGGGAAAAAACATCTTTAATGAAAGATTTCTTACATTCACATTTATTCAGAAAGTTAAAGAATTTTTAAAAACTCCCGTCCTTCAGTATTAAGGTATATGTAGGTGTAAGTATCAGTATATGGTGATTATCCCTGGAATCTTGCAGTCTTTGCATATTTTTACTGCCATTTATTGATGTACTTATGTTTTGGACCCGGGCTTCAAATGCTTACTTACTAGCAGTGGCTGTGGGCTCGTTATATAACTTCTCTGAGCATCATTTTTTTTTCTCTTTGAAAGGCATGATCCTTACTTTGTCTACTTCACATGATGTTTGTGAGGGTCACATTGGATAATGCAAGTGAAAGTTCCTTTTCCAAGGAGCAAAGCATTTTATGAGAATGAAATAATGCATGGTTCAAAGGATCTTTTTTCCAGCTTTTTTTAAATGACTTCATTGAGGCATATTTTACTTATATAATTCACTCTGATTGTACAATTCAGTAATGTTGAGTAAATTTACCCAAGTTGTATAATCATTACCATAGTTCAGTTATAGAGCATTTCCATCATCCCAATAAGATCTCTTTTGTCCTCGTATTGTTAATCCTATTCCCAACTCCTGTTCCAGGTAATACCTAATCTGTCTCTGTAGATTGCCTTTTCTGATCTGTTGTATAAATGAAATCATACAATACGTGTTCTTTGTGTCTTCTTTCATTTAGCATGACAGCTTTGAGGTTTGTCCACGTCATAGCAAATATGAATAGTTTTGTTCTTTCTATTGCTGAGTAGTATTCCATTGTATGGGTATATACCTAACATTTCATCTATCTATTCGTCAGTTGCTGGACATTTAGGTTGTTTCCAATTTTTTATTATTATGATAATGCTGCTATAATCATTTCCATACAAGTTTTTGTGTGGGCATATGTTTTCATTTCTTTTTAGTATAAAGATATCTTTTAATTATAAAAGTAATACATACTTGTTTTGGAAAATTCTTTATATACTGAAGTATAAATTTGGTGCATTAGTCACCTCCCTAATCATGTCTCCAGATGTGGTGATGGTAGTAATGATTAATAGTAGTAATGACTCATCATCTTCTGAGTGTTCTGAGCATTTACTGTATGTCAGGCAGTGTTCTGACATGTATGCATGTGTGTTCATTTCAATTGATTATTTCATATATATATCTTTTTTTTAACTTTTTTTAAAATTTTATTTATGTATTTGACAGAGAGAGACACAGTGAGAGAAGGAACACAAGCAGGAGAGTGGGAGAGGGAGAAGCAGGCTTCCTGCCGAGCAAGGAGCCCAATGTGGGGCTTGATCCCAGGACCCTGGGATCATGACCTGAGTGGAAGGCAGACGCTTAACGACTGAGCCACCCAGGCGCCCCTCATATATATATCTTAACTTGATACTATTTCCCCCCCGTTTTATGGATGTGGAAACTGAAGTTTGAGGATTCATTGTAAAGTCACACTTCTAGTAAGTGGCAGAGCCAAAATTTGAACTTGGGCAGTCTGATGTAATGTCTTTCAGACTTTCCAAAATATGCAGTTTTTAAAAGCAAAAGTTATATACTTATTCTGAACCTTGTTTTATTTTACTTAACTTGTCTTAGAGATTGTTTCATGGAGTTTTATAGATCTATCTCATTATTTTTTATGGTTGCATGAATGGATATGCCAGGATTTGTTTAATTAATCTTTTGTTAGTGGATATTAGGTTGCTTTTATTTCCTATTATGAACAGAGCTTCAGCGAATGTCCTTGTATAATATGTGACTTATTTGTGGCATTGCTTTTGCAAATCCTGGAAGCCAAATGAAAGAGTTTGTACATTTAGAATTTAGTGTTATTAAAAGTTCCCCTCCCCTCCAGAAGCTGGTAAATAACGCCCTCCTCCCTTAACTCTCTCACCCTTGCAATCAGGATATAAGAGAGCCTGTTTTTCCACCCGCATCCGTGCTGCATTATTATCTCTGTAATGTAGGCTACAATCATATAAATGTTTCAGAGAGAAGTTAATATATCAGGGCAGGGCAGTGGTGAATAGCTGGTATGTCAACAGTAGTTTCCAGTCTTTTGATAGGTAAGGATTGTCATTTATCTAGGCTCTCAAGAGCTGCAGTGTTGGAGTAGTCCAGACTGTAGTTCAGGTTAATTTAGAATGACTCACTTGGTTGATGATCTAAAATGAGCATTGAGATGTTTCAGCACAGTTGTTTCCATTTTCTTTGTTCTGTATCCCAAATACTATGGCCTACTGGCTACCTTTCACCTCATTGCTGCCTACAGTATTCTTGCCTTGCCTCCAAATCAGTTTAAAGTGAATCTGAGAAGGCAGTAGACAAGAACTTGGACATCTGTGATAGGTAAGTGTGTTTGCCCTTTCCATTCTTTCCTTTAACAAAAACTGCCAAAATGAGGCAAATAGACCAATACTATTCCTTTTTCAATCTCCCCAGGGGTAAGACTTCAATCATCTTTGTTGCTGGCAGGGTCTCTGTGGCCAAATTGGCATGGTCTCTGTGGCCAGTTAGCAGTATATAGATAATCTCTTTAAAGGGAGGTAAGTTTGACATTATGGTGCCAGTAAAGGAATCAAAGACATGAGTGTCGAATGTTGCTGTTTGTGGATGATCCCATTATCCTGCAGGAGCTAGGGCCTACCACACCTTCCAGATCTTGGGAGCCCTGGCTAGCCACTACTATGTGGATTTTGCTTTTGTCTTTTGACCATCCCTTTTCCTCTCTACTCCTCAAGCTTGGTGTCTTCATTCTGAGGCCCTGTTAGTTTGGGGGATGCTGCCCTCTTCTGTTGGCTGCAGGATATCCACAGCAGTTTGGGTAGGTCTGATCTTATGGGAACAGACAAGGCTACATGGCATCAGAGTCCTAAAGCTTTCTTTAGTGTCCAACTTCATGAACCAGTCCTAAGACTTTGTTATGAAAATAATTCAGCAGGCACTACAAAATATACAAGTGCAGAGACTCACTGTAACATTATCTATAGTGACAAAAGAATAAAACCTAGATGTCCAGCCTTTGGGCTTGTGCTAAAATAGGCTATGTAAAAGACAACATAGGGACACCTGGGTGGCTCAGTCGGCTAAGCATCTGCCTTCGGCTCAGGTCATGATCTCAGAGTTCTGGGACTGAGCCCCAAATTGGGCTCCCTGCTCAGTGGGAAGTCAGCTTCTTCCTCTCCCTCTGCCTCCTCCCCCCTGCTCATGCTCATGCTCATGCTCTGTCTCTCTCTCAAATAAATAAATAAAATCTTAAAAGAAAAAAGACAACATAGAGGAATGAAAATATTTATCACAAAACATAAACCATGCAGAATATACCAATTACAGCCATGGGAGATATCTCTCATGTAGGATAATGGCTAATCTGCAATCCTCAAAACTAGTTGTCAAAGCTAGGATGATTCTCTTTAATATTTCACTTACATTATTAGTAAAACAGTATGCTCATACATTTCCTTAGTATTGTTATGTGTATATATAGCTGTCTTTTCTCCTGAAACAAATACTTGATATTTGAGTGGCCTGCTACAAACATCTCTATGATGTGTGGCCCTCCTCCAGGCCTGATTTTTCTGTGACAGTAAAGTAGTACCTAGAGCAGGAACACCAGCTGTAACAGGAATTTCCTAGGCAGTCTTTTTACCATGGCATCTTTTATAATGGAGGAAGCCCGATAGAATGTAGATATTATTTTGTGTGATTTGATGGCCTGACTGATTTCTGTGGTGTGGGTCTCTGCCTGAACTGATGCCCAGTGGGCTGGTGACAGCCTACAGGTTATCTGATATTTCTGAGAACTTCCTCTTGGTAAAAAGCCTTAAGGAGGGGAAGGAACCTTTTGAAAAACCAAAACTTCTGTTTTCTGAAACTCAGCATCTCATTATACAACATTTATATGAGAATAAAAAGTATTAACTCATATGCCTTAGTCCTTTTTACTTAACAATTATTCCATTTTTAATAGGGCCAGAACTAGAGTGAGGCAAATGAAATACCTACAATGCAAAATTTAAGACGGCATTCATGCTCAGGGTCATCCAAGTGCAAGATCAGCCCTGTTTCTTAGGCAGGCCCTGCGTACATACTGTGTCAAGCCTTGTGCTCATTCCTGGCGTGACGGCATAGATGATTCATTTGCCCTTTCTCGGACTGAGCCTAGGGGCCCTGGGCCCTGAAGCAGCTGTTTGGTTGAGCAGGTTTTGATCAATCACTTGGCTTTCAGCTGTGGGTTTAATACAAGGAGAAGTAGCTCACTAATGAGTTTATTCTTGAAAGTGTATTTTTTGGGTGCCTGGGTGGTGCAGTCAGTTGAGTGTCTGACTCTTGGTTTCAGCTCAGGTCTGATCTCAGGGTCTTGAGATCAAGGCCTATGTCAGGTCAGGCCCAGTGCTCCATGGGGAGTCTGCTTAAGTTTCTCTCTCCCTCTTCCTCTGCCCCTCTCCCCTGTACACTCTCTCTCTCTCTCTCTCTCTCTCTAAAATAAATAAATACATCTTAAAAAAAGAAAGTGTATTTTGCACTTGAGATAGTCTTGTCCTGTGAAATCAACAGATTGTTACAAATTTCTCTAAAAATCACTGCCAAAAAAAAAATAATAAAATAAAAATCACTGCCAGCACGTACTGCCTACTTACTTCTGACACCCTGCCCCAAGATATGCTTTGCTGCCTTTCATTTCGTTTTCTTTTCTTTTTTTTTTAATAAAGATTTTATTTATTTATTAGAAAGAGCACAAGCAGAGGAGAGGGAGAAGCAGGCTTCCTGTTGAGTGGGGAGCTTGGTGTGGGGCTCGATCCCAGGACCCTGGGATCATGACACCCAACTGGCTGAGCTACCAGGTGCCCCCTTCAATGCGTGCATCGGTGTGCTAGAGATTCTGTCCAAATTGCTGTGGAAGGAGGTGATCGAGGGAGACCTGTGCAGGTTATCAGGGATGGATTGCCTGCCTACTGCCTGACTTCATTCTAGGCACATAGCAGTAGGGAGGGAAGAATTGGTTGAATGATTAACTGAATGACAACCTGACTAAAATCCAGAATGAGTCTTACAAAGTGACCAGGTAAGATCTAAAAAGTCTGGTTTCTTTTCTCCTTAATCACTTCCCCATTTCTTTGCTTTTACTGTATTGATGAATATTTTCTTCCACTTTAAAAAAATTGTAACATGTTCCAGTGATCATCCATATACATGTATATATGTATGTATGTATGTATGTATATATATATATATATATATATATATATCTTTGTGAACATGTATGAGTAGTTCTGTAAAATAAAGTAGTGAAAGTGGGATCCTTGGGTCAAAATGTGTTCACAGTTTAAATGTTGATAGGTACTGTAAGCTGTATTCAAGCTGTGTATCATCACCAACAACATATAAGCAATTTTGTATTTTCTCAGACCTTCTCCAACACCGAAATAGTCTCAACATTTTAAATTTTTTTTGCCATTTTGTCGGATGAGAAATGGTGTATAATCGTTGCTTTACTTTGTATTTTTATTAGTGACCTTTTTGTTATTATTCATACTATAATCATTATAGCATCTTCGCTTAGTCATATTCTTTGCTCCTTGGGGGGTTTGCTTGTCTTTTCCTTACTGATTTGTAGGGTTTCTCTATGTTTATAAATGTGTGTATGTGTTTGGGTGTTTGCCTTTTAGAAATTAGACGTTTTATATGAATGCAAATATGACCATCCTTTCCTTAATGATGTCTGGGTTTTATGTTATGCTTAGAAAGACTTACCCCTCTCCTCAATATAAAAAAATATATATATTCTCCTGTTTTTTATTATAATGCTTTTCCAGTTCAATTTGTGTGTGTGATTAGTTCTTTTGTAGCTCATGAAATTCCTGTTTCAAGAACTGTCGACATATTTTATAGCCAAAGAAAAAATTGTGAATTTTTAATTCAGAAAGGTAATAAAAACTAAAGTAGTATGCCCTTTTGGTGGTGATTGCTTTGGGATTATAGACTTGGGACCAGGCTGCCCTCTTCCTCACCTCTTTACCCCAAATACATTTGTCCTTTTCTTAACTTTTTTAAAAGTACCTGTTATTTTTACTAAAAATAATAAATATATGGCACTTGTGCTTATAAAATGTTTCCATACACATTCTTTTTTTTTTCTTTTTTAAAGATTTTATTTATTTATTTGACAGAGACAGAGAGAGGGAATACAAGCAGGGGGAGTGGGAGAGGGAGAAGTAGGCTTCCCGCTGAGCAGGGACCCTGGGATCATGACCTGAGCCGAAGGCAGCCAGGGGCCCCTTCCATACACATTCTAATTTGTTCCTCAGAACACTCCTGAGTTAGGACAGTAGGTATAATTCTCCCTATTTTATAGGTGAAGAAATGAAAATATATAAGATTATATATAAGTAATAAGTGGCAGAGCTTTTCTGACTCCTAGCTACAACACTTTTTAGTTATTTTAATTCCAAGAATATTTGAATATTGATATATAATCATTCTTCTATTGTTCATCTCTTTAAAAAAAGATTTGTGGCTCATCATCTGCTTACAAGGTTTTTGCATCCTCCTGAAAAAAGAAAAAGAATAAAACTTAAGTTTCACAAGTGTTTGTTAGGTGCTTAGTCGGGGACTGGAGAGTGTTGGAAGGTTGGGATTACTAGAATTTAATGAAATAGGACTTTCCTGGAATTGAAATAAATATTGTGTTGCTGCTTGTTTACTAGACTTACAGTTTCCAGTGTCTGGGCTCTAGAATTCACCATATACATAAATTTAGAATTTTAAAGGAGTGGGTGGTTTTTTAATAGACCAGGATTTTATCTCCTGTTCTCTGTACCTGGCTCCCACTCCAGAACCCCAACTATATACCTGCCCCAGCTCCCTCTCAGAGGTCTATCCTGTCAGTATCATTTTGCTGAGTGTTAATTTGCAAATCACTGTGCCTCTTGTAGTGAAGCATTTACTGTAAAAAGCATCTTACCCATTTTTTTGTTTAATTTCTCTTTTTTAATAAGACCATTAAAATGGCATTGCATTCAATGCAGCATCTCAGCCTGCAAGTTTAGCAGGTTTCTTATGCTGCATTCATCTGAGAATTCTGTGTTACATGATAAAGGATCTAAGCTCTCCAATTTTGTATTAACTTGATCTGAAAATAGATGTTCAGTGAATCCAAGTTTCTTATTTGTGTGAAAAGTGAACTTCGCCAAGACTGAGTAAACACCATTAAAAGGCAATACCAGACTTTGAATCCATAATTACATCATTAGGACCAAAAGGGCAAATAAGACTGTGAAGAGCTGTTTTCCAGGAATAAGCTCAAAAGGATTGCCTTAATGAATTTGAGTGTCTCTTGCAAAGAAGATACAGTGAATGGGAAGGTCTGTTCTGGGCAGAGTTGTAGAGGCTTGAAAAGCATCCAAGCAAAAAGGGAAAATTTCAGTGTGCTGACCAGGTCGTTGAAGAGGGGTGAAGATGTTGTTATTTTCACAGTCATTTTTGTGCTAGGCTAATTTACAAAGGGGGCTTATGCTTTTAGTGGTAGATTTTGTCTATGTCAAGATGAGCCTGAGGCAAAGTTTATTTTTAGGATCTATTCTCTGAACCTGTTGGACTTGCCTCTCTGGCTTCTGCTGACTTTCTCCATCTCTCATCCCACAAACCAACCATCACCACTTGTCTTAGATTCGAACTTTAATGGATTAAGAAATGACAAGTAGCTAATCTTAGAAACCAGTCAGTGCTTTTTTAGGTGACTACCTGAGGGCCAGGTGTCAGGGATATATGAATACTAACCAGGATCTTCAGGAAACAAATTCTCATCTTGAAAGTTTTCCACTCTGGCTGGTGAGAACAAGAACTATTTCTGGCCCTGTATGAGCCCCAAAAATCATTTCCTCTACTCCTTTTGGGTGGTTCTTTTCCTAGCCTTGTGTCCTTTCCTCACACACATGCGCTGACTTGTCCTCAGCTGCAGACTCAAGAAAGCCCTCTGCAGATCTCAGTCACATTCTCTGTGCAGTCCTCTATGTTTCCCCTCTTAGGAATCACTGACTGTCCTTTGCTGCCTAAAGTCCAATACTTGACAAAGTATATAAAATAATGATCTTCAAGTATTATATATACACACAGGGGAAAAAAAGATACCAGAAATACACCAAAATGTAACTAATATTTCTTGTTGTTCTGTCTAGGTAGTGAGAGTCAGAGTGTTTTTTCCTTTATATTTTTTTGTTTTCTGGTTCGGTTTGGTTTTGTTTTTTAAGAAAGCTCTATGCCCAACATGAGGCTTAAACTCATAACTCCAAGATGAAGAGTCACATGCTCTAACAACGGAGCTAGCCAGGTACCCCTGTTTTCTGGATTTTCTTCCCTACTGAATATATGTTACTTGATGAAAGAAAAGAAACATTGTCCTAAATTATATTAACTATAAGTTTACTGAGAATTTACTGTATGGCAAGCATTGTGTTAAACATTTTTCATAAGATTGTCTCTTCTGAAGATTTTATTTGTAAGTAATCTCCACACTCAGTATGGGGCTCGAACTTAACAGCCCCGAGATCAGAGTTGTTCGCTCTACTGACCGAGCCAGCCGGGTGCCCCAACATTATCTCTTTATTTCTCAGAGACTCTATAGAATAGGTACTATTAACTCATTTTATAGATGAGGAAATTGAGACCGAACTTATGCAATTTACCTAAAGTCATAAAGCAAGTAAAAGCAGGATCCAATATTTGAATCTAGATTTAACCCTAGAATTTGTGCTGACCCTTTTTATTCTGTTTTCCTATTAAGCAGTAGTCCTTCACATGAGAGAATGGGAGTTGAGTTCCAGCTTCAAGATGTGCTGGAGCAGCATAGAAGGCTTATTGTCCCTTGTGCTGGAGTATGTATCCTATATATCTGTTCCTTTTAGTCAACATGTTTAAAGGTCAAGTTGGCAAAATTCTGATTTCCAAAGCCCTGGATTGAATCATAATTCAGCCTTCGTCAGTGAGGAAGATGAGTGAATATACACAGAGATGCAGCAAGTAGTAGAAAAGTATCAGGGAAGCAATGCCCCTTTCCTTGACTTGCCAAGCAGTGGTAGTTTGACCCTATTGATAGGAAGGATGACCAAGCCTATGGAATTAGACAGGCTTCCAGTAGGAAAGTGAGGGCACAAAACTCATGGTTCCTGGAGTTTGCTAAATCTTCTGTGATATGTGATCATTGTGTTGTGTTGTTAAAGATGGTTCTAGTTTCTTTGATCTGTGTACTTATTTAATCAGTAACCCTGTGGAGTCACTGTTCCCATTTAATGGGTATGGAAACTGAGCTCAGAGAATTGACAATGCCCTGCTAAATTTACCAAACCTGTACAAGTTGTGTACCTGGTATTTGATTTTGTCTAACTCCAAAGCATATAATTTCAGGCTCCTTTTTATTTTAATTAGCTGTTTCTGTAGAATTGTGGATTTCTTGGAAGCCTAGGCTTTTTTTTTTCCCCCAATTCATCAAAAGTGAATCAAGTATCCATTTTGTGCTAGTCTCTGTGGTAGGTACCAGGAATACAGAAATGAATCAGATCTTGTTCCTGTTCTTATAATAGTCACAGATCCATGGATAGGCAGGCATACGAAAAGATGAAATTCTAAAAATTAATAGGATTGGAACCATTAGGGCAGGGAAGAATTGACGATTGTAATGTCTGAATTAGCTGAGAATTAAATAATTCATGGAAACTAGCCAGGCAGAAGGAGCAGTACATGTAAAGTCACATTGGGGAAACTGCAAATAGCACTATTTGGTTAGAGCATTGGGAATCTGAGGAGAGAATGGAGAGGTTGACGAGGGGCTTGATCACGTAGGCCCTTGTAAGCTTGGGAAGGTGTTTTATTCTGAAAGCAGTGACAGATTTGAAGTGGGAATGTCAGGATTTTATTTGAGTTTTAGAAAGCAGCCAGAGTAGAGAATGGAATGGGGGGTGGGCGTATGATGAGTCAGGGATGGAGAAAAGAGATACAGAAAGAAATAGGAACTAACAAGACATATCTATAATGAAGCTCTTGAAATAATCCAGATGAGAGATAATGGTGGCCAAGAATAGTACAATGGAGATGAAAATAAATATATGGATTCAGGAAGATTTGTTTATTTTACTTTATAAAATTATTAGATTTTATACATACATAGAAATACATAAAGTAATATAATAAACCGATGTACCCAGCCTCAGTAGCTATCATCCAGTGTCCAATTCTGTCTCATCCATACATCCACTCACTTTCTCCCCTTCCATATTATTTTGAATGAAATCTTAGGTGTGATATTATTTCATCCATTAATATTCCAGTGTGTATCTCTAAAATATTTTTTTATCTACAGATTTCTCCTCCATCTTTTTTTCCTTCTAATTTAATTTAAGAGATTGAGTAATTTGTCTTGTTGAGTTTACCACAGCCCAGATTTTGTTAATTGCATCTTTGTGTTGTAGATGAACATGTTCCTTTGTAGTAGTTTTTTTATTTTAATAGTTGGATCTAGAGGCTTGGCCATCTTCAGATTCAACTTTTTTGGCAAGACTACTATTTCATGGGGGTGTTGAGTTCTTACATCAAAAGATATATTACTGCCTTGCTCTTTTTTTTGTTATTTTAGCTGTTGGTGATCAATATCTAGGACCTATTATTTCATAGTAATATTCTCATTCCAGTATTTTTTGTTCATTTATTTGCTGCAGTGCTTCTATGGAGAGAAATTTTTCCATTGCTATTTATTACCCTGTGGTATATTTCACCTAGGAAAGGCATGATTCTTTCCCTTTATGTAAAAAAAAAATTTTTTTTAAAGACTATTTATTTATTTGAGAGAGAGAGCGTGCACACAGAGGGAGAAGGAGAAGCAGACTCCCCCAGGAGCAGGGAGCCAGACGCAGGGCTCGATCCCAAGGACCCTGGGATCATGACCTGAGCCAAAGGCAGATGCTTAACGACTGAGCCACCCAGGCGCCCCTTTTATGTAAAAATTTTCAAAATGCTGTATTGGTTCCCTAACGTCTTTAAATGTTGGCAAATTAACTTTTTTAGAATCATTAATAATTTTGGATTTAAACATTTGTGCTTTCGTTAACTGTAACTGTTTTTTAAAGGATACTTAAATTGTCCCATCTTTGATAAGAGAGTGGCTATTTTGGCAGCTTTTTAAGGGGACAGAAAAGAGGAATGATGACAGGTTGAATGTGGGTGAGGTCAAAGGGGAGAAAGGAGTCAAGGAAAGAGTCCTTTTGGCTTGGGAATTGAGGCCATTCACTGAAACAGGGAGCACAGAAAGAAGAGCAGGTTTTAAAGAGAAGATATGTCTGGACATGTCTGAGGTGCTTAAGATCTCTAGGTGGAGATGCCCAGGAGGCAGCTAGGTATATCAAGATGTTAGGCTCAGGGGAGCAATCCATGACTCCAGGATCCAGGATAGGGCTCAGCTGCTATGTGTAGTTGACTCAGATTAGGATTATGTGTGTTATATTTTGTTTGATAAAAATCAGTTTCTTTGCTATCAGAAGCCACTGTTCTACCCCAAAGCAAGATTAGTAAGCCCCTATTGCTTTCTCTTTTTGTTGTGCCTATCCTTAGAGAGTCAGGTTCAATCTCTAGTAGAGTAGGAAGAATGGGGTTGGTTGCAGGTAGGATTGCCACTTGGCTGGTTTACAACCGGTCCTGTTGGTTTTCAGATTTATACACCCAATCCCTCAATTAGAGAAGAGCTGTGTGTATGGGTAGGATTTACTGAAGTTGGAATTGAGGCTGGGTGAACTGGTTTTAGCTTTGCAGGAGTGGCCTAGTGTAACCCTTTTTGTGAATATTTGTATTCCTGACATTTTCTTTTCTTCTTCCGTGTTCCTGCTCTCTGAAGTGTAACTATTTTCCTTTCTTCCTTCCTTTACTCAACATATTCATTAAGCACCTGTTTTATGTCAGAAACTGAGAATACACTGGGAATATAATGGTGAACAAGAACAAGGGGCACAGTCTCTGCCTTCGTGTAACTTGAATTCTAACAGAAGATACACATGTCAATCAAAAGATCACCAGCAACATATGACTCCACACTAATATAGGAACTCCGCAAATAGGACATACTGGCTAAAAATCTTTTACACCCAGTGCTGGACCTTTATTTATTGGAAGATTCAGTGTCACATAGGCTTACAAATCATAGAAAACAAAAAGGGCCTGACACATAAAGGACTCTGAAGTGGAGTTCTTCCAGGGGAAAAAACTTCAATGAAGTAAGATAAAAGAGTTAGAAAATGTGGAAATGAAATAGAATATTAACACATGATTAAGTTTAACAAAAGAACTGCACACTATCCACCCACCCACACAACACATACACCAAGAGCCTTCTAATTGCTTTAACATTTATGAATGCCCGCTATCTGCTAAACCCAAGGCTGGACCCTGGGATAACCAAGGCTTGACTCTTTGGGGGGTACAGTCAGATGAATAAGGAAGATAGAACTATAAAATAAAAATAAAAATACTAACTGATTTGTATTGTCATGGTATATTTTAGGGATCCAGGCAGAATGGAAGAAAGTGTGATTTGACTCTGTCTGATTTGGGGGCTGAGAGGATGGAGTCTTAGAATGCCTCAGAGAGGAGATAATATTTAAACTGATTCCAGAAAGATGAGTAAGTGGTAGTGGAAGGAATAAGGAAGTAGTAAGAAGAGTTATTCCAGGCAGATGGAATAGTAGCATGCTTGCACTACAAGTGGGTCAGTATGGCTGGAGTGATGTGCACTTACAGAGAGTGGTGATAAATGAAGCTAGAGAGATCAGCAGGGGCTGGATTGTAAAGGGTTTGGGGAGTGTGGACCTTTATTCTATAGGTGAGATTATGCCACAGTTATTGGCAGTGGCGGGGAGGAGGGTGATAATGGTAGTGGTGGTGTACCTTACAGGTCTTTGCCCAGATTCCTCTCTTACATAGAACTTAATTACTTATTGGCAGAAACCTCTTGGTTATCTGACTTTTTTCCCCCTCTGGGTTAGGCAGATGGAGGGATAGAAAATGAAACCATTTGAGAAGTCAGGGTTGAGACCAGAGTCTGTCCGGAAACTACTGGGCTTCAAGTGGTTTTCCTTTTTAGAAGCACCAAAAAAGAAAGGTTCTCTGTCCATTTGACCTGTCCCTAAATCTTGTTTTTACTACTTAAATCTCTCTCTCTTTTTTTTAAACTTCATTTGCACATGCGGCTTAATAACAGTTTGAGCTATTGCTATATACAGAGCTACAGTGTTTATTTCCATTATTCTCTGGCTTGGTCTGGGTCTTAACTGTGAAGAAGATAAAGGCAGGTGTGCTGTATGGGATGACTAAATCCCAACTTTTTCGACCTCTCAGGAGACATAATAGTTCGCTACATTTTTGTTTGTATATATTTTGTTTGTTTGAACTGTATATCTGGTTCTTTTTCATCCAAAAGGGACTAATTTATTCATACTATAATCTGTTCTTGATTGTGATACTTTACAATCTTACATACAAAATCTTGACTGGAGAATTATTTTTTATTAAAGATTTTATTTATTTATTTGACAGGGAGATAGAGAGAGCCAGAGAGCCCAAGCTGGGGGAATGGCAGAGGGAGAAGGAGAAGCAGCTCCCCACTGAGCAGGGAGCCCAATGCGGGGCTCAATCCCAGGACCCTGGGATCATGACCTGAGCCAAAGGCAGACGCTTAACTGAGCCACTCAGGTGCCCCTATGGAGATTTTTTTTTTAATGGAGGGAGGGCTTACTCTTTCCAGGTTCTTCAATCTGTGGGTGGGAAACTGATCTAATTAAATGCCCTACCCATATTTAAATTGCCTTGATTGTCTCAAAAATGTCTTTCTACACTTGATTTGTGCAAATCAGGATCTAAATAAGCTGTATACATTGCATTTGGTTGTTATATATAAGGTGATTTTTAAATCACACCCTGTAGTCTTTTCTTCCTTAAGCCAGTCATGTTACTTTTCTGCGTATAAATTTCATTCCTGATTTAATTGCGTAGATATTAAAAAGTCTTTTGAGATCTGCCCAG
Organism: Callorhinus ursinus; assembly: GCF_003265705.2. NCBI lineage: Eukaryota > Metazoa > Chordata > Mammalia > Carnivora > Otariidae > Callorhinus > Callorhinus ursinus. Next base: position 6,887,793 of record NW_027397086.1, read on the forward strand.
TTCTAGTCATCCCTTCAAGTCCTGAAATACCTTTGCTACCTGCTTGCAGAACTACAAGGTTCAGCTCAAACGTAAGGCCCCCTGTATGGCTTCCCACTCCAATCTAATGAATTATATATTCTTCTGTGTTTCCTTTACACTTGATACCCACTTCTGTTACACCACTCATAACATCCTATTGTCATTTATCTGTTTAGTATGTTTGTACTATAAGTGGGTTAGTGTGGAGTGGTAGAAATGACGCTGGAGAAGTCAGCAGATGGTGAGCACCTCTAGGGCCAGGATCACATAATATTAATTTCAGTTATCTCAGGCAGCATAGTGCCTAGCTTATAGGAGACACTCAACTAATGTTTGTAGAATTGGATGAAAAACCCCAATTTCTGAAATCTTTTTAGTTTCCAACTCTGAGGGGTTTTTTTTGGTTTCTTGTTTCCTGAACTATGAATACCCTTCTCCAACTCCATGATAAAAGGCAAAATTGGAAATCATATCTAAGTATGTTCTTTGTTGTTCTTTTTCTGCACTCAGGAGGTTTGCTTGTTAGTCCTAGATAGTATGGATTTCACCTGGCTGTGTTTCCTTGTTCCTGTTCAGTTGAATTCAACTCTTTCCCTTGCCATAGGGGATGTCTGTATCAAAGATCTGACAGATGAGAAACTAAGACCTTGGACTCTTGTTTTTTGTTGTTTGCAAGGTTAAAAAGGAATTTAAAATATTCTCTGCATATTTCTTGTTTTCTGAAATGGGTAGAGATTTTCTAACTAGTCCTCCTCCATCATAGTGGTCACATGGCTTTCACTTTGCATCACACTTTCGCTGAAACTTATTAAAATTAAGTCTGAACTGATTCCAGTGATTGGCCATTAGAATGGCTCTCTTTTGTTTTACGTTGAAAGACCAAGCATTGTACCTCCCTTTTTTTTTTAAAGATTTTATTTATTTATTTGACAGAGAGAGACACAGTGAAAGGGAACACAAGCAGCAGGAGTGGGAGAGGGACAAGCAGGCTTCCCGCATAGCAGGGAGCCCAATGCAGGACTCGATCCCAGGACCCTGGGATCATGACCTGAGCCATTAGCAGACGCTTAACTCTGCTTAACGACTGAGCCACCCAGGCGCCCCTTGATACCTCCCTTTAGCTTCAGAATCTTCAGTCATCTTTGAAAGCTGCCATTTGAATAATAAACAAACAGATGGGAAATAATGTTGAATAGTAACATCTAAGAAGAGGGTTTGGTTTTTTTCTGTTCAAGATATGTGGTATAATGGAATAAATAAGGGATTAGGATATTTAGTTTTCTTCTTTGTTGGTCTTATGACTCCTGCCTCTTCCTTTCATTGGGCTTCAGTTTCCCTATCTATAAAATGAAAGTGGAATCAGTCTCTTGCAAGATTAACTAAGATTCGGCCATAATTCAGACTTAACTTTTGAATTCTGTTAGGTAATGCTGTATGTAAATGGTTAGATGTAGAATTTTGTTCATCTACTTTTTTCTACATTACAAAGCTAGTATTAGGAAGTAAAAATGTTGCTGGTTTCTTTTCTTTTCTCTCCTTCCCATTCATAAATTATAGGAATCCCTTTAATCTTTTAAAATTATTTTTCCTGGGATGCCTGGGTGGCTCAGTCGGTTAAGTGGCTGTCTTTGGCTCAGGTCATGACCCCAGGGTCCTTGGATTGAATCCCTCATTGGGGCTCCTTGCTCAGCGGGGAGTCTACTTCTCCCTCTGCCTGCCACTCCCCCTGCTTGTGCTCTATCTCTTTCTGACAAATAAGATCTTTTTTTTTTTAAGATTTTATTTATTTATTTGACAGAGGGACAGAGACAGCGAGAGAGGGAACACAAGCAGGGGGAGTGGGAGAGGGAGAAGCAGGCTTCCCGCTGAGCAGGGAGCCCGATGCGGGGCTCAATCCCAGGACCCTGGGATCATGACCTGAGCCGAAGGCAGACACTTAACGACTGAGCCACCTAGGTACCCCAAAATAAATAAAATCTTTAAAAGTAGAATAAAATTCTTTTTCTTATATGCAATTGTTTTTAACAATCTTACTGGGACCCCCAGTTAAGATTTACAGTTTGTCTTTTGCATTCACGTGGTAAATGAGATATATGTTCATGTTCTATTTCCTCCCAGTAGAACCTGTAAAGGACTTAAAAACAAAACAAAACAAAAAAAACCTTTGGGACTGAGGATGCTGAAGAATATGACTCTGTGTCCAAAGATTAAGATTTACCCATCTTTGGGATGCCTGGGTGGCTCAGTTGGTTAAGCGTCTGCCTTCGGCTCAGATTATGATCCTAGGGTCCTGGGATGGAGTTCCGTATCGGGCTCCTTGCTCGGCAAGGAGTCTCCCTCTCCCTCTGCCTGTTGTTCCCCCTGCTTGTGCTTTCTCTCTCTCTCTCTCTGACAAATAAAATCTTTAAAAAAAAAAAAAAAAGATTTACCTATCTTAAACTATGTTAAAGATTTGTTCCCAGGCTTATGGGTGTATCAGATTATTACTAAGACCTGCCCTTAGGGGTACCTGGGTGGCTCAGTCATTTAAATGGTTGCCTTTGGCTCAGATCATGATGCCAGGTTCTGGGATCGAGCCCTGAATTGGGCTTCCTGCTCGATGGGCAGCCTGCTTCTCCCTCTCCACCGCTTGTGCTTTCTCACGTGTGCTCGCTCTCTCTGTGTCTCAAATAAATAAATAAAATATTAAAAAAAAAGACCTGCCCTTAAAAATCAAGGGCATTGCTTCAGTCTTGATCTGGGAGCCAGACTAACAGCTTCCCATTTCATCTTTCCTCCAAAAGTTGGTGCAATAAAGCAAAGAGGCTTACTACATATACTCTGTTATATGCAGGTACTGAGTTTTAGATATACCTGTATCCTTCAGGGAGACAGAGAGCTGCCCTTTGAATGAGTGTTCCAAATTGAATAGCTTTTTGCTGGTAGACTTTCCCCTTGTTCAGGTTTTCCCCCTCATTCTCTTTGTAGTCACTTTACTAAAATTATAAGAGCTGCATTAAGTTCCACAAGGACTGAGAAGAAAATCTTTATTAATCTCTTAGAGGAGTGGGAAAACTGGTTGATATGTTTGTATTGGGGTGAGGTATTTGGTGGCAGTGGCAGGACATATATTTTTAGGCAGACAAAGCATAGCCTTTTCTCATCTAAATCATTGGTTGCTTTCTCTTTAGGTCCTACTTTGTAAGATGACCCTAATGGTCTCTATCGGTTGGAAAAACCCTGTAGTAACTGTGGTAGCAATATTTGCTGCCAAGTGACAGATTCCACTCCCACCCCAAGAAGGATCTCCTCTTTTTTCTGGAACGCTGCTATAAAATGTGCTTGGCCTTAAGTTATTCCCAAGGCTAGGCTAGGGAGAAAGGGAGATTTCATAGGGTGAAACATTTTGCACAGTTAAAAAGAATTTATCCCTGAAATCAGTTGGTCTTTAGGTCATACCACCTTCTCTGAGGAATTCGCCCTGTGATTAGTGTTCTGCTATCTGAATGGATAGCTGAATGTTTGACATCGTTTGTCATTAGCATATGGCTCAGATTTGCCGCTGTGTGGCAAGGTTCCAGCGTATATATGCCTGCACGTACGCTGCTGTGTTACTGGTGTGGTTCACCATCGGAAGGCCTAGCCCAGGATTGCTTAAAATCGTAGGAGTTTTAAGGGAATGAAGCAGGAGGCTTACTTTAAAGATTTAAGCTTTTGGCTGGGGGCAGGGGATGATATTTCTAACCTTTGTGCTTTCTAAAAGGATTTTGCAGACCTAGTTTTCTTTCTCTATATTCTTTCAAACTAGTGTATATAACCAGAGCATGGAAATTAAGAGCCAAAATTAAAGTGAACCCTGCAAAATAACTCAGAGCTCCACGTTTTAATTTTCTCAGAAGAATTTGCCTTGTCATTGTTTATTATAATGACAAAAAGCAGGGAATCCCAGTCTTACCCTCCCCCCCCACAGTACATGTATAACATAAAGTTTTTGTTTTGTCTTTTCCTTGTACCAAATATTTCAACTCTAAATTTTCTAATCCAGAATATAGGAAAATAGAGTATAGAATAGCTCTTGAAAGAAAAAAACATAAAAAACTCCATGTACTAGAACTCTTTTAAATTAGATGAAAACCAAGTCTTCTAAAATGGTGCCTTTTAATTTTAGGATCTCAATTTAAAGAAGACCAGAGGAATATTTCCTATTAAATGTTCCCACGGTACTTTTCAGAGAGACATTCTAGGCAGTATTGTTAACAAAAGAAAATAAGTCTATCAGTTCCACTTAGATAACCTTTGGTAATAAACGAACTCCATACACGTTGTGACCTTAGCGCCTGAACTTTCTAATCACATGACCAGCTTGTAAACTGACCTGTGAGGAAGACTGTCGTAGTCCCAGCCAGGAGAGAAATTGGCCAAGTGTCGGAAGGGTGGTCATCAAGCTGGACTTGTCCCGTAATCTCTGTTTCTTCATGGCTGCAATAGAACTTCTCAACAGACTCCCAGAAGCATGAAATGGAGACATGGGAAGGTAAGGGAACTGACTGTTTAAGTCTGGGCCCAAATCTGAGGTTTAGAAGTTTTCTTTGAAGGCTTAGAACAAATAGTAGCCTTGAGGGAGGAGGGAGGCAGTTCACTCCGTTTTTGTGTCTTAGCCGATTTCAGCCAACAAGTTTTCATGTAAGCAACTGGCTATAAATGTTTTGGATTGGAGAAAAGTGAGGGAGAAATGTAGTAAATTGCTTGTTGTGGTTGATGATTATAAGAGAGCAGGCAAAAAAAGAAAAAAAATGGATTTAAATTTTACAGTGACTTGAAAAAAATTTCAGACTTCATTTTGCATCACAGTCCTTAGGTAAAGTTTACATTTTAAAAAATTGTTCTGTTTAACTCTTGACAGAATTTGTTTATATTTTAAATTCCTTAATCCAGTTCACCCTCTGTGAAAGCCTTATTTAGTACTGTAATTATAGATAGTATTGGGGTCATGAGGCCGTTGATAAGGCAGCCTCATTTCCTTTGGGGGAATTTAGATATTTTATGGTTGGGGGCATAAGACTAAGCCATTGCTAATTTCTTTTTAAGTAGGTTGTTTTTAAAATGGGTAAATTCGTGTGTGTGTTTCATTAATAGCAACTAGTTGGTATTGCAATTTGTATATTCAGAGATAGGCTTCTACTTGTATGAGAAACCCCAGTGCCCCACAACTTTATTATTTGGGCCAGATACACAGTTAAAGAAACAGCTAGAAGATGAATCTTAGCATTAAAGATTTGCTGTATTTGTTTGTTGTGTTTATAAAATATAGAGTCTAAGACTTTGCCAGAAGTTTGGTTTCTTGTAGGCAAGCTCTGTTGAGCTATAGCTAGAAGAGTTTAACATTTGAGGGAGGTAGTACATTTCCAGGACATTAACTAGGAAAATAGCTAGTCCTAGGAAAGCGTTCCAGCCCCGTGCAGCATGGCTCACATCTGCCACAGGCAGCTTTGCAGTTTCACTCTCACTCTGAGGATGCACAAACCCCGGGAAGGGGGCTGATCTCCTCTCCAACAACACTATTCTTCATCCTAACACTCCCTGTATATTCTCCCCCAGCGCCATGTATGCCAGAATTATGACCTCATTGGTTTTTAGTGTCTATTAGTGGAAACAAGAAAGTTTGTAGAAATTATCAGTTACATGCAAGCCCTGTTATTTTTAATTTTGAACAGCTTCCTCTTCTTCCCCCAATATACACAGAAATTCTTTGTATTCTGGATATACTAGCTTTTCCAGAAAGGAGTCATTTATGAAGTAAGATTTTCTCTGGATACATTGGAATAGGAGTTTCAGGACAGGCAGAGATACCAGAGCAGGGGTTGCATAAGTTTGGAAGAGATAGCCCTGGAGGATTTGGATATTTTTTCCAACCAGCTTGAATCTCTTAGTGCTGTATAGTCTACAAGTTCTGAAAGAGAAAAAAGATTTGAAGAGAAAGTTCTCCCTCAGTTCTTATTTAATTAAGTATTGAAACTTTGATTTTTCTTAGCTGTTGAATGACAGAAAATAACTTATGGTACTAAAACAAGAACTTTTATAAAACAAAGAAGTGAATTTTAGAATTTTCAACTGAATCTTCCGTATAAAATTCTAGTAAAGGAAAACGAATTATCCCAGCTGAAGATCATCTTTGGAAGCTTAAAAAGCAAAATCAGACCACTTACAAAAGACTTGAGTGAAAATGCTACTGTAAAAAAAGTGTTGCCTGGTTTTAGATATTGGGCCCTTGTCCATTTAAATTAACCTTTGTCACAGCTGGGCATACAAATGTTTTGTTTTAGTTCACAGAGGGTTAACTCTATTCAAGCTTTCACTGTGGCAGGCCTGATCTGTGGAGTCATACAATCTGGTCTTTCAGCCCTGCCAGTCGCTAGGCAGGAAGTCTTATTTCTTAAGCTATCTTTCAGAATGGGGGGTTGGGATTTGGAGAAAGGTGGGGGAAGGGCCTTGGAGCATCTGTAAGGATCAATAACAGAGAGCGAGCCGCAAGAGAGGCCATTGTGCACACTTCAAGATAGATGCAGCCCTTGTGCATGGCCCCTGCCTGGCAGGACAGACACCTAAAACCAAAACAATGCCACCAAATGAATTCCTTGTGAAAATCAGATTGCTCTTAAAGGAGAAAATACTTAAAAGAGTACCCTTTTAATGTTGGGAATATTCTCATTCCTCAACTTGCTAGGATCATGCAGTCCCCACTAGAAGTAACTCCAAATTGATTTTTAAACGCCTTTTGTCCTCATGCTAATACTGTATTGAATTGGAGAGGGTGATCATTTTGGTCTTAGTCACATGCATCAATGCATTGAGTAATCTTTTTCTTTCTTTCTTTCTCTCTCTCTCTCTCTCTCTCTCTCTCTCTCTCTCTCTCTCTCTCTCTCTCTCTCCTTCTCTTTCTCTTCCTTTCTTCCTTTTTCCCTCCTCTTCATTTCTTCTTTCTTTTTTATTCTAACATTTGCTTTACCCTACTAGGGTTGGAAGCATCATTAAAGGGAATGAAAAAACCAAAATTTGGTTAGGATTTGAGTAACACATGTGTGAAATCCCTCCCCCAACAGCTGGTATTGGCTCTTGAAACTTCATCTGAACTAAACAGATGCTCTTAGTGTGTTATTTTGAAATCATTTAAAACAGACTCATAGCCAGGAAATCTACAAAAATCATATTTTATTTTAAAATGCTTTAACTCATATCATGCCACATCTTAATGCATATTATGTGTGGATGTTGGACAGAGATACCTGAGCTTGGGAAAGTGAGCAGTTATGAAATTATGATTTTAAAAGCACTACCAAGTTTGTTGTAATTTTACTCCAGTTCGGGTTTCAGTTTTTGAATTATTCTTTCCCAAGCCCACCTGTAACTTTCCTTTTTTACTGTATCCTTTTTCAGAGGACTAAGGCAGTTAGTTGTTCAGTAGGTGCTTTTATGATGCAAATTCTTTATGGCTGTTGGAAAGAGTAATGGAGTCATTGCCACCTCTCCCACTAAACCCCAAAGTATTGGTGACAACTGATGGTAACAGCTGTGGAAAATGGAATCATAAAGAGCCTTTAATATCATTCTCGCCATTTGAAATCTTTCAGGAATAAATGCATAAGCCAACTTGGGGTCCATAATGTGACTTGCAGACATGCTAATGGAATAAGGGCAGGGGTGGGGGGCAGGGAGAAAGACCTGCAGTTGAAATGAGCCCCAAGTTTAATTTATTTTATGCTTCTTGAGTTGAGATGACATATTCTCCTGGACAGTTTTGAGGCTTGAGAGAATATGTAGACACTTAACAGGATCATCTGGATATTTTTAACCCATCTCTCACCTATACCCTTTTTCTGGGGAAAATTTTGTATTAAAGAAAATATAAGTTAATCATCACCGTACCTCCTTGATACCATTGTTTTGCCTCTCTGATACATTATAATTCTGCATTAATATTTAAGCCACGGATCAGTTCTTTTAAGGGGCATTTTCCAGAGAGATAGAAATATTACTAACAAAACTTGGAAGTTCAGTTACCATTTACATTGTATTAAAATGGGGTATGAAACCTACCATGACCCTTTTGAACAATGTGGTCTTTAATGTGCTTTAAGGGGGAGGGCCTACTGAAGGAAAAGCCATAAAAGTCTTCAGGGTTCAAGATGAGGTTGGGATTTTAGCCCATTGCTTTTGTCATTTTCACACATAAACATCACTGCAATCATGTTTGATTTAGCATCCTTAATACAATGAGGTGGGAGAACAAAAGGATATTAGAGGCACAAGTATGGAAACCAAACATTCTCCCTTCTCCTCCACATTTTTTCAGATGGTTCTCTTTTCCCTATCTCCCCTGCTACTGGGATTTCTTTTTAAGCCAAAGGAATCAGTCAGTTTGTAAGAATCTTCTTTCTGCACGCCTCAGTGGTTTGCTTGGGCAATTGAAAAACAAGTCACTCCTCAAATATTTTTTAGCCATGCGAAAAGTCCTGTCCCAAAGACTTCGTAAAAATACCATAATTAGAAAAAATCCATCTACTCCTATTTCAAGGTTGAGAATTTGGTGGCGTACCCGATGCACAGCTGTTTTACATATTTTGAAAAGCCTGATAGATGTAAAGGTCATTGCTAACTCTAACAAGGTCTTGATGCTCACACTGTCATCCAAGGACCTTGCATTAATTAGGATGAGAAGCATGGAAGGTCAGGAGTCAACTGACTGGTGGGCCTCTGTGGATTCTCACTGGGGCCAGTAAGAATTCCTATAGGATTTTTAGTCATTAAAATCAAATAAAAACAAAAATAAAACCTGCTGCTGCTTTCATGGCTTCTGAGCAGACCTCTTGATCTGTATGGTAAGGACTCATCCCCTGTTGCCCAAGTGGCTCCTAAAAACTTGGCTGCATCCATTGCTTTGCTACAGGCTTCCCAGTGTTGGGGAAAGAATCTCAGCAGCCTGATTCTGTCATTTGGCCAAGTCACTTGACCTCTGTGAGCCTCAATTTCCTCATATGTACAACAGGGGATAGTAATACCAATCTCACAGGGTTGCTATAGGAATTAAATAAGAGAACCTCTGTCACAGTGCCCAGCACATGCTTAACATGCCTTGAAATTGAAATGAGTTTTACAGAATGGCCTTGAAAATGCCGTATAACCAGTGAGATGAGCTGCTGAGTCTTCTTTACAACTAGTTGTTGTGCTAATAATCTATTCCTGGGCTAATGAAAATAATTAGCAATGAGAGTGTCTCTGCAAAATTTGTGGATTTATTTTTCCCCTAAGAGAGTCTTTTACAGTTGTGTTGATTGGAGGAAAAAGGAGAGAGAGTGGGTTTCTTAGTGAGCACGCAGATTAAGTAATTAACAGGAAAGGAAGGATAGTCAGGTTGGTCATCTCCTTCTGTGTGTTTGCTAGATAAACAGATGCCAAGACAGTGGCCATGGCCATGTTTAATAGCCTCTTCTCAGAAGCTTTACCATGAAGTGGTAAATTTGGGAATATTGTTAGCCTGCTAATCACTGCCCCACTTAACTTTGGAATCTTTGGTGTCCCTGCCTTCTGGGGGTTGAGAGCTTATATCAGTGGCTCATTATTCTGATCTCTGTGTATAAAATTATAATTTATGTAGCCAACATTCATTGAGCATTTACTGTGTTCTAATCCCTGAGAACACAGGTGAATTAGAACTGCAGCTCTCCGTTTTGAACCACAAAGAGGAAATAATGTTAATTGCTTAATAGATATTAACAATTACGGGGAGACAAGGAACATTTGGCTGCAAAAACATTATTCAAAACTGGCAGAAGGATTTGTTTTCAATTTGGGGCCCTGTATTTCTTTAGCTTTTTTTTTTTTTTTTGCTAAGCTTGCGCTGCATTTCTTGAAATGTTTTTGTTCTTCCAAATTTATGGCTCCAAAATAGAATATTCAAATATTTTTCTTAACATAGTAAAATTAGAGTCCTGCATTGCAATTGGCAAAAGTGGGGAAATACTCTAAACGTCATTACTCTGTTTGCATCCTATTCACTGTTAGCAAAAACACTTTTTTTGTGTGAGATTTTCAGCATGTTCCCTCAGAATGATGGCTATGGCAACCTAGCTTTGCTTTTCAGAGGTGTGATAGGTTATGGGTAATTTATTAAATGTCAGTTACAGTTCATTAAATAACCATTCTACAGCAGATGCATGTTTTGGACATTTAAAAAAAATAAACAAACACCATCCCAGTGGCCATTTAATCCCAAAGTGCATGCACATGAGTCACTGTGGAAAGAAAAGGTGTGTTAAGAGAAAAGCTTGGCACCCAATAGGTGCTAGTCACAGAAGTCTTGGCTACTGTCACTGTCATAAGACTGTATGTACGTGCACACACACTCATATGCATTGATGGCTTTTGTTTTTTAAGTTTGCCACGAGATAGTTGTTAATTGCTTAGGATTCTAGGTTCCTTTTGAATATGTAGAAATTAATTCTTCCTCAGCACCTTTACTGTCATGCCTACATGCCTTTTGGAATCATGTACATTAAATTATTTGCCATGAGCTTACCAATCTGCTACTAGAGAGAAACTACCCACCATAGAGTAGTTTTAATATCGTAAGTTCATCATATGTCATATGCTGAAAAATGTTTGGATTTACAAAAACTAATGATGTAATGTATGGTGATTAACATAACAATAAAATTATTTTAAAAAAGTTTGGATTTAGTTTCTTTATTCTTTATTTCTACCAACCATTAGTCTTACCCCAAAGTAAGAGAATGATGAATGTCTAGGGAGGAGTAGGGGGAAGGAGTGCTAGTTTTACCAAAGTATTGATTTAGTACCTCAGGAAAGCAGAACCCTCTGACTACATTAGTAAAATTGTGTGTGTGTATAGTGTGTGAAGGAGTGCACATATTCCTTGTTTAAGTTTCATGATTTTTGGTCCTAGTGATGACTGTAGAGAGACTACCACTTATTCTGAACATTGTTTTACACATGGAAGTGGTTACAAACGCACTTTTTGGCAAATAGTATGAGATTCTCTAATAATGCACATATCTCTTTTCTGGCCCCATTAAACTAAATCTGGTCAGAAGATTTCCTTTTGGTAAGGCAAAGGAAAATGTGGCGAGTACATTTTCCACTCTCCTAGAACATATGGTTTTACTTAAAGCATGCTAATTGGTCTCTCTTTCACCAAGACCTTAGAATTGGGGGGACCTAGGGAGCTGAATACTGAGCTTTTAAGTATTGGCTCAGTGTACCTGGGCTGGCCCACTAGTTTGTCATCTAGAGTCCTTATAAACCGTGCACTTTGATTTGCAAGTAGAGAAACTATACTCTTCATTCATTCAACTGACATTCACTGGTGGTTGCTCTGTGCTTGGTATATATTGGGAATGCAGAAAAAGTAAGAATCTCTCCCTGTTCTGTGGAGCATACAGTCTAGTAGAGGGAATAAATAGGTAAGTGCAGTGAAGTGTTGGAGGAATAATGATAGCAATCCTGGAGGGTACAGAGGTTGTGCAGAGATAGGAGTGATCGTTTCTGTTTGGGCTGTCAGGTTAGACTTTACGCAGGAAGGCATCATGAGAGATCAGTTGACATTTGCCAGGCTGGTAAAGTGGGAAAGTGTCTCCCAGGCAGAAAGAGCAGCATGAGCGAAGGCATAGCAATATAAAACAACCTGACAGGGTATCCCATGAGTTATAGGTAAGGCCCATAAAGGTTCTAGATGCAAAGGAAGCCGTAGAGAGAGCTTTAGTCTGTGAATGGATGCCCTTACCCCTGTTGAGCAGAAGAGAGCCCTCTTCACATTCCTCTTAATCCACCCCTTGCAAATATGTGAAGAGATTAATGTAGTACTTTGCTAGAAGGGAACACAGGTTGGCCTCAGAGCTGGAAGCCTCGACACCGCTGCTGCTGGGATTTAGGGGAGAATATGCTGTAACCCTTACTTAACCTTGTTACAAATTGCCAGGTCCTTTAAGAGGGAGAGGTCTTGGTTAAATGGTTTTAAGTTATACTCCCTGCCTTGGGCCATCTGTGCTCTGTGGGAATGTTCCAAACAGAAGTGGGCTCTGTTGTATTTCTTTAATGAATGGAGAAATAGAGTCTTAGTAATATCTTAATAATACATTATCTTTTTTTAAAAAAGATTTTATTTATTTGACAGAGAGAAACACAGCGAGAGAGGGAACACAAGCAAGGGGGAGTGGGAGAGGGAGAAGCAGGCTTCCTGCTGAGCAGGGAGCCCCAATGCGGGGCTTGATCTCAGGACCCTGGGATCATGACCTGAGCCGAAGGCAGATGCTTAACGACTGAACCACCCAGGCGCCCCTTAATAATATATTATCTTAATAATATCTCTTTCACTAGTAAGACTAAAAATTTTCTTTTAGTTTTCTAGGGCAAGTTGTATATGTTTTTACTAAGATATTCATTGTAGTTTTACTTAGATCTTCGTGAAATAGATGATTAGTGATTAAAGTATCATAATATTTTTGGTTAAGTACCATTAGTTATTTTTGTTTTTAATTTTAAATTTAATTTTAAATTTTATTTTAAAATTAACATGCAGTAAAATTGAGTTTTTGAGGTGGCTTGTAGAACTACCACTATAGTCAAGATGCGGAGCAATTTAACGTGCAGAAACTCCCTCATGCTACTATCCCTTCCTGGTTATAACCTCACCTTACTCCTAACCTAGCAACCACTGGTCAGTCTGTTCTCTGTTTCTATACTTTATCTTCCTCACAATGTGCTATGAGTGGAATTATACAGCATGTAACCTTGTGACGCTAGCTTCTTTCACTCAGTATAAATCCCTTTGAAATTCATCCGAGCTGTTACCTGTATCAATCAATAATTGATTCTCTTTTTTATTGATGAATAGTATTTCGTTGTATGGTTGTTGAGCCATTCATCTCTTGAAGGACATTTGAGTTATTTCTAGTTTGGGATCATTATGAATAAAACTGCTATAAACAGTCATGTACAAGTTTGAGTGTGAACCTAGGCTTTCATTTTTCTCTGATGAATTACCTAAGTGTGGACTCAAAGGGTCATATGGTTAAGTATATATTTAACTTTATAAGAACCAAGAGAAGTAGAGAGACCAGTAGTAGACCAAATGGTCATTCAAGTGAGAGATGGTAATAGCTTAAAGTAGTGCTAACAGTACTAGAGATGAAGAGTAGATTTGAGATCTGTTTTGGAGGGAGAATTGATAGGGTTTGCTGATGGTTTGGATGATGGAATATAAAAGTAAAGGGATTAAGGAGTGACTCCTAGACTTTAGGCTTGTGGAACAGCTAGTGGATATTGGTTTCAGTTAGTAAGATGAAGAAGATTACCAAGTATAGGAGGTAGGAATAGAATCTAGAATTACGTTCAATAAATTTAAGATGCCTGTTAGAAAGCTGAATGGAATGTTAAATAAGCAGTTTAGGTATTGAAGTCTAAAACCCAAGGGAGGTTTTTGGTTAAAGTATACTTTGGGGGAATTATCACAATATAGGTGGAAGACTGAGTCCTTTAAAGAGAGAATATTGATAGAAAGTATCTCCAAGGACTAACCCCTGAAGATATGCCAACATCTAGGAGTTCCAAAGATACTCAGTAATAGAGATTGAGAAACTAGTAGTCTGAGAGAAAGTAGGAAAACGTGGAGAGTGGTATTCTGAAAGCCAAGGGAAGAAAGTGTTTCAAAAAGGAAAGAATTCAGATGCTTGTCCAGTTTCTTTCATTCATTCAGCAAACATTCCTGAGAACTTTCACTTTGTAAAACTCTACGGATAGGCCCCACAGTGATTAGGACAGATAAAGTGCTGGTCCACATAGAGTTTACATAGATATCTTAAGGATTTCAGTGTGGAACTATATAGCAATTCTGAGGACCCATCTGGATTCAATTCTGATATTTAAATTTCAGAAAGTTGCCTTGAACGCTTTAACACTCAAGATTCCATAGTATTCCCAATTTCTGCAGTTACCAGTTTACTAGAATAGAAAATTTGGTATGCAAATTCAGGTGATCCAGAATAGCAGCCATTGAGTGTTGTAGATAGATAGGTCATCTAAAAGCCAAATGAAATACAGAAGCAGCTTTGGTGTAGAGGTTACTAATGCAAACATGCGCAAGTTACTTTAATTCTCTGGACCTCAGGTTCTCCATTTGTGAAGTGAGAATGAGGAACTGGTGTATTTCTAAAGCCCCCTGTGGCTTTGCAATTTAATGACTGCATAATCCAGGATCAAGTAATCAGAGAAGTCACAAATGGCAAGTATGTAATAACAAACACATCAACTCTCAGAGTTAGTAATATCCTCATTAGTGGAAGCTTCAGTAGCCAAATCAGTCTCTAATTCAGTGTTTTGACAGTGGAAGCGCAAGATTTTAACAGTTGAAAGCTGTACTGTAACGAAAGTCCCTAGGAGTCTCTTTGGAGTAAAGGTAAAGACGATTTTGTGTATGCACACTTTCCTAACGCAGATTTTGACAACTCTGGCTTAACTCTTTGGTATAATGGCACTGTGTGTGTTTTTACCTCTCTAACAGGGGGGTAAAATTAAATAACCTGTAAATTAAGCTCAAATTCATGGAAGATATTTCTTTTTTCTCTCTCTCTTTTTTAAGATTTTATTTTAAAGTAATCTCTACTCCCAATGTGGGGCTTGAATTTGCAGTCCTAAGATCAAGAGTCTCATGCTCTATCAACTGAGCCAGCCAGGTGCCCCATGGAAGATATTTCTAAAAAGAGCTGTGGACCCTGGACGGAGAAATAATAACCATTAACGTAATAAAATGCAACTACATCTTTGTTGTTCCACATCTTCATTTCTACAGGTCTTTTACATATTTTAATTCCTTCATTTTCACAACAGTTCTGTAAGATGAATATTTTTATCTTCATAGAGAAGGAAATTGAAGCTCAGAGAGATTATCACACAATTAGAATAGTGACTAGCTAGAATGCAAAGCTGGGGTTGCTTTTGCTTTTGACTTTATAATTACAGTAAAAATAAAATATACAAACAAAAAACTTTAAGGACAATTTATTACAAAAGCCCAATAAATAAATTTGTGGTTCTCTAACCCAAGTAGTAATCTCCAAAACTGCAGGTAGTCATAGAGGGGAGCAATCATGCTGCTGAAGAAAGCCAGATATGTGAAGCTACTCTATCTATACCTCACTGGTAGGCAAACCCAGTAGGCCCCAGGCATGCCAGAGTTAGACATCACTCAGGTGAATTCCCATCTTTCTTCATAGGCACCCTGAACTTTAGAGCTTATATAGGGCACTTTCTTATATATTCCTATTTAGTCCTCATAGGAACTTTTCAGGGGGAATCACTCACCTGATTTTACTGATGAATATCCTGAGAGACACTAGTGATGGTATGATGATAGTAATAATAATAGCTCACATTTATTGAGCTTTTTTATTTTTATTTTATTTCTATTTTTTTAGAGATTTTATTCATTTACTTGACACACAGAGAGTGACAGCTAGAGAGGGAACACAAGCAGGGGGAGCGGGAGAGGGAGAAGCAGGCCTCCCGGCCAAGCAGAGAACCTGACATGGGGCGCGATCCCAGGACTCTGGGATCACAACCCAAGCCGAAGGCAGACGCTTAACGACTGAGCCACCCAGGCACCCCTGAGCGTTTTTAAAAATTTATTTAGGGACTTTATTTTTTTAAGTAATCTCTGCACCCAGCATGGGGCTTGAACTTACAACCCTGAGCTCAAGAGTCACATGCTCTATGAACTAAGCCAGCCAGGCACCCCTATTAAGCATTTATTATGTGTCAGGAATTTTGCATGTATTAACTCAATCCTTACAGAAACCTAGTGGTATAGATCCTGTATATCCACATTTTACAGATGAGGGAACTGAAGCAATATGACCATACATTTAGTAAATGTAAAAGCTGAGATTTGAATCCACACAGTTTGACTTCATGGTTCATCCTCTTAATCTCTGTATTTGCGGTAATTATTTCACAGTATATATAAGTGAGGTCATTATGCTGTACATCTTAAATGTATATAGTGCTATATGTCAGTTACATCTCAGTAAAACTTGGGGAGGGGAGTGTAAATGTAAAAACATAGATAAAAAAATAAAAATTTTGATATAAAGAATTACCCTTACTATATTATTTTTTGATATATAGAGAAATGACCAGCCTAAGAGCACAAGTCTAGCTTAATCCTTACCTATTTTGTATAAAAGTTGAAGTACAGATGTGGAATGTGGGTCTTGTGCTTCTGTTGATCATCCAAAGCTAGGAGGAAAAGCTCATACCATCTTAATAGTCAGGACATCAGGGCACCTCAAACAAGGCAATAAACAGTCTTGTATTTGGTGCCAAGGCCTAAGCTTGCCATTACAGAATGTGAATGAGGCAGCTTAGCAGCAAAACATGAAAAAAGGCTGAGAGGCTTGAGTTCCTGTATACTTAGTACTGATCAATAATATTAATCCATCATCTTTTTATGCAGTCATATAGTGTATACTTTCACAAATACAACTATCCTGAAGGTGATAGACTAGATTTCTGTTAATTAAAAACATATTAGGAGCACCTGGCTGGCTCAGTCAGTGAAGCATGTTACTCATGATCGTGGTGTTGTGAGTTCAAGCCCCACTTTGGGTGTAGACATTACTTAAAGAAATTAAAGAATCTTTAAAAAAGACAAAACAGGGGCACCTGGGTGGCTCAGTCCATTAAACGTCCCACTCTTAGTTTTGGCTGAGGTCATGATCTCTCAGGGTCATGAGATCCAGCCCCGCATTGGGCTCTGTGCTCAGTGCACAGTCTGTTTGGGATTCTTTCCCTTTGCCCCTTCCCCTGCTTGCACGCTCTTGCTCTCTCCCCCGCCCCCAATAAAATAAATAAAATCTTTAGAAAAAAAATAAAACATAGTATACCAAAGGTAGTAAGAAGAATAGACTCCCTCCCTGTTCTGTACTCATCAAGCCACAGTAGATTTTTTTTTTTAATTTCATTTTTAAGTAATCTCTACACCCAATGTGGGGCTCAAACTTACAACCCCAAGATCAAGAGTCACATGCTCTACCAACTGAGCCAGCCAGGTGCCCCAAGCCACAGTACATTCTGAACAATTTATTTTCATATGATCCTTACAAGCAGGAACATGTCCAGAGGGAAAGGCAGATGACCAGTATGATAAGGGGACTAGAAATCATGTAACTATGTAAGTCACTTGTTGAGACTAGTGGTATTTAACTCCAAAGGCTGTAAAACTCTTGGTGGAAAAGGGAGGAAGTAGGCTTGTTCAGGTTGGGTGTGTCCACAGATTGAATTGAGACCAGTACGTTTTAATTACATGTGTAAGCTTCAGGAGCCGTAGTGACTACTCTCAACCCTTATGAAGTCATAAGGTATAGCCCCTCTGCTTCACTTTATCCCACCCCTCATCACCACCACTACCACAGAGGTGAGCATCCTCTCCTTTTCTGGAACAAGGCCATCTCATCAGTCACATTCACAGTTCCAGGCTCATCAGAAGCTAGTAATTTTGTGTCCTCATTACAAAATCTTGGGAACCGAGAATTTCATTGAACCAATTTGGGCCATTGTCTTTTTGTAATCCAGTTAGCAGTAGCCATTATCTCTTCTGCTCCATTCAGCTTATCTAGCAGTGTAAACCAGGTGCCTGACAGGCTACAGCAGTGGCTGTTCTCAAAGCAAAGAAGTTGGGTGTGAGCTGAGCAGACAACCTAAAAGTTATCTATTACAGTTTCTATTCTCTTACCGTACACTGCCTTCTGGCAATCTCATGGATGCCTACAGCCTCCCTACAGAAGACTCCCAAGTCCATCTAACTCCAGAATTGCATGTTCTAGCATTCATCAAGGCCTTCCTCACCTCCCTCTATCTCAGATAACTACACTCCTCTAAAATACGTTTAAATACCGACTGCCAGCAAGCCTCTTGGGCTATACTGTTCCCTCTAGCTGAAATTCCCTTTGACATACTTCTGCTCTAAGGCCCAGTTCAGGTGACACCTCTTCTAGATAATCTTTCCTTCAGCTTCCTCATCTAGCACTGGAATCACCCACTTACTTCTCTGTGCCCAGTATACCTTCTCTTTCTAGTTTAGTGTTGACTGCTCTGTATTGAAATTATGGGAATGATGTCTGTCTCCTCCACTGTTGTGAGGTATATGTGAAGAGTGCAGAGGAACTCTCAAATGTTTATTCAGTGAATAAATGTCACAAGATGATTTGAAGCAAGAAGTAGTAATAATTACATAGTGAATCATTGTCTACTTTATTCTTCCAGCTTCAAAAATAGGTACTTGTTTAGAGCTCTAGTACATGGATCCAAGCTATCTATTAATGAAATATCTGTATATTTGTATTTTTTCAGAGAAGACTCTCCAGGCTCAACCAACTCTTATTTTTCCCTAAATGAATAAGGGATCCTTAAAAGGTCCCAGTAGCAATCCAAATAGGACAAACCACAGATTTGCAGGTTCCTTATCTCCATCTGGAAAACCTGAATTTACGGGAATATGAAAACTGTTTCACCACAAATAGAAACTTGATTCCTAATTCGAAGGTTCCTACACATAAGAGATAGGAAGAAACTAGGGACTGTGGTCTGAATTTTTATTTTCTTGGCCCCACCTGTTGAATGATGGGGTAGCATTTTCCCTGGATTCATTTCCTGTGGCTTCAGCTAATTGTAATTTGTGAACCATTTCATCTTTGTTTTCAGACCTAAGCAGTTAATGACGGTAACATTTTCTTTGGTCTTTTTTTTTTTTTTAAGTAAGCTCTACAGGGGCACCTGGGTGGCTCAGTCCTTAAGCGTCTGCCTTCAGCTCAGGTCATGATCCCAGGGTCCTGGGATCAAGCCCCGCATCGGCCTCCTGGCTCAGCAGGAAGCCTGCTTCTCCCTCTCCCACTCCCCCTGCTTGTATTCCCTCTCTCGCTGTGTCTCTCTCTGTCAAATAAATAAATACAATCTTTAAAAATAAAAATAAAGGAAGCTCTACCGTCAGCAGGGGTCTCAAACTCACAACCCCAAGTTCAAGAGTTGCATGCTCCACTAACTGAGCCAGCCAGGCACCCCTCTTTTTCTTTTTCCCCTCTTTTATTCGGTGACCTGTAAGGATAACTCCTAAACATTCAGTTCATACCAATCTTGTGAATTGCTCACTTGTTTTCATTCAACTGACAATACTTTTTAGAAATGTCCTCTGAGGTACTCCACATGTGGCCTCTGGAAATGGATTTTTATAGTGGTTTGTGCAGCAGAGGAGAATTCTTAGGATTTTCACATTTCTGTTTAAATTCTATGTTTTCAGATGAAATTTTGAGGGTACCTCTTCCTAATTTCAAGGACTTCATTTCAGATGGTGGTGACCAATGAAACTGAGTGGAGTCAGTAGTACTTAGAAGAATGTGCAGCTGATCAGAGGAGTTAGAACCAGTAATCAAGCTGAAATTGTTTTAAATACCCTTTGTTTTAAATACCTTTTAGCTAGGCAAGTTCCAAATTGCCTTAGTTGTCAGTATAATTTTGGCCAAGTAAGCAGCTGTACTCTCCATTTCCTAAATCTGGCCTTCATCACAGTCTGAAAAGCAGGTTTTGATAAAAATCAGTTCCAGTTGTAATTTGCGTAACCTGAGCCCTTGGAATGAGTAAAATGCCCTTCTTGGTGTGGGGGAGGTATTTTTGTAACAGTGGGGCTGAGAGGAGAGATGAGTGCAAGAGAAATTTTGTAACAGGCTTTCTTCTCTACTTACCCAAATTAAAGTAGAACTAGTTGCTGTATGGAGGTACTAAGTGATCACTCACAGGATGGTAAGAATACATCTAGTTAGTTCTTTGTTGACCTGTTGTTTCTTTGGTTTGGGGGGAAAAAGGCAGCAGTTAACCCTGAGGCTCAATTTTGATATATACCATCCTTCTCTTAATGGGAGGTCTGTCTTTGGAAAAGTAGTAAGGTTGTAGTAAGGTTGAAACAGCTCCATCACTTGACTCACTTTGTGACCTTGGGTGAATCACTTTACTTTTCTGATTGTGCCCAAGTAACTTATCTTTTTCTTAGTAAAAATAAAATAATAAGAAAGATTTAAATGTTAAACTTTTTACTTTTCATACAGGTTTTTATTTTGAACATATGTCTGAATTATAGTTCATTCTTCTCTTAAAAGCCTATGTTCTTGGGGCGCCTGGCTGTCTCAGTTGGTGGAGCATGAGACTCTTGATCTTGGGGCTATAAGTTTGAGCCCCAGGTTGAGTGTAGTGATTACTTAAAAATAAAATCTTAGGGGCGCCTGGGTGGCTCAGTTGTTTAAGTGTCTGCCTTGGGCTGATGTCATGATCCCGGGGTTCTGGGATCGAGCCCCATATCGGGCTCTCTGCTCAATAGGGAGCCTGCTTCTCCCTCTCTCTCTCTACAGCTCCCCAGCTTGTGCTCTTACGCGCACACACTCTCTCTCTCTGTCTCTCTGTCTCTCTGTCAAATAAGTAAAGTCTTAAAAAATAAAAAAAAGCCTTTGTTCTTATGTTTATCTTCTTTATTTATTTATTTTTAAAGATTTTATTTATTTATTTGAGAGAGAGAGAATGAGAGAGAGCACGAGAGGGAAGAGGGTCAGAGGGAAAAGCAGACTCCCCGCCAAGCAGGGAGCCCGATGTGGGACTCGATACCAGGACTCCAGGATCATGACCCGAGCCGTAGGCAGTCGCTTAACCAACTGAGCCACCCAGGCGCCCCTGTTTATCTTCTTTAAATGCATATGAATCTCCCCTAAATAGTTAAAAAAAATTAACATCTGTTTAAAAGCTGTTGCTTCTTCCTACAAAATGTTCTTCTATTAGTTTTAAATGGAGTGACTCAATAAAACACTGCTTATTTTATTTATTTACCACTCAACAATTTTTGTTTGAGATTTTATTTTTTAAGTAATCTCTACACCCAGTGTAAGGCTTGAACTTACAACCCTGAGATCAAGAGTCACATGCTCTTCTGCCTCAGCCAGTCAGGCGCCCCACCACTCACCCGTTTTTAACTCAGTATGATTTTTGTTCTAATCAGTTTACTGAAAATTTTATTAGTGGTGACCTTTTGAGCCTTTTCTTCTTCCTCACACTTTTTGACCTGCATTGCATTTGACGGTACTCTCTTCTTTATGAAACCCTTTTGTTTCTTATCTTTCTCTTAATCATGGATTTATATTCCATCTATGTCTTCTTTGATCATGTCATCTCACTTCATTCCCTAACTTCTTACCTTCCCCTATATCTCATAGAGTTCTAATCTACTGACATAGCTTTAATTTTTCCATGTGTTGACTCCCAGATTTTTCATCCTAGCTTTAATCATTGTCCTCTAAATAACTGCCTTTGAAATATTTATACTTGACTCACCTATCATCCTCTCTTAAAAGAGAGTATGATTTTGTCCCTCACACAGCTTTTACTTTCCTCTTTTCTTTTAGTGATACCACATTTCTCACAGCCACCTTGGTGTAGAACCTCAAGTTCATTTTTGACCCTTTCCCCATTCCTGTTACCTGTAGCCCATGCCATTCATCTTGTTGCAACCTGCACATCATTGTGAGATTAATATTCCTAAAATACTATGATCCAGACGTATCTCCATTTAAAAAATCTCAGTAGTCTTTTTTTTTTTTAAAGATTTTATTGATTTATTTGAGAGAGAGAGCACAGGTGGCGTTGGTGAGCAGAGGGAGAGGGAGAAGCAGACTCCCCGCTGAGCAGGGCGCCCAATGTGGGCTCCATTCCAGGACCTGATCCCAGGACCCTGAGATTATGACCTGAGCTGAAGGCAGATGCTTAACTGACTGAGCCACCCAGGCACCTCTAAAAATCTCAATAGTCTTTTTATCAGTAGGATAAAATAAATTACAATCTATTCCAAACAGTTTTCTAGACTTCTCTCTGACCATTCTTCTATAAGATCTCTCTGCTAAATTATATGCCTACGTAGTTTCCCAAACACACCTTATATTTGTTTTCCTTTTTTTTTTTTTTTTTTTGCCATGGCTGATTCCTTTCCCTTACCTGAAATGCCCTTTTATCTTTTGTTTTCAACTTTTTTTACTGTGAAATATAACCATTGGGGAAAAGTACATAAAACACAGTTTTACAGCTTAATGAATTAATATAAAGCAAGCATCACCCAAGTCAAGAAATAGAACATTGCCAGGATTCAAAAGCTCCTCTCCACCCCAGCACTGTTCTCTATTATTGTTGGAGCCTGTTTTTATTGTTGTTGTTGTTTTAACTTACTTAATACGAATGGAATCCTATGAATAGTTTGTTTTTTGGGGTTTTTATTCCATCTGGCTTCTTTTACCTAACAATGTTTGTGCTAGTCATCCATGTTGTTGCAGTAGTTCAAATACTTTTACAGCTGTATAGTATTACATTGTATGAATGACACTGTAGTAATACTGATAAATATTTGCATTATTTTTTTTAAAGATTTCATTTATTTATTTGAGAGAGAGAAAGAGCAAGTGTGAGCATGAGCTGGGGGGTGGAAGGGCAGAGGGAAGAGGACGAAGCAGACTCCCCACTGATCAGGGAGCCTGTGGGGCTCATCCCAGGACCCCAGGATCACAGGACCTGAATCGAAGGCAGACACTCAACTGACTGAGCCACCCAGGAGCCCCATATTTGGGTTATTTTTAATTGCGGCTTTGACAAAGCTTGTCATTATGAACATCCTCAAATTTGTCCATTCATACACATGTGCATGCATTTCTGTTGGGTCATATATATCTGGGAATGGGTCATAAGAGAGGTATATCTTCAACATTAATAATGACACAGTGTTTTATATAGTAGTTGTACCAATAAACACTTCTACCAATAACATGAAAGTTAGTTTTTCCAAATTGCCACCATAACTTGAAGTCTTTTTTTTTTTAGCCATTGGTATGTCATTGTGGTTTTAATTTGCATAGCCTTGATTACTAATAGGTTTGAACATCTTTTCTTAAGTTTATTGATGATGTGGATAGTCTCCTCTGTGAAATGCTTGTTCAGGTTTCTTGCCCAATTTTCTACTGGTTTACATTTCTCTTAATGCTGTATAGGAGTTTTACGTATTTTGAATATGACTTCTTTGTAGGTTGTATGTATTGCATATATCTTCTTGCACAGTGTGGCTTGCCTTTTCACTCTGAACATTCTTCATTTTAATGTAGTCTAATTTTATTAAAGTTTTCCTTTATGATTAGTGCTTTTTGTGGACTATTTTAAAAATCTCTTCCTGGGCGCCTGGGTGGCTCAGATGGTTAAGCGTCTGCCTTCGGCTCAGGTCATGATCCCAGGGTCCCGGGATCGAGTCCCGCATCGGGCTCCCTGCTCCTTGGGAGTCTGCTTCTCCCTCTGCTTCTCTTCTCTCTCTCTTTCTGTCTGTCATGAATAAATAAAAAAATCTTTAAAAAAAAAAAAATCTCTTCCTAACCCAAAATCGTGAAGATTTGTTTTTATTATCTTCTGAGAGGTATATTATTTTGCTTTTGGTATTTGGGTCTTTATTCTAGTTGGGATTAAATATTTTGCGTGGTGTGAGGTAGGGTCAAGTTTAATTTTCTTTCCTTGTAGATTAATTGTCCCAACACTGTTCCCTGAAAAGACTTATCTTTTCCTCACTGCTCTGCAGTGCCACCTTTGTCATAAATTAAATATCCCATTATATGCCTAGTTATGTTGTGGTATGGTATGTCTTCATTCAGTTCCTTTGGTCTGTTTGTCTATCCCTGAGCCAATAAAACATCATCGTAATTACCATAGCTTTAAAATGAATATTGATATATGGTAAAGTCTTGTTTTTCTTAAATATCTGTGCTGTTTTTGTTCTTTTGCATTTCCCACATACATTTTACAATTAGCTCAAGTTATACATGAACACACAGAGTTGGGATTTCACTTTATCTATTGATCTTTAGAGTAATAACTTGCCATCTGTGAGCATAGTCTTCCTCTCCAGTTACTGCAATCATCCTCCATTTATCTTAGAAATATTTTATATTAATTGTTTTACAGTTTCTCCGTAGAACTTACAATAAAGAGTGCCTCTTTATTGGGTTGCATCCTATTTTTTTTGTTTGTTTGTTTTGGTACTGTTGTAAGTGGCATCTTTTAAAAATTTAATCTCTTTGTGGATGGTATAGAAATATGGCTAGTTTTTGTATATTTCTTATTTCACTGTGCATTCTAGAACCTCCAGTACTTCCACTTTGGAATGAAGGTGTTGACAATGGACCATCCTTGTCTTACTTCCAATCTGAAAAGAAAAAATTTTTGTAAGCATTTCACCGTTAAGTATGATACTTGGTATAGGTTTCTTTCGATAATCTTTATTATATTAAGCAAGTTTTTTCTTATTCCCAGTTTGCTAAGAGTTGAACAATAATAATGTTGAAATCTATCAAAGACTTTTTTTTAACTAAAGCACTATTTATTGCTTTTGTTTAAGATGGATTTTTTTAAACAAAGTACAAAATATTTCATAAAGTTGCAAATTTTTATCAGGTTCTAATCTTACAGAAAACTTGTCTTTAACAACAGTAGCACAACTAACATTGATTGTGTGTTTACTATATATTAGGCATTGTATTCAGCAGTATAGTTTAGTGTGAAAGGTCTCAGATCCTGGTGCAAGGTTGTCTGCTTAGAATCCTAGCTCCCCTGCCTATTAGCCAGGGGACCTGGGGCATATTTCTTATTCTATGTCTGTCTCAATTTTTTTCATCTGCAAAATGGAGATAATAGTAGTATCTACTACATAGAATTGTGAGGAAAGAGTGAATTATGTGTGATGCATAAAGAACAGAACTTGTTGCATAGTGCCAGGGTACATGTTATTATCGTTGTAACCTATATCATTTATTACCAAGTAAGTCCATGAAGTGAGTACTATGGTTATCTCTGTTTTTTCAGTTGATAGAGAGACTTTGAGAACTGAGGCATGTGCCCACAGTTACAGAGCTAGGAAGTGGCAGTGCTGGAATTCATATTCTCTGTGTCTTAACTACCAAGCCAGTGTATTTAAAACTTTTTACACTTTTACATTTTTCATTTATTTATTCAACAAAATTAGCATCTTCTCTGTAGCAGTCATGGTACCAGATGTTACTGTTAATGTCTGTGATTGACACTTAACCTGCAGTGTAACTTTGGTTAGGTATAAATAAGGGGTCCTGCCACTTTTATAAAACAAGAACCTAAGTATTGTAAAATTCTGGTCAGATTGATGAACAGATTAATTTACGAATGTCTTTGTTCTCATTTACTTACTGTTCTTGCTAAATGATGTAGAGATGGGAACATCCATTTATTTGAGCAGACACTTGTCGGTGTGCTCTGAAGAGATCTTCTGGGGCTCTGTGCCTGATTCCAGTTGTTATTGATTTTCTACACCAACCATGTCAGCTGCTTTATTCATCATTTTCATTATTTCATTTGAATTTGACATATCTGTCTCTAAAAATTAACCTGTGTCCATAGAGACCCCAATTGAGCTCTGCATTTACCCTTATCTATCTCAGCAGGAGTGTTAAAATTTGAAGAAATGAAACTTAATGTGATAGTTCCTGTTACCTGCAACTAGAATAATTACTGGTTTAAAAAAAATTCTTGGGACGCCTGGGTGGCTCATCTGGTTAAGCGTCTGCCTTTGGCTCAGGTCGTGATCCTGGAGACCCGGGATCCAGCAGGGGGTCCGCTTCTCCCTCTGCCCTCACCCACTCATGCTGTCTCTCTCAAATAAATAAAATCTTTTAAAAAAAATCTTAAGATTATTCCTAAGGTTTGAAAAACTAGCAAAGACAAACGTTACCTTTTTTCTAATATTGCTTATGTATGGTTACATTTATTTATCATGAATGACCAGCAAGCTCCTTTTATTTTTTTATTTTTATTTTTTTAAAGATTTTATTTATTTATTTGAGAGAGAGAGAATGAGAGATAGCACGAGAGGGAAGAGGGTCAGAGGGAGAAGCAGACTCCCCGCTGAGCAGGGAGCCTGATGTGGGACTTGATCCCAGGGACTCCAGGATCATGACCTGAGCCAAAGGCAGTCGCTTAACCAACTGAGCCACCCAGGCGCCCCAGCAAGCTCCTTTTAGAATATTGCACAGGAACAAAATTGTGGGAAGATCAGGACTCTTTTACATATAGAGGAGTAGGATATAACCTGATAATATATCTGTGGACATTTCTGTGTAACTCATCTTGATAGTCTTGCTAAAGCTTAATGAACTATATTTGTATTGTCTGTTTTAGAAAGGAATCAGATTCTTCTCAGAGGAAACCCAAGTTGGAGAGAGGTTTCCAGCTCCATTTAAGACATGACTTTATATCCCAATTGTTTCTTCTTCCTTTACCCTCCTCTGCCTTCATTTGTCTAACTGGTAATCATACTTCAGAGCTCACCTCCTAGGAAATTTGTCATTACCGTCTCCTGCCACCAGACTAACTGAATAATCCTCTTCTGTGCTAATTTCTTAAAAGTTTTTTTTTAGGTTAAAAAAAAAAAAAGGCAGTTAAGCAATAACAATAGCGTCTAGTACCTAGGAGTTTACAAAGCTGTTTCATTCTAATACCATGAAGAATCTAGAGCTCCATGTCATTTATAGGCAATCTGTTAATTCCTTGATTCTTATAACAGGTATTTGAAGAAGGTACCATATTATCCACATTTTATAGACTAGAAACTGAGGTGCCTCTGGAGAGGTTAAGAAACTTTCCAAGGTAACACAGCTAGCAATTGACAGCCTAGATTTGAGCCCAAGAGTCTAACTCTAAAGCCCAAGTTCTTAGTCTCTATGTTCTAGTGCTTATGTTCAAGAGATTTGGAGCGCTGACAGTTGTCTCTTCCCTTTCCATCCCTGGGTTGAGGTTTACCTTGCCATAGACCCTGAGACCAACTCAACTTCCCCGCCCAGCCCCATTCTCCTGACTACCAGGCTGGTCTATTCACCTAGTCTCAATCTTTTCAATTAAAGTTTACAGTATAAAAGTTTAAAGTTCTTAAAAAACTGTCTTAGTTTCCACCCTCCTCTCTTCTTTTACTCTTGGGGACAGGGGCAAGAGAAAGATTCCAATAGTTTTTATTTTTGATGTTTGATTTTTTTCCTTAATACGTGAATTTTTGGAAAAATGAGTTGGTGTCCTAGCAACCTCCATGGTAACTAATGAGGTTTTTCTTTTTAATATTATTGTGAATGCATTGATTTTTATATTTGAAGTGTTTTAATTCATTGCTATCATTATTCTTCTTGATGCATAGGTTGCTCCATTTTAGGCCAGTGGGAGGCTTTTTATGTTGTTTCCTATATCCTTTTGACATGACCCCATTATTAGTCTTAGGTAGCACAACATTCAAACCTGGAATCAAACATTTCTCTAAGAAGTCTGGGCTCCTATTTATAGAAAATGGTATTTTCAAAGTTCACTATCTGAGTCCTTCTAGTACTGCTGATCAAGATAAACATTCAGCTTCTCTGATAAATTAGTAAGTCTTCCCTCTCCTACAGTATTTTTTACCCATTGCTGTTTTTGCAGATAGCAAACTACTTGTTCAGTTTCAAATACCTATCATTTTTCAAATCCTCAGCTTTTCATCAACTCCTCTGTCTCTTATCTTACTGACTTCTGAGCCCTACAGTTCCTATGATCCATAGTCTCCGATTTGAAGTACTTATTTGCCTGATTTTCTTTCCACTGTGTTTTGTGTAGAATAATACAGATTAATGACACAGAATTAATAGATTAACAGTGCTGAATTAGGGATGGTTATGAACATTTCCTTTGTGTTAGTCTCACTCTTCAGAATGCTGTACATGGTGTATGAATCTGAAATTTCAGTGAGTTATATGACACAGTCGTTTATGATATCCTTACAAATAAGATAGAGAAATGCAAGCCAAACTAGAGTGTCTACTCTAATTAAGAGACAAAGCGAACTGAGCATCTATTTCCAGAATGATAATGGTTAAGTCAGATTGGAAAAGGGGCTCTAACAGCTTGCTGGAAGGCCATATTCTGTATTGTTTTAAGGATGGAAATGAAAATAATCTAATACCATATATGGAGAAAAGGAGGTGGGAAAAATAACTAGTATACTGGATGGCAGGACTGGATCCCTAAAGATTTCAATAGGCCAGAATGACATACAGAATTTATTATCTAAAGATAACATTGATCAAGGACAAATACAAAGTCCTACCTTTGGGTTCAACATTTACCCTCCCAAGAATGGAGTAAGAAAGACATGGGTTGAGGCACCTGGCTGGCTCAGTTGGTAAAGCATGCAACTCTTGATCTAAGGATTGTAAATTTGAGCCCCATGTTGGGTGTAGAGATTACTTTAAAAATAAAAAATCTTAAAAAAAGAACTTCGTGGGTTAATAGTTCATTATATCTATGAACCAGATATGAATTAAGTGTAGGGAGGGGATTGGAAATAAGAGGTATGGAATTCTAATTCCAGTTCTACTGCTGACTGGTTGTATAACCAAAATTAAAGTTCTTTACCTTGTTAAGCTTCAATTTGCCTATTATAAAATGTGTAGCATTTTTACAGCACCAGTAATTATAAAATACTGTTTGTTTATACTGGTATTGATAACTGAAGAAACATATAAACAAAGCTAATTGAGTCTTAAATTATATTAAGAACCACCACACCCCCGCCCACCCCCGTTCAGTTCTGGATACTTTAAGAGATTTTGATACTATATGATTCATTAAGAAATAGGAGAAGAAAAAATTTTCAGTTGGGAACCCCATTTACCTTTAAATCTCTGAATGGTTGATCTATGAACTAGGTTAGATTATACATTTATTTTTTGCCCATGAGCACATAACTCAGGGCAGTGGGGAAAGCTTCAGGTTAACAGACTTTGGCTTAGTGTAAGAAAAAGCTTCTGAATCATTAAAACTGTCTAAAATGAAATGAATGGAATGAAGTATCTTATTGAGTCACTAAAGATGTGCAATTAGAGTGTGGAGCAACCCCTTGTTTTGGGATATCCTAGAGGGAATTCATGCCTTGGGTAAAGGTCTGCTCAAGGCAATTTCTAAGGTACTTTCTAACTCTAAGATTCCACGTTTCTGTAATGTGGGGATAATGATACCTCTCAGTTACTGTGATGAATAAGTAAGGCCATCCATGTAAAAAGTTCTTGAATGTTGCATGGGACACAATTAGTACTTACTAAATGTTCTTTGTGGTATCTATTAAAATAATCCTTGTCCTGGCCTGGTACAGGTGAGATAATGAATGTAAACATGCTTTAAGTATCCTTCAAGTTCTTTACAAGAATAGGAGATGCAGAAATCTATATCTGACATCTGGCAGGGCACCATTGGGATATTTTGCTTCAATGTATTTATTTACAAAGGGCTTGACTTTTTAACTTTTTTTTCCCAAGTAGGGAAGGGCCTGACTTACCTGCATATAGTATAGATAGATTTGCCTTGCTGTGGCCACAACATGTGGTGATTAGGTTCATAGACTTTGGGGGTTCCAGCCCAGCTCCCATACTTACTAGCTGGTGACTGCTGGAAAGTGGTATCACCTCATAATCTTCAGTTTCCTCTTCTGTAAAATAAGGGTACCTTATTTTTTATGATTCACCACAATAACATGTTAAGTTCTTGGTACAGAACCTGGTACCCAAGTGGTCAGTTAGCAATAGCTTCTCCTGTTTTTATGATCCTTTCCCACATGTTGTGAGGGAAGTTTGTAAAGTGCTTCGTTTTTTGTTTTTTTTTTTACGAACGAGGCAATTTATTGGCCCAGCATTTGCTCTAATGCTTCTTGTTGGCAGCTGCCACCTGTCCAGCGATTCTGTCCAGATCTCTCTGTCCCTGAGGTGTCAGTTTGCGGCCCCCATCTTGGTCCTTTTCCACCATTTTCAGCCCCTCTAGGGCTTGGAGGACCCTGCGGGCCACGCTCTTGGAGCCTCTACTGAAGTGGCTGGGCATGACCCCGTTTCTCTAACGTCCCCCGTAGATCTTGGTAATGGAGCCGACCCCAGCGCCGCCCCGGAAGTACAGGTGCTGTGCTGTGGAAGCAGCTCGTGTGTAGAACCAGTTCTCATCGTAGGGAGCAAGCTCTTTATGCTTGGCCAGCTTGACAGTGTCTACCCATTCAGGGACTTTCAGCTTCCCAGACTTCTTGAGGAAGGCTGCCAGAGCTCTGACGAACTCCTGCTGGTTCACGTCTTTTACAGTAACTCCAGGCATCATGTGGCCTCCGCGCTGCCAGCCAGGGGAAAGGGCTGTAAAGTGCTTCTTTGAGGGGCTTCACAGTTGATTGGGAGAGGGCCTTTCTCCTGTACTTTTGAGAGACTTCCTTCTGAATTAGTTCCTGGTCTGTGGCATAAGCCAGTGCTCCTTATAGAAACAGAAAATGACAGTAAGAATAGCTATGAAAGAGAAGCAGTCACAGGACTCAAAGGAAATCCAATCTGTGCCCATTGGTGGAGAAATAGTCCCACCTCGTCTTTGATCTCATCGTGGCCTTTTAAGTGCTCATGAAAAGAACAAGCAGTGTTACAAGACATAAGCAGATTCTTAATAGTTCTGTATTTGATTGTTGTTCATTGGGTCCTTTGCCCTGGATCCAGATGCTGCACAGAATGCCGTACAAATGCTTTCTGAAGAGGTTACTAAACTCCAGTTCTGATATTGGCAGATTAGGGTCAGCCACTTCCTTAAATGGACAAGTTCCTTAACTTTTTTTGAGATCTCCCTTTTCTCAATTACAAAAATCTAATAGCAGTCATATCCACCTTTGGGATTATGAGAATTATGTGACACAACACAAAACACAGTATTTAGTTATGGTCTGTACTCAGTAATGTCATAACTCTGAAGAAAGGGAGAAAGAGGTGGTGTGGTTCTTCTAGATATTGATTAATTATAACTATTTTTAAGTCTATTCTAGTAGACTTCTGGTTTATATTTTAATGTGTGTATATATATATGATATGTATCCTATATATGGTAGAATGTGAGATACATATATCTATAAATATATAGAAAGGTTATATATAATATTGAAGGTTTGAATTTAAAATGAGAAAATTTAAATTCTCTGTATCCAATCTAGATTTTTTTCACAGCATTCCATGTTCGTTCTATTTCTAAGCCCAATCAGCAACTCAAGCCCAGCACTCCAGGAAATCACATCCCACACATAGTACTATTGCTATGTCATTCATTTTGCCTGTTTGGCCTTTCCTGTTTTAGTTTTTTAATTCTCTGTTGTAACTTTGCTCTAATGTTTACCTTGCGCTTCCTTTGCATTTTCATTTATTTATTTATTTGTCCTTTGCATTTTTAAAAGAAAAAGAATGGTTATTACACCAGGGCCATTTTTATATTTTAACCAAATTTCTTTTAGTTGCAAATAACAAAAACTCATTTAAGTTAGTTCGAGAAAGAAAAAAGAAAAGAAGGTATTGTATTACAAAACATGGGAATGTCAGTTTGTCATGGTATGTCAATTTGCCCATAGTTAGGAAGTTCATCCAAGCCTTAGAAAGTCTTGGAAAGGTCTGTAACTAGGAAATACAGAGTCCTCAAGAACCTAGATGATTCCTTGTTCCATATCTATCTTTCTCTCTTTCCCTAACTGTGTGGTCTCCTGTATCTGCTTCTCTCTGCATAACTGCTGTTTGCTGTGTGACTTTGGGCAAGAGCCTTAATATATATGTCTGTTGCCCTGTATGAAAAAAATACTATGTATTAGTTTCCTGTGCTGCTGTTAAAAATTACCACAAACTTGTTCTCTCACAGTTCTGGAACCAGAAGTTCAAAAGTCATGTGAAAATAAGGTGGGCAGAGCCACACTTCCTCCAGAGGCTCTAGGGGAGAATTCATTCCTTGCCTCATCCAGTTTGTAGTGGAAGCCACTCCTTGGCTTCGGCTACCTTCTGCCTGTTTTCACATCGCCTTCTCCTCTGTGTGTACATGTGTGTGCACATGCATGCTTGTTCTCCTCTTCCGTTTATATCAAATCTCCTTCTGTCTTTCTCTTTTTAAAAAAAAGACATGTGTGATTGCAAGTAGGGTTCACCTTTATAATCCAGAATAATCTCCCAATCCAAGATCCTTAATCACATCTGCAAAGATCCCTTTTCCTTACAAGATAATATTTACGGGTTCCAGGGATCAGGACCTGATATATTTGGGTGGCCATTATCCAGCCTACTACAAATAGGGATCATAAAGACATCTCCAATTTGGCATATAATAAAGGTTGCCTAAATGCTAGTCTCCTGCCTTCTCTACATCTCTCCTGTGTACTGCCAGGCTCTTCCTGTCACATTGCTTTCAAATACTTTTCTTTTCAGGAATGTTATTATCACATTAAGTGTGGACCTGTTAGAATAATAATGATAATGAAAATAATAGCTGTCATTTATTAAATGTCCATTGTAGCCCAAGCATTGTGCTGAGTCCTTTATTTATGTATGTAGGCACTGTTATAATCCCCATTTTACTGATGAGAGAAACTAGGTTCAGAGAGGTGAAGTAACTTAATTTGCCCTAGTTCAGGGAGCTGGTAAGTGTCAGAACTGGGATTTAAATAAGGATCTCTCAAACTCTTTGGGATATGTTCTTAATCATTATATCTTGCCTGTTAGGAGTGTGGTTCAAATCTCAGGTTTCTTGCCTTGGCCTCTGATCAAAACCTTTTCTTGGAGGTTGTACCTGCTAGCAAGATCTGACATCACAGTTCACCAGGGCACTTTTTTATCATACGCCTGTTCTTTGGCGGTTGCTTGATCCTGAGTAAGTGAAATTTGAGGGAAGAGGAAGTTAGAGAGTTATATTCCAGCCTGAATTTCCTCTTTGACTAACTTGTTTGTTGCGAGGCAGTAAGTTCCTTGACTGTGGGGATCATGATGATTTACCCAGTACCCAGTACCCAGTACCAAACACAGGGCCTGGACACAGAGTAGATGTTCTGCTAGAACGTAAGCTTCACCAGGGACTTTCATTCACTGCTGTAGCCATGCCTTTTACAACAGTGCCTAGAATAGAATAGTTGTCCAATATCTATTTGTTGAATAGGTAGAAGACTGGTTGGCTGGCTGGGCCTGGTTAAAACTTCTTCACTGGTTAATAATTATAACTTTCATTTACTAGGTATATGCCATTTGCTGGGCACTTACATAAATTATCAGTAATCACCTTATCACCTTTCTACAGGGTAGAAGTAAGTGATGGGCTGTGGCTGAGGAAGGTGAGGGAGAGAGAGGAGTCAGGGCTATCTCCCAAGTTTCTGACGTGGATACTGGTCCAAGTGATGATGAAACCCAGGGAGAGGAGCATGAGTTATTTTTTAAAATAGGCTGTGTTTGTGATATCTGCAGGTAGATGCAAGGGTTTGTTCCTTGGACAAAGGCTCTAAAAATGACCCCTGTTTGCCAGTTAGCCGGGAAAGAGTGATGTTCTTGATCTTCCCAGGGCAAGGTTGCTTATTTTATTTTATTATTTTTTTAAAGATTTTATTCATTTATTTGACAGAGAGAGACACAGTGAGAGAGGGAACACAAGCGGAGGGAAGTGGCAGAGGGAGAAGCAGGCTTCCCGCCGAGCAGGGAGCCCGATGCAGGGCTTGATCCCAGGACCCTGGGACCATGACCTGAGCCGAAGGCAGACGCTTAACGACTGAGCCACCCAGGCGCACCAAGGTTGCTTATTTTAGAACTGCAGGCTTAAAGCCATTATTTCCATGTGTTCTAATTTGAATATGTTCAGTTTCTGTTCCAGATGATCGGGCTGAACAACGAACCTGTCTCATTTGTGGGGACCGTGCTACAGGCTTGCACTATGGGATCATCTCCTGTGAGGGCTGCAAGGGATTTTTCAAGAGGAGCATTTGCAACAAGCGGGTATATCGGTGCAGTCGTGACAAGAACTGTGTTATGTCTCGGAAGCAGAGGAACCGATGCCAGTACTGCCGCCTGCTCAAATGCCTCCAGATGGGGATGAATCGGAAGGGTGAGTGGTGCTTGGGGCTCGACTACCCACTTTACCATCACTTTACCGTTAGGGTTAGCTATTAAGCCATGGAATTTTTCATTTCCCGAACCTGCCCCCACTATATGCCAGGTCTTGTACTGTGTACTCATAAACCCAAGACACATTTGACACAGTTCCTGCCCACAGGGATTTCCCAGAGTAGGTGGGGAGAAAGACTAGTGAGATGTTAAGGATTCTGTGAGAATGAATTCACAGGTTCCAACTGGCAAGACCCCAACTGACAATCAAGTCCTAACTCGGATCAATATACTCCACTAGTTCTTTCAGAGCATGATGACAGGAAGTAGGAATTTTAGATGAAGAGGCAGAAAGGCACTATGTCACCTGAATGTGGTATCATTTTGCTTGCTGGAATCATGGCATACTCAGAGGTTAGGCATGCCCAGAAACCTGCATCCAGGTTGGTGAAGAATTTGGGATTTATTGGGAAGTTCTCCAAGAGCCATTAGCCTGAGATTATGTTAATAAACCAATATTCTAAGAGGATTAATCCAGGAGGCCGGCTTTGAAGAATGGATTGGTGTGGGGAGAGCAGAAAGGCCACCTAGAAAGTTTTTAGAAGAATCCAGAAGAAAGATATGAAGAATCTGACGGAGGGGCAGGAAATGTGGGAAGATGTGGAGAAGCTTACCTGATAGGAGTTGATAACATACTCGGTGTTAGGCAACACCAGAAGTTGAAGTTGCAGATTTGGATTAATAGTAATGACCCCACCAGAAAAAAAAAAAAATCTAAAAAGCAGGTGGGGCAAAATGTTGGCCTTGGCAGTGCATTGTTTGAGGTATCTAAGAAGGACACATACAATGTCCACCAGGGAATTTGGATATGTAGGGCTGGAACTAAGGTGAAAAATCCTGCCTTCGAGTAGAAGTTTGTGGAACCATTTGCAATCAGATGGCAAAATTTTGTTCGTGGGTAGAAATCACCCAGAGAGAACTTGGATACAGAAGAGGGTGAGGGCCAATGTCAGAAATTCAGAGTATTCTCATAGAGGGTAGAGGGTAGTACAGTACAGTTCAGTAGAAAGAATGGAGGCAGAGGTTGGTGGCAGACTAGCTCTGTGACCTTGCACAGTTTGCTTTATGTCTCTAATGCTCAATGATCTTACTTTTAAAATAGTATGATAAAACTTTAACCTTTCAGAGTTCTGTAGAGGATTAAATATGACAATGTATATATAAAATACTACTCAGCAGGGTACTAGGGGTTCATAATAGTAATATATAGGGGTAGGAGTTAGATTTGGCGAACTATTCAAGTTGGTTTTGTCACATTAATAAATGCAGACAACCAGATATACTTCAGACTGTTTTTTTATTGTATGTGGGATAAGAAGAATCTTTTGAAAACTTGCCCATTAGGAAGAAAGGTAAGAAAGTTATAAAACAGCATTTAGATAAATTTAGGTCATTTATAATTTATAATACTAATATTTGTTGATTACTATGTATATCAGAAACTCTTATACACTTTCTATGCATTATCTCCTTGAAAATGTACAAACCTATTATTAAATATTACCGTGAGTTTAGGGGCACCTGGCTGGCTTAGTTGGTGGAGTGTGCAACTCTTGATCTTGGGGTCATGAGTTCAAGCCCTACATTGGGTGTAGAGATTACTTAAAAATAAAATCTTTAGGGGCGCCTGGGTGGCTCAGTCCTTAAGCATCTGCATTCAGCTCAGGTCATGATCCCAGGGTCCTGAGATCAAGCCCTGCATAGGGCTCCCTCCTCAGCGGGAAGCCTGCTTCTCCCTCTCCCTCTCCCCCTGCTGTGTTCCCTCTCTCGCTGTCTCTCTCTCTCTCTGTCAAATAAATAAAATCTTAAAATAAATAAATAAAATAAAATAAAATCTTTAAAAAAATACTCCCCTCAGTTTATAGATGCAGCTTGGGGAGGTAAAATGACTTACCGGTAGATAGGTTAGTGGTGATTATATTGATAATAATTATTAGGTTTGTTATTAATCAAGCAGAGTTTGTACCTAACCACGTGGACAACATGTCTACGTATGGCATAGCAACTTGCATGATGGAATGCCCTGTGTTTACTGGATGATAAATACCTATAAGAGGGCATTTAAAAACTTAACAACTTTGTCCTCTGTGTTTCTAATCTCATCTTCTGTCTGGAACTTACTGTGCCTCAAACCTGCTTCGCATTATCCTGCCTGTGTTCAGGTTCTTTCCTTTGCCTAGGAGTCCTCTCCCTTCCCCGCTCTTTCCCAGCCATCAGTACCAAACAGGTGACGCCTTGAAGAGAGAGTCTATGGGCATCTACCCCCTTTCATATGATTTGGTCTCGGTCTCGTTTTCTCATTTCCCTTTTTTGTCTTCACTGTATTTTATCAAAGCATATTTATGGGTTGCCTTCTTGACTACCCTCTGATGTTTCATCCTGCTTATTCAGTTGGAGTGTGAGACTCTGGGGCTTCTAACCAAACTCTCCTATTTCAGGGAAGAAGAAGCTTAACTTAATTCCTGTAACCATAGCAGGGAGAAGATGACACCTGGAGTGTGAGGGGTGGGAACTGCCTTCCTGTGTCCGTTTTCGTGCATTACAAGATGGCTTAGTTGCCTTGTGAAGGCTGCCTCCCAGAGAGAAACCCTGCCACCTCCTGGCTGGTGCTGAGAAAGCAGAATTAAAATTACAGTTGCCATTGAATATTTTTGAATTGATGTAACTGTCCCATATGGAACTGTAGTGTTCGACATAATTTTATGCATTTGTCAAAACCTATAGAAATATATGCCACTAAAGAATTGAATTTTACTGTATATAAATTTGTTTAAAAGCAACCAGTATAGAGGGAAAGACAGAATGTAGACTGTGATAAATGAATCTAACTGATATTACAAATAAATCACATAGCCACACTGAAGGAAATGGGAGAGAAAGAAGCCAACCTTGGGAAATAGTGTTTTGACTGTATCCTGTATACCGTAGGGCTGAAGATAAAAAGAACTGTATACAAACAAAGCTGTCTAGTTTGTAAATTTATTTCTGTCAAGATTATGGGTTGGGAATTCTGTCACTACTTTATTTGTATACTCGGGTTGAACAAACAAGTGAATATATTGTTGATAATGAGAGTCGAATTTCTCGCATCAGAGAAAAAAGTTAGAAATCAGGAAAGGGGAAGGCTAAACAAACCTCTGGTGCTAGATTGGAAGCATCAATATGTACTCATGTTTAGAAAAAAAAATTTTAGAAAAACCAGATCCTGGTTTCCAAATATCAATAAAGGGAATCAGAACTCTTTGGAGAAGGGGTTGATTCTAGAGTTGAGGTAGGGAAAATATAAGATGAGCCTGGAGCATCTGGTGGTGCCAGAAAGTTAGAATGTGCTATATTTTTTTTAAAAAGAGGGGTCAGGGCATTATCAAAAGGTCATAGACGTCAACCTGAAAGCACTTCCAATAGCCAAAGCTGGAACAACTTGAGCAACAAAATAACTATATATTAGTTTATAACCCAAAGAAAAAAATATCCATTAGTTCATACTGATAGAACTAACTGAATAGAGGAGTGATAGTTCTTTCTTATAGAAGAATTCCAATTAATAAGTGTAGAAGGCATGAGGGAAATAGAAAATCACCATTAAAACACACAATAACAATTGCTGTAGGCAGGATTGACTTATGGATGCTAAAATAAGAGCATAGTTTTAAACGGAAGCAGAGTATTTGCATAGCCCCAGAATATTTAGTAATTACACAGGGAAAAATAGTAAGTTTCATTAGAGAATTCTGACAGATACCACTTTAGCCAAGTAAGCAAGGTCAATATCACCAGTGTATTTACACTGGCATCATATGCCCCCTGATGATATCGTAGGGGCACGTATACACACAGGGATGGATTCGTTCCCAGTCTGCTCATGGGAAAACAGGCAAACCCAAATTGAAAGACATTCTTCTAAATAACTTTTTTCCCCACAGATTTTATTTATTTGACAGAGAGAGAGTACGCACGCACACGCACAAGCCGGGGGAGCGGCAGGCAGAGGGAGAGGGAGAAGGCAGGGAGCCCGATGTGGGGCTCAATCCCAGGACCCTGGGATCATGATCTGAGACAAGGGCAGACACTTAACTGACTGAGGCACCCAGGTGCCCCCCAAATAACTGACATTATACAGAATAATCTCAAAAGTGTCAGGGTCACAAAAGACAAGGAAAGACTAAGAAAGATTGAAGGAAACTATGGAGACGTGACAACTCTATGCAATGTGGGATCCAAGATTGGATTCTGGAATGGAAGTGGACATCAGTGGGGAAATCTGAATAAAGTTTATACTTTGGTCAATATTATTATACCAAAGTTAATTTCTTAGTTTTGATGAATAGTCTGTGGTTATATAAGATGTTAACAGATGGGGAAGCTGGGTATAGAGTATATAGGAATTCTCCACCTTTTTTTTTTTTTTTTTTGCAACTCTTCTGTAAGTCTAAACTTACCTCGAAATTTAAAAACAAAATGTTCAAAAAAATTTAGCTGACATGTATGAGTCAGCCTTCTCTTGTCCCTCATTTCTGGACATAGATATCTCTTCATACCTGGAATTTGGCTAGTCAGGGATTTACTTGGAAGACAGTGAGGGAAATTTAAATAAGGGTGGTGAGTAGAGGCTGGGCCCCATCTGTCCATCTTCACTGCTACTCCATCACGCCCCAGACACCTACTGCTCACCCATCTTGCAGCCTTCAGGATAGATTCTGGCTCCTCACAATGGTTCCCAAAGCCCCTGTGACTGGCATCAGCCCCTTCACCCCTTCTCCCTGAGCTGCTCCCCGTACAGGTCACAGTCCTTCCTAGTTCTCCAAAAACTCAGTGCTGTTTCATGTTTGGGGGGCTCTGCACAGGTGGTTTCATCTCCCTGGAGGGCGTACCCCTCCTCTTCATGTGCTTACATGTACTTTTCTTTGGAGGCTCAGCTTTTCTTTGTAACGGCCTCTAAGCAGCTTTCTCTGACACCACCCCTCACCAGAAAGCCGACCCTCCTTGACTTCCACAGCCCCCTTTGCCCTCTGCCATAGCCCCAGTCGCCTTGTGCTAGCTTTCTGTTCCCCCCATTATTAGACCATGTGCCCCTCAAGGGCTCTGTCGAGTCCCACTTTCCTTGTGTCCTTTACCAGTTAACCCAGTTAGGTAAGATGCTTTCTGGTTTGGTGGATTCCCTGTGGTGGGGGGCCAGAGCACCAAGTGGGATAGGGGAGATATTGTTAATTTCATCAGCGGCAAGCGGAAGATACACTGAGCCTCATGAGGGAATTTACCCAGTACAGAAATTATGTGGGGGGAAAAAAGAAATTATTTGAGAATGTTTAAAACTCCTTTAACTTTGTTGTCTCATAACTTACTAGTCAACTAGTTAAAAAGTAAAAAGTTAAGGAAAACTTCTTGGAAGAGGCTGATGTTTATAGAATCGCATTGTGAGAATGATGAATGACTCTGTAGCATTGCCATACTGCTTTACCAGGATTAAAATGGAGCACCAAGAAACCTCAGGCAGAGAATATTTGAGCAGAATCTTGAAGGCATAGACGCTCAGGCTTCTTACAAATTTAAATAAGTATTGATTTAATTGATTGATTGTAATCTCCACACCCAGTGTGGGGTTTGAATTTACAATCCCAAGATGAAGAATTGCATGCTCCTCCGACTGAGCCAGCCAGGCATCCCTTAAGAGCTTTTTATTTTATTTTATTTTATTTTTAGAGATTTTATTTATTTGACAGAGAGAGACACAGCGAGAGAGGGAACACAAGCAGGGGGAGTGGGAGAGGGAGAAGCAGGCTCCCCACTGAGCAGGGAGCCCGATGTGGGGCTTGATCCCAGGACGCTGGGATCATGACCTGAGCCGAAGGCACGACTGAGCCACCCAGGCGCCCCCCTTAAGAACTTTTTAAAAAACAACTCCCCTCCTCCCTCTCTCCAAACATGAGAGAGAGAAAAAGGAAGGAGGGAGGGGAAGGGAGGGAGAGAGAGAAAGTGTATGTGTTTATATATTTTTTCTTAACTATTTGGGAGGAAGTTAAAGATATTGTTCCTCTTTGTTTTCTAACATAACCAGAGCACTATTATCAAATCAGTAAATTTAACATGGCATAATACTGTAATCTAATTAGCAGACCTTATTCAAATTTCACCATGTGATTCAAAATCCTTTGTAGCAGTGTATTTTTTGTGATCTAGGAGCCAATCCAGGATCATGCATTACATTTAGCTTTTATGTCTCTTCCGTCTCCTTTAATCTGAAATGATTCCTCATCCTTTTTTTTTTCCTCGAATAACATTGTTAATTTTGAAGAAGACAAGTAGAATATTCCTCAACTTGGGCTTGTCAGTTTCCTCACAGTTACATTCAAGTTATGCATTTTTGACAAGAATGCCACAACAGCGACGTTGTGTCCTTTTAGTGCATTCTATCAAGAGCGCATGGTATAGCTTTGCCCTACTATTGGTCATGTTAACTTGAGTCACTTGATTGAGGTGATATCCCTTAGGTAAGGTGATGTTGCCAGATTTTTCCACTGTAAATTTTCTGAGTAGAGGCAACAACATGTGTGGAGGTAAAACTGTGTAAAACAGCATGACATGTTCAAAGACTAGCGCCTGGGTGGCTCAGTCATTAAGCGTCTGCCTTTGTCTCAGGTCATGGTCCCAGGGTCCTGGGATCGAGCCCCACATCTGACTTCCCTGCTCTGCGGGAGGCCTGCTTCTCCCTCTCCCACTCCCCCTGCTTGTGTTCCCTCTCTCGCTGTGTTTCTCTCTGTCAAATAAATAAATAAAATCTTAAAAAAAAAAAAAAAGATAGTTGTCTGTAGTTACAGTGTAATGTTTGTGGCAAGAGATGAAGATGGGGAACCCCAGAAGAACCAGATCATGGGAGTGTCTTGAATGCTAAGCTTTAGGGAGCTTGGGTTGAGTCCATAGACCAAAGGGAGCCACCAGTGGGTTTTGAGCAGGACTTTGATGTAGTTAGCTTTGTGTCTTACTCTCCTTTCTGTTTCTGGGTTTGGTTTGGCTGCCCAAGCCTAAGTGAGGAATGGTAGGTACATGAGTTCCAGAGCAGAAAAAGTATTTGTACTTCTTTTAAGCAGATAGAAGAACTATAGCTGCTGCCACTCAGACTTGGATAAGAGATACAGCAAAACCATTCCTGTGACCTTGCACCCAGAAGCCCTTTGTTTTTGTTTTTTTTCTAAATCAGTTCACTACAAGAAAGATTCTCAGCGCCGTTGAAAAACTTGCTCTTAGCTCAGTATAGCATCAAGGAACAGGCAAAGAATTAGAGGACCTAAACTAAAATTCCCCACTCTTGTCAGTTCTTCCCTGAATGGTCTTGAACAAATCCCTTTACCTCTCTGAGCTTCAGGTTTTTTCATCTCTAAACTACATAGATAATAATAATGTATACCTTCCAAGAATCAAATGTGATACCATATATGTGAATACATTATAAGCTTTAAAATATGATCCAAGTTTTTGTTTTAACAGAGGCACTGTGACACATTGTATTATTTCCCACACTTCAGGCAGTTTCATGCCATCTCCACAAATTTTACAGTCTTTGACCAAACCAG
The DNA here is from genome assembly GCF_003265705.2 of Callorhinus ursinus. Classification (NCBI taxonomy): domain Eukaryota; kingdom Metazoa; phylum Chordata; class Mammalia; order Carnivora; family Otariidae; genus Callorhinus; species Callorhinus ursinus. The sequence goes on from NW_027397086.1 coordinate 6,929,485, forward strand.
TACTATTGTTTATATTCTTTATTTTTTTAAAAAGATTTTATTTATTTGAGTGGGAGAGCAAGAGAGAGTGAGCACAAGTGGGGTGAGGGGCAGAGGGAGAAGCAGACTCCCCACCGAGCAGGAAGCCCGATGTGAGGCTTGATCCTGGGACTCTGGGATCCTGACCTGAGCCGAAGGCAGACGCCCAACCAACTGAGCCACCCGGGCACCCCTATATTCTTATTTTGTTTGTTAGTTAGTTTTTTAAAGATTTTATTTATTTATTTGACAGAGAGAGACACAGTGAGAGAGGGAACACCAACAGGGGAAGTAGGAGAGTGAGAAGCAGGCTCTCTGCTGAGCAGGGAGCCCTTTGCGGGGACCTGGGATTATGATCTGAGCCAAAGGCAGACTCTTAGCAGACTGAACCACCGAGATGTCCCAAAAACTGGATTTAGACCCAAGCTTGTCTAATTCTGAAATGTGTAATCCTCTAAGGATACCAAGGATGATGTCTGCTTTAAGGAAAAGGAACTTCCTGTTAGCCTTTCAGTTACCACAGGAACTGAGCATTATGCTTGGAACCCTCAACCCTGCCCCAAGAACTTTCTAGATTCTTCATGTTAATTTTTTTGGAAGCAGGTATATTATTTATATATGTATATATATATATACATGTATATGTGTGTGTACATATATATGTATATGTATATGTAGCAAAGCTTACTCTCACATGATGCTGTTAGCTTATCTTCTGTTGTTAACGTTGCCTCCTCCAAGCTAGCCTCCACAGCGGCCATCACAAAGATTTTTTGAAAATGCTGACCTGACCACATCCATCTCCTGCATTCCATCTTATCCTCAGCTTCCTCTGCTGAAGTCCATACTCTTACCCTAACATTAAAGGCTATCTATGATCTGGCCCCAGTTGGCCTCTCCAACATCCATCTTCATCTCTTGGTACTCTACACACAGGCACACACACACACACACACACACACACACACACACACAAATGAGTTGAGGGGGAGGGGCAGAGGAAGAGGGAGAGAGAGAATCCCAAGCAGGCTCCACATCCAGTGCAGAACCCTACACAGGGCCCAATGTCACAACCCCGAGATCATGCCCTGAGCCAAAACCAAGAGTCTGATGCTTAACTGATTGAGCCACCCAGGCACCCCTTTACTGACTGCTTATAGAGAGAGAAACGAATCAGACCAAAATTTTGATTAATTTAAAAAAAATTTGTTCTTCTCATCCTATAAATTAGACTCAAACTTAGCCTGGAAATAAAAAATACTTTCTTTAAAAATGGAAATATTCTTTCTATCCTTCTCTTCACATGCATCATCCTGTTGGGATATTTGTAACTGTGCACAGGACTATTAATAATGCTGTCACCTTTGCTCAGCATATTAAATGCATGCAGGGTGTGCAGTATGTGTCCATTGCCCTGGGGGCCCAGAAGTATCTGTTGCCTATGAGGTAGCCTGGAATAATGGAAAGAGTATATACTTTGGGTCCAGAGAGACCTCTGTTTTAATCTTGATTTCACCAATTATTACCTCGTGCTTTTGGCCAAGTAAGTTCTCTTTTTGTGCCTAGATTTCTGTGGGTATGCTTTTGACCGTCTTGACTTATGTTTCCTTCCAGCAATCAGAGAAGATGGCATGCCTGGAGGCCGAAATAAGAGCATTGGGCCCGTCCAGGTGAGTTCTAGGCCTCAGTCTTTCTGATCCATCTTGGAAGCCCAGTGCTTCCAGTGTTCCTGTAACTACTTAACCTTGATCTTCTCATCTCCTGTTGGGGGGGCAGCCATCTTGCTTTCATTCCCATAAAATTGCTTTTAGAGCCTGGTTATGAAAGTGCTTTGAAAATTTTAAATATGTAACATAATGATTAAAGCTCGTCTTGTGATTCCCTTAACCGTTCCCAAGGATATCACAGGAAGTGAACCCGATTCTGGTTCTGAACCATCCAGAGGATTTTTTATGTCATTCACTCAAGGTTGTCAATAACTTAGCCTGGCAGAAATCAGTAAGACTACTTTGCTGTTCAATGTCTCTAAAGATATATCAGCAGAAAGTTCATTGCCTTACTTGTAGAGTAGGAATGATAAATACCTATTCAGTCTCACAAATATTTAAATACTTACTGTGGGCAGGTCCTTTGTACTGTGAACTCAGTCTAGTGGGAGAGACAGATGTGTAAACAGACATCAGAGTATAGTGAGTGGTAACAGAGGATGCCCAGGGAGTACAGAAAGGAGGGACTTCTTTTTTTTTTTTTGAATTGGAGCCGTGGTTGGGAACTGAAGACATTCAGGAAGCCTTCCTAGAGAAGGTAAAGTTTGAATTGAGTCTTGAAGGAAAAGGAGGAATTAGCTATTCTGGGAAGGGTTGGGTAGCCAAATATCTTCTTATTACTGCTAGACAGAACAGACTTTAAAAAGACCACGAGATGAATCTTTAAGGAATCACAGGAAGTTGATGCAGTTAGGCTGGAGTGCTGGGCACAGGTAGTGGAGTGGCAGAAGATAAGGCAGATTCCTTGAGTTTGGAGTCTGTTCTCTAAAGAACAGCCTTCAGCTATCTTTGATTATAACTTCTTAGGTAAAGCCTTTGTAGGGCCAGCCTATGCCAACTTGTTCTTACTTTCCAACGGAAGAACTTCACAAAGGTAGAAAATTGGATCTGTTTATGGGCCAATAAGTGAATCCCTCAGCACACTAGTGAGTGTAAGACCATGCCTCAAGGATTATTGGTGTGGACCAAGAGACAACTACTAAAAGCTTTTAGGTAGAGAGAGAGACATGGTCAGATTTGCATTTTAAAAAGATCATGCTAGGGGCATCTGGGTGGCTCATTGGTTGAGTGACTCACTCTTGATTTCAGCTCAGGTCATGATCTCAGGGTCATGGGATCAAGCCTCACATCAGGCTCCTTACTCAACAGGGAGTCTATTGGAGATTTTCTCTCTCCCTCTCCTCCCCTGCCCCCCACCCCCGCAGTGCTCTCTTTCTTTCTCTAAAATAAATAAATAAATCTTTTAAAAAAGAAATTATAAAATTACAATTAAAAAAAAAGGGGGGTGCCTGGGTGGCTCAATTGGTTAAGCAGTCTGCCTTTGGCTCAGGTCATGATCCCAGGGTCCTGGGATTGAGCTCTGCATCAGGCTCCCTGCTCAGTGGGGAGCTGCTTCTCCTTCTCCCTCTACTGCTCCCCCTGCTTCTGCTCTCTTTCTCTATCTCTGTCAAATAAATAAAAATAAAAAAAGATCATCCTAGCAATAGAAATGATTTGTGAAGAGCTGGGTAAGTGTCTGTGAAACTGGGAGCAGAGAAAAAGCAGTTCAGAGGGTTTTACGGAAGTCCAGCCAAGAGATATAGATAGTGGTTTTAAGTAGAGCGATGATAGTACAATTTGAAGGGGAGAGAATTAGGTTCAAGAGAGATTTAATAGGTAAAATTGATAGGATTTATCCAGTTGAATGTGAGGGAATGAGAGAAAGACAGAAATTCATAGTTGTTTTGAGACATATGCTGATGAAATATGGGGAATTTCCTAGCACATATATGCACTCAGTCAGGCTGTGGGTATGTGCTGTGTTCATTTCTTTTTTAAAAATCAAACATTTTTTCAAAAACTAATGATGTAATATATGGTGATTAACATAACAATAAAAAATTTAAAAAATCAAACATTTTTATTCATGTTATAATAAAAATTAATTTATTTTGGTCTATACTCCTATGTGTTCTTTTGTGTGTGTGCAGCAGAAAACATATAACATGAAATTTATCTCCTTAACAAATTAAGTATATGGTACAGTATTATTTACTCTATGTACATTTTTGTACAGATCTCTACAGTCTTTTCATCTTATGACTGAAACTCTATACCCATTGAGCAACAGCTCCTTATTTCCCCTTTTTCCAGTCCCCGGCAACCACCATTCTACTTTCCCTTTCTAAGAGTTTGACTACTTTTGATACCTAATTTAAGTGGAATCATGCATTATTTGTTCTTCTGTGACTTCCTTATTTCACTTAGAGTAATATCCTCAAGGTTCATCCACATTGTAGCATATGCCAGGATTTCTAAGGCTGAATAATATTCTATTGTATGTATATACCATATTTTGTTTATCCATTCACCCATCAATGGATATTTAAGTTGTTTCCATCTCTTAGCCATTGTGAATGATGCTGCAGTGAATGTAGAAGGGCAGATATCTCTTTGAGATCCTGGTTTCAGTTCTTTTGGATAAATACTCAGAAGTAGGATTACTGGGTCATTTGGTAGTTTTTTTTAAATTTTTTGAGAAACCTCCATACTGTTTTCTACAGTGGCCACACCGCTTTACATTCCCACCCAGCAGTGCATTTAGGGTTCCAATTTTCTGATCTTCTGTGGTACTTTTTATTTTCTGTTTTTTCTGATAATGGCATTCTGGATAGTTGTGAGGGGATACCTCATTATAGTTTTGATTTGTGTTTTTCTGATAACTAGTGATATTGAGCATCTTTTCACGTACATGTTGGCTGTGCTGTTTACATGTCTTTGGAGAAGTTTTTTTTTTTTTGTATGTCTATTCAAATCTTTTGCCCATTTTTATTTATTTTTTTAAAGATTTTTTTATTTGTCAGAGAGAGGGTTGAGAGAGAGAGAGCACAAGCCGGGGGAACGGCCGGCAGAGGGAGAAGCAGGTTCCCCGCTGAGCAAGGAGCCTAATGCGGGACTCAGTCACCCTGGGATCATGACCTGAGAGCTGAAGGCAAACGTTTAACCTGCCGAGCTACCCAGGCGTCCCATTTTTAAATCAGGTTATTTGGGGTTTTTGCTGTTGAGTTGTAGGAATTTCCTATATCTCTTGGATATTAACCTTTATCAGATAAATGGTTTGCAAATATTTTCTTTCATTCTGCAGGTTCCTGTTGACTTTGTTGATTGTTTACTTTGCAGAAGCTTTTTATTTTTTTATTATTTATTTATTTATTTATTTATTTTAAAGATTTTATCCATCTACTTGACAGAGAGAGACACAGCGAGAGAGGGATCACAAGCAGGGGGAATGAGAGAGGGAGAAGCAGGCTTCCCGTGGAGCAGGGAGCCCGATGCGGGGCTTGATCCCAGGACTCCGGGATCATGACCTGAGCCGAAGGCAGACGCTCAACGACTGAGCCACCCAGGCGCCCCGTTGCAGAAGCTTTTTAGTTTGATGTAATTCTATTTGTCTCTTTTTGCTTTTATTGCCTGTACTTTGGATATCATATTCAAGAAATCATTGCCAAGGCCAATGTCAAGAAGCTTTTTCTCTGTGTTTTCATTTAGGACTTTTATAGTTTCAGGTCTTACATTTAAGTCTTTAATCCATTTTGAGTTGATTTTTGTATGAAGTATAAGAACAGAATCTAATTTCATTCTTGTGCATATGAATGTCTAGGTTTCCCAGTACCACTTGTTGAAGAGACTATTTTTTTTTTTAAAGATTTATTTATTTGACAGAGAGGGTGAGAGAGCACAAGCAAGGGCAGCAGGAGAAGGAGAGGGAGAAGCAGGCTCCCCGCCGAGCAGGGAGCCCGATGTGGGACTCGATCCCAGGACCCCGGGATCACGACCTGAGCCGAAGACAGATGCTTAACCATCTGAGTCACCCAGGCGCCCCTGAAGAGACTATTCTTATGTTGTCTTGTCAGCTTTGTCAAGATCTTTTGACTATGTATATGTGGGTTTATTTTGGAGCTCTCTGTTCTGTTCCATTGGTCTATAGGCCTGTCCTTATGCCAGTACCATACTGTTTTGATTACTGTAACTTTTAATATGTTTTGAAACCAGGAAGTGTAAGGCCTCTAGCTTTGTTGTTCTTTGTCAAGATTGTTTTGGCGATTTGGGGTTCTTTGGGTTTCCATATGAGTTTTGTGATTGTTTTTTTCTATTTCTGCAAAAAATGCCATTGGAATGTTGATAGGGATTGCGTTGAATCTGTAGATCAACTTGGATAGTGTGGCTATTTTTAACAATAATTGTCTTTTAATCTGTGAACAGAGGATGTCTTTCCATTTATTTATATCTTTAATTTCTTTCAGCAGTGTACAAGTCTTTCATCCTTTTAGTTATGTTTATTCCTAAGTATCTTATTCTTTTTGATAACTATTGTAACTGAGATTGTTTCCTTAATTTCCTTTCCAGATTCATTGGTAGTATATAAAAATGCAACTGATTTTGTGTTGATTTTGTATCCTGAAACTTTGCTGAATTCTTTTGTTAGTTCTAATAGTTTTTTGGTTTTCTATTCATAAGATCATGTCATCTGTGAACTGAGATAATTTTACTTTCTGATTTAGATGCTTTTTATTTCTTTTACACGTCTAATTGCAATGGCTAGGACTTCCTACAGTAAATAGAAATAGTGAGAGTGGACATTTTTGCCTTTTTCCTGATCTTAGAGAAAAAGCTTTTAGTTTTTCATCGAGTATAATGTTAGCTGTGGGCTTTTCATGTATGGCCTTTATTTGTAGTCATTCTTTTTATATTTTAGATGCAGTAGAAAGTTTATCTGTTGGAAAGAATTCTTAAGCATTTCCTGAATGAAAAACCTTCTTCAGCATTACTCAGTGTCTTTTGAGTACCCTTCTCCCACCATGGCAGGGATCTTCAGTCGCTTATGTCTCTAGACTTTATGTTCTCTCTAGAATGGAGGGAGCTGATGCTCAGAGAAACCTATTTCATCTGTCATTGTATTTGACTTTTTGATACTGAGCGTAAAATTTTCCTTTTGTCTCTTACTTTTTTAGGTAGTGTTAAGAAGAGAGAGCTGTGATCTCCCAAGTTCTTAACTATGTTTAATTATAATTAAAAATTAGGGGTAGAATTATGATTTATTGAGTACCTATTGTGCACTTCATCACTTTATCTTAGATTAACCTCTCAAGTCTGTCTGATTTAGTTCTGCACCCTAAGAGGAAGCCCAAACTACTAAGTGGGGGGTATTATCTTCATTTTCTATGTGAGGGAACTAAGGCTCAGAGAACTTGAGTGACTTGCCCAACAGTAAGCACCCAGTTAGGAAATGACAGATGAGATCTGAACCTAGATTCAAGCCCTCCTAATATGTTCCATCCCCTTAATGCATCAGTGACTGCCCAGTGTCCTCTGGGACCCATATGGAGAGACAGATGCAGTCCAACTTTGGCTCCCAGCTGGAATAATCTGGTTTATCAGGACTGGTTCTTTTCACCTAGCTCAAGTACTTTCATGCCCTCCAAGCTCTGGTATTGCTTTCACTGCCATCACTGAGGCTGCTTCAGTCAGGGTCTCAGTAGATGTCTTGTAGTTTGATGGTCAGGGTCTCGGTAGATGTCTTGTAGTTTGATGGTATCTTTTGTCTTTACATGTCTTATAAAATCTGAGATTTCAATGTGTTCTAAAGATCCCTAAGAGAAAAGGTTTTTTTGTTACATGTTATTGAAGAAAGACTACCCCTCTAATTCAGTATACAAATAGAAGTTTGTTAAGACCAATCACTCAACTTCTGTACCAGTTAAATGTTTCTTGTTTTCCCTCCAAGTCCTTTGTGCTGGCTGGCTTCCAATTCTAAGTGCCTCCTGTATTTATGATCAGAGCAACTCAAGGTTTCTTCACAGGCTGCTGGAACAAAGAGTCATGCAGGTTTAAGTCGGATAGACTTGAGAGAAAATGTCCTCCCAGGCTTTCTATAGGAACAAGAAATAAAAATTTATCTGGCCCTTACTCCTTCCTATTCACTCTCATTCTGTGCTGAGTTTAGCCAGTTAGGCTTCAACTCTGGGTTAAACACTTTATAGAAGATGTATTTATTCACTCCCTTCATGGTATGGTAGCTAAAGCCATGGACTGAATACTTGGGTACTTTGGCCTCTTCTTCAAACTCCTCCTGACACATGGGCATACAGTGTGATCTTGGGCAAGTCAGTTCACTTGTCTGAGCTAAAATTTCTTCTTATTTATTCTGTAGGCTTGGGAATATCTTTCTTACTAAGAAAATCTATGTGAAGTTTCATGGACAGTACTTAATAAGTGAACATTTGTTTATTTATCCAACATGCATTCTTTGAGTACTTTTTTCTGGATTCTATCATAGCCTTAGGTCTGATAGAGGATATTTTTATGATACATTACCATAAATGCTATAAAAATAACAATAATGATGGTGAAGATAGCATTGTCAACTTCCATAATTGTTGCTATGTGTTAAGCCCTTTTCTAACCATGTGATAATGTATTAACTAATTCAATCCTCACAACAATCCCATGAGACAGATACTATTATTTTCCCTACCACACAAATAATTTTTGTTCAGATTTTGAATTTAAGTTCAGATAGTTAAATGACTTGCCTAAGATTGTACAACTAGAAAGTAGCAGAGCCTGTATTAGAACAAAGGTGGTCTGACTCTAGAATTCATCCTTGTAATCACTGTGCTATTCTGCCTATCTCAGACTACACAGAATTAGAAGTGTATAGGAGAAGGACCTAAAATTTTGTCTAGGTAGTGATAGAAGGATTCACAAAGAAGGTGACATTTGAATTGGGTCTTAGAAGGCAAATAGGAGTTTGTTTTTCAATAGTGGTGTTTCAGGGGTAGGAAAGAATAGACTCAAAGAGAAAGAGTGTTGAAGAACGTGAAGAACGTGAAGACTTTGTGGCTTGAGAAGAGGGTAAATGGACAAGAGGAAGGCCATAGTGAGCTATGGTGCTGGGGAACAAGCAGCTGAGCTGTCCTAAGGTTAGTGAGAGACCCTGGAGTATGGAGATGGAGGAGAGGGAATCTGGATGTCTCTCTAGAGAGTTCTGGGAATCCTTGTGAGGTTTAAATAAATTCTTGGTCCTAAAGAAGGAACAGAGGATATCCTGAGCATCCAATCTAACATGTATCAATTCCTTGTCAAAGATATCAGAGGAAGAGATCGAAAGGATCATGTCTGGGCAGGAATTTGAGGAAGAGGCCAATCACTGGAGCAACCATGGTGACAGCGACCACAGTTCCCCTGGGAACAGGGCTTCAGAGAGCAACCAGCCCTCACCAGGCTCCACACTGTCCTCCAGGTGAGCTTCAAGGCAAACCCAGCATCATCTAGGGACCACCCAAAGAGTAGACCCACAAGGAGCGTCTGGGCTGGGTATTCCTGCCAGTGTGTCTCAGCCATTGTACCCTTGTTCCCTCAGTCTTTGGTGTAGGGGCCAGGATGACACAAAGCAGGATTTCACAGCCAACTTTTTGCTAAAGACATTGAAAATGTCAGCAGCCTTTTCTGCAGGCTTAATAAAATGATATAGCTGCTGTCTGTGCCCATACGTTCTTTACCTAACAGAATACCATTTTTAAATGTAGCTCTTTTCTCATATTTATTGCGGAAATGAAACAAACCACATTGACTATATTGAATTAAGTTCTCATTTCTCTGTCTCAGCAAGAGTGAAGATTTTCACTTTATAAATTTTAAGAAACTGAAAAATTTTAAGCTAATTAAATTTGCTATCATGGAATACCAACTTGGAGACTCTTGGTTCAAGAATGTTACCTTAAGTTAGTCGTTAGGTGTAAAATGTAGCCATCAGCTACCAGGGTGGATTTCCTTTTTGCAGAAATCTTTCTTATAGGAAAGGGATTGATGAACTTTTTCTCTAAAAGCCAGATAATAAATATTTTAGGCTTTGCAGGCCACACAGTCTGGGTCTCAACTACCCAGCCCTACCATTATAGTGCAAAAGCAGCCAGAGACTATGTAAGTGAATGAAAGTGGCTGTGTTCCATTAAAATTTCATTTACCAAATGGGCCATAGGCTATAGTTTGTCAACCCCTGTTACAGGAAATGCATCTAGGTAAAGCCAGGGGATTTTTGTTTTAGGTGAGAGAATGATTGGATTTCTCCAGGAAAGGGAAGAAGATAAGAATCTGCCTTTCTCTTGTTATTTTATTATAACTTTTATTCATTTGATTGTTCCTTTTTTGTTCCTTCCTTTATGTTTTGGGAGTTCTTGCCAGATTCCATGTCAGATTCCTTGCTAGGTGCTGGATTTGTTTTATGGCCTGGCAAGGCCCTTAGCCTGCTATGCCTTAGTTTTCCTAGCAGTAAAAAAATACATACCCCCACCTTTGTGGATTATAGTCTGTGAGTATCCATTAAAATCTCTTCAGATGTGACACCTATACAAAGAATTTATTCAACCACTCTTTATTTAGTACCTATTTTGCCAGGTCCTGGGTGTCCAATGATAAATCACACATACAGACACCTGCAGAGAGTCCCTGTCTAGTGGGGGAGACATGCATGTAACGATTAATTAACATCTTCCCTGATGAAGACAGACTGCATGGCCAAAAAACACCTTAGTCATCTTGAGCAGGCAGTAGACCTGCCATGGTTCTGCTTGACATGAGACTTTTCTCTTCAGTAGGTCTGTGGAACTAAACGGATTCATGGCATTCAGGGAGCAGTACATGGGGATGTCTGTGCCTCCACACTATCAATACATACCGCACCTTTTTAGCTATTCCGCCCACTCGCCACTCCTGCCCCCACAAGCTCGCAGCCTGGATCCCCAGTCATACAGTCTGATTCACCAGCTGGTGTCAGCCGAGGACCTGGAGCCACTGGGCACACCCATGTTGATTGAAGATGGGTGAGTGCCCCATTTACCCCTTGCAACTTCAAAATGATCCCTGCCCCACACCCACCTTCATCCCTGGCTACTAATACCCTAGGCTTTGGAATGAGTCAGGGGGGTGTTGAGTAATGACTCAAGCATCAGAGGACAAATCTGTTTATCTTTGAAGTCAGCAGTCCCTTGTTTTTCTCTTGAGCATCTTTTTTCAGAGTTGGGGCTGTTTATCAATTCTTATGGAATTGGGATTAAAGGACTTTTGTTTCTGCTTGGGCCTAGGTTAGCCAGGCCCTGAGGTGGTCTGAGTGCTTCTCTGGCTCTGAGCCAGAGATGAGCTCTAATTCTGGGAATAATTATACATCAAGTCCAGACTCATTAACAAGCCATTCAAGGCACTAACTTGTTGTGGACTGTCTGCATCCCTAGCAATGTGCCCATTAGTAGCCTGGTGCCATGTGCACTGTGTGCAGACCTGAGTGGGTGGAAGGAATACTCTTGTCAATCCTCTGTCAGCTCTACTAAGTAGATACTAGTTCAGCCTTTAGGCCCACCAGTTGCTGCACCCATTACTCCTTTGGCCTGAGGCCATAGGCTGTTTGTTATCAAGCTTAGACCCCCTGGGATATATCCTGAGATTTCTTAAGCTAGTCTCCAATATCAGAAGAGGAAATTCAAAGATCTGCTTACAAGAAGGCCACACAAAATCTTTATAAACCTGAGTGTGGGGGTGTGGAGATGAGTCATGCCAAGGGGTCTTGAGAGAAAGAAAACTGGGACCCTGTCTCATCCAGCCCAGAGATGAGAAATGCCCTGTTGCTTCCATTCAGCAGTAGTTTACAGGGGCTGAGCGACTTTAGTTTCTTAAGTCTCACCACCAGGGGGTGCAATGAGAGCAGGAAAATCTTCTGAACATGTTCTCTTCTCTTTCAGCCATATGGCCTCAGGCTCATTTCTGTGCCAGTCCCTGTATTGGGTGGGCACCAGATCCGCCCTACAGGAGCTCTCGTTGCCAAAACTAGTGCAGGAGTGATGGAATTTTCTCTAACACATGGAACATTAGTGGACACCAACATTAAAAGTCATGTTCCCTAATAAATTGCACAAATTTCCAAGCCTCCTTTCCTTTCTACAACCTTTTCTCACCAAACCCACCTCTCCAGCCTTGAGCTTGCTGCTGGCCCCAGTCCTGCCCCTTTATCATTAGACTCAGTTGAATGGAGCTGGAGACCCATGATCAAGGACAAGGAACCAACTGCTAGAGACCCTTTTTACTCTTAGGAGTACCCTTTCCCTGTGCCCCCCCATCCTCCCCCTCTGGCCACTGGAAGTGATTTTCCACTGTCCCTACCCCCAGGTATGCTGTGACTCAGGCAGAGCTGTTTGCCCTGCTTTGCCGCCTGGCCGATGAGCTGCTCTTTAGGCAGATTGCCTGGATCAAGAAACTGCCTTTCTTCTGCGAGCTCTCAATCAAGGATTACACGTGCCTCCTGAGCTCTACCTGGCAGGAATTAATCCTGCTGTCCTCCCTCACCGTTTATAGCAAACAGATCTTTGGGGAGCTGGCTGATGTCACTGCCAAGTACTCACCCTCTGATGAAGAACTACACAGGTAAGGGTTGTTGGTTGGGGAGGAAGTCCCAAGCAACCAAACCACCGTCATCCCTGCAAGGTGGGGATGGAGTGCCCCCACTGACCCCCTAGAGGATAGGAATTAAAGCCACACACAGGGCTGGTTTTGAATCCTTAACTCTGCCACTGACTAGCTTTGTAACCATAGTCAAGTCTCTGATTCCAACATTCTGAATTTATAAAATGGGATGATACCTGTACCTCCCCAACAAGGTAGTTATGAAAAATAAATGATACTGTGCAGCGAGCCTTAGCAGAGTGCTACACTATTATTATTATTATTATTATTATTTATCACATCTGGATTACTGAGATAAGAGAAAGTATCTGGGCAAAACAAAAACCTAAGCTCTAAACTTCATCTATAAAGTGAGGGGCTCTGAGCTATAGTTTACAATTCAAGAACAAGATCTAGAAGTCACTGTGGTACCTACTATATGCCAGGCACTGGGCTTGGTATTTTACATTACTGTCTTATTCTTTTCTCATAGCCTCTAGCATTATAGATGTTGTTATGCCTATTTTATGGATAAGAAAACTGAAGTTCAAAGAGACCTGCCCTTTAATGTTTTGGGTTTGAACCCAGAGCCTTGATTTGAACCTATGGCTGCCCAATGTCAAAGTTTAGGCTCTTTGACTGCATCTGAGATGCACTGAGGTGGTAAGAGCATGGGGCTAAGAGACCCAGCCGCTCTCTTCAGTGTTTACTGGCATAACTTCTCATCCTACTTGGCCAGGATCCTAATCTCCCTGTCTAGCACAGATCTTTCACTCACTTTGTTTTTTTTTTTTTTTAAGATTTTATTTATTTATTTGACAGAGAGAGATACAGTGAGAGAGGGAACACAAGCAGGGGGAGTGGGAGAGGGAGGAGAAGCAGGCTTCCTGCTTAGCAGGGAGCCCGATGGAGGGCTCGATCCCAGGACCCCGGGATCATGACCTGAGCCGAAGGTAGACGCTTAACCGACTGAGCCACCCAGGCACCCCTCACTCACTTTGAAGACCTAGAGCACATGGTGACAACTCCAAAATCAGGACAAGTGATCTGTTGATACAGCTTTTCTGGCTTATTAATTTATCATGTGAAAAATAAAGCTTAAATCACATTTAAATAGACATTTCAGTAATTCACCTTTATTGAACAATTTTTAAAAATGGAAGTCATGGGATTCCAGAACACCAAGAAAGAGGGGAGAAGAGGTATCCCCATCAATGAAAACTGGAGGAGATGGGGTATTAGCCCCCACAGTTCTCTACACAGGACCAAAGTGCCTCTCCTCTGTCACCCAATTGCCATGGAATAAAGACAGGCTAAGTGTTAGGCTGAGGCTGAAAGTAAAGCTCCAAGACCCTCAGGGGCCCTGTGCACAGCTGATGGAGGGAAGAGTCTGTGTGCTGACACTCTCCCCTGGTTTTCTAATATTTCCTTTTCAGTGATGCTTACTGGCTTCAGAGTTTTGAACCCAGCTGACACTTTGTCCTGTAAACAGAGCTATCTGATTTTGCAGATGACTGAACTCCCTGTTTTGAGCCTCTAATTCATTGTTTCCATCAAATTCCTATCTCCAGCTCCTTCATTCTGGGCCAACTGAGTGTTTGAATCGCAGTCTGCAGGTTTTAATATTGTCAGGGTTTGCAGAGCTGGCCCAATGAGTCCTGGCCTCTTTAATCGCCTAGAATCCACCAGTGCAGCCTGGAGCTGTCTACAAAGTCGGCCTATGGGCTCTAGTCCCTATAGAATGATGAGTTTTCCCAGGCCCTCTGCAGGTAGGTCGGGATCATTGGCCATGCAGGGTTCTTTGTGGCTTTGAGCTTCATAAAGCACCCCATCCTACTGTATCCAGTCCCTTGAGCCCCAAGAGCAAGGCAGAGGCTAGTAAATTAGTGAGGAAATGTTTATTTCTAGGAAGTCTCCTTACTGAGGAGAATGTAGAGCTGCACTGTCCAATATACTAACTGCTAGCCTCAGGTGACTTTTTAAATTTAAGTTAATTAAAATTAAAAATTCAGTCCTCATTTGCACTAGCCACATTCTACATGCTCACTAGCCACATGTGCTTAGTGGGTACTGTATTGGACAGTGCAGATATAGAACATCTCCATCATCTCAGAAAGTTCTTTTGAACAATGCTGATTCTAGAACATGTATTAGTTCTGAGGATAAGAAATAGATGTATTGTCAGGACTTACTGCTCCATGCAAGAAGCATATGGAATCCTTCCATGGGTAAAACGAGTTAAACTTCAACACGTTAGTTCTGATTCCATGCCCATGTACCTAGGACCCTGTTGTGTGTGTCAGAGGGAGGGGAGTTGGGATTGAGATGGTGCAGACATGGTTTCTGACTCTGAGGTGAGAGCCCCTATTCTTGGCTTAGGGGATTGGGAGACAAATAGAAACAGATAACAATCTATAAATCAGGGAGATACTGGTGGAGATCGAGGGGTATATGAGGGACTGTGTAAGCACAGCCAAGGGAGTAAGTACCTCTACTTGCATAATCAAGTAATGCTTGCCAGAGGATAAGACATTTGAGCTGCATCTTGAAGTGGGTTTTTCTAGGTAGATTATAGAGAAGAGGAGGAAGGCAGGAGATAAAGTCCTAGAAGTTAGAGATCCTAGGTGGTTGGTTTGTGCAGGGAACCCAAAGCAATCCCGTGGATTAGGGTATAGAGAGAATTTATCTGAGAGACAGAAATGAGGGGAGAAATGACTGGAGAAGAAGATAAAAAAAGGCAGATCATGAAAGTATTCAAATGCCAGTCTAGGGGCCACCTGGGCGGCTCAGTCGGTTAAGCGCCCGACTCTTGATTTCGGCTCTGGTCATGGTCTCGGGGTCCTGGGATTGAGCCCCACATTGAGCTCCCCACTCAGCGGGGAATCTGCTTGTCTCCCTCTCCCCCTGCTCGCATGCACATGTGCACTCTCTCTCTCTCTAAAGGAAATAAATCTTAAAAAAAAGATTCATTAAATGCCTATCAAAAGAATTTGTGTTATATTATGTAAATACTATTAAATCATGAGATGTTTTTATGTGGGGCAATTACATGGTCAGGTGTCATTTTAGAAAGATCCCTGTGGCTGTAAAGCTCAAGATGGATTGGCATGGACGACACTAGAGGATGGTGCTGGGTAGGAGGTTTTTCCATAACCCAGGTGAAAGGAAACAAGGCCTGGACAAGGCAGCAGTGTCTCTGGGAATAGAGAGGGCTGCACAGAGTTACGAGATAATAAGGAGGTATAGTCAGTGGGACTTCAGTGAGGCAGAAGTTGGGGATGCCCAGGCAGGTGAGTGCCAATTCTCTTAGCCACGATAATGGAGCCTGAGAAGAACAGGCTAAGCGATGAGCCACTCTGAGTTTGGTTTGGAGTCTGTTGAGCCTGAGACGCATGAGCCTGAGAGCCCAAGAGGTCAGAGGACAAGGAAGTATGAGAACCTCTGGAATCGGGTACATCAGAGTAAAGCATTCCTTACCCTGCTAAAAACTGGGGTGTGGAGTCTGTAATTGGCCATAGCTCTTTTCTACCTTGCCTGCTCCTGCATTACTCCTACTCCCCCAAAATGCCTTTACTTTTTCACGACTCTTGAGTGCAAGTGAGTTCCTGCTGTCATGAAAAGGCTTTTCCCTGATGATACATGACCACCTCCTTTTCTCTTCTCAAATATTGAATCAAATTTATGGTACCCATTTTCCTTAATCAGGCTGTTATCAGACAGTGAGCTGGGCGAATTTGATTTAAAGCAGATTGTAGCACCAGCCAGTGACTGCTCCTGGCCCTAATCAAGACTCCTTCACTCTCAAGAGAAGATGCCTTGCACTAGATGGGCTTTAATGGGCACTTCTATCTCATGAACACTAGCTCCATTTCTGCCAGATCTCTGGAAAGTTGCCTCCCAGCTTCTCTGCTCACACCCTAGCTGTAAGGTTCAAGAAACAATCTTTTCTTTTTGTTGTGATAACAGGAGCAGTGATGATGATGCCATTAATAATGATAATAGCTAACAATTATAGACTGTTTATTGTGCCAAATTCCATCTCAAGTGCTTTACAAACATTTGGTTAGTCCTCACCACCACCCCAAGCGACTGCACTGATGTTATCCTTGTTCCACAGATGAGGAGCATGAGATTCAGAAAGGTGAAAAAATTCAAAGCTACAAACCTAGAAAGAGATGAAGTTGAGATTATCACCTAGATCTGTTGTGCTCCAAAGCCCAGAATCCTTACTATTACCCTCTACTAAATTATTTAGCCTTCTAAAAAGTTCAACTTTCTGGAATGTGTCCTAGAGTTGCAGTCTTACTTTCAATCTTGGAGTGTTTACATGGATGCTGAGATGACAATTCCTTTAAAGCTGATGACTGCTCCTGGGGGTAGGTGCACTTAGCTGAATGAAAAAGAGACAACTGGGCCTCTCAGCCCCCTTAATGGGACATAACTTACATAGTGTCAGCTTCAATTGCTGACTGAATGGTCCAGTGGTTTGGGGGATCCTGGCAGGAATGTTTTCTTTGTCCCAGCATGCTTGTGTAATGGGAACCTCGAAGAAGAATGGGTGTGTTTGTCCAACTCTCTGGTTTTAAATGCTGATAATTTGCAGACAGGGAATACAGGGGCGTTAGAACTGTGGAGTGGGCAGATGTGGAGGAGGCACGGCTGCAGGAGAAAGCAGGCCCATGGAACAGAGAACAATTTGTTTATCAAGGGGTGGGATGCGGGGTGTGGAGGAAAGCTTTGCAGTTGGGCTGTGGAGACTGAGTGGGGGCACTGGGCTGGCTGCCAGCCCCCCCCACCACTGCCAGGGATCCATGATGGTTGCCTGTCCTAGGAAATGTGGGAAAGAAGGTACATGCTGTCCCCAAGAGAAAGGGCAGATTTGAGACATATGCTCATGCCAGGCACTTGGGAGCTCCTTTGTGTCCCTCACATCAAGACTCAGCCAGCAGTAAGTTCACCGCTGCTGGCTGGGGGTCTGGCTGATAACCACACACCTGCAGGTTCTGCAGTGCCAGAGGGAGCACTTGGGGCAAGCGGTTGCTGATTAAGGGAGAGAACGTTATCTTTGTTTGCTACACTGCTCGGCCACAGACAGATGCTGGCATTGCCGCTCTGCCTGCGTCCTCCTTTTTGATGCTGTACCCCATTTCCTCCCCACACCACCCCCCCAGGCAGATACTAGAGGGAATTCTCAGTCAAGACCTTTTTCCTCGCAAGAACAGAAGTAGTCATCAGAGTCCTGTGATGAGGCGTGCTCTTCACTCCCAGGCCCACTGCCTCCTGCATGTCTCAGCATCATGGAGGCACTGTAGCAAACCCTACACCCGACTGAGTTGGGCCCTGGGCTGAGTCGCTGTGGGAACACAGAGCTCCTGAGGTCCCCTGTGGTGGCATGAGGTAGCCTTTCCCAGTTCCCAGTTAAGAACAAGATAGGGAGTAGACAGTGTAGTGCTGAGAAAGTGAGAGGCTTGGAATTAGAAAACTTGGGTTTAAACTTTGGCCCCACCCCACCGCCACTCATTTGCTATGCAGCTTTGGGCTAGGCAAGATGCTCTTCTTTTGCTTCCTCATCCCTAATGTGCAGGTGATCTTACTTATCTCACAGGTTGCCAGGAAGGTAAAATGTGAGAATGCAGTAGGGGCACAGTAAATAACCTCTCTGAGCTTTGTTTCCACATGTGAACGAAAAGGGCTCTAATACCAATTTTGTAGGTTTATTGGGAGTATCCTGTGAAATAATATGTGTAGAATATTTAACAAAGTAACTGGCAAGTAGCAAACACTCAACAAAGGATAGAATGGTAGATAAGGTTAGTATAGAAGTTATTCAGTATAAATTTGTCTATCAGCCAGTTTGGGGAAGTATTAATAAAGTTGTAAAAGCCATTGTACCAGGCACAGAAATGGAGTCAGCCCTCATTGTTCAAACAAGCGGATGGAGGGGGCGCCTGGGTGGCTCAGTTGGTTAAGCGACTGCCTTCGGCTCAGGTCATGATCCTGGAGTCCCGGGATCGAGTCCCGCATCGGGCTCCCCGCTCAGTGGGGAGTCTGCTTCTCCCTCTGACCCTCTTCCCTCTCGTGCTCTCTATCTCTCATTCTCTCTCTCTCTCTCTCTCTCAAATAAATAAATAAAATTAAAAAAAAAACAAAAAACAAAAAACAAGCGGATGGAGGAAAGAAGCCCCAGGCCGTGATGGGGCTTTGAAGCAAAGGGGTCAGGCTCTAGCGATGGGTAGCTGCTCCTGTAGCTCCCTCTGGTGCTTGACAAGTGGAGATGCCACAGATGCCTCTGGCCCCCCAATCAGAGCCCGGCTTTCCCCCCAGGAAGAGAAAATGTGCCGCTTGCCCAGAGACCAAGCCTTTGCAAAGCCGTCAGAGTCGACACAGAAGGCAGTCGAGCCCAGACAGCAGTAGTCCGTCCCTAGGTGTTCAGGACCCTACCTGGGTAAGGGCTTCTTGCCTGGCGTAGGGCTGCGGTATTCAGATCTGAACATATCACCGGGAAGTAGTCCCAGAGCTGAGCGTCTTCTCTCCTTGACTGAGCTGCATCTAAGGCCTATCTGGAACTCTCCCTAGTCCACTCCTAGAAGGGCAGAGGCTGAGCCTGACCCCAGCTATTATAAACTCTAGCTTCCCCATTAAGCTTTTTAAAGCCTTCTTGGTTTGGTGGTATCTCCACCTCTGGTATGAGGTATTCCCCACTGTGACCCAGAGTATTAGTCCCCTAACCTGGGGCTCCTTTTTCTGAAACTTGGTCTTTCCCCGTGGAGCTTACTTCTAATCCAAAGAAAGGAGCATGGTCCGCATTGAGTCTTAACTGCTACAGTATGATGCTGCACTTAGATATCGGGAAAACCAAGGGCTTGGGAAGTTAGACTAGGTTCCAAGTTCTAGCTCTGCCACCAACTAGCTGTGTGCTTGTGGACCAGTCCCCTCTGCTCTTTGAACTTCAGTTTCTCATCTATACAGTGGTAATGATAATCTCCCATAGCTCATAGAGCTGAGAAAATTAAATGAGAAAGTGCACATAAAGTGCCCAGCATGGAGACTGGCATGGCATGGAGGTTCAGTTAATGTTTCCCTTCCTCCCTAGCTAAAGTCAGGGATGCCAGTAAAATTTCTCATTGTGCATAACCTCAGCCCTGCTGGAAACAGTAAACCTAAAAAATATAATCATCAGCTTTTTCTTCACCATGGCAGAGGCTCAGAGTCACCATGGCAGCTGACATTGATACTGGAGGCTGCATCTCAACAATAGCAGTATCTTAATAATGTCATATTTTTCCACATTTACATTTCATACCGCCTTTGGCTCTTGTTACCCCAAGCAGGTAAGTATTATTATTTTACAAAAGAGAACCTCAAAACTTAGAGAGGTCAAATGATTTTCCCAAGGTCTTAAAGCTTTCATATGTTGGAGCTGGATTTGAACTTAGATTTGATTGACCCCACCTCACCTTAGAAACAGCGGCTTATATGAGCTGCCTTGCCTCTAGACAAACCATGGATCTACCTGTCCTTCCTAATGATTCTGGATTCCATTTCCCCTAAGCTCAGGCTCTTTTCTATCTTAGATGCCTTAAAGAGCTGTAGGAGACCTCTGTCTCTTCCCTTCTTTAACCTCCACTGGTATCAGAGCCCACTCACACCTCTGTCTGTTCCCCAGATTTAGTGATGAAGGGATGGAGGTGATCGAGCGGCTCATCTACCTGTATCACAAGTTCCATCAGCTAAAGGTCAGCAATGAGGAGTATGCTTGCATGAAAGCAATTAACTTCTTAAATCAAGGTAAGTAGCTGGAGGTGAGAAAAGGGGATTTTTTTTTTTTTTTTTTTTTTTTTTGCTGGAGAGCAATTTCCCTCATGTTAACACACACCACCTCCCACCCCTTTGCCTTTAGGACTGTCACACAGAATCTGTCACACCATGTGGGTACCAATCCTAGAAGGCCTGTGCTGTCCTCAGCCTGCTCCTCTATAGCGCAGCGCATGCTTTGGATTTTTTTCTTCAAACCTAAATGCCACAGTCTCTATAACTCATAGAGGAAGGAAGAGGATTCGCTTTGTTTAGTCAGTTTTAATGCATTTAAACACAGACGCCAAGGACAGTACATGCGTCATTTAAAATATGTACCAAGTTTACCAGCGGCTGAAGAAGAGCAGGGTGACTGATGAAACTACTGGAGATAAGACGTCTATGACAGGCTGGCAGTGGTTCTGATGGCCTCTACAGGGCAGAGTGGGGGGTATACAAAAACTCACACAATGTGGGGCGCCTAGGTGGCTCAGTCGTTAAGCATCTGCCTTCGGCTCAGGGAATGATCCCAGGGTCCTAGGATCGAGCCCCACATCGGGCTCCCAGCTTTGCGGGAAGCCTGCTTCTCCCTCTCCCCCTGCTTGGGTTCCCTCTCTCACTGTGTCTCTCTCTGTCAAATAAATAAATAAAATATTAAAAAAAAAAAAAACACCTCACACAACATGTATCAAGCATGGCTTTTAATTAGAAGAGTGCTAGATGTGGTTTATGTGGAGTATTACCTGCAAAGTGGTGCTTGGTAGCTGCTAGGAACTGGAGTATGGAGAATTTATATTCTCTTTTTTCCAAAGTAGCATGAGTGCTCTGTTCTCATGGTGGAACTGGACTGTTTTGCTTCCTGTGACATTGAAATTGCTCTGTTACTGTATTCAGTTTCCTAGTCCAGAGACTTCTGAGCCCCTCCTCTTTGAGTACTCTCCCTGCTGCTTCTCCACTATTCATTCATTTATCTTCTCCATTCATTTATCTGCTGTTCCATGTACCTCCCCTAGATCAGGCACTGTGTTGAACATTAAAGACATTAAATAAAATAGATCCCAGGTCCCTGGCTTCAAGATGTACACACTCTAATGGCACTTGACACATTACTTGAACCTCAGATTGGGGGGGATCAGCAGCAGCTACTTGGAGGAGAAATCTGAGCTGGGCCTCAAAGGTTGGGTAAGATTTATATAGAGAATATTTATATCCTATTTTATATATAAATTATATAGATAAGTTATATTTATATTTTATGTATAAAAAGGAGTTGGTATGTGCATGTATATATACACACATACATATACATTATATATAAATAAATGAGAGAGAGAGAAATCTATATAGAAAAAGCTAGAGTGACAGCCCAGGTAGAATAGTATGAGCAGAAGCACATAGGAGACCATGTGTGAGTATGTGTAGGTATCGGCAAGCTTTCTGATTGGCTCCAGCAAAGGGCCAGTTTAAAGATACTGTGAAGGATATATTGTGAAAGTTAGATTGCTCAGTCAGTTGTTCAACATCAACTGGTGCCTGTTTTGTGTCAAGCCCTGTGCTGGGAGCTGTGTAGGAAGTTGAGAAAGATACAGCCTAACGCTCAAGTGTCTCAGTCTAGTGACTATCCTTTATAATATTTTTCCTTCTTTATCTGATTTCTCTTCCCTTATCCAGAGTTTTCTTCCCCCATGATAGAAAGAGAAAAGATCTCCTGTTGTGACAGTGTTGTATAACTTTTAATCAAAAGATGCACATATTCAAGGAGCTGGTGTTTCTTCCACAGTAGAAAGCCCCTCCTTTTCCTGTGTGTTTTTTTCACAGATATCAGGGGTCTGACCAGTGCCTCACAGCTGGAACAGTTGAACAAGCGATATTGGTACATTTGTCAGGATTTCACTGAATATAAATATACACATCAGCCGAACCGCTTTCCTGACCTCATGATGTGCTTACCTGAGATTCGCTATATTGCAGGTAACATTCTTGGTGCTGGGCTTCCAAACCTTCCTTGCTTCTCTTAGCTTGTGAAAGAAATGAGACAAGTAGTGTTTTCAAGATGCTCATTCCAGGCTCATAACCAACTGCATAAAAGAACTATGACCATTGCCCTCAGAAAAATTATATTATAATGAGAAGTTTGTGTTTTCTTTGTAGGGAAGAGAGTCTAACATTTCCTGAGTGCCTATCATGTGCAAGGTGCTTTGTGGCCTTATGTTGTTTAATGTCAGAACAAACTCTGCAAGGCTGGTTGTTGGTGATATTTATGGTCCTTCTATGGATGGGGAAACAGGCTCAGAGTTTCTCAAATTAACTTCATTTCCTGAATATATACTAAATATATACTTTAAAAGGGTATATTTTATGCTATGTGAATTAATTATATCTCCATTTTTAAAATTAACTTCATTTCATAGAATTTCTTAGAGATTTTTGGAAATCATTCATTTAAAGCAATATCTTTAAAATAATTCGCAAGAATCCTGCCTTTGCCAAGGAAGTTTTGTTGTTACTGCTTTGTAGTCTTGACCCCCTTCTGAGCTTCTTGACATTTAAATAGGTCCATTCCAATATGAAATCCTGGGTTTTGTTTTTACTATTGTTTTAGTTCTTCTGGTAAAGATTCTTGTATATAGTAATCCAGCACACACTGAGGGAAAACTCAGAAATGTGACCTCTAAGATAAAACTGTTTCTGTCAAATTTAGCCGCCCAATTTTGAAGGAAAAAATTTTCAGTCTGACGAAGGAATTTTTTTTCTACTTTTTAGACCTAGATAGTCTAGCTGATCTGAACTGGACCTAAAATATTGGAATTTTAGGGGTGCTTTGATAGTTTATGGCTCAGCATTTCCAAATCTATGTTTTACGGAATAAGATATTAATCAGATGCTCTCTGAAATAAAGGGAAGTCAGTAGTTAATACCCCACTCTCCCCCAGCGCCCCCACAGAGCTGGATTCTCAACTCTGGCAACATTTGAATCACCTGGGAAGCTTTTAAAAAATATCTGTGCTTGGATTGCACCTGCAGAGATTCTGATTTAATTGGTAGGGAGTGGGGCCTGGGCATCAGTATTTTTTTAAAACTCGCTAGATGACTCTAAGGTACTGGCAGGGAGAAGGACAGCTTCAGATATTTTCAAAGGATATTAGCACACTGAATGCTCCGAGAAACCTTCCAGTAAAGAAACCTGTATACCTTTCTTAACCCCAAATTTCTCAAATTTATTTGCCCCTGTGACCAGCCCCCTCCTTTTTTTTCCAGTACTTTTATTAATCCATTATACTATTCTAAAGAACAGAATGCTAGAGAATCTACCAGGGGAAAAAAAAATAGGATATGTTTCTCAGGGTATTTTAGCTCTAAAAGAACATCTAGGAATACCTTTCAGCTCGTTTCCTCATCTATAAGATGGAGATAACAAGTAATATCTATTACATGGAGATACTGTGAGAATTAGATAATGCATTTTTTTTTAAGATTTTATTTATTATTTGACAGAGAGATAGAGAGCACAGGTAGGCAGAGGGGCAGGCAGAGGGGCAGGCAGAGGGAGAGGGAGAAACAGGCTCTCCGCCGAGCAAGGAGCCCGATGCGGGGCTCGATCCCAGCACCCTGGGATCATGACCTGAGCCGAAGGCAGACGTTTAACCGACTGAGCCACCCAGGCGCCCCTAGATAATGCATTTAAACAGTTAGCACAGAGTAAGTAGATGATAGCAATAATTATAACCTGAATCATTACTGGACTCTCTAGGGTACCAAAATGGGTCTGGGTATCAGGATGTTAGCATAGTTTGTCTGATACTCCTGTCTTTGTGATACTCCTGGCACTTTCTCACTCCAGTCCCTCAAAAAGGGAGCATTCTCCCTTCCCCAGCCTAAGGAGGCAGACACACCTGGAGTTAAGAAAGGTATACAGGTTTCTTTATTGGAAGCTTCCAGTAAAGCCACCACTAACTCTTCTTTTCCTGCCTTGTTACCAGGAAAGATGGTGAATGTACCCCTGGAGCAGCTGCCCCTCCTCTTTAAGGTGGTACTTCATTCCTGCAAGACAAGTGTGGGCAAGGAATGACCTGTTCCCAGCGCCCCTCCTCAGGCCAACCACAGCGCCTTGGGTGGGCAGGACAGGCTCCAGAAGAAAGAGCCAGAGAGACCAAGATGGAGGCTGTGGAGCAGTGTTTCCAGTTGCCTCCATAGCAAGAAGAGTTTTTGTTTGTTTGTCTGTTTTTTTAACCTCATTTTTCTATATATTTATTTCACGACAGAGTTGAATGTATGGCCTTCAACATGATGCACATGCTTTTGTGTGAATGCAGCCGATGCATTTCCTTGCAGTTTACAGAATGTGAAGATGTTTAATGTTATAGTGTTGTCATTGTTTAGAGATAGTTCTTTTGTATTTTGAGGGAGAGGGTGGGATGGGGCTGAGATGAATATTTCCATAATGTTGACAAAGACGACTACCTCAGTGGAAAGGGAGGGGTGTGACCATCCCTACTTTTTCCACATGTTCTCAGCAGACTCCTACATTAGTCTGTCAGAGAGCAAACTGCCTTTTTCTAGCCACAGAATTGCCAGGTAAAAGTAAAAGAGCACACCATAAAGGGGCAAAGTGGTATTGGGAGGTTTATTAAGCAAAGTGGGTGAGACATTGGAAACAGGGCAGGAGATGAGGATTTAGCCATCTCTTTTCTTTGGAAAGCATGATAGTTGAGGGAGTAGGGTACAGTGACCAAATCTATGTTAGATATCCTCCCTCCAAGCAACTCTTCAGGGAGAAGGGTTTCTGTTCTCACACCATGCTGTGGGCTCCCCCCACCCCCACCGTCCAAACCACCACTATTAGTTTCTGCCACTGTCAACTTTTTATCCACACATGGTCCTGGCAGTAAGTTAATTCTTGGGACTTGTCTGCCAGCTCCCTTGGGGCTCGCAGCTACCTAGTGTCTACCTGGATCTACCAAGGTCTGCTTTCCTGAGACTCCTTGCCTCTCTCCTATAAATTTTACTTCCTATTGGCCCTTTGAAAAAAACAACTGAACAAAATGTCATGCTCTGAATCCTGGTGCCCACTACTGATTTATTCTCCTTTCACCTTGCTTTTTTCAAAGGTTAGTGGGACAAAGGCCAGACTGCTAAAAGAACAAACACTCTTCCTTTCCCCGTTCCTCCCCTCACCCCATCCCGTCTCATTCTCAGGACTGAATCCAAAACCTGCAGTCTTTTATACAGTGGGAAGGACCGTTCACCCATCCGCTGAACAGAAGTTTTGCCCCTTCATTCTCCTCCCAAGTTCTCCTAATCTCTCCAAAATGAGACCAGGTTTCCTTAGAACAGAAAGCCCAAGTACCGGAGTGGCCCACCTGCCCGTTAGATTATCAGTGGCCTGGCTGACCAAGGCCTGG
Source organism: Callorhinus ursinus (assembly GCF_003265705.2). Taxonomy (NCBI): domain Eukaryota; kingdom Metazoa; phylum Chordata; class Mammalia; order Carnivora; family Otariidae; genus Callorhinus; species Callorhinus ursinus. The sequence goes on from NW_027397086.1 coordinate 6,954,935, forward strand.
AGGGCTGGAGTCCAAAGCACCTGGAAGGGGAGGGGGGCCTGAAACTACCTCATGTTCCTAAGGGCCTGGCTGCCCCCCTCTGCAGATACAGCCTGGACCTCCTGTTCTTTCACTACCTACCCTACCGAGTTCTGGGAAGTATTCCTTACCCTCTTGGCTTTGGCCAGTGGCCACACCATGTCTATCTTAGAACTCTTTCAGGTGCTTTTCCTTTCTCTGCCTTACTATAGCAATTGTCCCTGCCCATACCCAGGTACCTCCCACAGCCAGTGCAGCAGACAGACCACTTTAGCTGGGTGCCTCCCTGGATGGACTTGAGGGGCCTACAGCATTTTGTTTTGCCTGTTTAGTCAAAGGCCGTTTGCTCTCTTCCAACCCGGCCTAGCAAATTTACCTAGTGGGCCACCACATTGTGTGCATACCAGGTAGTCTGTGTCGGATTATAATTTTTTCTTTCCAGTGAAATGTTACGGGTACCAGCAGAGTGATGACTTTGTCCCTTGATGGGTCTAAAACTCAGAGCATTACTCCTTAATGCCATTTCCCCAGCTGCTCTGAGAAAGAAAAAAGAGACACGTTCCTCAGGAAAAGCTCCAACCAGAATGTTTTTCACATGTTGATGGGAAGATTTTTGTGTGTGTATCTGTTTATTTCTAAGTTCACAATATTTTTGTTTCCCTGAATTTTTTATTTAACCAACTAGATCACATTCTTTGGCTACAGGTCAGACTCCGAGCGGCTTTCCTCAAGATAGGGGAGGAGACACATATCAGAGTCCCCTTCTCCAAGACTGCTCCTGTGTGCAGTATCTTTCTTTGCTTAGACCTCTATCTCTCAGATTATTATTATTTTTTGAAATTGCTTTTCTCTTAAATTAAGCATTTTCCTGGTTGTGTTGGGTATCAAAGGAAATTGTTCTCTGACAAGACAAGAACATGTCTCTCCAATAATGCAGCATTAAACAGAGTAAGTTGTTAATTTGTGGAGTGGGGGAAAGGTTCTGCAAGTTGCCATTGTACAAATCCATTTTTACAAATGTTTGCAGCAGATTCCACAGAACAAAGAGCCCATTCTTTGCCAAGAGCCCTGCAGAATCTCTGAGCCAAGTGGCCGTGTGTTCCAAGCCGGAGCCTGACCTGTGGACAGCCTTTAATGTCTTCTGCACCCAGTCCTTTTATGACGTGGGCTTTTTTTAAACAGGGTAAAGTGAATGTGTTGCATTGCGAACTCAGGTATTATGAGGAGAAGGTAGGAGTGTAGCTAGCAGCGTGGAGACATTAGGTCAGCCACTAGATGTATTTGTGAATTTGGTTTGAGGGACACACAGAAAGGTTGGAGGGGGAGGTTTGATGTGTTTGTTTTTTGCCTTTCTTCCCATAATGTTTGGTTAACAGGTAGCCTTTTTGCTAGTGGAAGAAGAAAAAAGTTGTGCATGTTGTCTCTAATTCCCCTCTCTTCTGTCCTCTCTCTGATCCCCTGCTACCAACAGTGCTCACTTTGAGTGAGAGTTTTTCCACCATAAAAATATAACCCTGAAAGCTGTGTGGTAAAGAAGAATCCTACCTCCTTGCACTGCATTGAAACACACAGGCTTTTCCTTTCCTTTCCCTTTAAATGTTTTCTTGACCCAAGACAAAAGTTTGGAATCTTGGAACTTCACCTACAACTTATGCTCTCTGGCTCCTTTGTAGAATTTTGGAGTCTTTCACAAGGTTCGGTGGCCTTGCCCTTAGTCTGAAGAAACTCCCCAGAACCTGTCTCAAAGCACTCCCCCTGGCTCAGAGGACACCCAGCCCCATGCTTAACACATAATTGAGGTGGGAGAACCTCCAGGGATAGAAGGCAGCATGCGGGAACCTCCTTGTCTTGTTCCCCAGAAGCAGAGGATGGATAGAGGGAATCTAAGGGTCTCCACAGCGTTGCTGACAGTCACCCGCTCCACATTGACCTGCCTCTCACCTGCCACCCCTTTTCAGGGATGTGACTGCCTGCCATGGCCAATATGTTACCAGGTCCTTAAAACCCTGGGCTCTCTGAGCTGCCTTGCTCTGCGCCCCATTTCCTACCTTTGTTTGTTCTTGATTTCCTGGGGGAATGGGACAGATGGAGACAGATGGACAAACCCAGCATGGGCAACATCTAAGCCATGCCCAAGGTTGGCCAAAGTAAGGGGACCCTGGCCTCCCAGGAGGGCAGGAAGTTCAGCAGTGGTTCCAAGTCTTTGGCTCTGGGCCCCTGGTCTATGTCTTTTTCCTTGTTGCTTTTTAAAATTTTGCAATTATTTTCAGAAATCCAGTCTTTTAGATTCAGCTCTTTTATTAAACTTTAAATTTTTCTTTGATTTTTTTAAACAAATAAACTAAACAAAAACACCACTGCTCTTACTTTCCCCAGTTTGATCCATGAGAATCCCCTACACTCCCCTCTGCCTTTGCAGTTGATCATTCCTCCCTTTTTTCTCAGCTCGAAGCATCTATGGCCAGTGTCTGTGAAATGATGTTTTATCTGTGTCTCAGGATGAGAAACGGCAATCATTCCACCAGGTGCTGGAAACTGATTAGCCTCGAGGCAAGGGTTTCTAGGGCCACAGCTCAGGGATGTGTATTTAATTACAGGGTCCCCAGAAACCCCTCTCTTGGCTGCCACAAACAGCAGCTTCTTTTCTGGGCTTGAGAACCGGACCTGGACTGTTCCTCAGAGGCAGGAGCCCCAGAGAACATGCGGAGTCGGGGAGCATGCTGGGGCTCCCTTCTTGGCTAGACCTGGGCTACCTTGAAACTTGAAGACTTCTGGCTATCCTGCGACATGAGCCACAGTGGCCCTGCCTCTACCAGCTCATAAAATGCCTGGTCGCCCTGCCCACTCCAGTGCCCATCTGGCCTCCTTCTTCTGGGCCTGCAGCCCTAAATGGAGCACAGCCTGCTCAGGAGTCCGTTGCGGGCTCGAGGGGAAGATGTGCGTTAGGCCAGAGCTTGCTCCACGCCCAAGAAAAAAGTCGTGTTACTGGTGAAGGCTAGGCTTCCAAATCCTGGACCTAGCCCTGCCAGCCAAAGGATCATTTTTGCCCTTTGGTGACCACTTTTGTTTTTCTTTCTCTGAAATGTCTTACAATAGGTAATAATGTTGTTTGACTCAAATTTCCATGAAAAAAATAAACTACCTCTTGAGTGACATCCTGATCGATTCCTCTCTGAGGAATCCTGTGGGAAAAGAAAACTTTAGCTCCTGCTCTGTTTACATGTTTCTGTTGGGAAAGAAACTCTGCCTGCCCTGGGGTGTTGGTGTTTTTGTCTGTGTTGCCATCCCAGGCTTGCGATAGGGCCTCGTGGCTGCATTGTGATGTCTGGGCCATGTCTGGGGAGTCCCAGCCACCTGCCCAGCCATGGACTAGCCACCCCCTTGAAGAGGCCACCATTTATTTCCTGTGAGCCAAGGCACAGGGAGCACCACCTCTCACAACCCCACCTTCAGGGGCTGCGGTGGCACATGCATCAGTGAGCATATCCTTGGGCTACCTACGCTAGGCCCGCTTGCACCCACAGTCCAGTGTAGGAATCGTGTAAATGGGATGTCTCTGAGCCCTTGTCCCCAAAGGGCCAGCCAAGGGCTGCCCGCCAGCCTAGCTCCATCAACCCTGCATGACCAAATGATAGTTGGTGGGCTCTGCAGGCTGCCCAGGCCCTCGGCTACCTCGCACCCTGCCAGCCGGCAAGGGATGGGCCCTTTGCTGTGAATTGACTACCTGTGGAAATGTGACCAAGTAGTGTGAAATGCATGTTTAGCGAATGTTAGGTACTGTATTTGAACCAATAAATGTGAATCCTTCTGCACATGTCCTCTGTCTGTGAAGCTTGTCTGGGGTTCTAGGGAGGGACAATGAGGTGTCCTAAGGAGCTGACTGGTGTCTCCAGACCTGTTGGTCCTGCTTGTAGCTAACACCCACTCCGTTCCTATTGCTGAGGGTCTGACAGAGGGCTCTCTCTCAGGGCTGCTTGAATCAGTGAACCAGGACTGAATAAGGTGTCTGCTCTGTGTGCCAGGTACTGTGTTGGGACTTTTCACAAACCTGAACCTCCTTGAATTTCAAAGATTATTACCTCTATTTTTTGAAGTGAGGTGAAGCGACTCATTCAAGGTCTCCCAGTTAGAAAAGTTGCACAACTAGAGGAACTTAGTCTGGTGGGGGAGGCAAACACAGACCTTTTTGGTACAGTGGGACTGAGCTGTCATTAAGGACATGAGGTTGTAAGGATCTAGAGGAGGGAGCTGCTTGTTCTACTCAGGAAGTGCTTCACAGGTGAGCGTTGAAGGCGGCTCTTGAAGAAAGGCAGTAGACAGAGGAGGCTAGACCAGGTAGAGGTGAGAGGGATCAACACCACATTTGAAGGCCCGCCTGGCTATGAATCAGAAACATGGAATATTTGGGGATAACAAGGGACTGCCGTGGCAAGAATGGTGGCAGATGGAAGGGATAGCAAGACTTGAGGTTGGAGAAGTACGTGGGGACCTTGAATGCCACGTTCAGAAGTGTAGGAAGGAAAGCCATCTGCTAAGTCTCCGGAAAGAGAGCTACATCTCCGTGACAGAGGTGTGCTGCTGGTGGCCTGCCTATTCTGTCACTGTGGTCCAGCCTATTAATACCTGTCTTTCCAGGAAATAGATGAGGTTTTCTAGAGCTGAGAAAATGGAGGCTCTGAGAGATCAAGGGATGTGTCCGAAGTCACACAGGAGGTATCAGAGTTAAGACTTGAACCCAGATCCACCCAATTTCAAAGCCCAACCGCCCCGTAATCCTGCTGTTCATACGATCAGAGAAGCGGCAGAGTTTGGGTTGAGGGTTCAATGAAGACAGGAAAGACGAAGGCTTCTCCGTTTGAAACCATAAAGGCTGAGGAGAGTCTGATCAAAGTCTATTAAATCCCCATGTGTGAAACGAGGGGAAGCCCAGCTGCCTCCCCACACCTCAGCCTCCTCTAGCACAAGGGACCAGAGAGCCCTTGAGGTTTGAAAGAGATGGCTTTAGAACAAAGGAAACACTGCAGAACTAATTAATAGACTCTTCCTTGCCCCACAAGAGGGAACAGACAAGACACAGAGGTGTGAGGAGGAGAAGAAACACATTTGCTGAGCGCCTTGTGAGTGCCAGGCACTATGATTTGGCGCTTTACATGCATTGTCTCCTGTCATCCTCGTAAGTTTTACAAGGTTCAGGTCTCAGCCCCATTTTACACATAAGCAAATTGAGACCCAAAGAAATTAAGCTGTTTGCCTAAGATGACACGTGAGTAAGTGGCAGTATTCGCTTTTGAATCCGGGTCTATCTGATACCAAAGTTACAATGGGCTTCCTCCCTGCTCTGCCTGAGCAGTTCCGTAGTGCTGAATATGAATGTCTGGAGTTTGTAACAAAACTCAGTAATGGCCTTTGGTTGAACTTCTTGCTATTAACAAAGCAAAACTATTAAACTAATAAAATTAATTTCTGTAAGAGGTGAGTGAATAGACCCAACCGAATTGATCTGAAAAGCAGTGCTATCCCAAAAATATGTAGAATGCTATAGACACCAAATCTGTGGTTTCTCAACATAGACAACCTAACAAGACGGCTTCATGGAAAAAGAAGTAGGAATTCCATTGCCAAAAATCTGGGAAATACTGGACTTCCTCTACCTTCCTCTTACTGCTTCCCAACCTTTGTTGGCATATTAAAGGCTCTGAGAAGCCTTGCCTGAAGAAAACTAATTCTGTCTAGTCTAGGGCCTACCAAAAAAGTGTTTAGGCATGGAACACTTTTTTCTTCCTGTTAAAATTCCGTTGGGACAGTGTTCTGTGGAATAAAATTTAGAACACTGCTCTAAATTTATGAATCGGTACTGAACTAATGCTGAGCTTTTGATTTCCTTGAGTGCCAGGCAATAATCTGGAAGAATAGTGAACATATATGGAGCAATGCAAAGCATGGTACGAAGCGTTTTACATGCATTACTGTTTCCTCCAAACCACCCTATGAAGTTGATGCTATAAAGATCCCATTTTACAGATAAGAAAACCGAGGCCCAGAAAGGGTAAGTAATTTGCCCAAGGTTACATAACTCGTATGTAACCTCAGGAATGAACATAAACAAGCACTACTGAGTGCCTCCTGTTAGGATCTGTGCTGAGATCTTTATCCTTACACAACTCTCTGAGGTAAATAAGATCTCTATGGAACTGAAGAAGAAACAGAGCTCTGGCATATGTCAGAGTCTGAAGCCAGAAACGCCCAGAAATGAAGGCTTAGGGAGGGTTTTGGGATGGGGTTGGATGTGGCTACTGGAGCCTGCTCTCAAGGACCATTTCCCTGAGGAGTTTGTGTGACAGAGGCGCATCAGGGGGTCTCACCATCTGAGGTCTAATTCTAGCTCTTCCCCTTACCAGTTGTGTGTGTCCTTGACCCAGATAGATACTTCTCACTTTCCTGGTCAGATAAATGGAGATGACGTGCCTTTGTCTTAGGAGTTAAGGAAGACTCACTGTGGCTGGTTCAAAGTAGGGGCTTAATTAAGTCAATCCATAAGAAAGCTGCATGAGGAGCTGCAGCCCCTCGCACCCCAATAACCGAAGCCCAGCAGAGCCAGAAGCTACCTCTCTGGTTTGCCTGCCCACCAGGGTTTTAGGTCCACCACGGTGGTAATCAGTCTGCCTGAGATCCTGTGGCAAAAGTGCCCAACTGTCAGACCCAGGGCTCTTGGAGTCCTGTTCCCTTGGCAACAAGTCTCACCATGGAGACCACAGCCCCATCCTTGCCCTGCCTGCAATCTCCCTCTCCACAGACCTTCCCTGTTCAATACCTAGGCCTAGGGGAAATGTAGGAACTGAGGAGAGCTCCAAGGAGGCCCTTCCTCAGAGTGAGGAGTTTCGGGCACAGCCGGCAGAGAGGCAAAAGGAACTCCCATTTTTGGGTCTGCTCTGTGCCTGGCAAAGTTCTGAGGAGTCTACATCTTGTGGTCTCATTTAGGTTAAAAGCCTGGCACTTACCCTATTTTACATAGTGGAAACCGAGGCTCAAGGAGACTCAACGGACCAGCCCGAAGTCTCCCAGCTGGTCATTGTTGGAGCGGACACTTGAATCCAGGGTTTCTTTCTCTGCAACTCCCCTCCCACAATGTGGAGGCATAGCCGCTGCAGACTGGGGAGGGCTGGGCAGTTGGGCGAACCACCCCCCCCCCCCCCCCCCCCCCCCCCCCCGGCCCTGGCTGTCAAGTAGCAGCCAGCAGCCCTTTGAGGCCTGGGCCGGGCCCTGCAGCAGGAGAGGAACGGCACTATTTTAAGCCAGGGCCAGCAGGCCCCATGTGGGCACAGGGAGGGTGGCCTCGGGCCCTTGGCCAGCTTCCCGGAAGTCACCATGGCCTCCCTCCTCTCCCCTGAGCGGCTTTCTGAGGCAGCCACTTCCCAACAAACAGGAAGGAGGCCCTCAGGCCAGGAGACCTCCAGCCCCAGCTCCCTCCTCCTACACCAGCCCCCTCCCCCAGTCTTCTCTACATGGGGGAGCCCACCAGCGGCATACCCTGATCAGTGTCCCTTATCTGGGCTGACTCTCAGCGGGTGGGTGGCAGGGGGGGCTCTGGACTTCTACTTGGGCTGCCCCAGTTCACCCGTTACAGGCCTAGGGCCTCCACTTGTCCAGGCCCTTTGCCCCCTTGCCCACAGCCTTGTTTCTCACATACATTCCCTTTGAAGTTGGCCACTGTAAGGCAGAGAGCAAGAGCAGAGGGGTCCTCAGACTTGGCCCCACTCAAGGACCCTAGAGAGAGACAGACTAAGGACGGAAACAGAGAGAAACAAACTGGGACATTCCCAGAGAAAGATTGAGGCAAAAATAGTGGTAGACACAGATTAATCATGGCAGAGACAACATCAGAGATGCTCAGAGACAAAAGCAGAGAAAAACAGAGACAGCTGCAAAGGGCCGGGGCCAAGAGGTCAGCGAGATGGCTCTGAGTGGTTGCTCCTGACCACCCCCCAAGTACAGGCCATGTCTCAGGGCTGTGGGGGGCCCACCGGCTGCGTGGTTGGAGAGGAATGTGGGGAGCAAGGCTGGGTCACCCCTTGAGGGCCAAGCGTGTGCGCTGAGAGATAAACTATCCCAGGCAGGGGGCCCCAGCTGCGGCTGCACGCTCCAGGAGCATGGCGGAGAGGCCCAGGCCCAAGGCTGAAGCCCCAGCCCTGCCAGACACCCAGCTCCTGCGTCTCCTCCCGAGGATCTTCACCAGGCCTCGGATTCTAGAAGGTCCCAGGTCCCTCAGTCCAGCCTTTAAGGGCGTGCAGATTCCGTGAGTGTCCCCTTTGCAGAAGAGCAGGGTGGGCCCTGGGACCCCTGCCAGCCACAGAGCCTTACTTCTCCAGCTCCAGCTGCAGCCCTGGCTCAGGTGAGGGGGTGACCAGGCCGAGCAGGGGGGCTCCAGCCGAGGAGAGCTGCAAACTGCCCGTGAGTGGTCCCCTCATGGGCACCCGTGCAGGTCTGCGGGCCTGTGTCCACGTGCTTCCACGCACGCGGGGGCTTGCGCACACGTATGTGTCCACGTGCTGCCGGGAGCCCCACTCTGCCTCCACAAGTCCCTGCTCTCGGCCCAGAGAAGTAGCCCCCACGGGCACCTGGCGTCCCCCCCACCCCAATGTGGTCCAGTCCAGAGAACCAGGAGGCACAGGGAGAAGAGCAGGCAGGTCTACTGCCGTCCCCCAGCTCCCCTCCCCAGCCTGCAGCTGAGGCTCCTGCTGGCCACGGCCTTGACCTGGCACTATGGACTTCTCTGACATTGGCATCGGATCTGAACATCTGGCAGCAGGCTGATAAGGGGTGCAGCGGAAACAGCCTCCACTGCTGCCAACAGCCCCGCCCCCTCCACGGCCCTGCCGGGGTCTCCACGTCCACAGCCCCTCTGCCTCTAGCTCCCGGCCCTGCCCCGCTCTCTTTTCTCACTCTCTGCCTCAGTCTCCCTCTCCCCCATTTCTCCTTTCTCTCATTCTAAATGGCTCTCATTCTTTCTGCCTCTCCTTCTCTCTCCTTCCTCTGTCCCGTGCTCTCTCTCTCTCTACCCCCCCTTCCTCCCCCTCCACCCCCTGACCATGTCTGGGTCTGGTAGGCTGTCAGGGGGTCTCTCTTCTCTCACTTTCTGCCTCATCTGTCTGTGGGTTCTTTCTTTGTTTTTCTACACTGTGCCCCAACCCCAGCCTGATTCTCTCTCTTTCTCCTCTCCATTTCAGTTTCTAGGTCTCTAGTTTGTTTGTTCCTTATTCCATCACCAGGAAATAGGCCTGGCACTTTGGGAAAGTCCCCACTTAGAAGAGAGACCCTGGGCTTTGTTTGCTTGGGAGGTGGGGGGAGCCTGGGTCACCGCTTCTCCTTCCCCTCTGGGTGGGTCTCATGGCCTGGGACCACCTGGGCTGGAGCTTGAAGGAAGACAAATGGGCCACCCAGGGGCTCTGGCAGAGGGGAGAGGACGCTGACTCTGCAAGCCCACTGCCTGGATTTAAATCCTAGTTCCATCACACCCTTCCTCGCTTTGTGACTTTGCGAAGATACCTCGTCTCCCTGAACCCGAGTTTCTTCATCTCTCAAATGCTGCTCATGGAAAGTGAGGGGAAAATACTACCTACCTCCCAGGATGGTGGAGGCTGACCACAGGTGTGGAATAGCAGGGGACCTGGCGCTTAGGCACCTCTGTGTTAGGGCCTCACCATGCCCTGCCTGCCTCACCCAGTAGGGGTGAGGGCCGAGGAGGGGCAGCGCAGAGGAAGGGGATGCCCGTAAACATATCCAGGGCGATCAGAGGGGAGCAGGGCCGAGCCTGGGTGGTGGAAAGTGTCCGCCGACCGCCTACAGAGAAAGCAACAGGACAGAGGGACGGGCGGCAGAATTCCACCCCCACAGGCAGCATGTGAGGCCTTTGGTGCAGAGGCAAGTAGGCATTCCGCAGATGCTCACTGACGCTTGCTCTGGGCTGGCCCCTGTGGACCCAGAGCTCATTCGGCCCTGAGCCCTTCCTTGAGGGTTCCCCAGGCTGGGGTGAGTCACTCTATCACAGAAGGGCTAACAGTGCTCAGGCTGATGGTACAATCTCAGACTCCACAGCGAAAAGGCCCTTGAGGGCAGACCCGCCAGTCCGGGGGCTTGGTGTTTGTGTTTTGCTAACATTGCGCACACGACATACCTGGCAGCCACTGAGCGTGGTGCATGCATTGTCTCATCTTGTCCCCATTTTATGGAGAGGATGGGAGGCCCAGAGAGAGAAGTGACTGGTCCCAGGTCACACAGCTGGGAAATGGCAGAACTGGAATTTAAGCCAGAGTCTCCACCACTAATCCCTCACATTTCTCCTTCTTAGGACTCGGAGCCTCATCAGGAGACTGACCAGGCCAATCTAGTTCTTTCCATGGCACCACAGTGTTGAAAGACCCTGTTTAAGAAGGCAGTGAAAGTAGACCCCATTTCACAGTCTCCCATCAAAGGAGGTGCAAAGGACTATGATTATTGTTGTTACGTGTAAGTGACATGTCAGTGATGTAAAGGTGCTTCCTGAGATATTTCTTTTTAAATTCAGAGGATGAATGGTATTAATCCAGAAACAAAATCATTGCATTAAAATGGGGGAGATTAGTTAGGTTCAGTCAGATGCAAGAGAAATATATCTTGTAAGAACTTCAGTGGGTGGAAAAGACATAATTATGAGGTCATGCATGTTGGGAAATAAGTTATATATTATGTCATATGTAGAAATTAGAATTAGAATATAGTAGTCCCCCTTATTGGCAGAGGATGCATTCTAAGACCCTCCCCACCCCCCGCTCCGGCACCCAAAACCATGGATAGTAGTGAACCGTATATACACTATGCTTTTTCCTATACATACATCCCTATGATAAAGTTTAATTTATAAGTTAGGCAGAGTAACAATAATAATAAAACAGGACAGGTATAACAACATACTGGTAATAAAAGCTATGTGTATGTGGTTTCTCTCAAAATATCGTGTACCGTACTCACCCTTCTCCTCATGAGATGATAAAATGCCTACGTGATGGGAGGTGGGCCGAACGGTGGAGGCACTGTGACGTAGCGTGAGGCTGCTTCGTGCTGACCTTCTAACAACACGTCACAAAGAAGATCATCTACTCCCTGACCCCAGTTGACCACAGGTAACTGAAACAGCGGAAAGCAAAACCACAGATAAGGGGAGACTACTGTATATTTAATCAGTGGAATCAGTTACTTATGACTGTCAATGAGATTTTTGTCTTATATGTATTTTCACAATAAAAAAATGTGTTGGGGGCGCCCGGGTGGCTCAGTCAGTTGAGCGACCAACTCTTGATTTCGGCTCAGGTCACGATCTCAGGGTCGTGAGACGGAGCCTGGCGAGGGGCTCCGTGCTCAGCAGGGAGTCTGCTTCTCTTCCTCTCCCTCTGCCCCTCCCCCTGCACTCTCTCTCTCTCTAAAATAAAGAAATCTTTTTTTTTTTTTAAATGTGTGAAGTGGCACAGTGAGGAAGACACTCCAGGTGTTAAATATAGTCGACTTCAGTTATCCAGAAAATCCCTCTCCTCCCAAGCCAGATAAGTGAGATGTTGTGTGATGGGCCTGTTTCCTCAAATGAAGGAGTGTGGAGAGGGTTCTCAACAGTGATTGCCCCGTGGCGCCCTGTGTCCCTCCCCAACTCCCAGGACCAATGCCTAGGGGACAGAAGGACCGAAACTTCCTCCTTCTTCTTCCCTTTTCCCCAGTGCCCGGACCAGCGCCTGGCATCTAGTGTGCACTCAGGAAATGGAGACGAATGAAGGAATGCACAAAAGAGGGTGTCATGCAGCAGAGGGGTGCAAAACAGAACAATTGGGGCCCTATGGAACCAGGACAGTTCAGGACCGGTCTGGGCCTGGAGGTTGGACAGGGACATCCCTGGCTGTGTGGGGAGGCCCGGCCTTTTAGACAAAACCCCCTGCCCTCTGCCCTGCCCTATCCGGGCCTAGCTACCCACTTGGCCCAACCTGTGACCACTATAGGCAACCACCTGGCCCTGGAGGCAGTCTCAGCCCAGCCTCAACTTTCCCAGCTCTCCACTGGGAGTATCAGCAGCCCCCAGCAGATGGTGACATTCAGAGCAGCCAACGTGGAATGCACACGGGAGGTGTTCGGTCAGCTCACCTGCTTGCCTTCCATTCCCTTCTTCCTCTCTTCACCTTCTGGAAGAGAAAAAGATCAAGCCAAAGCAGCAGAGCCACCTGGTCAAGTCATCCATGCCCCTGCCTCCACTCCAGCCCGACCTGACTCCACTCCCATGTCTGGGCCAGGCCGGACCCCGCCGGGCCAGGCCCCAGGGAGGTAGCCATCCAAGGGGAGAGAGGCCAGGCTGCCGGCCTGGTGGGGGAGCCGCCCATAAATCAGGCCCCACTCCCACCCAGTCACTAACAAGCGGGGCTGCCTAACCGCCTACATGGGGTCCCTGCCTCTGGGCTCCCACAGCGGCCTGGAGCATCCAGCTGGCCAAGGCCTCCAGAGTGCCTTGGCCTCCACCCCCACCGCGGCCCCCAGATAGATAGGGGTATTTTTTTTCTTTTAGGAGAAGAAAAAAATAGGCCTAAATGAAGAGAAACACCAACAAAGAAGGAGAGAGGCCTGCAGAGTCACGTGGGGGCAGAGACCAATTGGGCCTCCGGTGGCCCCCCCCGCCAGGGCGGGGAGGAGGAGGACCGACGGACAGGGCCAGCCTACCGTCCGCCTGCCGCCCGCCGTGGCGTGAAGGAGTTCCTGTGTACCCACGGTCACCACTGCCCCACCTGGGCTGCCGGAGCCTTCGCTCGGACCCCTGGTGCCCACTGTCCACCCTCATCCGGCGTGAGAGCTCTCCTTCCGCTCCGTAAGTGAGGGCCTGGGCCCAGGCCTCTAATGGCCAGCCTCCCTCCTCAGTGCCTCCCTGCGGCCTGGGCCGGCCACTGCCTGCTCGGCTGGGTGACTGGTGCCCGCTGCTCTGGGCAGGGAAGAGGCCAGAGATTGCCCCAGACCTGCCCTCCCATCATGCTACCCCCTCTTCTTCCCTGGGCAGCTGATGGGAGGCGCTAGGCCTTTGGGGACAGGCTCCATGGGGGTCTGCGGTGTCCCTCTGTCTACTAGTGGCCGAGTGTTCACAGGGCTGTGTTGGCCCAAGCCTAGCAGTCCATGAATGTGTCCATGGTCCCTGGGTCTGTCTTTGGGTCTCTGGGTATCCTTGCTTGTGGTTCTGTGTTGTCTCCGTGGATTTGTATCGATTTGTGGGTCTGTCCTCAATGTCCATCTGTCAGTTCTCGGTCCGTGGCTGGTCCAGATCGATGTTTCCTTCCCTGGGTATGTGGGTGAGGGTGGGTGCAGTGGAGCCTGGGTCAACTGCAGGGCTCCCAGCCTGGGATAGTGTAGCCTCTGGAGAAAAAGGAGGTAGAGGTGGAGGGAGAAGGGGAGAACCGGCTCTGGGCCCTGCCCCCTAGACCACCTGGGTCCCCAGCCTTGCCTGAGTCCTCCTCAGCAATGTCCAGGAGACTCCAGCCCTCCCCCTCAATCCCCTTCGCTCCCCTACAGAGGTGGTACCCGTCCTGTTTTCCACTTTCTGAGGGCCCCTCCCCGACGGAGTTCTGTTGAGAGGCCACTAGCTCCTCACCTCCAGCTCCGCAGACGCTCGTGTTTCTCAGGGGTCCCATGTGGGGAGTCTGCAGCCAAACTCAGGCTGGGCTCTCTCGCCTTTCTCACCAAGATTTGTCCACGGCATCTTGCAGAACCCCTTCTGCAGGGCCAAACTTTTCCATTTTACATGCGGAGAAACTGAGGTTCAGAGAAGCAAAGTGACCCGGCTGAGCTTGCACAGCAAGTCGGCTGTCTATTCCGCCCTTTCTTCCGCGGGGTGAAAGATAGGAGGAATGGTCTGCGCGGGGTCTCCAGCCTCGGCTCGCAGGACCAAGGTGCCAACTCCAACCCAAGCCGGGTGGCGGGGGAGGCTCGGGTCGGGGGAGGCTCTGGTCGGGGGCCCAGACGAAGTTGGCCGAGGCCAAGGGCCAGAGTCTTCAGATCGGTCGGTCGCGTCGCTGCGCCTGCCAAACTGTGGTTTTTCCACACCTCCCCCCCACCCCCGCGGCCCCCGGCTTGAAGATCGCGGCTTTTTGGCCTTGCTGATCTCAATACCCTTCTCCGCGGAGGGGGCGGGGGCAAGACGAGAGCGGGCCCCTTTCTCTGGTCTCAATTTTCTTCATCTGAAAAATGAGAGTGACGAGGTAGCCTTTCCTCACCCAGAGCAATTGCTCAGCGTAGTCCAGCCCGAGCAACCCCTTTGTCCCGGGGATGCCAGACGCTCCCTTCCCCATCCCCCAGCCCGGGGAGGGGCTCAGAAGGGGAAGGGGGAAGGGGTCCCTCTGTTCTCCTAGCTCCCGCGCCCTCGGTGGCTTCGGGTCCTCGCTAGACCTCGGAGGATTCCCATTTCCGGCCAAGCAAACTGAGGCCTACGGTGGAGAAAGGGTTTGCCCCAGGTCTCCCAGCTGGGTCCTACTGGTCGCTTCCGCAGTGCTAAGGCATGCGTTTTGCCAACACCTCTTGGGTTTATCCGCGTGCCCACCCTTAAGGAAGTCCAGTCATCATTACCGCTTCACAGATAAGCAAACTGAGGACGAGGACGTGTGTGTGTGTGTGTGTGTGTGTGTGTGTGTGTGTGTGTGTGTGTGTGTGTGTCTAGATTTGCTTAAGTCTCCAGTGAGGAAATATGGCAGGGCCAGGGCACGAACCTGGTTTCTAGCCTTGAACCCGTGCCTTGGCCATAGACCCCCACGTTCGCCCTTACCCACTTCCACGCTGCAAAACGACCAGCGCCCCCAAAGTGGCCCTTGCCACGACTAAGCTGGATGAGCAAACAGGGGCTCGCCTCCTGGGTGGCTTGAGGCTCCCAGGAGCCCAGCACCTGCCCGGATTCCGAGGCGCCCGGGCTGGGAGTGGGGGGCCGAGAGGGTCAGGGTAAAGGCGCTAGCCAGGCTGGGTGGCGGGGGAGGGCGCGGGCCGGGCCTCCGCCCCCGGATACCGCACGCGCTGATATAGAGGGGCCGGCCCCTGGCCCCGGCGAGGCGGGTTCGCGCAGCGCGCATTGGCGGCGGAGGGGCCCGGGTCCCAGGTGCGCCTTGGTGCGGCCCTGGACGCGGCGGGGGGTGGGGAGGCTGGGTGTGTGTGTGGGGGGGGCTCCGAGGCCCCGCGCCCCCGCCTCCCCGCCCCCGGCCCGATCGGCAGTCATCGCGGGCAGGCGGCGCTGCGCCCGGGTGCGGCTCATCGCCGGCGGCGGCGCGGCCGGGAGGTGCGGGGCTCCGCGCGGGCGGGACGCGGGGCGCTGCTGCTCGCAGGAGCCTCCAGGTGGGCGCCGGGCCGGCCGCGGCCGCCGTCGCGCCCCTTCTCGCTTCCTGGGCCCCGGCTCTGCGCGCTTCCCTCCTTGGGACTTCGACTCTCCGCCCGAGGTCTCTCCCCGCACCCCCCGCCTCGGGCTCGGTCCCCCGGAGCCCGCTGGGTCTCCACCCGAGGTCTCTGCGCCTCACGCCCGGCCTGCGACTCCACACCCGGCGTCTCCGCTGCGCCCTCCCTCCGCCCGACGTCTCGGTCTCGGTGGCACGGGCCGCGCCTCCCGTTGCCGTCGCTGCCGCGGGCTTTGTCTCTCCCAGCCCCGGGGCCCCGGCGGCTCGGCGCTTTCGGGCTCTCGGTCCGGGGCGCCGTCGTTCTCCGCCTCTCCTGGCGCTAGCCCCCGGCGGCGTCCGACCCTGCGGGGGCCACGCCTCGGAGCCCGGGCGCCCGCGTCCCGCCGCTTTCCGCGCGTCTTCCCGGCCCCGGTCCCCTCGCTGGGCGCCTCCGTCTCTCCAGGTTCTCCCTCAGTGTCTCTGTCCGCCCCCCCCCCCCCCCCCCCCCCGCTGCCGCCTTCTCTCCCGGGCTTCTCTCGCCTCTCCGTGTCTCGGGCTGTCTCTCGCCTACCGCTGTGTCTCTGGCTCTGCGTCTGCCTTTCTCAGGGTTTCTCTTGGGCCTCTGCCTCTCGGTGTCTCTGATCTCTCTCTCTTTCGTTCTCCATCTCCGTGTCTCTCTGTCTCGCCTCCCCCGAGTTTTCTCTGCCCGCATCAGTGTGTCTCTGTCAGTCTCGGATTTTCGTTGTCTCTGTCGCCTCAGGGCACTCGCTCCGTTAGGCAGCGTCGGTCGGTATCTCTCGCTCTCGCTCGGCCCATCTCTCTGTCTCCCCCAGACTCTGTCTCTGTCCCTCTCGTCCCTGTCCGATCCCCAGAACACTCAAGGCCCCACACTGGCCGGGTTCGCCGGTGTCTCCCCCGCGGCGGAGCCCATCTCGTTTTCTCAGAATCGGGGTTTTGTTCTCAGACGAACGAATCCGGATCCGAGCGCACCGAACCGAGGGTCCCGGATCGGGCGCGACGCAGACCTCGCCCGAGGAGCCCCCGGGAGAGGGGGCGGGGGGGGCGCGCGGAGCAGGAGCGGCGGGACAGGGGCGGTAAAGGCCGAGGCGCGGGCCGCTCGGGCCGCATCCCAGGGCGGGCTGCTCAGGGCGCTCGAATGGGTGGCCGGCAACGGGCGCGGTAACGGGGGCGGCGGGGGCAGCGCCGTGGGGGCGGCGATCCCGCGGGCCCCGGGTCTGCGGCGCTGCCGGTCGCGTCTCGCCCGCCGTGACCCTCTCCTCCGTCCGCAGGCGGACGCCGCGGGCATGGACTATTCGTACGACGAGGACCTGGATGAGCTGTGCCCCGTGTGTGGGGACAAGGTGTCCGGCTACCACTACGGGCTGCTCACATGCGAGAGCTGCAAGGTGAGCGGGCGGCGGGCGGCGGGCCGGCCGGGCTAGGCGCTCGGAGGGCGGGCGAGCGGCCGGGACGCGGGGACAAGCCCTGTGGGGCCCGGGGAGAGGGACGCGGGGCCTGGCCGCCTCCCGCAGCTGACTCCGCTCTCCCCTAGGGCTTCTTCAAGCGCACGGTGCAGAACAACAAGCACTACACGTGCACCGAGAGCCAGAGCTGCAAGATCGACAAGACGCAGCGCAAGCGCTGTCCCTTCTGCCGCTTCCAGAAGTGCCTGACGGTGGGGATGCGCCTGGAAGGTGGGCGCGCGGCGCGGCGGCCTCCCACCGCTGACCCCTGGCAGCGGGGGTCGGGGGTGCGGGGGGGCGGTGTGGAAGGAGTGAGAGGAGGGCTCCCGTGGCCTTCCTCAAGTTTCTGGAGCTGCCCTTTGGCCCCTCACGTGGCGGGAGGGCCGGATCTCTGCGGGGCGAGGGGTGAGGAGTGGCTCCGCCTGGTGAAGGGATGCGGGCAGGCTCTGCGGGCTTGGGTCGAGAGGTATCCGAAAGTGAACACCCGGGAGATGACCCTCTCTCCAGCCTCCGAGAGGGTGTGCAGCACCGGGCAGACCTCCTCCCTCTGCAAGGAGACCTACGACACCCCCACTGACACCCAACATCCCCCAGGGCCAGGGCGTTTAATACCTTTATGGACAGAGTTCAAGTCCCAGTGCCACCACGCACAGGCTGATTGACCCTGGGCCACTTCCTTAACCTCTCTGAGTTGCGGATTCCCCATCTGAAAAGGGGACCTAACAGTAGTGTCTTCCTCCTTGAGTCAGTGTGAGGGAATTGTGTAAAACCCTAGCACACAGTACCTGCCATTGTTATTATCATTGTTTATGTTATTACCTGTCCATCATCACAGCCGTCATTCATCCATCCCACCCATCTGTTTGTCCATCCAAAAGTTCGCTCAGGTCGTTCACTTGGTGGATGAAAGTCCTCCCACCATGTTCTTGGGAGGGCCCTGAGAGGGCGAGGGAAGGGGGGACAATTGGTCCCTGAGGACCCAGGCCCATCCCTGCCTTCCCACCCCTCAGCCCAAAGGGGAGGAAAACCTCAAACTTTCTGAGGGTGGACAGTCATAGGCTTCCACCCTGCCGGCCCCAGCCGGGCTGTGCGCTGAGCACGCAGCTGTTGGCTAAAGTTTTAAACAGTGTAGAAGGCCCCTAGTGGCTCTGGGAGCCGCTCACCCCAAGTCCTGCCACCTAGAGGAAGGACTCCTAGATGAGAGGCAAACGTCCCCAGCTCCCCAGCTCCGGGTCCTTCCGGGCCAGGGGAGCTAGTTGTCACAAGTGATGGAGCGGAGGGAGCAGAGCTGGGCTCTTCACGCCTGCAGCAGGAAGACTGGCTGAACGGACCTCCAGGACGCCTCCCCTCCTGGGCACCACCCTCTCCCTCCTGCTCTGTCCCTTCTCCTAGAGCTCAGGGTGGGGTCCTGTCTGAGCAGGGGCTGGGGCCACACTGCAGCTGCAGAGATGCACCTGTTGGGTCCGGCTGGTGACACATTCTTGGCCAGGCGGAGGGACATCTGGTCAGCCAGGGAGGTCCCTTCTCCCAGCTCCGAACCCGGGCCGGCCCTAAACTCCGCTTCATATGTGAAGGCACTGGGGGAAGCCCGAGTCATTTTGCAGTAGGGGTTCGACCGAGTCGGGCAGTGAGTCAAGAAGCATCTGGACACTGGGGACTGGACTGGATGCTGTGAGCAAGGCTGTGATGAGGGCTTGCTTCCTGTCACCATCTCCCTGCTCGGCCTTGTACTAGGCACCTGAACCCGTTGCTGAGTCCCCAGAAACTCTCAGCCTGGGTCACATGGCATGATACCACTCAGCAAGATGAGAGTGGACAAGAGGCAGGACATCTGGGTCAAGGACAGTGGATTCTGCCTAGATGAATCCAGGAATACTTCTGGAGGTGGTGACCCTAGGGCTGGGTGTTTGGCAGGCATGAGAAAAGGAAAGGGTTTGAGGCAGAAAGAATATCAAAGGCGGGGTGGAGGAAGAAGGAGTTGTGCCAAGCAGAGGAGCAGAGAGATAAGGTGGCGTGGAAAGAACATGGGCTCTTGTAAAGGGTGATCTAGGAGGGTAAATAGGGCCTTGAATGCCAGGCTAAGGAGACTGACTTCATCTGTGGGCAGTGGGAGTCATAAAAAGGTGCTGAGCGGGGGAAGTGACACAGTTCGGGAAAGATCTGTGAGTGTGGCTTTATGGCAGGTGGCTTGCGGGGGCTGGGACTGACCCTCTGCTTCTGCCCGCAGCTGTGCGCGCTGACCGAATGCGGGGTGGCCGGAACAAGTTTGGGCCCATGTACAAACGAGACCGTGCCCTGAAGCAGCAGAAGAAGGCACAGATTCGAGCCAATGGCTTTAAGCTGGAGACAGGCCCCCCAATGGGGGTGCCTCCCCCACCCCCTCCACCGCCGGACTACATGCTGCCCCCTGGCCTGCACGCACCTGAGCCCAAGGGCCTGGCCTCTGGTCCACCTGCTGGGCCACTGGGCGACTTTGGGGCTCCAGCACTGCCCATGGCCGTGCCCAGCACCCACGGGCCACTGGCCGGCTACCTCTATCCCACCTTCCCTGGCCGTGCCATCAAGTCTGAGTACCCAGAGCCCTATGCCAGTCCCCCGCAGCCTGGGCCACCCTATGGCTACCCAGAGCCCTTCTCCGGAGGGCCTGGTGTGCCCGAGCTCATCCTGCAGCTGCTGCAGCTGGAGCCAGATGAGGACCAGGTGCGGGCACGCATTGTGGGCTGCCTGCAGGAACCAGCCAAAGGCCGCCCTGACCAGCCTGCGCCCTTCAGCCTCCTATGCAGGATGGCTGACCAGACCTTCATCTCCATCGTGGACTGGGCACGCAGGTGCATGGTCTTCAAGGAGCTGGAGGTGAGTCCCTCCTCCCTCCTGGCTGGCCGCTGGGTCTGGGGTGTCCTCTTGGGCTGCCAAGCCTCAGTCCCAGTTACCCCTTGGATGGAGCTGTCCCGCCCACTGGCTGCAGGCAGCATCGGGGCACAGGGCGGCCTTACTCGGGACACTGAGGAATGTTTCTGGCCCATCACAGCCTTCCTTGCCCCTCGCCCCCTCTCCCTCACCCCTCCTGCCCTCTTTCTTTCTCTGTTTCTTGAGTCTCTATTTGTCACAGACTCTGCTTCTTTATCTCTGCCTCTGTCTCTGTTGTCCCTCTCTCCCTGGTGTGCTCTCTCTCTGCATCTCTGTTTCTCCAGCCCTCTAGGTCTCTATTCCTTTCTCATCTGGTCAGGGTCTCTGTAGGCATTTATCTCTCTTCCTCTGAGACCCTGAGCTCCCCCAAAGGACTAGCTGAGTCTTTTGGAGGCTGTCTCTGGCTGTCCTAGCCCGGTGTCGAGAAGAGGATGTGTCCTCCCATTTGGAGAGGCCACCAATCCCTGCCAGCCTCAAATGTCATAGGTGGGGGTCTTAGTGTCTCAGAGTTTGGAATGCTTATGGACGTCCTCCTTCCCAGCTAAGGTGAAAGGTCCTGCTGTCCCTGCATCTCTTGTGCACGATGGTTGGTCTCACATGTGTGTGTGTGTGTCCATGTGTCTGTGTGTGCAGTGGGGACTAGGTCGGGGATTGTGGGGCCTGTCACTGATCTTCCCAAAGGAGCCAATCTTCCTTGTTTGCAAGGCTTTCCTTCCCCTGGATTGAAGTACCTGCAGCTAAAGTAAGCAAGAAAGCCACAGGGGAAACTGAGGCCAGATAGGGAAGAACTTCCCAGCCCTCCTGCCTGGCGGTTTGAAGGGCCCAAGGCCTGGGATCTGCCCCTCTGGTGCCCTGGCTCCCTGTGAATGGGGTGCTCTGCCAACCTCTGAGGCCCCTCGAGCCCAGGCACGGCCCCGCCCTCCTCGTTGGCCTGGGCACAGACCCGTCTTTAGTCCAGGCCGGTCGCTGTTTGGCTTTCCCCGGCTGGCCTCCCTGGCTATTCCGGGGCTGGATGTAAACAGCAGGGCCCGCTGCCCTCCCTGCCCGGGCCACTGCAGCCTTGAGCAGCATTGTCAGCGCTGACGCCTGGGCTTCCTCCAGGGGCATGTGGCCGGATGGGCCGGGGGCACTGCCTGCCTGGGCTGGGCATGGGCGGGATAAGACAGAAGGTGGGCACTGCGAGCCCTTGAGGCATCGTGGGGCTGGGGCCTGGGTTACCCTGGGGGTCAAGAATTGGTGGTGATGATTCCTGCTTCGACGATGGAGGGTCTGGGGATGTGCCCCTGTATCTGCCGCAGGGTGGGACTTCTCACCCTTGCCCCCTCTTTAGGCCAACCTCATGGATGGGACGAGAGGCAGGGCCTTGAACGATCCCATCTGCCTTTCACTCCTGGCTGGAGGCCCTGGTTGGGGATGAGGATCCCAGGACCCTTGGGTTGGTTGCCAGCCTCCCCTCCAGACTTCCCATGAGCCCCCTGTGCGGAGGGGAGGAGGAGCAGAGCATTCCTGGCTTTCCAGAACCCTGGATCCAGGGGCAGGGCACTTCCTCTGGCCGCCTTCCTAGTCTCTTGGGGTTTTTCACGCAGGATGGGAAGTGCTTTTGTCCCAGCTTTGCTGAGTGTTTTTTCCTGCTTCTGGCTTCTCTGTGGTCCAAACCTTCCTGCTTCCCCTTCCCAGAATCTCTGAATTGAGCCCAGGAATATGAACCATGGTCACCATCCTCTGTAATGGAGCCTTGCAGATAAGTACCAGCCCAGCCCTTAGAGGGCCTCCTCATCAGCCATGTGGAACTTCTTTCCTACTGGTCCGGCAAGCCCTGGCTGGTGTCTGTTTGCAAAGCCAGAGGTGGGAAAGCAGAAAAACGGGAATGGTGCTGAGTGACCCTGTTCTCCCTTCTGGGTGACCATTCACTGCCCGCCCCACCCCCACCCCCCAGGCAGAATACATCTTGGGAGACAGAAGTGCAGAGCTCTCTCGCTCTGAGAGTGGGGCACTTGGGCTGGGCAGTGGCGACCTTGGAATGAATTGGACCCAGGAGGCAGCCAGGCTTTTGGAGGAGACAGACGGGCACACAGATGATGCCAATGCAGGCCGCCCAGGGCTCTGGGAGCGATGGAAGGGGGCCGGTGGGGCCCAGCAGCAGCGCAAATGGCTCTATCTAAGGAAATGAGGGGTTTCTTTGATCTCTGCCTTTCCAGAAAGCAGTCTGAGAAGGTTAAGGACATTCCAGGAAGGGGGAACGGCATAGGGAAAGGCCTAGAAATGTGAAAAGGTGTCATGTGCCAGGGAGTTTCAGGTGGTCCTCTGTGTCCAGGGAGGTTGGCAGGGTCAAAAGCAGAGCTTGGACCAGGAGCCAGGGCTGGAGGGGGGGCCCCCCATCCTGGGGCAGGGAGGACTCCTACCACAGAGCCTGAACTTTCCCTAGAGGCCACTCAGCCCCCTGTGATGCTGACGACATCTCGCCGCCCAGGGCCGGGCCTGGGGTCCTTGCTGAGCTGCCAGGGATGCTGCGAGCCTGGATGCCCGCTTGGGGTTCTCCTCCTCCATTCTCTCTACCGGCTTAGATGTCCCTCTGTCTCTGTTTTTCATCTCACCCAGTCGCGGTGTGTTGGAGTTGACAGTGACAGGGAAGTTAATAACAAAGGCCAGGGTCAGAGAAGCCTGTGTTCAAGTTCCAGCTCCATCAGCTCTGCCACCTGCCACGGGCGTGACTGTGGGCAAGGGACTGCTCCTCTGGGCCGCGGTTTCCTTGTCTACAAAATACGGGGGGTTGACATAACATCAGCCCACAATGCGTGCCTGCACCTGTAGCGAGGGTTTAGTGAGCCTGGACGGGCCGGGAGTCCCGCACAGGGCGCAGCACATGGGAGCGCTTGGTAGGCTGCAGGGTAGCTCCTTTCCTTCCTGTCCGCGCCGCTGCTGTCCCCTGTAATCTCTATTTGCAGGAGGTACTCGGGTCTGGCCAGGAGGGGTGAGAACGCATAGGCCGTCCCCATGCTCCTCTGGGCACTAGCGTTCTGGAAGAAGCTGCGTGGCCACCTTGCCCTGGGCTTAGAAAGCAACTGTGTAGCAGCGTGGTGGCAGAGACCCCTGTCCCTGCTCAGGCTCTGCTCGGTGGAGGGCAGTGTGTCGGCCCAGGCAGTCAGCCTCCCTGGACAGTTCCCAGGAAAGGCAGGCCGGGAGGACGCCAGATAGGAATCAGGGAGGGGGAGGTGAGGGCCAAGAGTGCCTAATGACCCATCTTGACATCACTTCACCCTTAACATCCAACTCGGAGGCCCCCGACTGGCAACAGATTGAACTGCTCAGATATATGGTTTCATTTAAACAGCAGTAACTCTGTCAGTCTTAGGCTGACAAACGATGGCCTGCCAACCACTCGGCCAGGAGAGCACCGTGGCCGGCCCGTGGCATGTCAGCTCCTGGAGAATTACAGAGCCCGCTGGCCTTCGGCTGCCAGACGGATCAGACCCCAGGGGGCTCCGGAGGGGGGCCCTGCTGGGAGGGAGGTCAGCCCAGCACCCATAAATACCCCTTCTCCAGGGCAGGCTGCAAAGTGTCAAGGCTCCGGGAAGATAGATGGCAGACCAGCAGGAGGGGTGGGCGGCTGGTGGCTGGGCAGACAGGCCAGGCCAGCAAGGGACCCCAGAGCCAGGACGGCACATGTCCTTGTTCCCCGGGGTGCCAGGGAGGTCCGAGGGCAGAGGAGGAACCTTTGCTTCAGGAGAAAGCTAAGGAAGGTGAAAACCACCCTCTTTGGTTAAGTGAGCCTCTTAGCCACCTGCTTTCCTGTGGAGAGGGCTAGCAGCTAGGGCCTTCTGGTTTTCTTTGAAATAAAAGGTGTGTGTGTGTGTGTGTGTGTGTGTGCGCGCGCGCGCGTGCGCGCACACACGCTCTCATCTGTGTGGGCAGTGTTTTGGAGTTTGGTGTCTTTATGTGTCCATCTGTCCATCTAGAGGAAGAGCAAATGAAGAGTCCGTTTGGCTGGGGGTAGATGGGAACTTCAGCTGGGGCAGCATCTGCAGGAGAGTCCACCATGGGCCCACAGAGCCTTTCACAGCGGACACCCCTGTGCTCATATGTCTTCTCTAACCAAAAGAGGGAGGGTTTATTTTTCCAATTTCTCAGAACAAAAAATCAGGGCGGAGGAGGTTATTTGGCTGAGTGGGGACTCAGAGGGCACAGGGCACCAGGGCTTAGCCAATATTGCATCTCTCTGCCCTGCCGCCCCTATCAGCCCCGTGGGCAGGGCTGCCCCCACTCCTGGGGTCTGAGGTCTGGGTACAGAGTCTGCTGCACCCAGGGCTTGGCCAGCCGGGTCACTGTGACCCCTCTTGCTTTCTGCCCGAAGCTCAGCATGCTTATCTCCTAATTCTCCCCCTTATCTCTCACGCTTCCACCTCCCCACCCCCCTGTTCCTTCAAGCCAGGCCCAAGGGCCCCAATGGGGGGTGGACAGAGCCCAGCCCCGCACATCCTCCCTCCCGCCCTGCCTCCATCTGGGTCGCCCAGGGTAGGCCATCGACTCCCGGTAGGCACCTTCTACTCGGGCCTG
The DNA here is from genome assembly GCF_003265705.2 of Callorhinus ursinus. NCBI lineage: Eukaryota > Metazoa > Chordata > Mammalia > Carnivora > Otariidae > Callorhinus > Callorhinus ursinus. Next base: position 6,979,278 of record NW_027397086.1, read on the forward strand.
GGGACTTCCTGGCGAGCTCCAGCAGCCTGGCCCTATCAGGGCCTCTGGTTACCTTAGGCAAGCCTCTGTCTCCTTATCTGTAACATGGGCAGAACGTTGATAGGACGCGGTGAGGAGGCCGGGGCGGGTGTGCTGAGAGTGGCTCGGTCGCAGGTGCTCACGGAGCCTTGCCTCCCTCCTCGGAAACTGGTGGGGAGGCCTCCTGCCCGTGGTTCTTCAGGGATTGGCCACTTCCTGAGGAGAGATAGGCGAGATGTCTCTGTGATTCAGCCTTGCCCGGGCCTTAATCTCTCCTGGCCCCTCCAATCCAGGGCTAGCTGTGGCTGAGCCTAGGGCCCCAGCTGGGCTTCTTGCTCTGACAGGAGCTGGGCTCTGGGAAGCACTTTCTACCAGGAGAGAAGGGGATGAGGTGAGCAACGGAAGATGGGGGGCTGGGGACTCAGAGCAGGACAGAGACAGGCCCTCCCTCTTGTTCTCAGCCACCGTGGGCCGGGGAAAGAGTGGGCAGGTGAGGCCTGAAGGAAGCCTGACTGTGTGTCTGGCTGCTCACTGGCTCTCGGTACACTTGTTCTCGCCCTACCCTCCATCGGCCTGAGGATGGGCCCCAGGCTGCCCCCAGGGGAGGGGGGAACTGAAGGGAGGAGGGGGCTCCTACCCCCAAGAAGAGAGAGCTAGTCATTGGGCATTGCCAGTTTCCCTCAGGCCAGGGGCTGCCTGGATCTCTCTGGCCCCTGGGTTGGGGGTAGTTCCTCTGTGCTCCCCTGTGCTCCCTGTGCCTGTCTTGGGAGCACATATCAGTTGCTCACCAAACCCCTTCTCTGGGAGCCCAGTGATGGGCTGGAGACCAACCCTGCCTCCCCAGACCCCACAGGTACTTGAGGGAGGCAGAGGCATGAATTGGTGCCAGCAGATGTGGCAGGTGCCACAGCCAGAGGATGTTGAGGGCGCTGTGGAAGGAGGAGGGATTGGGGAGAGCTTCGTGGGCGAGGTAACAAGCATGCCTGGGTGAGCGGGCTGGGTCCTCTTCCATCCCTGGTGGTTTAGAGCATGGATCAGGAACCAGATGGAGCAGTGTGACCTCGGGCAAGTTACTTGACTCCTGGGGGTGTCTTCTCTCCATAGACTGGGGATAGCAACTGTCCCAGCCTCCTGGGGTCATGGGGCTGCAGCACAGTGCCTGGTAGCTGTCATAGTTTGCACTCATCACGGGGCAGGCCCAGGAAGGTGCCCACCCAGGAAGTACCTGCTGGGCCGATGGCGGCCGGCGAATGAGCCGCAGGTGCTGGGAGGGACTGGCGTCCATATTGTGTCTCTGTAGGCTGACCTGCAGTGTCCTGGGCAGTTCCAAACACCCAGGACACTGTAGAGGGTTGTGGACTGAGAAGGCCAACCATGGCTCTGGCCTGGCTCTACCTCTTTGTGATCCCAGGAGAGTCCCTCGCCTTCTCTGGGCAGCAGATTTTCATCTAAACAATAGAGGTTTTGGCCAGAGGATCTCTGAGGGCTCTTCTGGCTCTGGCATCCCACGGTCCCGAGTCCCACTCGCCATGGTCACGAGCGTCCACTCTAGCCATACTAGAATGTTGTGACCCTCCGGGGCGGAAGGACTCCCCCCACAGGGGCAGTCCCTGTCCTTGCACTGGGTGCCTCACTTTGCCCGCTTCACAGATGAGAGAATCGAGGCTCAGAGGGCTATAGAACTTGCTTAAGGTCATATACCTTGTAGGAACAGAGCCGGGGCCTAAAGCCAGGACTGTCTGAGTTCTGAGCACCTCCACTGGATCTTTTTTTTTTTTTTTTTTTTTTGCTCGATCCCTGCAGATAGGCAAAAAGGGCACGGAGAGGGGAAGCGGCTTGCCCAGGTCACATATCCAAGTGAGCCTCGGAATCATGAGCTGGGAGGAGGCGGGGTGAGAGGAAGGTCCCTGGCTGCACCTGGCTGGACCCTAGCCCCACACGTGCTCTTCCCTCCAGGTGGCCGACCAGATGACACTGCTGCAGAACTGCTGGAGCGAGCTGCTAGTATTTGACCACATCTACCGCCAGATCCAACACGGCAAGGAGGGCAGCATCCTGCTGGTCACCGGGCAGGAGGTGACCAGACCCTACTGTGCCCTGTGCCATGCCCTTAAGGGTGCTTCCGGAATTCTGAGCCCAGAAGAGACCCTAGGCCTCTCCAGGGCTGGCCCTGGGCACCCCAGTGTCAGCCCTTTCCCCAAGTTCATGCCCAACCTCCCTCTGACCAGCCCTGGCCCTGGCCTTGACAGGTGCCAGCCCCTAGAAAGCAGCTCAGGGATGTGGGGAGGGTCAGGGAGGCTCTTGGAGGAGGTGGTGGTGGCCCTGGGTCTTGAGAGAACAAATAGGGGTCGGTCAGGTCATAAAAGGTGGTGGGGGGCAGTCCCACCCCCACCACGGCAGAGGGGACAGCATGGATGAAGGTGCACAGGAGGATGTCTAGAACTGCCGAGTTACCAGAGGCTGCTAGTATGTGGGTTTGGGGGGGCCAGGAGCCCTGTGAGGTGAGAGGTAAGGCTGGGGACAGACCCTGAATCCTGAGTGAATGAAGGAATGGGCGAAGGAATTTGGGCCCCCCGCCCTGCCCCAGAGCAGGGAATTAGAAGCCCTAGGCTAGGAGCTGGGAACTCCTGAAATCAAGCAGGGAGCCACGGGAGAGTTTTAAAGTGAGGAAGGGCTCATCCAGGTTGTATTTGAGGAAACACACAGAGGGGGCGGGGTGGGGGGTGAGGAAGTCGAGGCCATTGTGGAATGCTGGGGACCTGGGAGGGGGCCGCTGAAGGAGGAGGGCCCCCAGCTGAGGGAGGAGGTGTGGGAGCAATGGAGGGAAAGAGGGAGAGCAAGAAGAGAGGTTGGATGCCGGGGTCTAGGCTGGCGGGGGGAGCACGGGTCCTGAGGGGGAGACAGGAGGAAGAGTGGTTAACAGGTGCTCTGGGCGTGGGAGTTGGAGGCTGAGGCCCTGCTCTCCATCACCTATCTCCAACCCAGGCCCCCGGTGCTCGTGCTCTGTTCTCACCCTGGGTGTCTCAGGGCATCCAGGGCCCGGGAGTGCTGGTCCCAAAGGCATGACTTGGAGGCCACCTGTGAACGCAGACAGGAGAGTCTGAGGGATGAGCGTGTTTGTGTTGGCCTGTGTCAACATGCGGCCGAAGTCTCTGAGGCCATATCTCCCCACGCGTAAGCGTGTGGTTGTTGAGTTCTGCCTGTCACCATGTGTGGGAATTCATACGTGGGTGCGTGTCTGTTGCGTTACCTTGTGAGGTGACCGTACACGGGCCTGTGTGTGCGTGTGTGTTCACTTCATGAAACGGGTGGACCGCCCTGTGAGTGTGTTCATGGGTGTGTGAGACTGGGAGCTGAGGTGTGACCACATCCCCAGCCTGGGTGCCCACGTGTGGGCGTGTGGGGCCCTGGGCAGTCCCGTGGCCATGGGCACGTGGATCCGGGCAGACCGGCCCCGACCCTGCCCCACACCCAGCACGACGTGGCGTTTGCTGCAGATACCAGGGCGCCTGGCAGCAGCTGTTTGCGGGAGAAGGACCCTTCAGCTGTCCCTCTGCACCCACCTGCCCAGGGCCGGCTCGGCGGCCGCCGCGCGAGGAACCCTGGGAAGGCGGGACCCTTGCTGTGGCGCTCGGAGGGCTCCTGCGGCGCTGGGAGATGCTGCCCCCCACCCCCCCCAGCCTCCTCCCGCCCCCGGTCCCTAATCAGAGCCCCCGCCCCGGCGCCCGCCGCGCCCGCCGCTGACGCTGACGTCCGCCCGCGCAGGTGGAGCTGACCACGGTGGCCGCCCAGGCGGGCTCCCTGCTGCACAGCCTGGTCCTGCGGGCGCAGGAGCTGGTGCTGCAGCTGCTGGCGCTGCAGCTGGACCGCCAGGAGTTCGTCTGCCTCAAATTCCTCATCCTCTTCAGCCTCGGTGAGTGCGTCCGGCCCGGCCTGGGGCGGCGAGGCGGGGGTCACGGAGGTGGTGGGCCTGGGCCTGGCTCGGTGAGGCTCTGCCCCGGAGGGGGGGGGGGGCGGCGGCTCCGCTGGGGGCAGGGACCGGGGCCTGCGGTGAGTAAGGGTAGGAGGGGACAGGCCTGGCTCTTCAAGTGGCGGTTGTTTCCTCTCTGGGCCTCAGTTTCCCTGTTGGAAAGTACAGAGGACCAAGACAGTGTCTAAGATTAGCCCTCTGTGGGACAAGGACTCCCGAAAATTCGGTAAATTCCTGGCTGGAAGCCCCAGAAAAGTGCCCAGGTCACCTCCGGAAAAACGCCTGTGTGATTTCGGGAGCTTCTGTTCCCTGGCTCCCATCCTGGGGTCCCTGTTTTCTCGGTTCCCTGCTCTGGGGGGGGCAAATTCTGACTCTGGGCTCCCCAACTCATTCATTCATTCATGTATTCATTCTACAAACACCTGCTCAGCATCTGCACTCTGCAAGGCACTGCGGACACGGGGTGAACAAAAAAGATCCCCAATCCATATTGTCATGGAGCCAACCTTCTCTCCAGGGAGAGGCAATAAGGATAATATAATTAGTAAGCTATAGAAATGAGTGAAATGATTAGTAAAATGTACCGCCTGGAAGACTGTGAGCAGGGCTAAGGAGGAGAGTAAAGCAGGGAAGTGGCAGAGGGTGAGCCCAGTCCACCAGCCCCACTCCCCAAGTCAGGGGTCTCCCTCTCATCGCCCTCCTGACGCACCCAGCCCCTGCCGCTCCAGCCTCCACCCTCCTCGGTGCTCTCCTCAGGCTGGCCTCCTGTCCTCCCTCACCTAGCAAGCCATCCGTGCCTTCCCCGGGTCCAGCAATGTTGTGAACATGAACGTGTCCTTGCTGTCAGGTGGCTCCCAGTCCGGTATAGGCCTCCAGCTAGTGCTGCAGGGGCGGGGACGGAGATGGGGGACCCGGAGTGGGGAACAAGGGCTCTGCCTAGAAGGCTTCCTGGAAGAGGGACATCTGAGCAGGGCCTTGGAAGATAAGCAGGAGTTTGCTGGAAGGATAAATCTTTTAGCAGAGGTGTAGATGGGATGTAAGGTCAGAACAGAAGGGAATGAATGCCTCGTCACTTGGAGAGGGGCAGGATTCAGATGTCCTCTTTGTGGTAGATGACCTCATAGCCCCAGTCTGGCAAGGGAGCGCCTGCCCGAGAGTGGTGAGAGCTGGGTGGGATGGGGGGTAACTGATGAAGTGTTGACCGTGGGAAGCCCAGTCCTCAGGCTATGGCCATGTGACTGGGTACCTGAGCCAGTCTCCTGACTCCAGCACAGCAGGCTGGTAGCTGGAGGGCTTCTATGCAAGGCTACAAGGCTTGGTAGGGGACAACCATGGTGCGGTGTGGAGACGGACTCTTGGGCAGCCAGTTAGGACATGTGGCCTGGAGCCCGTGGAGGGGCCTCAGGGGTCCAGGCCAGGCTGGCTTCAGCTGGGGGAGGCCCCCTCTTTCTTCCCTCCAGTGGTACCCGCCTCCCAACCTTGTCTCTGTGAGCTGTCAGGCTCTGGGAACTGGCTCAGCCCAAAGCCATGGTGGTGTGTGGTTTGGGGGCGTGGAGACTCCAGGAGTTACGTGCATGTTTGTGCCTTTGTGTCTGCGCCTTTGTTTTCACACATGCGCAGACTATGAACTTTCACAGGCTTTTTACATGTCATGTTGTAGAAAGAATCTGTATGTAACTGGGGAGTGATGCGAGATTTGGAGACATGAAGGATTTGGAGTGCACATAGAATTGGAGTGTGGGGCCCGTGATGGTCAGGGTGGTTTCTTGACCTGAGCCCCATCAAGAGGCCTCCAGGGAGGCCCAGAGGAGGGGTGGGTGGAAGGTGGCCTGCCAGCCACCAGCCTTCTTGGCCAGCCCTCCCTATAGAGCAGGTGCCATGTTTTGGCTTTCTAGACCCCACCAGGGCCCGAGGCACACCCCTGTAGCCCCTGCCCCTCTTCCAACAAAGCCCTGGGCGCTGGGGACCGCCAGGCCCAGTACAACTCTGGCCTCCAGCAGACGATAAATCCAGGGCTTCTCCTTGTACGGGGTGTAAGGGTAGCAGAGCCGAGCCCAGCCCTCTTCCCCCGCTCTGGGTGAGTGGCCATGCTCCGAAGCCTCAGTGCCGGCCCCTCCTTCTTGCTAGTCTTCCCCCTGTTTGCCAGAGTCGGTAGCTGGGGCCTGAGAGACAGGGACTCCCTCCGGTGCTTGGCTGGCATAGGCTGGAGGGGCCGGATGCAGGAGAGAGCGTGCATACATATGCGTGTGTGTTCACACGTGTGAGGCAGGGAGTGACAGTGGTTAGGAATGGGGCCTAGGGACGGACTGCCTGGAGTCTAAATCTGGACTCTCTCTCTGGCTGTGTGCCCTTGAGCAAGTCACTCCCCTCTCTGAGCCTCTATTTTCCCATCTGTAAGATGACCATCATAATAATCTTTAATTTGCTATGAGGATTTCATGAGGGAATTCCCCCAAAGTGCTCAGTGCACGGTCTGGCCCCTTGGGATATGCATCGGTGTTGTTTCTCTCCGTTACCACCAGTGAGCAAATGAGCAAATGAATGAATGAGGTGACTGGATGATCAAGTCAGTCCCTGTCTTCATGGCTTCTGTGTCTGGCACAGTGCCTTATCACAGGGAGGCGGGTCTGGCCGAGCTGGGTAGGGGGGACGCCCAGCCCAGCAGGTCAGAAACTAACTCTAGTGAGGCTGAGCCTGGGAGGAGGCGGAGGAGGCCCCAGTGCCTGGGCCTGCCTGAGCTCCTGGGAGAACAGAAGGAGAGGAGGCCAGGTGAGGTACAGGGGCTGTTGGGTGACAGGTTCCAGGAGGAGCCTGAGCAGGCCAGTGTGATCACGGTTGGACCAAAGAGAAGAAACCACCCACACCTAAGATATCAAGGAAGGCTTCTTGGAGGAGGGGCCTCTGAGCTGGGCCTTGCAGTATGAGTAGGAGTGTTCTAGGTGAAACAAAGCAAGCGGCAGCAAAGGGCTGTGCAAAGGGATGGGGAATCCTGGAAGTCCGCTGTGGTTGTGGGGCAGGGAGGGGCTGGATCGGAGGCTGGGGAGGCGGGCAGGGACTGAGCTGAGCAAGGCCTCGAATGCCAGGCCAAGGACCTTGACCCTTCCCTTGGGAAGGCTTTTCAGCTGGAGTAACATGATCGCATTTGCATTTTAGCAAGGTCCTTCTAGCTGCAGCATGGGAGAAGGATGGCAGGTGGCAGCCCAGAGCCCTGCAAGAGGCTAGCCCCGGGGCTGGAGTGAAGTGGACAAGTTTGGGCAAGATGAGGGGGAAGATCTGCCCAGAGTCTGGAAGGGCGGTGGGGCTCTCCCCTGTTCCCCGCTGCCAGGCCCCAGGAATAGGTCCCCAAGGGACCTGGAGCCCAGAGAGGGACGGCCACTTGCCCTTAGACCTCCAGCTGGCACGCTGGGCATCACCTCCCTGGGCTGGGCAGCCTCATCCCCTGTGACGACTGTCCCCCCCACTCCTCCCCCCCCCCATCGCCTGCAGCCCCCTCAGCGCCTCCTGCCCGCCTGCCTCCGCAGAAGGGTGCCATTTGGCGTCTAAATAGCCGTCTCCCTGCAGGCGTGGAGGCAGGTAAGGAGGTTTAATTAAAATTAGTGCCTCTCTCCTGGCAATCGCGGTGTTTATGAAGATGGGCCCGGCTGGCATTGTTCCGGAGAGGACTTAATCGAAGCTTAATGGATTGACCTAACATTCGATTTCCTGACTCCCATTGAGGCGGCCGCCGCAGCATTCCCTTAAGCGTTTGCAATTTACCCACTGCTCCGCGCCAACAAAAGGCGGCCTGAATAGCAGCCCCACTCGAGGGGCCATTGTGCGCGGGGGCGCCTGCCTGAGTCACCGCTATTGGGACAACATTCTTTATGCCTCGCTGGAATGAAAGGATTATTCAAATATTCAATTAAACCGTGAAAAGGGGGCTTTTCTGAGAACCCGGGGGCCCCCAGCTCCACAGCGCTAGCAGGCTGCTCTCCGAGGTGGGGGTGCCATCTCCCAGCCCCCTCCCGCCTCCCACCTCCAGGATTGCTGGAGCTGAGCAGGCTGGGGCGGGGGTGGGGGGGTGGGGGGGTGGGTACACGCCGGGCTTTTCTCCCCCATGCCCATCTCCAACCTGTGGTGTCCCGGGGCCCAGAGCTGGGCAACACAGATCAGGTCCGGCTCTTGGGCACCCTGTGAGGTGGAGATTCGTGTGCCCCCATTTTGCAGATGACGGGGAACAGCTCAGGGGGAGGGCCTTGCTCAAGGTCACCCAGTTGGTGGTGGAGCCAGGATTTGAACCCCCGACATATTAAGGGGGCACCTCCAGGTCTGTGTGTCCCCTGCTCCCGTGTCCAATGGAAGAAAGGCATGGTGTTCAGTGCAGTGTTGGCTCTGTCCCACCCATTATCGCACAAGCTTCACGACAGTCCCTTTAGTGGGGTGGGCGGGGAGGTGGGAGAGGGGGCATGACTTGACAGTGGTCTCCTCCAGGGTGAGGAGGAAGAGGAGTCTGGAGTCCAGAGCAGCCTCGGAAACCTAGGATCCCAGGGGTCCTTGGACAGGACTCCTGGATCGGACGAAACGAAGTTTTCATGTCCTGCCTCCCAGGAATCGACGTCCAAGCCTGACCCCGCCTGTGCTTACCCACCGGGCTTTGGAGCCAGGAGACCTGGGTTTGCATCCAGACTCTGGCACCTGCTGGGTGTCCCAGGCACACCCCACTGTCCCTGCGCCTGGGGGATGCCCTTTCCCGCCTCCTGGTTGTCTGTGGGGATTAACTGAGCTAGTGCACGATGCCCGGCGGGTGCCTGGGAAACTGGGTGCGCCTACACTATAGTCATCAGGGCTTAACTGGTGACTGCTTCCTTCCCCCAGCCCTGTAGCCCACCGCATGGGGGCGGTGGGGGTCTCCAGTCTGCAGAGAGCTGAGAGATCCAGAGAGCTGCTAAGAGTGGGGGCTGCCCCTGAGCGCTGTCCTTGTTCCGTACCCACCCCCTGCACTCCACCCCATTGTCCCTGGTACGGTGCTGCGGTGCTGTGGAGAACAGTAAATCCTGGTAAAGCCGAGGCTCTGCTCCTCGCAGCCCCCTCCCACTCCGGCCTCTACTGCAGCACCCTAGCTCATCCTCCTCCACCCCAGCTGTTTCCTCTGGGCCCCCTTATTGCTGTGTGGCCTTGAGCTCATCCCTACCCTTCTCTGGACCCCCAGCTTCCTACAGTGCATTGCTAGAAGGCAATGTCAGGAGAATTGCCCAGCCTGGGCTGGGGGTGGAGGGCAGGGGGCAGTGGGGAGAGGTGGGGGTGGGAGGTGAAGGTAGACAGGACCCTATGGGATGAAAAGAGGTTGGGACAGGGACGGGGTTGGTAGTCACCCCTTGTGCCTAGGAGGCCAGCTTCAGAGAGCGTGGGGGCTTCCCGTGACCTTTGAGTGTGTCTGGAGTAGTCCAGGCTAAGGAGCAGGGCTGCAATGCACAGTCGAAGAGGTTGTTCACTGCACAAGGGCACCTAGGCAGGTGATGAATAGGGGCTGACTTCCAGCTTGTATGCCCCTCGCCATACTGTCTCTGCGGACAAGGGGGAACTTCTTCGTAATTGGCACAAAGGTGCCTTATGGGCTCATGGTGATCCTGGGGAGGCAAGGAAGAAAATGACCCTGGCTCACTTACTGAAGGGAGGTGAGGGGGCCAGGGGTGGGGGTGGAGGACTGGGGCCAGATCCTGCCATACGCCTTGGGCCCAGCTCAGGTTTCCCTAAATCCAACTTTGGACAACACAGGCCTCAGCAGGCGCACCGGGGGCGGCTGGGGATCAGGGTTGCCAGGAGCATCAAGCCCTCCTGGCGCAGTGGGTGTTAAGAGGGATTAGAAGGGCCAAGGGCTGCACATGCTGGGCTCCAGACTCCCCCGCAGCCACAGAGGGGAAGTGGACGGATGACCACTCCCTGAACCCCCGGATGCCATATCGCAGGCCAGGCTGGGCTGGATTTGGGGGTGGGGGACCGGTTCTGTAGATTCCTGCTGAACCTCAGCTGCCAGGCAGGGCACCAGCTGGGGGTGCTGCCCGGCAGCTGAGAGACACCTGCCAAGCAGTGATGAGGACTTGAGTGACAAATTGACCCTCTCTGGGTGCCCCTGGGGTCCAGACACCTGTGCAGGCCCTGGCACTCAAGCTCGTAGCCCTGCAAGGTGGGCATGCCCCGTTCACAGAGGCAGAAGGCCTTGCAGGCCAGGAGGGGACAGGGCACAAAGCCGCGGCTCCTAACTGGTGGGCTTAGGATTTGAACCCCAGTCAGCCTCATTTCAAAGACATTTTATTTTTCATGTCTTCGCTGGACCTCCACTGGGCGTGCAGGAAGCACTGGTCACACTCCCCTGTCCCTGGCACAAGTGATCACCGGTCCACGCAGAGCTGACTGCCCTCGTCCCTCCCACAGGCGGCCACGCCTTCACGTTTAACTTGGATTCCCTGTTAGTCCCTGTTCTTACCTAATGTGCGTGCTTCTGCACAAGCATGTTTAATTTACGTAGACGCCTTTGCCTTGTGGATCTCATTCGAGAATGAGATCCTCCTTTTCTGTTATTTTCCACCGAGCTCTAGGCTGTTAAAGATCTGCCCATTTGCTCTGTGGTAGGTCTGCTCCCTTGCTTGTGTCTACCTCGTGGGACCCCCTAGATGCTGCTGTGGCAGCGTCCTCATGCCCCAAGGCTCCACGAGGGAGTCTCCTTGCGGTGCTAGAGGCTCTTGGTCAGTCACAGGGTAGACCAAAGGAGTGCCTGTCGCTCTCCAGAATAGGGCCACCAGTGCCTGAGCCTGGCAGCTGGGAGATGGGACCTTTGCAATCACAGCGTGCCGGCAACTGATGGTGCTGATGGTGACCACTGTGGGGATGATGGCAACAGGATGGTTTTTTTGGTTGGTTGGTTGGTTGGTTTGAAGTAGGTTCCACGCCCAGCGTGGACCCCAACGCGGGGCTTGAACTCATGACCCTGAGATCAGGACCTGAATGGAGATCAAGAGTTGGATGCGTAACTGACTGAGCCGCCCAGGTGACCCTGGGGCTGGGGATGGTGTTGACCATGGTGGGGTGAGAGTAGAGGTAATGATGGTGACATATTGGCCTTCTCACGTGCCCGACACTGTTCTCCATGCACTTTCCACCGCCCAAGTCCCTGAATTCTCCCAACAATCTTGTGAAGTAGGTACTCTTGTCACCGTTTTGCAGGAAACTGAGAAGTTGAATCACGTGCCCGGGGAGATAGCTGGTGAGGTTGGGGTGGTGTTGGAGGTGATGGAGATGTTCCTCGTGACCAGTGGGGTAGTGGCAGTGGCAATAATGATGGTGACAGGTGATCATGGTTGGGTGGGCGATGGTGGCAGTGGCCGTGTTTGGGATACCTGCAGAGAGGTCGGCGTCGGTGACCACTGCCGACGGTGGTGACAGAAACGGTTGGGTTGATGGTGGCGGCAGTGGCCACATTTGGGAGGGACACGGGGCAGTCAATATCGGTGATTGCTGCTGGTGGCCGTGCTCCCCAGCCCTGATGATGGTGGTTCCCGTGGCGATGGGAGGCCCGGCCATGTCCTTGACGGTGGCAGCGCCTCATCTTTGGTGCTTCTAGGGGATGTTGGTGTTGGTGTTGCCGGTGACCGCGGCCGATGTGATGGGCCGGTGTTGGTGACAGAGCTCCTCCCTTTGCAGATGTGAAGTTCATGAATAACCACAGCCTGGTGAAGGACGCTCAGGAGAAGGCCAATGCCGCCTTGCTCGATTACACCCTGTGCCACTACCCGCACTGCGGGGACAAGTTCCAGCAGCTGCTGCTATGCCTGGTGGAGGTGCGGGCGCTGAGCGTGCAGGCCAGGGAGTACCTGTACCACAAGCACCTGGGCAACGAGATGCCCCGCAACAACCTGCTCATCGAGATGCTGCAAGCCAAGCAGACTTGAGCCTGGGCTGGGTGGGGCCAGGCCTGGGGCCAGGCTGGGGGTCGCAGCCACCCCCAAGGCCCTCCAGATGGTTGAGTTTACTCTGCGACCCAGGAGCCCCACCCTGTAAGCCCCTCTGCCCCTGTGCTCTCTGAAGCCCCGTGTTTGGGAAGCTGGGTGAGGGGGGATGGGGCCTGGCTGACCTAGGGTGGCCCCACGGGCAGCTGTCTGCCACTCAGAGGGCCCCAAGAAGGCGGCTGCTAAGCACCCCCTCCCCCTCCCCTTGCTCCCAGCTGTCTGTCCTGGAGTCTGGAAGCACAGGTCCAGGGAGGAGGTTCGGGATTCCCTGGTGGGCCTCCACGTCCCTCGGGTCAGAAGTCGTCCCTTTCCCCTCCCTGGGAAACAGAAGCGGAGAGACGTTGAGGGGGCATCAACTGGGGGAGAAGAGAGGGTCTCCAGAACCCCTTCCCAGAGACCAGGAGGGAAGCCCTCTGTTTTGTAAACTAGGAGTCACTGAGTTTGCAAAGTTGGTCAGGCACTGTGGGGCCTAGAGGACACTAGGGGGCAGGTTAGGACCAAGCCCTCCTCCCTAGCCCTTACGCCCCATCTGACTTGTGCAGGGGAGAACTCCGACATGCTATCTGAAAAGAATCCCACTACCATCAGCTCTCTCTACCCCTTTCCCCCCGGAGGAGAAGTTTCTATCCCTCTCCCACCAGGGAGCTAGAACATTCTAGCCCCACCCACAGTTGGCCAGCCCAGGCTGGTATGTATCTGCAAAGGCTGTAGTCAAGAGGTTTGTGGGTTTGTGGGTTTGATTTGTTTTTTAATCTAGCACTCTAGATACTCTTGGAAAGGTTTGTGTGTGGCAGGGCAGGGGGTGGATTTGAGGATTGAGGCTGGGACTTGGGGATTAGCCCCAGGTACAGCCCGTGGTTTCTCTCCAAACACCCGCATGCCAAGTACCCCATGGGTGGTGCTGGACCATTGTTTCAATCCAGAGAGGAGTCGTTGCTTGCCCCTCCTTCGATGGACAGCAGGGTGTCCTGTCAGGGCTCGGAGTCTCTCTGTGTGGGAATATGGGTGAACTTGAGGAGGGTGTATGGGTCTCCAGATGGGGGACATTGCTGATAAGCCCCTTCCTCATTGGCCCCGTCCCACTGGGTCCCTTGCTGCAAACCCTTGAAGCTGGGTCCCAGCTCCCTGGCCTCCTCCCGCCCTGTGTCCTGAAGGACGCTCTCCAGGGCCAGGCGCTAGGGGGAGGCCTTGGCTGTCCTCTGTCCCCGGGCTGGGCATCCACTGTCTTTCCTGCTTTCACGTTGCCATTGCAGCTTGTGCTGAGCCTGCCCAGTCGGAGGTGACTGGGCATCCGTTCCCCCTTGCCTTCCACCGCCCTGTCTCAGTGCCCACCCTTGCCCACTGAAATGTGTGCCCCTGCCGAGGCCAGAGACCCACAGCCCCCAAATGAGAAGTGCCCTTAAGAATCTCCCCAGCCCTTGCAGCCCTGGAATAAATTTTGCAATTAGTTTCCAGCTACCTTTGCCTATTTACATTCTGGGGCCAAGGCAGAACCTCCAAGGTGGGTTTGGGTGGTCTCGGGCGGGGAGATGCTCTGATGGGGATGGGCGCAAGAGTCAGATAAGCTTTGGTTCAAAACCTGGGACCAGAGTGGGGGTACACCAGGCACCGTTGGGGAGCCTGTGGGCCCCACATCATCCCTGGGACCTTGCCATGCCCAGGAGGCCTGGGAGATGCTTGTGTCTTCCGGGGCCTCAGCCGGAGTTCCACCCTGGCCATGCATCTCAACCGCCATCTTGGGCAGAAGGGAGCAGTGATTTCATGAGCACCTACTGTGTGCGGTCCCTCATGGCCCTGTCCCTACGGTAGCCCAGTCAGGCAGGGCTTAGGACCCAGGAGAGGCACTTGGCAGGTGCCCCTCAGTCAGGGATCTGCAGGGGCAGATTCAAACCCGGGTCCTCCTGACTTGGGAGCACTGGCCCTTTCCTCTCGGTCCGCCTGGTGGCCCCGGGACTGGCCCGTCTTCCCTGATTCTCTTGCCTCCCCCGCTGGGAGGCAGCAGTGAGCACAGCTGCTTTCTGAGGCGAGCTGCCTCTGCTCTAGATGTCCTCCAGGGCTTCACCGGCTTTGTCTCGTTTTGTTGTCCCATCTGCTCCCCAAAGCCAGTTCGGTAGGTGGCAGCTCCAGATTACAGATGAGGAAACCGAGGTCCGGAGGGGTCAAGTGGCCTGTCCAAGGTCCCACATCAAGAAGGGGCAGAGCCATCACGCCAACCTCCATCATCCCGACCGACCTGACTAGTTCACCCCTGGGGCCGCTCGCGGACCACTTCATGCCTCTGTGCACGACAGAAAAAAGATGCCCCCCCTACCCCAGGCACACAGCCTGGCAGTGGCTTTTATGCAAAGAAGAAGTGTCCTTCTCCCGCCTGGCACCTTCAGAAGTGAAGCAGATGCTCAGGTTCCTGCCTCTGGGGAGCTTCCAGTCTTGCAGGAGGCCTCTCAGTCATTTCCTAATCCTGTGTGATCCCTCACATAAGAGCCAGCGAAGAGGAGGAAGGGATTGATTCTGCCCCTGGGGCGGCAGGAAGTCTTCTCGGCACAGGTGTCACCCAAGCTGGGTTTTAAAGGATGTCCGGGGGTTTGCCAGCTAAGACAAGAGTTGGGGGCAGTGTGGGCAGGTGGCTGGGGACCTAAGCGAAGTTGTCTGGGCTGGAGAGTAAAGGGGGTGGTGGTGGGAGGAAGGGTATGGAGTAAGAGGAGGGGAGACCGGAAAGGACTCCTTGGGGGCCACTCCGGGACCTCCCCCGCCGCCGGCCCGCCAGTCCACATGACCACATGATTAGTCAGCGGGGAGGCAGGCCTCCCCTGGAGGTGAGGGGAAGGAGTCAGAGGGCACTGCAAATGCAGGCAGTAGAGACCAAGTGGCCGCCCAATTCAGAGCCACCTTCCTGCTTCCCCGTGTCGCGGCGCCCCTCCTCCGGCTCCGTGGCAGCAGACAGCCAGGCTGAGTGCCTTGTTCTCTGGAACCTCAGCGGTGGTCCCCAGCCTGGCACTCCTCCCTACGGCACTGCTGGGCCTTCCCAGAGCAGGCGGACCGCTGCTGCCTCCCCCACTGCCCAAACCTGCCGGCCTCCGTCTCTGCTGGGGGGTCTTCAAAGCCCTATACATCACCTCCTCTACACGGCGGGCTCTGTGCGCCCCCAGTCCCCTGCACATCCTTCTCTGAAGACAGCCGACATTCCTACTGTGTGCTGGGCCCAGGGACTAGCACACAAGACTGCACTTACCCCTCTTGTCGCCTGTGGGGTGGGGCCTGATGGCCCCCGTTCTGCAGATGAGGGGCTTCAGAAGGTTCGACAGCCCCCATCCCCAGAATGAAATACCCGGCCCCCTGTCCTTGCCTGATGGGTCAACCCCTCTATGGATTTTGTCCCAGACAAGCCAGGTGGGGCCCAGGGTGGAAGCGACACATAAGGCTGTGGGGAGAACTGGGTGCAACTTGTCCCTGGCTGGGTCTCAGGGCTTCTCATGTAACCCTGCCCCGCCTCCACTCACGTGCGCCTCCTCCAGGGAGGCTGCTCGGATGCTCCCCGGCTGTGCCACATCCTCTGGCTCCGGCAGCCTCTGGGCCAGCCTGAGGTCAGCAGGACAGTGTTAGCAGTCCCTGGGCCCCTCCTGCGCCTGGCTTCCACCTCAGGGCCCACCCTGGTGCCCTAACACATCACCACCGCTGCCAGCTCTGCCTAAGAAGGGACCCGGACTCACAGAAGAGTCTTGCCCCCTGCCACAGAGTCAGTGGTGGCCGGACCTGGTCCCGTAGCCAGAGTCTGAGCTGGGGTCTCCCCGCAGCATGAGCCATTGTACCTGGAGCCAGTCCCACCTGCCCTGATGCCTTCTCTGAGCAGTCTTTTCTGTGTGACTCCACCTCACCGTGACTGCCACCCCTTGGCCCCAAGGTGGGGAGACCGTCTCTGAGCCTGTTCCTTCCTCTGTACAACAGGGGCGACGGTGGGCACGGGGCTGAGGTGAGGACCCACAGCTCTAAGGCAATCAAGGGCTCAGTACCAGCCAGGTACCCAGTAGGTGCTAAGAAGTGTTGGCTGCACCTACCCTGTTGATGAAACTGGGGTTGTCTTGAGTCCCAAAGACAAAGTGGCCACTTCCCTTGTCCCATCCTCCCCCCAGGGACTCCCCAGGCCAGGGTGACCCCCAGGGAGGAACAGGTCACAGTAGTACTATTTATTACGAGAGCTACCACGGGGCTGTCAGAACTTCCAGGCAGGCGGGCAGGGTGTGGGGGGGACAATCTTGGACAAAGTTCGGGGGCTGAGCTGGGGGGCGCAGCAGCGTTGGCACCGCACCAGGGCAGGGGTCCTACTGGAAGCAGGGCAAGGCTGAGGCAGAGGCTGCTGTCTGTCCCGCAGGGGTCCCCGCCGGGGCCTTTCAGAGGCCCCCACGCAGAGCCTGGGGGAAGGTCCGTCCGCTCGCACTCTCTCTAGAAACCTGGGAGGAAGGTGCCGGGCTAAGCTGGCGGAGAATTGTGGTGGGGGCCCCTGGAGGGGACTGGGAACTGAGGCTGGGGGAAGCCCTGGCCGGGGGGGGGGGGGGGGGGCGGAATTCTGGCCCCGGCGGTGGGGGGAGGCCCTGGGAGGTCTCCCCCATCCCCTCTCTGAGCCTCAGTTTCTCTCGAACACCTGATGCCCGGAGGCTTTCGGGAAGGGCGGTGGCTGCCTCGTGAGGGACCCCTGAGAAGGTCGCGGGCTGCGGAGGGGGAGGGGGGCTAGGGCGTCCGGAGGGAGGGCGAGGCAGGTTGGGGGTCCGGAGGGTGGGGCCGGCCGCGGGGCCGAGGTGGAAGCGGCTCCGTTGCTACGAGCGGCCTTAGCAACGCACCCATTCAGCAGAGACAAAGGCGCTGTCACTTGAGCGCAGAGGCGCCGCTGCCGCTCCTGTTCCCACCGGCGCCGCGCCTGCGGGGGTGGGGGGAGGGGCGGGGGTGCGGGGGTGCGGGCGGCTGGGGGCCCCGGGGCAGGCCCGCCGCGCGCTGGCCTGCAGGGGGCGCCCCCTGCCCACGTTGCAGAAGGGGGAGCTGAGGCTCCCTGGGACTGGGACACCAGGCAGGGGAGGAGGCCCGCCGGAGCCTAGGGTCCTACAGACTTGGGTTTCGAATGTGCCTCCGTTTACACCTATGTGACTGCCCCGGTGCCTCACTTTCCCCATCTGCACGATGGGTGGATAGTTTCCCCAGGTCCCCAGATGAAAGGAGTCAGCCGACGCAGGGCTTTAGCCCAGAGCCCAGCCCCAGTTAAGAGCCGCACAAACAGGCCTCCTGCCCATGCTGGGAAGGATCCCCTGGTTCGAGGCCGGGCAGTGCCTGGCAGCCCCTCCTACAGTCAGCTGTGTTCTAAGACTGGGGTACTCAGGCTGAGAGAGGCTGACAGTGGCCAGAGGCCCCTAGGCTTCCCCTCGGGCCAGGCTGAGCTCCCCAGACTCAGTCCTCGCCCTGAGCAGGGCCTGGGGTGGCCCTAGCCTTGCCCCGCTGCCCACAGGCCCCCATCAGCCCTCCAGTTGGGGGAACTGAGCCTGCGAGGGAAGCACTTGCTTCTCACCAGGTTTGGAAGTCCTTTCAGCCCACGAGGCATCAGGATAGGGGCTCTGGGAGGGGTGCGGCCAGGAGGCTGGGCCTGGGGGGCCAGACGGAGTGGGTGCCCAGAGGAAGGCAGGCTCCTAGCTCACTGCCCCTCCCGCAGCACCGGCTCCGGGAAGGAGTCCCAAATCTGGAGTGTGCCTCTCCCAAAGAGCACTGCGCTTCCCTGACAGGCCCCCAGTGTGCTAATGGGGGACTTTCGGCACCGACAAGGAGCAGAGCAAGAGGAAGGGCCCTGCAAGTGGTGGGAGGTCAGGTGCGCTCGCTTCTCAGATCACTTCCATCCTGGTGCAGTGGGGCTGAGGGTGGGGGTCCAGGTGCCAAGGGGAAAAGGGGAACCCGCTGGGGTGCGAGCTGTACCTGACGCCTTGAATGCTGTCAGCTCCACAGCCTGAGGACAGAGGAGGTCGTCAGGGCAGGGGTCCCCCACTCCTTCCACTCCCCCTTGCCCTGGGGACCCTGGGAGACCTTGGTGATGACTCCTCCGCCCCCAGCGGCCTTGGCATTCAGGTTTTGCCCATGTGTAGTCAGCATCTCCGGGCGGTTCCCAGTGCCCTACCACCTGGTAACTGAGGAATGGGGCCCCTTGGATCCCCAGAGGAAGCCCCCCTACCCCAACCCTCCCCTAGTCCCTGTGGTTTCCCCCACCCTGCAGGACATACTTGCTAGCCCCCTGGCAAGACCCTGCCACCCCTGTCCCAGCCTCACCGGTCTCTCGGGTTCTGCAGTGGAGGAGAAAGTTGTGGGAATTCTGGGGCTGCGGGTCCCTACAGGAGAAAAACACTGGAGTAGGTGAACTTTTCGGAGGCTGAGGCAGGAAGCTCTCTCTCTGCTCTCCCGCCCTGGACAGGACCTCGTTGTCAAAGACCCTAAGGATCCACTCAAAGGTTTATTCCACAGATTAATGATGAAGGAAC
This sequence comes from Callorhinus ursinus, assembly GCF_003265705.2. Taxonomy (NCBI): domain Eukaryota; kingdom Metazoa; phylum Chordata; class Mammalia; order Carnivora; family Otariidae; genus Callorhinus; species Callorhinus ursinus. The sequence goes on from NW_027397086.1 coordinate 6,997,751, forward strand.
TAAGGCCCAGAGAGGGATGGTACCATGCCCAAGGGCACACAGCAGGTGAACCAGGAGCTGGGACTAAAACTCCTGGACTGGCCTTGAAGTCATTTAGCCCATGCTCTGTCTCAGGGCCCCAAACCTCATCTACTCACCTGGCTTTGGGAACCCCCAAATCCCCTTTGCATGGAGACCCAAGGGAGGTGACCCTGGGCAAGCCCAGCCTCGGGGCTGCGCAGCTGGGGGCCCTGTTCCCTGGTGGTGGTGGAAAAAAATAAGCCATTTCTAAGCCCTCGCCCAGGCCCCATGCTTGCAGAATTCCCTGGGCCTCAGTCTCTTTGTCTTTCAGATGGGCTAATAGGATCTGCCGTCGCCTTCCCAGCTTTACCTGAGCACTGGGGAAACTGAGGCTCTGGGTAGTACCCAGAGTGGGGGCTGGTGTGGCCTTACCTCTAACAGCCAAATGTCTTCGGGCTGGAACCAAAGCTACAGGGTTGTCTTGAGCCACCTCCCAGGGACCCAGGAACCTCGGGTGGGACCCTGGGCCCATGGGGCTGGAGCAGGCCTGAAAGGAAGTGGTGTGGGCACTGGAATCCTGGTGGTGAGTGGGACCTCCCGCCCCAGGACCCCCACCTGCCCGCACCCACCGTGAGGGCCTCTGTTGTCTTTTTCTCCATCATCCTCTGCAGGGCGCTCCGGACCTGGGGATTGGGCATCAGGGTCAGGCCTAGGACCCTCCCCTTGGCCCCCAGCCATGGGTGCCCTGCGAGTTAGCCCTGCCCACCCCACCCCCCAGGAGCCGGTGTCCCCAACTCACCTCCCCGTTGTAGGCAGCTTAGACCAGGAAGATGTACGGCCCCTGGGGATGGACCCAGCATGTGGGTGGGTGTCACCCCCACCTTGGCCCTGAGGCCACAACAGAGACACACCCAGAGATACCCAGAGACATTGAGAGACACAGGCTGATGAACACGAATCCTGCCCTGCCCCTCTCCTGCACTTGGGAGGGGACATCTGTGACATTCTATGGCAGAGAGAACCAGAAGGGGCCTTGCGCCACTCGACCCCGTGCCTTCAGCCTCTGGCCACCAGACAGCCTCCCTGCCTTCTTGTCCCTCTGCATCCCCCACCCCAACCTGCCCCATCCTCACAGCCTCATTATGGCTGCAAGAGTGGGTGGTGGTGGCGGGGGGGACACCTTCCTAAAATCGAGGCTAAATCAAGTCCTGGGACAGCAGACGTGTGAATGCATGCTGATTCGTGCCTCTAGCCGAGTGTCTCTCTGACCCTCTGTCTCTTCACCTGGAAGGCGGAAGCCCGGACTCAGCTCCTGCTGTGTGTGAAGGACTCAGCATGGTGGCTGGGTCGTAGCTGGCTCTTCCTGCCCACACACGTGAGGACCAAGAGGGCCTGGCCACTCACAAAGTACCATCATCACACTTGGGGTGACAACCCTCATAGCAGCTCCATGCTGGGGCGGCGTGGATTCATTCTTCCTGTTTGATGGAGAGGGACCGTGGGGCCTGGGGCAGGGGACAGAGCAATGAGTCCCAGGCCAAAGTGTGACCCAGCAGGTGGAATTTGGAGCCTAGGCCTTCCTCAGATTCCACCTGGACAGGCAATAGCCCCTGCCCTGAGGCTCAGACTGGAGGACACAGTTCGGTGGCCAGGGGGCCTCCTTGAGGCCTTCTAGCTTCAGCCTCAGAGCCTGACTGCTCCCCCTGGTTCTTAGGCCCCAACTGGGTTGATACCACCCTCCACCCTAAGACAGGCCCTGGTGCCCCCCAGGCCTCCCCTCCCCCCAGCCAGCCTGTCTCCCCTCTGCAGCCTTTTACTGGCTCCTCCCACCCGAACAAAGGCAGCTTTTCAAACTCCACCCCAACCCCACCAGCACCTACCTGCCTAGCACTCTCCGAGGCTCCCTGGCACCCCCCTGGGATCACATCTGAGCTCCTTACAACAGCTCTGGGGACCTGCTCTGGCCCCAACGCCTGCCCTCGTCCCATTCTTCACTGGCTCACGTGTCCCCACTTCATGTGTCCGTTGGATCCTGCCATGCTCCCCTGACCTAAAACACTCCTCTCTCTCATGGAGTTTGGGTATTGGCCGACAATCACTTCCTCTAGGAAGCACCCCTTCTGCCTCCCCACGAGTGGCTCCTCCGTCCGCAGCCTGCCCCCACGTTCCCTCAGCCTCCCGGCCTCCCTCGTGCCATGCTCTGGGTGTGCGGCTCAGTTCTGGGACCCTGCGCACTAGCAGGCTCGCTCCAGTACGTGGCCCAGCGTGGGCCCCCAGAGCCCGAAGGAAACAAATCCGCGCCTGCTCACGGTGCTCCTGGTGGGTGCCACGTGGGGTGCCGTGCCCTTTGCAAATGTCACCTCAGTTGAACCCCACAAGGATCCCATGAGGTGGAAAGTAAGATCCCCTATATAGAGATGTGGAAGCTGAGGCTTGTTTCAACTCGTCTGGGCCTCCCGACAGGACTCGGCCCAGGGAACCAGAGCTGGTTAGAAGTGCAGCTCAGTTCTCCTGTCACAAAACCCCACCCAGGGGCCACAGGGAGACACATCAGCCCTGAAGAGTGGCTGAAGCCCGGCCGAGTTCAGTCCCCCTGCCCCAGGCCGGCTCCAGGGAAGGACGGCGGTCCTGAGGGCAGGTCCTGCCCAGCTGATGCCCCAGACACAGTGGCAGAGGGACACCTGGAGGCGAGCGGGGTGAGGAAGACAGGGAGGGACGGCAGGTGGAGGGAAGACAGAGGAGAGGAAAGGCCAGGCGTGGGGAGGGACCCAGAGAAGGCAGCCTGACTGGGGGACCTGTGTGGAGATGGTCCCGGGAACATCGGGGCGGGCCCAGGTCACGCGCCATCTGACCCCACAAGGCAGCCTCTTCCCTCCTTCACCAGGAGACCTGGGCAAGGAAGGTCTGCGGCTGACTAGGAGGGGGAGAGGGGTCACGCTCAAGGACAAAAGCTGGGGGGGGCGGTCAGGGGTCAACAGAAAGGGAGATACAGAGGGAGGGCCATGACAGAGGAGGAGGGGACAGAGGAGGAACCGCAGAGAAAATTCAGAGAAGAGATCAAGAAGCGAGACAAGGGGAGCAGAGAGGATGGGGAGGGGGTCGGAGGGAGGGGGAGAGGTGGCACTGGCTCTGCGGCCGCAGCGCTGCCCACCGGAGGGCCGCCACAGGGATGACCGCAGCGGTCACCATGGCAATGGCCTGCTGCTGCCCAGGCCACCCCTGCAGGGGGGTGGGGGCACCCCAGGCAGGGTCGCAGCCTAACCTGGCAGGGCCCACATTTGAACCCAGGATGCTCTGGAAGCGTGGGGCTTGAGGAAGGGCTGCTGTGTGTCCGGGAAGGGGTGCGGCGCTGCCTTCTGCCCCCCCCCCCCCCCCCTGCTCAGGCCCACACGGGTCTCTGGGAGCCGTGCTTCTTTGGGAGTACTGGAAGCCCCGTTTTTCTTCTTTTTCTGGGCCCCTCTCTGGGCATGGCCACCATGCTCCCCCGGCAGTGGCCCCTTCTTTCCTCTCTCCACTCCCACGCCTGGCTGAGAGTGGCGCGTCCCCACGGCCCAGGGCGAGAAGGTGACGTGGACCGGGACCTGGTAGTCACCACCCTCGGCACCCTTCCTCACTCCCTGCCGCCCTCCCCCCCCCCAGCACTTCACACCTGGCCTTGGCCATGGTCAGCTCCACAAGAACACGGCATTTTGCAGCCTCTGTTCCTGCTCTGTAGCCCCTGCCTGGAACAGTGCCTGGTGCCTGGCACCTCCTAGGCATTCGACACATATCACGAGGATGGATGAATGACTGGCCCCTTCATCCCAGGAGAGGCGGGAAGGTCCCCAGGAGGAGCCCTGGGACACGTGGACCCCGGACAGAATTTGTACCTCGTTTCCCGAGCTTTCTTTGTCCACCCCTGAGCCACTCCCTTTCTCAGCCCTGACAGGAGCTGGGAGGAGTAGGGGCGGACAGCAGGAAGAGGTGCTGGGGGCGCAAGGGAGGCTGAGGGGAAGGGCAGGGGCGGAGAGGACCCACCTCCCTCCCAGAACTCAGGCCCCTGGGGTGTGCCTGTCTGTGTCTCTGTCTGGGTCCCCCACGGGACCGCAAACCCCCTGGGCACGGGGGCCTGACGCCTCTCCGTGGCTCCCGGACGCAGGCCCCAACAGGCCCGTGGGAGGCCCGCTGCAGCGCCACGGTGACTGCCTCATTTATGTGGGCTGAGCGTCGTCCTCCGGACCAAGCCCTCCCTCACTGCTGCCCTCACCAGTGCAGCGGCTACCGCTGCCCCACAGCGGGCCGCCCACTGCGCCCGAGGGGACACGTCGCGGGTGTCCGAGGCCTCAAGTAGCTCTAGCACCAGCCCGGAGCCCGGAACCTCTGCCACACCCCTGAGTGTCTGGACCTCAGCTCCCTCGACCGTAAACTGTGGGCACAAAATCCTCCCTGACGTGCTGCTTCTTTGATTCGAGGCTTGGTTCCCACTCTTGCCCTCACCCTCCTGCCTCTTGACAACGTCCCCTGGTCACTGTTGGTGACTCCCGCGACAGAGAGGACACTCCTTTTCCCGTCTCCTGACAAACCAGTCACTCCCTCTGAGCTCCACGGCATGTCAGAGCCGCCTGGAAGTACCTGAAAGGAATTGAGGCCCACGGCGGCGCAGGCCCAGGCCGGGCTGAGGTGCACCAGCACGCCGACCAGCCAGGTCAGGCCCAGGACGGGCAGCAGGACCAGCACCGGCTCCACCGTGGCCCTGCGGGAGAGCAGGCAGGGCTGAGGGAGGCCGGGGCGGCCTGGGAGCCCCTGCAGGCTGCTGGGTAGGGCAGCACGTGGGAGGGGTCGGAGGGGCAGACCAGGGACCACTGCTCAGGACTTAGGTGTAGCTGGAATCTTCAGCTGAACTTGGCTGTCCCTTCTCAAACCCAGAAGTGGTTGGCACTGGGGAGACGGGGTCCCAGTCCCAGTCCTGGCTCAGAGGAAGGGTGTCGCAGCTGTCCAGAGGGAGGGCTAAGGAGTAGGCAGTGGATCCAGCGGGCCTGGAGTCCACAGTCTTCCCTTCTTAGGGACCCCTGGGGCTCCCTGGCTTTTTGGGGACCCACTGGCTTGGGCTGCCCTGCCCTTGGCAGAAGATGGGGTGGGGAAAGCAAGGGTAGGGGGATCCTCCTTTCAGCAGGACATGGCCCTGGAGAGTGAGGGGAGTTCTTGCAGGGGTGGGAAACTAAATCCTTACTCTGAACCTGAACTTCTGGGGTCCGCCTGATCTGGGGGTCTCCCCTACCTTGTCCCTACCCGGCCATCCGTGCCATCAGTAGATGGCGAGCTCCCAGGAAAGCGGCTCGCGTCTATATGGCCTCCCACTCGTCGACACTTAGGACTGATTACCATCCCGCAAGGTGACACGCGTGGGCACATGCTCACCCACGTCCACACATGAGCGTGTGTGCACACACGAGCAGGGACGCGTGTGCACACTTATGCTCAGGGATAGCTTTGCACCCACGAACACACATGGCTGCAGGTCCACAGCCTGCTGCCACGGACTCACACAGGTTCCCATCTGATGAGCCTCCCATCCGCTCCCCCCACTTCCAGGCCTCACCATGTCTGGATCCTGACCTGCTCCTGCAGGCAGGGCTGTGGGCTCAGCACGCAGGCACGGCGGCGGGCGCTGGCCACAGTGACCATGACCATGCGGACCAGGATGCAAGTGTTGGCCTGGAGACCGGGTGTCAGCAGGTGAAAGGGCCTCCCCCTTCCCCAGCGTGACCCGCCCTACCAGGCCCCCAGGCCTCCCCACTCACAGTCAGCACGAAGAGCACAGGGCCCACAAAGGCCCAGATGGCGTCTGTGTGCACACTGAGCCAGCAGTGCCCGGCGGCCACGTAGTCATGGGGGGACATGGCCAGGGTGACGGCCACAACGGCCACAGGCACACCTAGGAGAAGAATGAGTGCCCTTGGGACCACAGCTCGCAGCCTGTCCTCTCCTGGACCTGGCCCTACCCCAAAGCAGCAGCCCACAGCTGTCCCACGGCAGCAGGCGCCCTGGTGGGCATGGGGAGATCTGGGCAGGGGGCTGGGTGGGCCCGATCCTCCGGGGGCAGCCTCGGAGCCCCGAGGGGCTGGGGAGCGGAACATCTGGGACGGAGCTGAGAGCTTAGGGATGGGAATCAGCGGAGATGGAGGGTGGTGACCGGCATGCGGGTCGGCGGGCCACGGATCGGGGAGGCGGCGCTAGCAGTCAGGAGTTGACGTGGTTCGAGTGGACGATGATGAAGAGGGGCTGGGGCTGGGCAACGCTGGGGGGTGACAGCTGAGAGCAACTTGCACTTGTGTCAGAGATGGGTGCTGGGTGCCTGGTGGAGATGGGGATCGGGCGGTGCTGAACAGCAAGAGGCCACACGAGGCAGAGTTGAGAACAGAGCGGGAGCAGGGAGCCGAGGGGCCTCACCCCCGCCTCTGGCGTAGTAGAGCGTCATCCCCGGGCCCGGGCGCATGCGCACGACCACCACCTTGCTCCACAGCAGGAGGCCCTCCACCAACATCCGGGAGAATGCGACCAAAAAGAGGAGGTGCATTACAGCTGTGACGGCCACACATGCCACCTGTGGGTGGGAGGGTGGCCGAGCCCCACCAAGTCCAGCTGTGGGCGCAGCCCTGCTCTGGGCCCCATGCCCGTGCCTGGCATTACCAACCCAAGGAGGTATCAGTGGGGAGGGTCTCTGAGCAGTGCCCTGGGCCCACCTTCACCATTCTGGGCCTTTTTCCATCTCTGGGCTATGCTCCCCCCAGGAAATGGAGCCAAGTGAAGATGTGGGGGGCAACCCAGAAAAGGCTGGTCCCCCCTAAGCTCACAAGCACACCTGCTGGGTGCCCACCTTGTTGGCCTTTGCCCACTCGCTGGCCATGAGGAAGCCCTCGGCAGAGGCCAGGGAGAAGGTGAGGTTCTTGCGGACCGTAGCTCGCTCTGACTTGGGGGCCCTGGAAAGGCAGGAGTCTGTCAACAAGGGCACCAGCACCAGCCCCCACCCGCTATCAGCCTCTGCCTGCTCGGGTCCCCTGGGTGAGCTAATGAAGACAGAGACAGCAGCTCCACAGGGGGCCCACAGCCCTAAGGGAGACCCTGGACCAGGGTCCTCTGGGACAAGGATGGACACACCCGAGCTCGTCTCACCCGGCTGCCAGGAAGAGCAAGAAGGTGGTGACCAGGGCGCAGAAGGACACACCGCAACCCACAAACGAGAGCGTTCCTCAGCAGTGACTCCTCCTCGGTGCTCCTCTGCGGGAGGGCCGAAGACCCCAGAGGACAGTAACCTCGTCACCGCCCTGACCTGAGCAGACCAGGCCTCACCCTATCCCGGTCCAGCAAGGCTCCCCGAGCCTCCCTGTCTGCAGTGAAGCAGGGACAGCAACAGCACCAGCCAGCAAGGCCAGGCTTACATACAGCAGGCACTTAGTAAGAGATCATTTGCATGTCCTCTCCTGTTAGCTGTCCCTAACCTGGCCCTGATCCGTCCAGGTTTCACTGATTCCACAGCTCCTGAGAGCACCGGATGGGAGGTGACACCTCCCCACACACACACTGCGGGGGGCGGGGTGGGGGCGGGGGTGGGGGTGGGGGTGGAGCTGACATGCAAACATGGCCACGCTCTGGTTTCACAGGACGAATGTGTCTGAGAGCAAGTTTCTCTAGTGTGCTCCCCAACACACCAAGGGACGCTGGCATTCCTGAGCCTCTGGCCCTGTGTCACTCAGTCTCTTAGCAAGTGACCCCTCTGAGTCCTTGCCAGCTCTGGTGAGCATGCCTGTCCTGCTCTCCTCCCGGAACTGGGTGTAAATGCTGGGTCCTCCCAGGGGCCTCCCTTGGTTCGGTCTCCTGTTCTGACCTCATCTCAGCCACGGCTTTTTCTGCAGGCTCTTCATCTCCCGCTGAACCCTCTCCCGCCCCAACGCCCTCAGCCCCGGGGCCGGCCCCACCCCGCCACCCTCCCGTGCCCTCCCTGAGATGCCTCCCTCCTCCCCCGGCTGCCCAGGCCTTTGTCCCGGACCACCTCCTCCCCCCTCAGTCCCGTCTCCTCCATCTGCCCGCTGTCCCCCCAGGCCGGGCCCCTGCACTCTGCCCTGCACACCCCTCGCTGCTCTTTGCCCCTCCAGCTCACTCCTGGCACCAGAGGGCGCCCTCGGGGCAAATCCAACGCCCGCGGAATGTGCTCCTGTTGGTCCCCTGCCCAGTGCATGAGTATCCTGGGCTCTGGGATCTGACCCCTGCACTTGTTCCTCCGTCTTCTTCCACTCCTGGGCCTGGCACCGGGAGCTCCAGACGCGTCGAAGTTCTGGAATGTATCCAGTCTGCCTGCCATTTCTAGTCTCCTTGCCTTTGCTCAGACTGACCCTCTGCTGCGAATGACTTTCTGTTCCACCAAGAGTGATGGAAACAGTCCATCATTTAAGACTTGGTTCCGACATCACCTCCCCACTGCCCCCTCCCAACACTACCTCCCTGGGACTCAACCTGGACATCATACCTGACCTGCAACAGGACAGCAAAGTTGGTGCTGTGGTTGCAGAAGCAGGCAGTCGAGTCCTCGTACACAGTGGCCACAGAACAGCCAGTAGGGGCCCACGAGCCCCCTGTGTCCGGGCTGGGGGAGGGCAGGGAACAGAAGGGCTCTTGAAATGGGGTGGGGGTGGGGGTAGCTGGCAAGCCGGGGAAAGTCTCTCTCCAAAGCTTGGGGCCTGTCACTGCTCTGCCTCCAACCAGCTTTGTGAACTTGGGCAAGCCTCAGTTTCCCATCTGTAAAATGCACTTAACACTCTCAGGGATGAAAGGGGGCCATGGGGCCAGTACCAGTGATTACAACAGATTAATTGCATTAATTACTAAGCGACAGTGATTGATGTTCAGCTAAGGATCCAGGGCAGGGAGCTGGGGCTCAGCTCTGAACCCTCCTCTGCTCCTTCACTTGCCCAAGGGCCCTGGCCTTGGATGTATCATCAAGTCTAACACCTATTTGACAGATGGGTCTCTTCCTAGGCACCCCACAGAGTGAGCTTGCATATCTCCCAGGATGGGGAGCTTACTTCCTCCTGGGTAACAGATTCTCTTGCTCCAGCTTGTGCTGGAGCTGGCGAGGGGCCTGAGGCAAGACAGGTGGTGAGTGGAGACCAAAAACTCACCTCATCCTCAAGCAGAATGGATGGCTTAAAAAAAAACAAACACCAAATTGCCTTAATTAAAGAACTTGGAAATGGAAACTCACGTGATACTGAAGTTCCAGAAAGCACAGACAGGCTCCACCAGTTTCCGCGGGAAGGCCTGAGGGCAGGAACCAGGAACAGAGCAGGTGTGTGAGTGTGTATGGGGGGCACGGGGCAGGTGTGTGAACAAGTATGGAGGGGAGAGACCAGGAGGATGCAGGGGGATGTTGAGGCCTCTGAGTTGGAGGGACCAGGGGTTGCCCAGCGTGGGTCATGGGTGAAGAGGTGGGGGAAAAAAGGCCAGTGGGGAGGCAGAGGGGAGGGAAGGGTGGGAGGCTTGCTGCTAACATCATGTATAATATTGAAATACTGGGAACAAGCTAAATGCCCATCCTTTGGGGAGTGGTTAAACCACCAAGACATCCCTCTTGGGATGCTCTGTACCTGGTAAGATGAACAGACAAAGTCTCTACCTACTGGCAGGGAAAGAGCTCCGTTATACATTGCTCAATAGAGAAAAAAGCTGCACATCATCATGCATAATATGAACTTATTTATGTAAAAAAATACGTATATACAGTCTATACAATTGTGAACACTCACACAAAAGATCTGGGATTAAATGCACAGCTAATTTAACCATGGCTAGGTCTCAGTTTGGATGTGTCATAATGAACATGTTAGTACTTTTGTAATTAACCAATGACAACAACATAGATTTTATAAGCTGTCATTAAGCAACCGGTGGTACTAGCCCCAGTCCAGGCAGGGAAAGCGACCTGAGCTCAGGACTTGGGCTATGTGTCCCGACTGGAAGGGCTAACAGAAATGTCACCTCACTAGAATATGAGACTCTGTGTCATGTTCTTCATGTCCTTTATTGTGGCTGATCTTCATAGCAACCTAGGAGACAGGTATAAATTCATGTAATTTCAAATGAGGAAACTGAGCTTCAGAGAGGGACATAAATCTGCTCAAGATCACACAGCACAGAGCTGAGGGTGGGTCCTGACTTGGTCATGCTCCTTCCACCACTCTGTGATGATGCCTCTCAAGGGTGTAGTATTTCTGGGGTTGACTGAATTATCATCCAGTGTGTTCATTCACATGTAATATTTTTCCTAGGTCTCCGATCCTATGTTGGGTGCTGGGAACAAAAAGAAAACCTGTTGTTTGCTTTTAAAATGGATGATTGTTGGGGCACCTAGGTGGCTCAGTTGGTGAAGTGTCTGACTTTAGCTCAGGTCATGATCTCAGGGTCCTGGGATCGAGCTCACAATGGGCTCCCTGCTCCGTGGGAAGCCTGCTTCTCCCTCTCCCACTCCCCCTGCTTGTGTTCCCTCTCTCCCTATGTCTCTCCCTCTGTCAAATAAATAAATAAAATCTGTTTGTTTTTTTTTAAAGAGGAGCAAACTATTGAAACAGGCAACAATATGGATGACTCTCAAAAACCCCAGCTGACAAAAGATGCCAGAGCACAGCATACACTATGATTCCATTTATGGGAAACACTAGAAAAGACAGAATCTACAGTCACAAGAAGCAGATCAGCGATTCCCTGGTGTGAAAGGGGGGGAAGACTGCCTGGCATGGGGGCCCAAAGAAGCCCTTTGGGAAGGTGGAAACCGTCTTTACCTTGGTTAGGGCAGAGGTCCCTTAGTGTATATGCTGGTCAAAACCCATCAAGTTGTATACTTAAAATGGACCTTTTAGTGTATGGAAATTTATCTGCTTCAATCAAATTGATTTTTACAATCTTGGGATGACATACCAAAGACTGGTGAACTGTGGGGTATGTGTACGTGTGTTGTGTGTTATGTGTCCAGGACTCGAGGTTGTGGGCAAAGCTGACTTTAGCTTTCTCGGAAACTAATGTTTCAAAAGCAGGAAGGAATTTGTATATTTCACGTAATGAAATTAAGCAACATTTCTTGGCGATCTTTCCACCTCAGGTTATAGAAAAAGACCTGTTCCTTGCATAACCCTCGCGGGTTATTCCAGTGCATAGCTGCACGTGGCTTTTTGCGTAGTCCCCCTTGGTGGGCAGATCTCAGCAGCACGTTGCCGCGCAGGCCTCTGCACATCTCCCTGGGTGTTCCAATGGGAACCACCAGTGTTTCGAGTCACGCACACATATAATGAAATCTCAGCTCTGCCGCTTACAAGCTGGGGCCTATCACAGCCGCTATGCCAAGCTCACTTTTTGCCTACGTCGAATGCGCAGTTGGAGAATTACATGAATGTTGCTCAGTTAAGGCACCAGCATAAAGTGAGTGTGGAATAAACTGCTGCTCTCTCCGTTCCCTTGAAGACAATGGGGTAGCTTGTGAATGGGTGTTTTTCTTGAACATTTTTAGATCTTGGTTTAAATGAATGAATATTGGGGTAGGGGGCATCAAACCAGGATAAGTGTAGCGGGGTGGGCAGTTCCCAGAAGCCCCGCCCCCCCCAATACCTGGGCCTGGTGCTGCAGGTGAAAGGTCACGGCCATGCTGACCTCCCTGGTTTCATCCCATACCTCAGAGGAGATGATGGCTGAGCCCACCTGGGTGCTTAGAAACCTGCGGGGAGAAAGGGAGCTTTTAAGGGTACCAGCTGGCTGTGCGGGAGAGGTCCTGGACAGCCTGGAGAGGGGGAGATGATACCCTTTGTGTCCAAAGAAACATCCGGAAATGGCCTGTGCTTGGAATTAGGGCACATGGGTTCCAGTTTTGCTGCGGGGACTTGCTAGTAAATTCAGTAAGCCGTGCCTTCTGACTCAGTCTCAGTACTGAAGCCAGGACCCCAGACCGTCGTCAAGCCAGGTTCCAGGGCCATGCCTTTGGCAGGCCCAGAGAGACTGTGTGTGTTGGGGAAGGGAAGGGTTTGGTCCTGGCTGCTAAAGGCAGATTTCCCTATCAGAATGAGGGCTCTGGGATGGGATGCAGGCCTGGCCTTCTCCGGGGAGGGGATCCAGACCCTCAGCAGTCTACTGGATGGGGCCCACTCACCTCTGCGTCTTGCTTGGCTCTTCTGAGCTATCAGAGGCCTGGGGCTCTAGGCCAGGCTCCCCTAGGGTGTGCTGGAAGACACTTGAGCTGAACCAGCTGTGGATCACGGTGACTCTGGAGAGGCCTGGCTGAAGGGGAGGGGGCCAAGACCCCACCCTGTGACTGAGCAAGTGCCATGGGTTGGCCCCGAGGGAGCTGCTCTGCCCACCTTACAGAATGGGAAACTGAGGCTCATAGAGATTAACTGCCTTCCCAAAGATCACACAGTTAATAGGTGGTAGAACTGGAATTCCAACGAGCCATGGTTCATGCACTTAACCTCACAGCTCTAAGGCTTTTGGCTCCATGTCCTGACCTTCCGGTTCCGGGGGGGCAGCAAGGGTGGAGGCTCCCTCCACCACCCATTTCCACTTCCAAGAGGAAATGTGTGGAGTTCAGTGGAGGAGACTCAGTGAACACCTACTATGTGACAAGTGCTTTTAACCTCATAACAACCCATAAGGCAAGTACAAAGAAGAGTCTTACAGATAAGGAAACAGGCTCTGAACGGTGAGGTGACCTATTCAAAGTAGCAGAGTTAGCAACACGAGGGCTGACCCAGACCCCAAGGGGGACCCACTCCCCACCCCTCCCCCCTACCCACCTTTCCCGAGGAGCTGCTTCACTTCACCTGCGGGGATGCGGATGTGGCCGGGCCCCTCCGGATGCCCGTGGGGCATCGTGAACACATAGCCCTCTTTGCTGGCATCCCTCAGGTGTAGGCTCTGCACCTCCAGACCTGGGATCAGACGGGGCTGGGTGGCTGGACCTCCGGAGGGAGGTCTTTCTGCTCAGCTGGCCCCCATCGGCAGGGTCTGCCTCCCCTCTCCCGGCCACAGTTCCAGGCCACTAATCCAGCTCAGAGAGGCTCAGCACCTTGCCCAAGGTAAGTCTGACTTCTTCAAGTCCAGGACAGGGGATCACTGAGAGGCAGGTCCCTGGGGGCCAGGAACCGAATATCAATGTGCCCCCAGAAACCACCTGGCGCCCAAAGGACACAGGTTTTGCCAAAGTTCCACCATACGCGCCCCAGTCAATCTACAAACCCTCACTGAGTGTGTACTTAGGTCTGGCCTGAGATGCAGACATGGCTCACAAATAGTCCTGGCACTCAGGGGGCTTCAGGAGGAATGAGGTCATTACTACAAATGCAACAAGAGATGTGTTCGAGCCGCCGGGGTGACAGTGGAAGGAGGAACTGACTGTCAGGAGACAGCTAAAACCAGGCAAGGCTTCCTGGAGGAGTTGATGCTCCAGCAAGGTTCTGAGGGATAGATAGGAGTTTGCTAGGAGGTCAAGGGAGAGAGGGCATCTGGAGGGAGGGCAGGGCTCGGGCAAAGGCAGGAAACAGAATGGAAGTGATGGAGGCTGAGAAGAGACGTCTGAGCCTCAGCCCCGCGCAGGGCCCAGCTGTGTGGGGTGGGTGGCTAAGCAGGCTCACCGGCTCGCCGGCGCTGGATGTGCAGTTGGGGCCGCTCGGGGGTCAGCACGGTGCTCAGCAGGGGCGCCAGGCACTGTACACTTACCACCAGGGCCATGGGGCCGCCGACCACCTGGGAGGAGCCTCATCTCAGCTCCCTCCTGCTCCGCACCCTGCGGCCCCCCAACTCTGCCCGCTGGGGTGAACGCATTCCCAGCGATCGATCGGTGAAGTGGCCTCCCTGATGCAGGTGCTTGGTGGCTCCTCTGGGCCTCCAGGATCAAGTCCTGGGTCCTCAGGCTGCTGTTAAGGTCTGGCCCGATGGGCCTCCTCTGACCTCTCCAAGCCTCTCCTGAGCCACATCATCGCCTAGCCCAGGCGAAGGCCTCCCAGTGCTCTGTGCCTACTGGCTGGTTGTTGGCCAACGGGGCACACTCTGAAGCGGGGTTCGTGCCTCCCCCTTCTTTGGTCTCAGTGCTAGGCCTACAGAAGGTGCTCAACCTTTAGATTCCAAAAGAGAAGCCATGTGGGGGGTGAGGCCCAGGCATGGGCGGGCGAGGGCGTGCAGTAATGGGACAACTTCTCTGCAGAGCAGCTCTCCTGTTCTCCTGAGCATCTGGGCTGTTTGGGAAGACAAGATGGCTGAACACCCAGCATAGAAGACCTCCCTCTTAAGGGGGTCGCCAGATTCTTGGATATGGGGGAGATCCTTATGGATTAGTGGCTCTTATTTCCAACTGCAGAAGTTATTATTTAAGAGTGGTTGTGCGTGGCAGTTCAACTTCTATAATAGACCAAAAAGGAGCTTCAGGGGCGCCTGGGTGGCTCAGTTGGTTAAAGTGTCTGCCTTCAGCTCAGGTCAGGATCCCAGAGTCCTGAGGTCAAGCCCCACATCAGGCCCACTGCTCAGGAAGCCTGCTTCTCCCTCTCTCTCTGCTGCTGCCCCTGCTTGTGCTCTCTCTCTCTCAAATAAATAAATAAATAAAATCTTTTTTTTTTTTTTTTTTTTTTAAGAGGAGCTTCTTTTCATGGATGGAGAGCTACAGCGCAGCAATGGGTGCTGACTGGCCCATGGCCACATGAGCTGGAGGGAAGGACGGAGCTGGAGCCCAGGCCCCCTGGCCCGCCTCCCCCAGCCCTGCCAGCCTCACCTTGCTGACTGACAGCCACGCTCCAGCCAACTGCTCCTCCAGGACCAGGCTGACCACGGACACGATGCCCCGGCCTAGCTGCTCCCAGGGCCCTCTTCAGGGCTCTGGCTCCCCGGCCCCGAGGGCTGTCACCCTCTTTAGAAAGTGAAGGATGGCCAGCAATGCAGCAGGCCCCAGGGGAGCTGCCTCCTTTGCCAGGACTCCCTCCAGGATACCCAGGAAGCTGGAGGCCTCAGCCGGCGACAGGTGTCCATGGACTTCAGAGAGAGGGTCCGGGAAGAGCTGTGGGCAGAGAAGCCACTTACAGCTGGTCTGGCTGTTAGGAGGGACCTCCCAGGGGCCCCGCTTGGGCCCCACTAGGGTCTTCTTGGTGGGCACATGTCAAACGTATCACAAGCCCCCAGCTCTCAAGGGCTCCAAAACAGGGAATATGAACAACCTTAATTGCTGAAGACATGTTAGGTGGGTGTCCCCTTTATAGGTGAGGAAACTGAGGTGCAGGGAGGTGACCCATAGTGTCCCCAGACTCTTCAGCCCCCTGGAAGGGGGGCTCACCACAATGGCGTTGGCCAAGGCATTGACTCAGCTGATAACATCCTGGCCAGGCCATGACCGGGCATCCTGCAGCCGCTGATAAGTCTCTGCAAAGGAGAGGATGGATGCCAGGCTGGGTCCCAAGCGACACGGCCCAGGGGTGCCCCATCCACCATTTGCTGCCCAGGGAGGAAGAGCATATTGGCAGCTGTGTTTCTGGAGCCCTACAGTGTTCTAGATGGGGAAACTGAGTCATACAATGGCAAAATCACTTGCCCAAGGACACACAGCTGGGATTCACCTCCGGGTCTGTCTGGCCCCACTGTCCTGTGGGTTGGGCTCTGTGGAGGCCCTGAGACTTTAAGAAGATTCTGAATTCCCAGTTTGTACCAACAGCTCCCTCCCCCTTGGCCTGCACTGGTCCATACCCGGCTTCCCCTTCAGCAGGGCCCCGGGCACTGCCAGGGCTCACCTGTCTGGTAGCAGCAGAGGAAGGGCCGTGGTTGAAGGCAGAGCAAAGAGCCCTCGGTACGGGATCCTGGGTTCCATGTAGGGCACTCCTCTGAGGGCACTAGCAGGGATGGGACAGGTGTCAGGGATGTACCTGGCTCCCAAGCAGCCCCTGTGACCCACCGGCCTGTTCGGGCCTTGAAGGCACCTGTACACCGTAGGGGGCCAGGACGCACAGCCCCCGAATTAGGGGGCAACGTGGGAACCCGGGTGAAGGGCGCTGTAGCCGGCACAAGGCCGGTCAAGGAGGCTACGCGGTGAACCTACTCAGGCTACTGGGACCGGGCACTTGCCCGACCCGCTTGGGGAGGGCGTGGCCAGGTTCGCAAAAGGTGGGCTGGGTCGCGGGCTCAGAAGGCCGCTTACAGGAGCCAGGGGGCGGGGCGTTGAGCCGCAGGGTGGGGCGGGGCCTAGCAGCCAGAGGGCGGGGCGGGCCGTACCGGGACAGAGAAGGCGCCCCCGCAGGGGCGGCAGCAGCGAGGGCGTGACGTCCAGGGCGCGCAGGTCCCAGCGAAGGAGCAGGCCGCCGGGGGGCGGCCCGGCGCAGCTGCGCGGGGCTCAAGCGCCCGAGCCCACAAGTGGAAGCCGGTGAGGTTGCCGCTGAAGGCATCGCGCGCCGAGAAGCCGCCGCCCAGAGTCCTGATCCTGGCCCAGCACGAGGATGCCGCCCGCTGGCACCGGGTGGCCCGCGCCCAGTCCCCGCGCCCCGACGCGCCGCCGTCCGTCGGCAAACAGCGCCCAGCGCCCGCCGCGCTGCTCCCACGTGCCGCACACGTGGTGCCAGCGGCCGTCAGCGCGGAAGGCGGCGAGGAAGGGCGCGCGGTGGCCGCGCACCCCCAGCGCCGCGTGCACGGCGCCTCCCGGCTCGGCGAAGGCGCGCAGCTGCAGCGCGTTGGGCAGCGCGGGCGCCGCGAGGGAGAAGAGCACGGCGGTGTCGGGCGAGGCGGCGTCCCACTACACGTGCGCGCACGCAGTCAGCGCCTCTAGGGCGGGCAGGGGTGTCCGCAGCCTCGCCGCCTTGTCCGCAGTCCGTTCCCCGAACACCAGCGCGGCCATGGTGAGCGCGCCTGCGGGAACACGCGGGCCGGGACCTCAGTGTCCCCAGCTGCGCACAGCCTCTGGCTACCTACTGGCGCAGCTGCAGGGCCCCTTCTGGGCTTTGGGGGTATCTCCCTCTCTCGGGAAGGAAGAAATGGGGGCTCCAGGGCCCATACCCAGGTGGTCAACCCTATATTTTAGTCCAGGACAAGGGAAACTGGAGATGCGACGGGGACTTCTGGGCTCCACCCAAGAGGACTGTCACTGTGGGCTCCATCTCTGGAAGTCGTCAAAGCCTCTGCCCCCTACCTCCTCGTCCCAGGCCCTGGGCCCACACTCACGTCTTTTTGGGGGTCTCCGAAGAAGGGCTTCTTTTTGGCCCACCCAGATGGGGTTGGGCAGCCGTGGAGCAAGGACCTCAGGTGGGGGCGCGAGTGCCAGGTGGCCAAACCTCTGCTCACAGGACTCTTGAGCCTGCCACCAGCTCAGCTGCTGCCCTGGAAACTTGCACACCCCATTTGTAGTCTCCATCACCTCACCGGGGCCCACTGGAGCTGCAGGGTCAGAGGAGAGACAGTGTGAGAGAGCAGTGTGTGCGCAAGTGACCCTTGGAGTGGGGCCGGCCGTGGACATTGAACTAGGAGTCATTCAGGGCTGAATGCTCTGTGACCTGGCAGGTCTAGTCCCTTTGCCGAGCCTGTTTTGTCATCTGTATGGTGGCAAGAATAAGATGGACACAAGTGAAACCTTCAGCCCAGGGCCCGGGACGATGGGGTTGAACTAAATGGCATCTTTCTCCTTCCTTTGCCTTAGAGGGCAGTGCACCAGGTGGACCACAGGCTGGCTGAGCTGGGGGAAGGGGGAGCCCCTCTGGGGCCCTCATACCAACCTGTCACGCAGGAGCTCCTTAATTCAGCTGGTGAGTTGGAGGGGGTCCCAGAGAGACTCCTCATCTGAGAAAGAAGAGGACAGGTCGGGGCTGGGTCAGGTCAGTTATTGAATACCTACTGTGTGCTCCGGCAGGATGCATTGGAAGCTGCAAGCTCTGGAGTCAGATCTGGGTTCAAGTCGCCCCCAGAGTGGATCTTGGGCAGGGCGTTTCACTGCCCTGAGCCTGTCCAGTCCCCCGCCCCCTACCCCCACTGTGTGAGGAATAAACAAGCTGATGAGTGAATGTAAAAGGGGCAGCACCAGTGGATGCTTTTATTCTATTATTGCTAAGAGCTTATCTCATGTGACCTTCGCAATGACCTCAGAGGTGCCCACCTGTAACCCAGAAGCTTTGAGTCCCCATGGCCGCCTCCCCCACCATCCCCCAGGTTCAGGTACCAGGAGGTAGAGGACGCAGTAGCACCAGGAGGCCATTCTGGATCCAGCAGGGGCAGGTGAGGGACAGCAAGGGTCACAGATGTGGCCACTGTGGCCTGAAGAAGGAAAGAAGCCAAGGACAGTAGCTCAGCGTCCTGCCTTACTACCCCCTCTGTCTCCTACGGGGTCATCTTCCCCCCTGTTTGGCTCCCGGAACCTTACTGGGCTGGGAGCCCAGGATGGGGCTGGGCACATCTACTTGCACAAAAGGATGGTCTCCAGGAGCCCCTTCTAGGACCACAGCTGGGGAACGCTGTGGCCCTGGTGAGCTGGGAACGGCTGGGGGGTGGGGAAGGAAGGCAGCAGCCCCAGCCTGGCCAGAGAGAGGTGGAAACAGAGCACGGGATCCCTGTTAGGCTTCCTTGTGTTCTTTTGGGCTCAGAGCTTGGCCTTCAAGGCTCTGCTTCACGAAGTCTCTGCTTCATGAGGCCTCTGCTGAGCTCGCTGGCCTTACTGGTCTCACTATCCACCTCCCCCCTACCCCCCTGCATTCACCTGTCCCCTGTCCCCCAAGCTGCTCCCATTTCTCCGGGCAGCATCTCTTCTAAGACCTTTGAGTGTACTCTCCCTCTTGCCTGGACTGGCCTCCCACTCCCTCAGCACCTCCTACAGGATCGGTCTGTGATCACTGCCTCCACCCCGCACCGATGGCAGGCCTGCCATGGCCACGCGCTGTAGCGAGCTGAGGATACCCGAATCGTGGGTGGTTTGGGGGTCACTCTTAGCAGTCTGGGGGGCTTCAGGCTTCCTGGGTCTCTTTCTCAACAGTGACCAAGCATCAGTGGGTCCCAGAAACCACTGGAGAACAAAGAATGCTCCTCTGTGTCCCGCCAGCTGGCCTCATGCCATCTGGACGTCTGGAGCCATCACCAGTGATAATTCATACCCTTTCCGCCTTTCCAGATAAAGGGCCTAAGTGTGAAAATCAAACACATCCCCACACAGGAATACATGGGGGTTCACACTTGGGATTCTGAGAAGCACTTTATTGTCACTTTCCCCGTTTTTATTTATATATTTATTTTAATTAAGTAGGCTCCACACCCAAGGTGGGGCTTGAACCCACCATCCCGAGATCAAGAGTTGCATGCTCTACCCACAGAGCCAGCCAGGCGCTCCACTTTTCCCTTTTTAAACAGCACCTGACACCCCCCCCCCCCCCCCCCGCCTTCAGTGGGTGTGGAGTGGTAGGAGTCTGGTCCAAGACTGAGGCTTGGTCTCTAGCCTGTGCTGGGTACATAGTATGGGCTCATTAAATGCTGGCCGCCTCATTCCCCTGTTCACATTTGCCTGTATTTGCCCCCCACAAATTCCTTGCTCACCGTTGGTACCCAAGAGGGAGATGCGAAGTCCAGGCCGACACTGCGTATCCCTCCCCCGCGAGGGGCCAGTGGGGAAATCCCTCCTAGGCTGACGGGCCAGGACAAGCCCTCTCCCCGCTTCACCCGCGCTGATCCCTCCCCTATTCAGAGCCGAGCTCCTCACCTGCTCCGTCTGGCCCGGCGCCTACGGCCGGCTCACCCGCTGCGAAGTGTTTCTGGGACGAGGTCCCGCGGCTGCATCCCTGCGCTAGCTCTGGGCGTCGCACGGGAACCCGCGGGCGCGGGGCGGTGCCGGGGCGGGACTAGGAGCCCCTGCCCCTCGGCCCCAGCGGCTTAGAGTCAGGGACCCCCGCCCTCCTGCGTGCGCCGGACTGGCCAGGCGCCCACCCGCCCGAGCCGTGGCAGCGCACGCACGTGGGGTGCACCCGCCGGGAGTTCCTCAGTTCCTGGACGGGACCTGCTATGCTTCTCCCCACGACTCACAGGTGAAGTCGCTCGATTACAAGGGGCCACCTGTGAGGCTTGGATTCCAAATAAACTTGGACTTCCCCAACCCCACCTCCGCCTGGACGGTGGGAAAGGAAGGAGCATTCGGTACCCAGAACTGGCCCCCTACGGGCCTCCTCTCCTTTACCTTTAACCCACTGTGAGGAGGGGCCGTCATACCCATTTTCCTGATAAGGACTGAGGGCTCTCTCCAAGTTAGGCAGCCAGTGAGGGGCAGAGCCCAGCCTTGAATCTGGGTCTTTGGGTCTTCACCCAGGACATTCAAAAGGTAAGGGCAAGGTGGTCCGGGGACGCCCTCTGTGTGTGAGGTGGGGGGGAATTAAACTGAAAAGGTTTTGGCCTCTGAGGGCAGAGCCTCGGCCTGGTGGCGGGGCCGGGAGCAGAGGGAGGCTAAGGGGAAGGGGGAGGGACACGGAGGCGGAGCTCCCAGTAGGAGGGGTCTGCGGCTGGGACTGAAGGCACTCTTTTTTTTTTAATTAATATTTTATTTATTTATTTATTTGACAGAGAGAGAGCACAAGCAGGGCGAGCGGCAGGCAGAGGGAGAGGGAGAAGCAGGCTCTCCACTGAGCAGGGAGCCCGACGTGGGGCTCGATCTCAGGACTCTGGGACCAGGACCTGAGCCAAAGGCAGACGCTTAACGCTTAACCGACTGAGGCACCCAGGCGCCCCTGGAGGCACTCTCTTGTCTTCCTAGCGGGGCTTCCTGCTTGGGAGGGAGTTCAGACACATCCAAGTTCATTTTGACTGACTCAAGAGACGTTGGCTAATTTCTCTGAGCCTCAGTTTCCCCATCTGTAACACGTGGATTATAGTACACAAGTCAAGGGGCTGCTGTGTGATTTAAGTGACGTTGACGAAGCCTGCGGCTTGTACCGGGCGTATAGTACGTTTATCATGCTTGTCAAAACTTACCTTACAGGGCGCCTGGGTGGCTCAGTTGGTTAAGCGACTGCCTGTGGCTCAGGTCATGATCCTGGAGTCCTGGGATCGAGTCCCTCATCAGGCTCCCTGCTCAGCGGGGAGCCTGCTTCTCCCTCTGACCCTCCCCCCTCTCGTGCTCCCTCTCTCATTCTCTCTCTCAAATAAATAAATAAAAATCTTTAAAAAAAAAAGCCAAAAACTTCGCTTACAGTTGTTCCAATAGCCTGCTGGCAACACAATGGTTTATGGGAGTTTTTCAATCTTTTAAAAGATTTTATTCATTTGACACAGAGATAGATAGTGAGCGCAGGAACACAAGCAGGGGGAGCGGGAGAGGGAGAAGCAGGCTTCCTAAGAAGCAGGGAGCCAGGGCCCCGGGATCAGGACCCTAGTCGAAGGCAGACGCTTAATGACTGAGCCACCCAGGTGCCCCCCCCCATTTTTTCTATTGTAGTAAAATACATAGAACAAAATTTTTATTTTTTAAAGATTTTATTTATTTATTTGAGGGTGAGAGCATGAGAGAGCATGGGGGGGGTGCAGGAAGCAGGCTTGATCCCAGGACTCTGGGATCTCTCCTGGGCTGAGGGCAGGCAGACGTTTAACCCACTGAGCCACCCAGCCGCCCCATATGATGGTTTATTTTTAGAAGAAAAGGGAAGGGAATCAAACTGGTTGATATATTGGTGTTCAGTGTGTACTTCTAGCTTTCTCCAGGTTTGAGAATTTTCAAAATGAAATTGGGAGATAGGAGGTCCCCGTTGGAGCAGAGTTCTGAGCATTTCCCAGGTTCCTGGGCCTACAGAATGTCTGCAGGACTTGGCTGTCCCTTGTCTTTGTGGCCCGCCCACACCCTGTCCAGGATGGACCCCTTGCTGCCTGGCCCTGGTGGTCCCTCCCACATTTGCACTCTCGTTCAAGACAGGGACCCTTGAGGGTCCCATTTTTACATATGTGCTAACTGAGCCCAGAGAGAACACAGGGCTCCACACAGCAAGGAAGAGGCGCACCCCAGGTCTGCCTCTTTCTCTCTGTGGGTGGGGTGGATCTACCCCAATTCTCCTAGCCTCCTTTGTATGCCTCGCCTTCCTGTCCCAACCCCAATCTCTCCCCTGTCACCTGAGTTACAACCTTCCCAGCCTTGGTAACACTCCTGCCTGGGGGCTCTGGGCCAACTCCCTTCCTTCAGTGGGGTCACATTTCCTAAGAGTCACTCCTGGAGATGGCTAAGTACGGGGCTGGGGGGGTAGGGGTGGGGTGTTGAGGAGGGCCTCCATGGACCCTCAGCCGTTTGGGCCCCGTTCTAGGCTAATCTCTCCGCCCCAGAGCCTGGGTATTGTCTGACTGGCAGCCTAGGGCCATTCATCATGCCTGTGGCAGTAGTTCTGACAGGCCTCTTGTCTCCCTAGATAGGGCCTGGAGGCTGTGAGTGAGTGATAGCCATCGGGGTCCCTGGTCTCATTGTCTGTGTAGATGGGGTGGGGGGCCATGGGGGCAGCCAGGGGGGTGCTCATCCTGGGGCCTGGCCCCGCCCTGTCCGCTCAGCTAAGTTGTCCATAGTGCAAGCATAGGAATTTTGGAAGGAGGAGTTGGCCACTGGGACATTGTCACTTTGGGATTGCCACAGATCCAACAGAATTGGAACTTGGCCATCAACCAACTTTTCTGTGACCTGGGCAAGTCTCTGTACCCTGTGTCTTCTCACACAGAAGGTAGAGAATCACCCGCCCTTCTCAGGGACATAAAGGGTGGCTGGGAGGAGAGATGTGTGAGTATCAGGGTTGGGGGAGCCCCACACCCTGACCCAGTTGTCAGTTTTCTCTGGTGGTGACTGGCTCCTGCTCCGTAGATAAGAGTCCCTTCCCCTACCCCCACCCCTGCATACCCTGATTCCGGAGACACTGGATGTGCCCGGAACCAGCCTGCCTCCCCTCTTACCCACTCCAGCCCCTTCTCCACTCAGCAGGCTGAATGAGCTCTGTGAAATTTCCATCTGCTCCTGTCCCTCCCCTGCTCAAAACCTTTCTGTGGCTCCCTGGTGCTCCAGGAAAGCCCAAGGTCCGCATGTGACTAACACGATCCTTCTCTGTCCCCTGTACTCCCTCACTGTGCGTCTTCCCCATCACACTCCATAGCCCAGCCTATAGCCAGAGGGAACATCTGTCTGTTCACACCCCCGGGCCTTCACACATGCTGTTCCCTTTGCCTAGGAATAGGCAGGAGCCCCCCTCTTCCAAGTCCTTTGTGGCTCATTTCTACTCATTTTTCAGGTCTCAGCTTAGACCTTCTAGGATGCCTTCCCTGTCCCCAACATTAAACTGTTTCCGGAACCCCAGATCCCTATAAATGCTGGGGAACTGTCTGCCTGTCCCTTCCTCCTCGCCACCGCCCCTTCCCTTCCCCGTCCCCCGCCACCCCCCAGCACCAGGGACAGGGCCTGACAGAGTGAGCACGTGTGTTTGTTGAAGGACTGACGGAATGATCTAACAGATCTAGGCACATGCAGACAGACACTTGTGACTCTAAGGCTGGGGTGTGTGTGCCTGGGGGCTTGGCATGGGGGGCTGTGGGAAGAGGATTCTGCTTAGTGGACCCCACGCCCGCCACCCACACCACTGATTATGGCCACAGGAGAGCGAAGCAACTACTTCTTGCCAAGCTGGTTCCAGCCCCCCTCACTCCTCCTGTTCCTCTCCCCACCTGTCACCGGGGAAGCTCCTGAAGCCAGAGGCAGCTGATGTAGAGGCCTTGAGCTGGGAGTCAAGGCCAGCCCCACCCTCCATTCCAGGCCCCTCTCTGTGACCAACAAGCATAGGGACCCAAATGACCATGTCTCTGCTCTTGGTCTTGGTTCCCCTCTTGGGTAAAGTTGGGCTTCTTACCCTAGTTTAGAGAGAATGGTCATGCATATCTGTGACATGCCTGGCCTGGAGCCTGGCACACAGCAGGTGCTCGATAAATACCTATTTGTATTAGGGGAAACCAAGAACCCGAGAGGGAAGTGACCTGTGGTCACATAGCAAATCCATGGCATAGCCTAAGCCTCCACTTTCCCTACGCAGCCCCCCACAACCCCCCCACCCACCATCGCTTTTCTCCAAGCTTAAAAATACTTTTGCTTCCATCTGACATGACAGTGAGTGCTAGCAGGTGCAGAGTTTCTTTTGGGGGGTGATGAAGTGTTCTAAAATTGTGGTGATGGTTGCACCATTGTATGAATGTCCTAAAAAACATTAATTTGTGTACTTTAAATGAGTGAGTTGCATGGAATGTGAATTACATCCCAGTAAACTGTTATTTTAAAAAAATAACTGTAGTGTGCAAGAAAAAGTGCCAGACAGAAGAACTGCCTCTTAGTAGCTGCTTGGACTTTTGAGCCCAGTTCCCTTGCTCTGTGACTTGGATCCTGTTCCCCACTCTGCCTTCCTCCCAGGAATTTGTAGGATCAATTGAAAAAGTAGAAGTTGTAATATTCCCAGAGTTGATACTGGTATCAACAGTATGGCCATTTCTATAAAAATGAATCTCTCACTCTCAAAAATGACTGGATAGAGAAAGGAACAAATACTTTACAAAAGAGGAAAAACAAAGTGAAAAATACGTGGGGAATAATGTTCCTCCTCAATATTAATCAAAGGAGTGAAAACAAAAGCAACTTTAAGGTATCATTTTAAAATGGTAAAACTCTGTGCTGGCACAGTTGTGGTGAAATCGATACATCCAAGTACTGTTACACCGTGTAGAATAGCACAATCCTCTTGGAAATCAAGAGAGTGATATATTAAGAGCACCAAAGGGGCACCGAGGTGGCACAGTTAGTTAAGTGTCTGTCTCTTGGTTTCGGCTCATGTCATGATCTCAGGGTCTTGGGATCAAGCCCCCCGTCAGGCTCTGTGCCCAGTGCAGAGTCTGCTTAAGATTCTCTCTCCAAGGCACCTGGGTGGCTGAGTTGGTTAAGCATCTGCCTTCAGCTCAGTTCATGATATTGGGGTCCTGGGATCGAGCCCCACATCAGGCTCTCTGTTCAGTGGGGAGTCTGTTTCTCCCTCTCCCTCTGCTGCTCCCCCTTCTTGTACTCTCTCTCTGTCAAATAAAGAAATAAAATCTTAAAAAGAAAGAAAGAAAGAAAGAAAGAAAGAAAGAAAAGGTAAGTCATGGGGATGTAATGTACAGCATGGTGACTCTAATTAATAATACTGTAGTGCATGTTTGAAAGTTGCTGAGAGAATAGATGTTAAAAGTTCTCAACATAAGAAAAGAAATTCCTGTATGTATGGTGTGATGAATGTTAACTAGACTTATGGTGGTGATCATTTTGCAATCTAGACAAATATTTAATCACTATGCTGTACACCTGAAACTAATATGTTTGTAAAAAAAGAAAGAAAAAAGTAGGAAGCAAAAATTGTGTCATATAATTGTAACTAAGTACAACTCTATGTAGACTGGTAGATATTGTTGGTGACTGACATAGCATTTGTGTCTTTCTCCTTTGTTTTCAAAATGCTCTTTCTCAGCCTTGCAGCTGTGTGTAGTCATGTTACCACTAAGATGTAAACCAAAGTCTTCTGGCAGAATTCAGAGAAATATTTTGCTTTTTCCGATAAAAGAGATTGTTACTGTTTTCACCATTCTCTCCTCCTAATCTTTTTTTTTTTTTAAATCTCTTCTGTCTTGAATGCAGGTGAGGTGCCTGGAGCTGCAGCAGCAATATTGTGACCATGAGGATGCAAGCATGTCAGAAGGCAATCTATTAAGGATGATAGGAACAGCAAGATTGAAATACCATGGGTCCATGACATCATTGTGCTGCCTCCCAACCTGGAGACCACCTACTGCCAGTCTTTTGTTATATAAGGAAAATAAACCCCCATTTATTTAAAGCGCTGTTGTTGTTAGCTGCAGCTGAGAGCATTCTCAACTGGTACATGGACAAAGACATGAAAATACACTGGATGGCATTTGAGATTTGGAGGTAGACAAACTGGGATTCATTTCTCCCACTCTGTTAGTGTATCTGTGATCTCAGGCAAGCCACTTCACCTCTGAGCCTCAATTTCCTTAGCAATAAAATGGAGCTAATGACACCCACCTGTTGGTGTCGTTCTAGCCTTGAAATTTTTAAGGCTAGAATGACATGGCAGATTTGGAAGCGCTTAGTGAACAGCAAAGAGAAATTTGGGTTTAGTCTTATCAAACTAAAAGTCTGAACTAATGCAAAGACAATAAATGAGCTACTGTGTTAGAAGGGGAATTGGTCATGAATTTTTTCTTTTTCTTTCTTTATTAGTATTATTTTTTTTGTTCCAGATATTCTTCAAGGCTGCTCTGGCTCGCTCCCTGTCTTCGGAGCAGGGACACCCACCTTGGAGTGGAAGGGTCTGGACCTGAGACAGAGGGCTGTTTTCCGGTCCTGTGTGAAGGTGGCGGTAGGTGGAGCTCAAGGCTCATGGCAGAGCTGGGCCAGGGCGCTGGGCTCTTCACCTGGTCCTGGCAGGCGGGCGGGCACTGGGGAGGCTCAGCATCAGCGGCTGTGACTCGAGGTAAAAATAATCAGGGAAGGACAGCTGCTTCCTTGTCAGCAACCAAGAGGGAAATAAAGCTCATGTCCCCTCCAGCGAAAACCTGCTCTCCGGGTCCCCTGGCTCTTGCCACAAACTGCTCAACGTCTGTGTGCCAATCCAATTTGAACGCCTGCGATTCACCCCAGAGAGGACTTATTTTAACTTCATCAAGCGCAGAGAAAAACATCCAGACTGGAGTAAATGGGAGGAAGGAGCAGCTGCTTGGGGGCCCAGGCTGGGAATGGGGTCCAGGGCTTCTGCCTTTCTTGTGGTTGGACTTGGGGTCCCCTGCTCCTAATCTGGTTCAACAATTGCCCATGTGGTTAATTCAGCCAAGGCTTGGTGAGTAGCATCTAGTGGGTGTTCCCTGAAATCAAGGGGGTAAGTTAACACCTCGACCCTGCTCAGAAGTTCCTCTCTGATGTCCTCAGCCTCCTGTCTTGTTCCTTCTCTTCTCTAGCACCCCCTCTGGGGCTGTGCCAGACTTTTCCTGAAGGCCCAGACTTGTGTTCTCTCACACCTTCATGCCTTTGCACGCCACGCCTTCCCCCTGAACTGCCTTTCCTGTTTCTTTGCCTGGTGGATGTCCACAAGTTCTAGAGAGTTCCTAGGCATTCCTCAAGACTCAGCTCAGTATCACTGGCTGCTTCCCCACCCCTCCAGGCAGATCGAGTTGTTCTCTGTGGGTCCCCGCGGGATTTTGTTCGTTCTTCTGTTTTAACAAGGCGGGATGTCTTCCCGCCTTCCTTCCCTCCCCTTCTAGCCCTCTCTCCTTCCCTGTTTCCAACAAACACACTGAGCCTCTCCTTTCCAGCAGGCCCTGTGCCGGTGGCTTGGGGCAGATGCGAATCCCTGCCCTCAAGTGGCGTCCATGCGGACGGTTGTCAGCATGACGAGAGGTGATTTGTGGGCTGTGGGGACAGGCCAGCAACGTGGCTGCCCAGAAACAGCAACCTCCCGATGACAAAGAAGCGCATTTGTTTGTGTCTCTTTTTTCCCTCCTTTGTTGTTGTTGTTGTTTTTTTAAATCAAGGGATGAGCACAAGAGACATTGTTGACTTCCACTGCAATTACTGGAGACTCACATTTTTAGTGTATTCATTTCTCTAAATTTTAAATGGTAATACATATCAAATAGTAAATTAAATTAAAAGAATAAAAATTGAGCTAATAATAAAAGCAATGTTAAAATTAAGCTTTACTTTTTCCTGGCTCAGTCTTGAAGGCCTGCCTCCCCAGGGGGGCATTTATTCAGCCTGTGAGGTTAGGTTAGGTTAGGTTAGGTTAGGAGCAGAGTGTCCTGGGCTCCGCTGGGATGAAGAGCCTGCGTCCTGCTGCATCCCTGCTCTGGGGTAGGACCCTGGGGGTTGTTGACGTGTGACCCCCATGGCCAAGCCTGGGGGGAGTCAGTTGTGCAGGGACCGGGCTCTGGGCTAGATAGAGGTGGTCTGTTTTTGCACGTTTGGTAATTTGGAATATCTGAAAGATTAATTGTTTCTTAGGCCTCATTGGAATGTCCTGGCATCCAGGAGAGTATGTCGGTACATCCCAGGCTCAGTCTTTGGAGGGGGCTGTTGGGGGTGGGGTATGTGCAGATAACGGGTGGGGAAGGTGGGTGCTGCTGAGGTAGGCCCTTTTGGAGGATGGGTAGTTGAGGTGAGAGGCAGAAGATGGGATCCTAGGTGTGTGAGGAGTTGGCAGGGAGGGAGAGACGACAAGCCAGGAGATAGAAATGAGGGAATTGGTGTGGTGGCTCAGAGATGTAAAGGAACTCACCCAAGGCCACACAGCTGGAGGGGGCTTTGACCTCAGCTCTGTCTGACTCCAATACTCACACTCATCTTCCATGAGTGACTGGCAGGGCTAACTTGAGACATGATCCCTGGGGTTGACCTTGGAGTCCTCCACACCTTTGTTCTCTTGAGCCCACTCACAGTGGCCTCCAGATGGACCTCTTTGCAGGAAGTCGACTGACCCCAGTGGGTTCTTTCATGATCTCCACTGGATGGGGAAGCAGGTCTGTTAAGACAGAACTACTACAGCCCGGGAGTCAGGCGAACTGGGATGCCCTGCATGCTAGCTGTAGTGGGCACCCATCATTTCCCATGTCTTTAGGGGAATCCTCCATCCCCACCATTCATGTGATCCCTCACTGACTGCCTCTCCTCAAAAGCAAGCAACAAACAACGCAAAACACACCAACAGTAGGGTCGGGCCGTGGTTTGGCCATTTCTCTGGCCATGTGTTTATGTGACACCAGCTGTGCCATTCTGAGCTCTGCCTTAGATGCCTTGTGGAGTGGAGAGAGCAAGGGCCCTGGCTCTGGGGTTTCTGAGTAGGAACACTGTGAAATCAGAACTGCTTGTGGCCAGGTATCATGGGGTTAAGTTTAGCTGCATCTAACAAAAATTCTAAATAAAAGCAGTTTAGACATGCAAGGGTTTGTTTGTTTATCACGGAAAAGAAGTCTGGCGGTGGCCCGTCCAGAGCTCATATTACTGGCATGGACACCCAGCCTCACCTCATGGCCCAAAATGGTTACCAGAGCTCCAGCCACTACACCCATGTTTTAGGCAACAAGGAGGAGGAAAGTGGGGAAGGGCAAGACAGGTGCTCCTTCCAGCTGAGTTGGCTTGCCTTCCCTTAGGCAACTTTCCCCAAAGTACCATAGAATACTTCCATTTACATATCACTGGTCATAAGGGAGAAATGTTATTTATCACCTGAGCATTTTACCGTCCAAATAAAACCAGGCTTTCATCTCTGCCACAGGCTACATTTTCTGTGCCATCTGTCTGCAGTGAGAGGGAATAAAACTGAGTGGAGAGGAGGGCACTAGGTGATGGGAGACAGAAAGGAACAACCACACAGAGAGGGAGGGAGGAAAGGAGAGAGAGAAAGTGCGAGAGGCAGAGAGGCAGAGGTGGGGATGAAGACCTCACTGAGCCCCTGACACCAGCCCCCTCCCCGGCCTTCCCAGCCTCCTGCATCAACACCTGCTCTCCTTTTTCTCAAGTCAGGTCGAACCGAGTTTCTGTCTCTTGTAACTGGAAGAGTATGCTGACCTTGAGCAAGGATTGACCTTTTTGGAGCCTTGATTTCTTTCTTCTGAGAAATGGGGATCCTATTGCCCACCAGGTGGAGCTGTGACGGAGACACGTGGTGACAACTAGCTGCCAGGCGCCTGCCGCCCTGGCGGGACCTGCTGTTCCTCCTGGTACTTGCTCCTGTCCCGCTCCAGCGATTCTGCTCCACCATCGCGGAGGGTTTACGTGGAAACTGCCTCCTGTTTGACCCAGGGAGCTGGCCAGGCTCAGGCGACCTTTCTGGACACCTGAGTAGTGGGGTGAGGACTGGAGAAGCCGAAAACTGGAGAGAAGGGTGGGGCAGAGCTGGAGAAGTGCCAGGAGCAGAGACGCGGCCACGGGCACCTGGTTGTCTGAGCGCGGGTCAGACCCTGATGCTGGCAGTGCCAGGGGACCAGCCCACTGGGAACCCATTTTCAGGTTGGACACTGCAGTCGACCCGGTCCAGGCCCCTTTCCCGCTCCTTCTGGGAACAGCACCTGAGTTTTGGGGAGCCCCCTTCCATGGTTAGCCCCTGTGGTGTTGGGAGGGGCTGACCCCGCCCCATTCTCCATAGGTGGTATTTGTTTTCTTATTGCTGCCACAGCAAATTACACCAATGTAACGGCTCAAAACAACACCAGTCCGCAACCTCACGGTTCTGTAGGTCGGAAGTCTAGGTTGGCTCAACTGGCTCCGCTGCCTTGGGTCTCCCAAGGCCAAAATCAAGGTGTTGGCTGGGCTGCATGTTTCTCTGGAGGTTCTGTGGGTCAATCACTTGCAAGCCCATTCAGAGTGTTGGCCAGATTCTGTTCCTGTGGTTGTGGGACTGAGGTCCCCGTTTCCTTGCTGGCTGTCTTCAGAGGCTGGGCTTTGTCCTAGCAGCTGGCCACTGTCCTTATGCTTTTCCCGTGGCCCCTCCAGCAAAGCAGGACGAGTCCCTCTCCTGCTTCATGTCTTGCCAGCTTCCCTTTCCTTGTCCTCCGATTCTGCCTTCCTCTTTGGTCGCATCTCCTTTCTGCTGTTCTGCTTTCCTCTTCTGCTTTTAAGGTCTCCTGTGGTTACACTGGGCCATCTGGATAATCCAGTGTGATCTTATTTTAAGGTTAGTCAATTAATGACCTTAATTACATCTGCAAAATCTACATATCAGGGTAACAGAACCAACTGGAGATATGGATATGTATAATATGGAGAGAAAGAGACAGAAGGACAAATTTTTTTTTTTTTTAAAGATTTTATTTGACAGAGAGAGACACAGCGAGAGAGGGAACACAAGCAGGGGGTGTGGGAGAGGGAGAAGCAGGCCTCCCGCAGAGCAGGGACCCCGATGCGGGGCTCGATCCCAGGACCGTGGGACCATGACCCGAGCCAAAGGCAGACGCTCAACGACTGAGCCACCCAGGCGCCCCAGGACAAATTTTTTTTTTTTAAAGAATTGGTTTGTAGAGGATTATAGAGGCTTGGTAAGTCCAAGATCTGCAGGGTAGGCTGGCAGGCTGGCGACCCAGGAAAGAGTCGTAATTCAAGTCCAAAGGAAGTCTACTCACAGAATTCCTTCTTGCTTTGAGGAGGTCAGTCTTTTGTTCTATTAAGCCCTTCACCTGATTTGACGAGGCCCAACCACACTACAGAGGGAAATCTGCTTTATTTGAAGTCCACTGCTTTAAATGTGAATCGCATCCCACAACATCTTTATAAAAACATCCCAAATAATGTTTTACCCAACATCTGGGTAAAAGTTGACACATAAAATTACTATTATATAGTAAGTAGTACCTAGTGTAGTGCTTAGTTGAATAACCAACAATGGAAATCAGGTGGGGAGGGAACCTTTAGAATTCTGCCTCCCACAGGTGGACAAATAACCTAGGTTCATCCAGTCAGACTATTATTCCATGTCCCTGGCCAAGGAGGTTCATTGTAGAATGGACACATGACCCAGGTTATGGGTCTTCTATGAGAACTGCTGGGAGAGTCATGCTTTTCCAAGTGGGGCAGCCAGCCTGGG
The DNA here is from genome assembly GCF_003265705.2 of Callorhinus ursinus. Taxonomy (NCBI): domain Eukaryota; kingdom Metazoa; phylum Chordata; class Mammalia; order Carnivora; family Otariidae; genus Callorhinus; species Callorhinus ursinus. The sequence goes on from NW_027397086.1 coordinate 7,029,370, forward strand.
AGAATGGTGCTCATCTCTGCCATACTTTAGGGAAAAGTCAAATGAAAGCAAAGCCAAGCAAGTAGAGAGCAAAACCGAGAGCAGGAAAGAATTCTTGAGGTCATCTTTGTCTACTGAATCCTGTTGTCTCTGAAGTCAGCACTGATCAGTTTTGCTAAAAACCAATTCTCCAAAGCCAGTTCCCCACAAATCAATTAACAAATGTTTCCATCGCTAAAGAAATGGGCAATTTGACAAACGAATCAAATGTATCCGTTAAACAAAAATTGTTTCTTTTAGGGGCGCTTGGGTAACTCAGTCCGTTAAGCGTCTGCCTTCGGCTTGGGTCATGATCCCGGGGTCCTGGGGTCGGGCCCCGTGTTGGGCTCCCTGCTCAGTGGAGAGCCTGCTTCTCCTTCTCCCTCTGCCTCTCCCTCCACTTATGCTCTCTCTCTTGCTCGCTTGCTCGCTTGTTCTATCTCAGGTAAATAAATAAAATCTTTTAAAAAAATTATGTCTTTTAACTAGGGCTTAGGAGGAAGTCCATGACCTCTGTAGCACAGAATTAGCTCCTGCAACCTGCTGGACCCTAGTGGAGACTGAGCACATGACCGTGGGATATCCAGTAACTATGGGATTGAGCTACGCGTCATGAGCTGGTATTTCTGTTCCTCCAAGTCATAAGGTCAGTTGGGTGCAGGAGCACCTCATGACATATGAAAATAGTACATTGGTGTTTGGGCCCAACCAGGTCCAGTGGACTGAGTTCTGTGACTCTGAGGCCGAGGCCTGGATGTCACCAGGTCTGCTGTAGATACCTCTTCCTCTCCTCCCCCTTCAGGCCTCAAATCCCAGCCTCCTGCCTCCCTCTTATAAGGACCCTGTGAATACCCTGGACCCACCTGGATAATCCAGGATAATCTTCCCATTTCAAGATCCTTAACTTTATCACATCTGCAAAGTTCCTTTTACCATGTAAGGTGACATTTTCCCAGGTTCTGGGGGTTCAGGCGGTGGCAACTTTGGGGGGGCTGTTACTGAGCCTACCACATTCATTCGTCAGTTTTACTCATCCAACCAGGGGTTCACTGACCGGCCAGAGCCGTGCTAGAGAGGGTAAGAGCTCCTCACCAGGGAAAATCAGAGGCCACTGTGTCCTGCCCCAACCCCAGGTCCTCCAGCTGCAGCTCCTTTCCACTTGATCTCGAGGCTTGGCCACTGCCCTACTTTGGATGTGGGCATACACCTGCAGGTCACAGGGCTCATGCCTCTCTCGGTTGGAGACTGAAATAAACATAGTCTGCTTCTGATCCAGCAACGCTCACAGAGCATGTGTTATGTACCTGCCACTTCATTTGCTTTTGCCAATCTGCGGGCTGGGCTTCTTATGTCTTTTGTGGGTGTGGGAGACCCAGAGAAGCCAAGTGGCTTGCCCAAGGTCACACAGAGTAGAAGTAGCAGATTGGAAGTGAGGTCTGGGGGACTCAGAGGCTGCCTCCGCTGTCTTCAGGAAGTCATAGATGGGCCTCAGGGATGGCAGCTTCTCCTTCCCTGGGCTCCCAAATTTAGAGTTCTAGCTCAGTTCCCTCTGAGTTCAGCAGGAGTCGGCTGGTGGCCCTTGGGAACAGAAGACATTAGGTCTCCAGGGCTGGGGGACCCCCTGCCACCCAGCCCCCAAACTGCTGTCACCTTTTAATAGATTTCTCAGGGAATGAGTAATTTGTTGCTGGTGCCGGCTTGGCATTTAGCAGGAAGTCCCTGCAGGCCTGGAAGGTCAATATGGAGCCCCTCAAAGGCGACCGCTAGAGGAGGATAGTGGGTCGGTGCTGCCCGCTCAGCACAGCCGTGCCGCCAATTACCGCCCGGCCTGCTTCCTGCCGCAGACGTGCCCAGGGCCAGCGCTTTGAACCCTCGCAGGGAGGCCAGCTTCCAGTAAACAACCCAGGGCAGCGGGCAGATTGACAGCAGAAATGTGGGAGGTCGGCCGACCCCTGGTGCCACTCACTGCTCCTGCTGGCAGATGGACAGGACCTCAGGCCCCCGGGGGTCCCCCCAGTCTGGGGCTCGGGGGGCCATCAGAATGTCTGAGCCTCGCGGCTGGGTAGACAGGCTCCTGCCATGTCCCGGGGGACTTCAAGGCCATCGTTTCTGGGCCACCAAGATGACTTTTTCTGGGTGGGGAAATGAGCCTGGTCTGGGACCCCTTCCCTGGCCACCAGCCTGGGAGTGGGGATTTGGAGAAAGAACCTGCAGAGAGACAGCAGGGTCCTGCTTCTTTCTCTCTCCCCAGGAAAGCCTCAGAAATATTTGGGAGTGCAAAGGTGGGATTGCCAGCCTTTCAACCACCATTTTATTTGGCAGTTAAAAGAAAGGAGGTGGACTCACTGCACGATTCCATTTATATGAAGTTCTAGAATGTGCGGGCATTAGAAAGTGATGGCCTCTATGAGGGATTGGCTGGAAGTAGCACGAGGGAGCTTTCTGGGGGTGGTGGGGATGTTCATAGCCTTGTTGGGGTGCTAGTTACACATTCATCAAAACACACCCAGCTGTATCCTTCAAACCTAGTTATTTTACTGGAGGCACACCACTGAAGAGTAGGGTAAGAAAAAAAGTAGGGTAAAGAAGAAGAGGGGAATGCAGAGGCCTGGGGAGAACCTGGGGTTGTGTGCACGCACACCCTCCTGCAGGCACACATTCCTCCCTAAAATCAGAGCATTATTCCCACCTTTTCCTCAGTGAGGTTGCGAAAGAACACACAGGTTTTTCTTCGTCTTTGTATTATAATGAATATCCTTCCATGTGCCAGAAAACAGAGAGGGACTCGAGTTGGTGGGGAGTCAGTTGGAAGGGGCTCCAATGGCCAAATTTGGGACAATGGAAGATCAAAATGATGAATAACATGAATAGGTTATGACACAGAATTTAAAAGTCCTTGAATTTGAAAAAAAAAAAAAGAATTTAAAAAAACAGAGGATACAGGATAAGGGGAAAGGATTCCTAACAGAAGAGCATCAACTAGGAGGGCACCTGGGCGGCTCCGTCGGTTGAGCGGCCGACTCTTGGTTGCGGCTCAGGTCATGATCTCGGGGTCCTGAGATGGAGTCCCCAGTCGGGCTCTGCACTTGGTGGGGAGTCTGCTTCAGATTCTCTCTCTCTCTGCCCCTCCCCCTGCTCTCTCTCTTTTTCAAAAATGAATAAATAAATCTTAAAAAAAGAAGAGTGTCAACTAGGAAGTGATGGAAACAGAAAGTGGCATCTCACAGTGAACACCGTAATAAGTGATTGGAGAAAAATCATCAGCAGGTCCTAGCACTGCTGGGAATAGGCTACACATTCAGTCTCGAAGAATGACCCACAGATGAACATTTTAATTATATAGAGAAAATAATCGTTTTACAAATGGAGAAATCTGACGGATACCACTTTACCCAAATGGTTAAACTTAGGACCACTAATCTCGGGACAAGCCAGGATCTCCTGTGCCCTGAGAAAGGACACCATCACTTATGAGGAATTTCTGCCAGAAAACCTCCCCAAATCATCAGACAAGTCCATGCTGAAGAACATGAGAGACTGTTCCCGATTGAAGGAGGCCAGAGAGTCACAGGGACCAATTCAATGGAGATCCCTGATCTGATCCAGATCACAAAAATCATAAAGGTGAGATTGGGGATATTTGAATGTGTGGATTAATTTTAGATAATTATATTGCAACCTCATTAAGTTATCTGAATGTGACAACGATATTATGGTTTTGTTTTTCTTCCTCCCCAACCTTATTAGGGAATAATTGACAAGTATAACTGTGTACATCTAAAGTGTATAGCATGATGATTTCATTTTATGGACAACAGGATGATTATGTACATCAAGAAAATTAACACACCCGTTGTTAATGGGTGTGTTAACAGTTAACATGTGCCCGTGTTCAGAATGCTTCTCACACTCTCTGCAACTTTCAAGTATACGAAAAATGTCTACATATGTACCTTTCCCCAAGGAATAACTAGAGTACTTAGCTTGCAATTCATCAAGTATTTATACCCATTGACAGGGTGCCTAGTGCTGTTCTGGGTGCTGAAATAGAAGGAAAAGAAGACCTGCTCTCAGTCCCAAGGGACCCCTGACCTCATAGCGGGACCACAGCTATATTTGCAGGCTCTAAGCCAATCCCCAGTCCCACATGAGACTGGGGCCCCCAGCTATCCGAAGCTATCTGCTCTGTTGTGGAGGTTGAGACTAATCCACTGGTCTCTAAACTTCTTAATTGCTTGCTCCTTTATCTACAATGTGACTTCCACTCGGCGAGAAATTGCGAAAAGTAAAAATCTAACTTGAGTGTATAACAATACATCTAATATTCTCAAGGATGTGTTTTTTTTCTTCCAGTCTTATTGAGTTGTAATAACATATAACATTGTACAAGTTTAAGGTATATAACATAATGATTTGATATATGCATATATTGAGCAATGATTACCACAGTTCATTAACATCTATCACCTTATGTAGTCACAAATCTTTTTTTTATCTTTTTTTAAAAAGATTTTATTTATCTCTTTGACAGAGACACAGCGAGAGAGGGAACACAAGCAGGGGGAGTGTGAGAGGGAGAGGCAGGCTTCCCGTGGAGCAGGGAGCCCGACGTGGGGCTCAATCCCAGGACCCTGGGATCATGACCTGAGCCGAAGGCAGACGCTTTAATGACTGAGCCACCCAGGCGCCCCCTTTTTTATCTCGTGATGAGAATTTTTTTTAAAGATTTTATTTATTTATTCATGAGAGACAGAGAGAGAGAGAAAGAGAGAGGGAGGCAGAGGGAGAAGCAGGCTCCCCAAGGGGCAGGGAGCCCGATGCGGGACTCGATCCCAGGACCCTGGGATCATGACCTGAGCCGAAGGCAGACGCTTAATCATCTGAGCCACCCAGGCGCCCCATGATGAGAATTTTTAAGATGGCATACAGTGTCCTTAGCGTCAAATATTAGTTTTAGGTGTGCAACCTATTGATGCGACAATTCTATACATAACTCAATGCTCACCAAGGTACTGTAGCACCACCTGGCACTCTATGATATTGTTATAATATTATTGACTCTGTTCTCTATGCTGGACTTTTCATGTCCATGACTTATTTATTTTATAACTGTAAGTTTGTATTTCTTTTTTTTTTTCTTTTTAAGGTTTTATTTATTTATTTGAGATAGGAGAGAATGAGAAATAGAGAGCACGAGAGGGAAGAGAGTCAGAGGGAGAAACAGACTCCCTGCCGAGCAGGGAGCCCGATGCGGGACTCGATCCCGGGACTCAGTTTTTCCTCTTGCTTGACTGTCCTTGGGACTCTCCCTCCATCTCCATTTCGACCTGAGCTGAAAGCAGTCGCTTAACCAACTGAGCCACCCAGGCGCCCTGTAAGTTTGTATTTCTTAATCCCCATCACCTATTTAACCTATCCCCCCACACCCCTCCCCTCTGGCAACAGCCATTTTGTTCTCTGTATTTAAGAGTCTGTTTTTTGTTTGTGTTTGTTTTGTTTTTTAGATTTCACATATAAGTGAAATCGTATGCTATTTGTCTTTCTTGTCTAACTTATTTCACTTAGCATAATGCCCTTTAGGTCCATCCGTGTTGTCATAAACGGCAAGGTTTCATTCTTTTTTTAATGGATGAGTAATATTCCATTGAATATATATACTACATCTTCTTTATCCACTCATCTACTGATGGACACTTGGGCGGCCTCTGTATCTTGACGATTGTAAATAATGCTGCAATGACTATAGAGATGCATGTATCTTTTTGAATTAGTGTTTTCATTTTCTTCAGGTGAATACCCAGCAGTGGAATTACTGGGTCATATGGTATTTCTAAGTATTGTGGTTTTGTAGGAGAATGCCCTTGTTTTTAGGAGAATCCTGCTGAAATATCTGGGAGACAATCAGTGTGTGATAACTTGACTGGCTCCTGGATCACAAAAATCATAATGGATGGGTTTCTTTTTAATTTTTATTTTATTTTATTTTTTTTTTTAAATATTTTATTTATTTATTTGACAGAGAGAATGAGATAGAGAGAGACAGCATGAGACGGGGGAGGGTCAGAGGGAGAAGCAGACTCCCTGCTGAGCAGGGAGCCCGATGCGGGACTCGATCCCAGGACTCCAGGATCATGACCTGAGCCGAAGGCAGTCGCTTAACCAACTGAGCCACCCAGGCGCCCTCTTTTTAATTTTTAAAGATTATTAAATAATCTCTATTCCCAAGGTGGGGCTCGAACTTATGACCCCAAGATCAAGAGTCCCACGCTCTCCTGATTGAACCAGTCAAGTGCCCTCGTAATGGTTTCCCCCATAATGGGGAAACTTGAAAGTGGACTGAATATTTGATAGCAATACTGAATCCATACAATGGTGTTGTGATATATAGGAGAATGTCCTTGTTTTGAGGAGATTCATGCTCTAGTATTTAGGGGTGGAACATTGTGTAAAATTGTGTAACTTTCAATTGATTCAGCAGAGAGAGAGACAGCGAGACAGAGAGAGAGGGAGGGAAGGTGGGGGAATGGTTCATTGTATTACTCTTGCAACTTTCTGAAGTTTTGAAAAACTTCAAAACAAAGGCTGGGGAAAAATATGACTATGTAGAGAATTTGAAAAAAAATGTAGGAGGCACAAAGAGAAAAATGAGAATGATCTGATATTCCAGTGAGGAACTATCACTATTAGTAATATGATTCTTTTTAAACATGTAATATATGCATATATATTATAAATTTGGAACCACATACATTCTGCTCACTTCTCTTTCTTCTGTCATTAAACATACACTGAAAAACACATTCTTGGGGCGCCTGGGTGGCTCAGTCGTTAAGCGTCTACCTTCGGCTCAGGTCATGATCCCAGGGTCCTGGGATTGAGCCCCACATGGAGCTCCCTGCTCCGCAGGAAGCCTGCTTCTCCCTCTCCCACTCCCCCTGCTTGTGTTCCATCTCTCGCTGTGTGTCTCTCACTGTCAAATAAATAAATAAAGTCTTTAAAAAAAAAAACCACGTTCTTAATGCCTCTTATAGTCTGTCATAAAATATTCAGCCACTCACCTGTTGACATTAAAGCAGTTTCCAGATTCTCATTACCATATTGCTATATATTATAATATATAGAATCCATTATAATATCCAGTATGGGTAATCCATTATCCAACATATATCCGACATATAAGACATTATAAAATTCAGTATAATCAAATAATGCCACAATGAACGTCTTTACACACCACTGTTTGTTTGAGGGTACGAGTCTGAGGAGGGGAACTTGGGGGTCAAATATTCTGAACATTTTCAAGGATCTTGAACTTAAAAAAAAAAACGGCTTTACTGAGGTATGATTGATACACCAGAAAAAAATTGCATAGGTTTAATATACACTGTTGGATGAGTTTGGACTTGTAGATGCATACATCATGATGCTATCAGCACAATCAAGGTAATGAACGTATCCGTCACCTCCAATAGTTTCCTTGTGTGCTTTTTTTCTTATGGGTAGGTGTATCCCAAGAACACTTACCACGAGACCTACCTTCCTAACAAATCTTGAAGCACACAATATTGCGTGTGAACTCTAGGCGCTATGTTGTACAGGATTCTAAACTATTTCGGCAAATGGCTTTTCAGAAAGCTTGTACCACTCTACACTCCTGTTGGCAAACTACAAAAGTGCTCATGTTGGCACATCATTGCTAACACTGAGTATTCTTATCAGGAAAAATGTCTTTGCTAGATTTGGTAGGAACAACAGCGCAGTTGGTGAGAATGGTCCCATGGATGCGTTTCAGTTTTTCCTCTTGCTTGACTGTCTTGGGACTCTCCCTCCATCTCCAGCCCTCTACCCCACCTTGGCGGCTGGGACATTATTCTCCCCTGGTCTCCACCTGCCTCCCTGCCTGTCCGTCTCTCCCCGCTTTGCACGTGCCTCATCTTGACTTGACTGATAAATTACTGTCCGTGGCCTCTGTTCTTGGCTCCTCTCGCCCTCTGCCCACCCTCCTGTGACATTTTATCCACACTTGGAACTTGCACAACCTTCTCAAGAACCCTTGCACCTTTCCCCAGCCCCGACCTCTGATGCAAGATGTCCCAAAGGGACCCACATGGACCTTCCTGCTACCATCCATCCTGACCCCCAAGTCAGAGTCCTGGAGAACATCGACACCTCCTCTCAGCCCCACTCTCCACATCCGACCTCTGACCACATCCCGTCTATCCAACCTTCTGTGATCTCTCCTGAGACTGTTTCCTTCTTGGTGCGGTCACTGCCATCACCCAAGTTCAGGCCACCTTCCTCTCCTCCCTGCTCCATGGCTGTAGTTCCCTCTCTGCTCTCCTACTTCTGGTCGCTCCCTGTCCATCCATCCACTGACCAGCTGCCAGGCTGATGATGTGATCACATCATCCCCCTGATTAATGCTCCAGGATGAGCTCCCAGGTCCTGCCTGCCTTGGTGCCTGAAGAGTGTCCAGCGCCCCTACCCCCAACTCCTGTCATTTAGTGCTTCCCTACCCGCCGAGCTGTTCCATGCCCGCACCTGTCTGCTCAGCCTGGAGCACCCATTCTCTTCTTCCTGCCACCCCAGCTAGCCAGCTCTACTCATCTTCGGAGTTTTGTTTACCATCCCAAGTTTTCTCTAAAGGACTTACTGACGCTTTTCCTCCCCTGGGGGAGCTGCCCTCTCTCTCTTTTTGTATCTCTTTGTACCCCATGCAGCTCCTATCAGAAACTTCTGGTCTTTTACCGTTCTTATTTATTTCTGTATTCATTTTTCTTGAGGGCAGAGTCTTTGTGTTCCTGTGCTCGGCACAGTGCCAGACACAGAATGAATGAATGGGCTAGCATTTGCCTAGCTGTGGAAAGGTGTGGCAGGTCTAGAACCATGGAGAAGATGCAGAGCAGGATGTGCCTGGGAGACATACAGTGTCCACCTTCGGAGGTGGACACCGCAAGGCTTAGCTGGGGAAAGTACCCATCAGCTGTGGTCCAGCAGCCTTCAAGATGCCTTGTTTGGGCAACACTCTCTGCTCAAACTCTCTTTGTCAAGTGGGCATTCTCCCAAGAGAGGACATGCTGCTTCTCTGCTTGCAAGCCTTCCATGCCCTCAGGACAGGCCCAGGCTTCTGAGCCAGCCTACAAGTCCCTCATGATTGGAGCCCACTCAGCTCGCTACCCTCACCTCTCCCACCCCATCCCTGCCCTGCAGCCACACCCACCTACCTGCTCTTCTGCAGACCTGGCAAGTCCTACCATTCCTCCACATCTTTGTACAGGCTGTCCTTTTATCTGGAAAGCTCTTCTCCCTGCCGTCGTCCTCAAAGATCTGGTGTCAGCTTCACCTCCTCTAGGAGACCTGCCCTCACCAACCAGGTATTCACGTCTACCTGAATTTTCTGTAATGAAAACAATCCCACTTTCTGCAGCCCACCCTCCAGGGACCCACGCCTCAGCCTTGACTCCTCCTCACTGTGTGTCCCTAGTCCTTCTGAGTTTCAGTTTCTCTTTTGGTTCCTCCCCATTCAGGGCATCCCACCTGTGATTCCTTACCTCATGGGTTATTATGAGAACCAGACACATTGAAAGGAGAGGCCAGGGTTAAGAACAAATGGACAGGACAGGCCTGGGTTCAAATTCTGTTTCCCCTAACCATCTGCATGACCTTGGGCCAGGCACCTCCTGTCTCCCAGCTGACAGTTCCCCACCGGAGAGCTGGAAATCTAGCAGCACTACCAGGGTGGCTGGGAGGATTCATGGAGTTGTGGAAGGTACAGTGCTTAAAAGAGCACCTGGCACGTGGACAGCTCCCTGTGGGTGTCAGTCATGATGGTTAAACCAGGTAGAGAAAGGACTGGTAAATTCTAACGTGTTGTGGAAGTGAGAGGTAGTCTCATGATTTCCCCGGAGACTTGCACAAATCCCTAGGTAGGAAAAAGCCCCATTCCTGCTCACCATCAGCTGGGGTCACTAAACTCAGGGCTCCTCTCCTTTTCTGGAGACAGGTAGTTAAACACCCATCCCAGGCCCTGCTTACAGCAATTGGGATTCTGTGGGTCTTGTTGCCCCCAAATCTGCTAAGTGCCCCAGGGAGTCTGGAGACGGTGTGGGAATCCACACTGAGACACGATCATGTGCCCCACTGTGCCCTCCCACCGAAGCTGTGTCTCTGTGGCTGGGTGGCGAGGCTCGGCCCCTGGGTGCTCTGCCAGCAACGCCTGAAGCCTGGAGCAGCTGCTCTAATTCATGCAAAGGAAGGCGCCCAGGTTTGCCCTGTCTATTTATAGCTTATTTATGAGGAAGGAAAAACAAGGGCCCAGTTGCCTTAGCAACCAGGAGCATCATGGGCTGCTTTCTCTGCAGTGGGAAATTGGCCAAGTCTCCTTGTGGGGGGCACCCCTGGATGTGTGTGTGTGTGTGTGTATCCTGACAGAGGACAGGAGTGAAACTTCTAAGACCTATCCCATGCTGGATTCCTAGCAGCCTACAGGTTGCGGGGAGGGAGCTTGCCAGGCCCTTGGAAACCCCTCCCCGATGCAGAGGGCCATGCACAGCTGAATTCTCTGTGGAAAGGCACACTCTGGTCTCTTGGTCTCAGTGCTGACTCCTGTCCTCTGGGTGCCCTCCCTGCTGCCTCAGACCCTCTCGGGAGCTCTTTCCTGGCTGTGCTCTGGTACATGTCCCTTAGGGCACTTAGGGCAGGGAACTGAAGTTAGTTTCCAGACCAGCGCCCCTTAAGGCTGTGGTCTGGCCCCAGAGCCTGGTACCGAGGAGGGGCTTAATAAATACTGAATGAAAGAATGAATGAATGAATGAAGTGCTTTCATTTATGGTGTGTCTCCTTACTCAGTATGCACAAGGTAAGGGACACACTGTATGTAATGTAATGTTCTCTCATTTTACAGACCAGAAAACTGAGATTCAGACAGATGAAGAGACCAGCCTACAATCACACAGCTGGGAAATAGCCGGGCTGGATGAGAGTCCTTGAGGAGGAAACCTTGCTTTTGCTCTGGCAAAGCCCCAGGGAACACGGGAACTTGGGTTTCAGCTGGGCCATAATTGTTGGGCGCCAGGGAAGGGCAACGTGGTGCTGTGACTGGTCTGGGGCTGAGAGGCATGTGGTTTGAATTTTAACTCTGCCACTTATCAGCTGTGTGACCTTGAATCATTGACTTTCCCTCTGTGGGCCTCCGTTGCTTCATCTGTAAAGTGGGGCAATGATGCCTGGTTCTTGGGACTGGTAGCTTCCGGAGGGCAGGCACCGTGTCTGTCTCTTGATCATCTGTTTTCCCGGTGTTGGCACAATCTTAGGTGCCTAAGATGATCATGAGCTCCTGTATATAAAGTAGATTGGGTGCTCTCAGGGAAGGTGAGTTGTTACTCCATTATTAGGGAACCGAGGCACAGAGAGCTTGGTGGTTCCCCTGAGATCACACAGCCAAATCCAGAGCAGAGGTGGTGGGTTTACTGGTCTGTCAGGTTTGCCTGGGGCAAACCATTGCTGGGGATTAAGTGGGACTGTGTCCGGGCCCTGGGGAGGGCATTCTGGACTGGGCTGCCGCCCCAGGGGGAAGGAGTCATGTTGGACAGAGAGGCTGAAGCAGGGGGTCTCTGAGCACCGGGGACCTAGAGCTGCAGGTACTGAGCTGGAGGTACTGAGGACCGGTCCTAGGCTGTGTGGAGTTTGCCTGGCTTTGGGCTGGGCTTCTGAAGGTCCAGGCCCAGGCTGCCTGGAGGCTCTCTGTCGCCCTCTGCTGGGCCACCTCCGGAGGCTCGAAGACCGGCAGTGCCACCTCTTCAGTTGTCTGGGTGTGAAACCCATACATACCTAAAGGGATCCAGGTAAGAAGAGGAATGCCCGGGGACAAACCGAGATCACTGATCATTTCCACATCCTTCCCTGGCTCCTCCCGCTCCCACCCAGACGCTGTGGCAAAACACAGGCGCCCTGCCCCCACCTTACCGGGGGCTGCAGGCTGCTGTGCTTCCTTGGCTGCCATCAGATTCATCACTGTTTCCTGAAAACAATGCGCACCCAGGGTTTTTTGTCTGGTTTTGTTTGTTCCATACCCCAAGCCCTCACTCATATTCTGTCCCTCCTGCCTTCTCATTCCATGAGTGCGCTCTGTCCTTCTGAGCCTCTAGGCTTCTGGGGGCTTCTCTTCTCCCCGCAACAATTTCATGGTTTTGGAGGCTAAAGTCTGAAATCAAGGTGTTGGCAAGATTAGCTCCTTCTGAGGGCTGTGCCAGGCCTCTCGCCTGGTAGGTCTGGCGGCTTGCTGCCAATCATTGGCGTTCCTTGGCATGGAGAAGCATCACCCCATCTCTGCCTTCATGTCCACATAGCTCTCGCTGTGTGAATGTCTGTCGGCAAATTTCCCCTTTTTATAAGGACAATAGTCATACGGGATTAGGATCTACCGTAATGACCTCATTTTAACTCGATCGCCTCTGTAAAGCCCTATCTCCAAATAAGGTCACATTCTGAGGTACTGGGGTTGTGCCTTCAACATGAGAATTTTAGCGTGGCACAATTCAGCCCCGAACACGAGGAGAAGAAGTACATCCGGTCCATCTTGTGTTCATTCCTTTGGGGCTGAACCCAGTACAGGAGTGAGAGAGTTTGATGAATGTTATAGAAGAAGTTCTTCATCCTCAGATTATTTGCTGACCCCCACAGTGCCCAGGGCATATCAAACTATGACCTGTCCTGTCTAGGTCTTATGGACATGAGTCTCTGTCATCAGGAAATGGACTTCTCTAGAGCAGAGCCTAGATCTTCTTACTTTTGACATTCACCAAAGGAGACACTCAGACTTTTTCATCAGTAGATTCCTGTGGAAGCAGGTAGGTGAGGCTTTACTTTCCTAATTCTGCACAAAAGACCCAGAAAAGTAATGAAAGAGAATTTAACTTTTGACAAATATTTATTGAACACACAGTTGTGACAGACTCTGTAACTTCATTCCACCATTACTGAGGCTGTTGCTTCCTTGCTATGTAATGAATGTATTAACATTAATAACTATTTATTGAAAAGCTGCTATATGCCTGGGATACACGCTTTTCATGGACAATTTTCAATTCTCACAGCAGCCTTTTACAAATGGAAATAAAATGAACCTAACATAAAGTTCACCATTTAAAAATGTGCAGTTCAGTGGGTTTTAGTTTATTCACATTGTCATGTAACCATTACCACAGCCTAATTCCAGAACATTTTCATCACCTCAAAAAGAGACTTCGTGCCCATCGGTCACTCTCCATTTTTTCCTCCCCCGATTTCCTAGCAACCACGAATCTAGTTTCTGACTGTATGGATTTGCCTAGTATGGATTTCAGAGAAATGGAACCATACTATACTCTTTTTTGTTTTTTTTGTGTGCCTAGTGTCTTTCACTTAGCATGATATTTTCAAGGTTCACTCCTGTTGTAGCATGTATCAATGCTGCCTTCCTTTTTATGGCCAAACAATATTCTGTTGTATGGATGTACCACATTTTGCTTATCCATTCATCAGCTGATGGACATTTGGGTTGTTTCCATTATTTGGTTATGCTGAATAATGCTGCTATGAATATCTATGTACAAGTTTTTGTGAACATATGCTTTTGATTCTCTTGGGTATATACTTTAGAGACAAATTGCTGGGTCTATGTTTAACTTTCTGGGGAACTACCAAATGGTTTCCCACCAGACATGTATGAGGGTTCCAGGTTCCCCACGTCACCACCAACTCTTGTTATTTTCTGTCTTTTTTGATTATAGCCATCCTAGTGGGTGTGCACTGGTATCGCATTGTGGTTTTGATTTGCATTTCCCTAATGACTAGTGATGTTGAGCATCTTCTCATCTTCTTTTCACAGAAGCCTTTTGAGGCAGCTCTTCTCTCCATTTAGCGGCAGGGGAAAGAGATTGAGAGTTGAGAGGACTTGCTCAGTGCAAGGAGGCGGTGGGGCTGTGCCTGGAACTTGGTCGTGTCTGTCTCCTAATCCCCATGGAATCTAATTAACAGCAGAAACAGTTCTGGTCTGGTGCACAGGAGTCTGGTCTCCCATGCGACCAACTTGGACAAGTCCTTTCTCCGCTCCGGGCGTTAGTTACTCCTCCGCGCCACTTGGGGCGAAATACTCCAAGCATGTGTGGGCTCCTCTAGGAGCCCATAACTCTAAGATTAATGGCCCTGGCGCGGAGTTTGCCCCGCCCCTCCAGCCCAGGTCGCCGCAGGCGCCGGAAGTGCTCGGCTCTCTTTGCTCACTTCTGCCGGCTCTCCGGCGGAAATACTTTCTCGGGAAGATGGCGGCTGTGTCAGTCTACGAGCGGCCGATTGGAGGTTTCTCTTTTGATAACTGTCGCAGGTGCGGCCATGCCCGGGGCCAGGTTCCGGGCGGGAGTGGGAGTGCGGTGCCGGGGTCGGAGCTGGGCCGCGGTCTGATCTGGGAAGTCCAAACGAAGGGTGAACGGCGGGGCCTGAGGCCTGTGCCCCGCGTCCCGTGTGACTCAGGGGAATGAGGGCCTGACAGTGGGTTTCTCTTGAGGCCGAGCCCGCCCTTCCCCTTGCCCAGCGCATCATACCAGTCTCCGTCTCTGTCTCCTGAGGCGAGATGCAGCCCCTCTGCGACGCTCTGCACGCCCAAGAACGCGACAGTAGTCCTGGCCTTGGGGGGATTCAGTGAACGGATGGGCTTGAAAGCGAATAGTAGCTTTTCTTTTCCCGAGTTCCCTATTAGACGCTCTTGGTGCCAGTGCCGCGCCATGTGGTCCTGCCCTTCCATGCTTCATTCTCTGCTTTTCTTTCAGAAATGCCGTCTTGGAAGCCGATTTTGCGAAGAGAGGGTACAAGCTTCCAGCGGCGCGGAAAACTGGCACGACCATCGCGGGGGTGGTCTATAAGGTAAGCGGGCACAGGCCAGGAGCAGCAGTGACTGAACTGATGACAGGAACCAGGCCACTTGGCCTCCTTTTACTTCTCCGAGCTCTGTCAGGAAGGGTTCATGTTTCAGAATACGTCGGGAAAGGTCCTTCAGGATTTGTCGGGAGGTTTTGTGTGCTTATCAACAGTTTATATTCTTTCCTCACTTTTTAGAATTTTTGACAGGAGATAAGTACTTTTCTGTCTTGAGATACTACGTTGGGAACCGGGGATATATGCTGGGAAAACACAAGATTTCGGATCAGACAGGTCTAACCATTTAGCTTTGATGCTGCTTCCAACTTCGGGCAAGTCACTTTCCTTCTCACAGCCACACTTCACCGTCCATCAAATGGACCGAATAACTCCTGCCTTGAATTGTTGAAAGGGTCCAGAGAAATAATGGTTATTGTTGTTAAAGAGTGATGTCTTTTAAAAAGAAATCGACCGAGGTGGCTCTTCTAATGGGAGGATTTCTGCATTTTAATCCAGACATTTCTCATATTAGGTCTGTGATTTGTAAGGAATTCACTAAATTTGTGAGCCTCATTTGAAAACAGGAATGATAATTCGTACCACCTACTTGGCATTCAACCTATAACGTTAATTAACAAGGCTTTTCTTGAATTTTGAAAGTATAGCACAGTATTTTTGGTAGGAGTTTCAGTGCGGGGTGGAGGTTTGGGGAAAACACGGGATGGCCAACATTGTTTTTCCTAAACTAGAGTAGAGAGCTGTGGTTTATATATGTGAAATTGTTTTAAATGTATGTTTTTTTAAAAATAGGATGGCATAGTTCTTGGAGCAGATACAAGGGCAACTGAAGGGATGGTTGTTGCGGACAAGAACTGTTCAAAAATACACTTCATATCTCCTAACATTTAGTAAGTATCAATTAGTTTCAATAGCTCATATTTTCAAACATGTCAGGGTTAAAATGGAATTTACTTTGTTCATCACTAAAACCTGTTGTTTAACTTGTATTTTCTGTTTTATCTCTCTTAAGTGATATTTTCATCTGCCTGTCACCTAAGCTGGTCATCCGCAAGTTCTCCTTTGCTTTAATTCTTTTAGTCTTTAATTCTCTTGGTCTCCAGTTCTGCTTTCTGTGTGCCTCTTGAAACCATTCCCTCCGCTAAAGCCTTAGTTCACATTCTTGTTTCTCATCTGGACTATTGCAGTTATCATTTAAATGATCTCTCTGCCTTTGGTCTCTTTATTTTTTATTTTTTTTAAGATTTATTTATTTATTTTGAGAGAGAGAGAGAGAGAGTACATGAGAGCGGGGAGGGTTAGAGGGAGAAGCAGGCCCCTCGCCAAGCAGGGAGCCCGATGCGGGACTCGATCCCGGGACTCCAGGATCATGACCTGAGCCGAAGGCAGTTGCTTAACCACCTGAGCCACCCAGGCATCCCTTTGGTCTCTTTATTATCTGCCCTTTTGCCATATTGGATTTTGCAAAACACAGATCTGATTATGTTCCTTTCCTCTTTAAAAATATTTCTTTTCTTTAACATGATTATGCTTTTTTTTTAAGATTATTTATTTATTTATTTGAGAGAGAGAGAGAGAGAGAGAGCACGAGAGGGGAGAGGTCAGAGGGAGAAACAGACTCCCCGCTAAGCAGGGAGCCCGATGTGGGACTCGATCCTGGGACTCCAGGATCACGACCTGAGCTGAAGGCAGTTGCTTAAACAGCTGAGCCACCCAGGTGCCCTAAAAATATTTCAAAAGACTTCTCACATTTCCACACTGCTTTCAGAATAAAATTGGAACTCTGTAGCATGATATTTAAGATCTTGCCCAGTGTCAGAAAAATTTACCTTTTCACCTTATTTAGCTGCCATCCCCCTGTGTTCCAATTACACCCAGACTGTTCCTGTTCCTCTCATCTCCAAGCTCTTTCACCTTCGCTTTTGCCAGTCCCTCTGCCTAGAATTACCCTTTCCTTTTTGTTTATACGGTGTTGTTTTATTCTTTCAAATCCAGCTCATGTGAGACCGCTTCTCTAAGATCAGAATTAATTGCTGTCTCCTCCTGTTTCCCATAGCGTTTTGTACCTCTGCTACTATATTGTATTATACGAGGTGTTAGATCTTTTTGCCTACTTTTGTCTCCTTCACTCAACTTTGAAATCAAGTGCTAGGATTGTGTCATATTTTCTTTATTCTCAGCACTTTGTCATGACTGGTACCTGGTAGTAAATATTTGGTAAATGTTAAATTGCAAGGCTTTTAACATGCCTTGCTCTTTGGTACAACTTGAATATATTTTTAGGATTAGTAAAATGCAGACTCTGTTAGAAGCACAGAAGCTAATGATTTGAAATGTTCTATTGGGCCACAGAAAATATGATTACATAGGACTAGATGCATATTCTCAGTTTTATGTTTATTTAAGATTGGTTAGACAGGGTAGTTACAGTGCAGAATATACTCAGAAACATCTCTCTGTGTACCTAAACTTAGTGGAAGTTATCCAAGAAGCTCCACTTCTAATTGACCCCTTTGGTAATTGAATTTCAGCTAAGTTTCTGATTGTATTTTTTAGTTGCTGTGGTGCTGGGACAGCTGCAGACACAGACATGACAACCCAGCTCATTTCTTCCAATTTGGAGCTCCACTCTCTCTCCACTGGCCGCCTTCCCAGGGTTGTGACTGCCAATCGGATGCTGAAACAGATGCTTTTCAGGTAAGGTTCCAGGTGGGGATTTGTTTCTTTTTTTTTTTGGTAATTTTATTTAAATTCAATTATAGTGTGTTATTAGTTTCAGAGGTAGAGTTCAGTGATTCATCAGTTGCATATAACACCCAGTGCTCATTACGTCTTGTGCCCTCCTTAATGCCCATCACCCAGTTGCCCCATCCCCCTACCCACCACCATTCCGGCAACCCTCAGTTTATTTCCTAGAGTTAAGAGTCTCTAATGGTGTCTGCCTCCTCTCTGATTTTGTCTTATTCTAGTTTTCCCTCCCTTCCCCTATGATCCTCTCTTTTGTTTCTTAAATTCCATGTGAGTGAAATCATAATTGTCTTTCTGATTGACTTATTTCACTTAGCATAATACCCTCTAGTTCCATCCACGTCATTGCAAATGGTAAGATTTTTTTTTTTTTTTTTTGATGGCTGAGTAATATCCCATTGTATCCCACATCTTTTTTATCCAGTCATCTGTCGATGGACATCTGGGTTCTTTCCATAGTGTGGGTACTGTGGACATTGCTGCTATAAACATTGGGGTGGAGGTGCTGCTTCGGATCACTATATTTGTTACAGGATGGGGATTTCTGTAGTATCTTTTTCTCCTATCTTAGATTTTCAGCTGAGGGGATCCTGGAAGCTAGAGAAAAAGTATTCAGAAATACACATTTTATTCTAGAAGTCAGTTGTTACCATTTTAACAACAGAAGGCTTTTGATGATGTATTTGAATTTTGGGGATCTAGTTTTGTTTTTTTTTTAAAGATTTTATTTATTTATTTGACAGAGAGAGAGATAGCAAGAGCAAGAGAGTGGGAGAGGGAGAAGCGGGTTTCCCGCGGAGCAGGAAGCCCGATGCGGGGCTCCGTCCCAGGACCCTGGGATCACGACCTGAGCCAAAGGCAGACACTCAATGACCGAGCCACCCAGGCGCCCCGGGTTCTGTTTTTTTTTTTCCCCCCCCTATGAATAAATCACATGTGAATGTGACCAACAGTCATTTCTGGAAGCATAGGGCATTACTGGATTAAATTTTTTTTTATTTATAGTAAGAAAGTTAGAACTGGACAGAACCTTTGGTTCATCTTTGAACACACATAGACAAAAACAGTTGTTTTTTGTCCTCCCTCTTTTAGGGGCAAAATAACAGTGAAATGAAGAATTGTATTTGTAGTTGACTCTGAGTGGATATAATAACATTAATATTAAAGCACATGTATTTTTCTCTTTGTGCCAGACTCTGTGCTTAGTTCTTTATGCGTGATCTCATTTTATCCTTTGATAGGCCCCTCTGAGATAGGAGCTGTTAATATCTCCAATATTTTTTTTAAGGGTTCCCAAGTCTTTTTTTTTTTTTTTTTAAGATTTTATTTATTCATTTGACAGAGAGCACAAGTAGGCAGAGCGGCAGGCAGAGGGAGAGGGAGAAGCAGGCTGTCTGCCGAGCAGGGAGCCCGACGAGGGGCTTGATCCCAGGACCCTGAGATTATGACCTGAGCCAAAGGCAGCCACTTAACCGACTGAGCCATCCAGGCACCCCAACATCTCCAATATTTAAGTGAAGCTGAGGTTTACAGAGGTGTAGTTGCTTGCCTGATCTGGCCTTCACACCCTGCTGGCTTCCACCCACAGTGCTTGCTCTTAGTTTGGTCTCCCTTTCATCCTTAATCAGATCATCACTTTACATTTGTGTAGTTCTCCTCTTTTTCAAATTCTAAGTCTGTTTTCTGATTTGCTCCTCGTAGAGAGAAGAGGGGCAGTGTATTAGAGCAGAACTAGGAAATAGCCTGGACATTTAGTGGTGGCTTAGAATATTGGTTTCTCCT
This sequence comes from Callorhinus ursinus, assembly GCF_003265705.2. Taxonomy (NCBI): domain Eukaryota; kingdom Metazoa; phylum Chordata; class Mammalia; order Carnivora; family Otariidae; genus Callorhinus; species Callorhinus ursinus. The sequence goes on from NW_027397086.1 coordinate 7,048,825, forward strand.
TTTGGGACCTGCATTACCTTTAACAGATTCTCTTCTTTTCCTTCTTTGTAGATTTGTAGAATCTATATTCATGGTGCTTTTTTTTTTTTGTAGTTGATTGGAGACCTTTATTATTCTGGTCCTCATCATTCATTAAGCAATCTAAAGAAAACATTTTATCTCCACCCCAAGCAGCAGCAGCTGCAGCCAGGCCTGTGAGATTAGAGGGAAGCAGGAATAGAAAGCCAGGATTGTAAAGTGGCGGCACACAAACCATATTCAGCTTGTAGAGAAATTGTATTTGGGCTCCGTAGTGTTTTTTTAAAAAATAGTGGCCAATAATTATAAATTGGGAGATTGGAATAAAAAATCTGGATTTCTGGCTTTAAAATTTTTTTTTAATTAATTATTTCGTGGCTTCATTTGAAAAAATTCATAAAGAGGTTGGGATAATAGGTGGTAGTAATCTTCTGGAACTGAGTGGCAGATGTTGCCTTTAGAAGGGGGAGCATGTGCTCCTGTCAGTTCCTGCCTGGTTTGACTTCCTTCCGGCCTGGCTCTTGCCTTTCTGTGAGCTTGCTGGTCTTCATCTGTGAATCTAGCATGGCCCTAGGCTCTCAGCAAGTGGATATGAGGCAGTGTAGCTATGCAGCAAGGTCTGTAGCATAGTTCCCACTTTACAACCGAGAAGACCAGGACTTAGAGGAGTCTATGGGCGGGAAGCCTAGTGGTATCTACCTAATGCGTGCTCTGGCTGTACTGAGCCCTTATGTGGGTGATTTCCATGTATTTGTGTGCATGGTCATCATCCTAATCCTGGAGAATTATTGTGTATCAAACAAATTCTCCCAATACAGTGTACGAACTTGTTAAAGCACATCTGTTGTCAAGATTTCTGAAGACATTTGCGAGTTTGATTTTAAATTTAAAGCTCCCTCTGGTGGTTTTTGTGGTGCATTACATTTAAAACAATTTTTAAACTTGTACAATTGTGTTAAATAGCAAATTTTCAACATTTCTTCCAATGTCATTTAAAGCATCTAGCTAAACCTCATAGGTGTTTCTGTGAATCTCTCTTTAGAATGTTTTAGGAATTCTAAATTCACTTTTTTCAGTGTTTCATTATTTTTAGTTTAACATACTTTATAAAAATTAAATTTTATCACAGTTTTGAGAGGAACATTTTGTTTATTTTTATTTTTTTAAAGATTTTATTTATTTATTTGACAGAGAGAGACAGCGAGAGAGGGAACACAAGCAGGGGGAGTGGGAGAGGGAGAAGCAGGCTTCCCGCTGAGCAGGGAGCCTGATGCGGGCGGGGCTCGATCCCCAGGGCTCTGGGATCATGACCTGAGCCGAAGGCAGACGCTTAATGACTGAGCCACCCAGGTGCCCTGAGAGGAACATTTTAAAAATTTAACCAGGATGATTGTGGTTCATTATGTGTCTTCTGATATTTTTGTTGAGTTACATAAAATGTAAACGTGGTATAAGGGAAAAAAAGCATAGGATTTCACTCCCCCCCCTTTTTTAAAGATTTTATTTATTTATTTGAGAGAGGGAGGGAGAGCGAGCACAAGTGTGGTGAAGGGCCGAGAGAGAAGCAGACTGTCCACTGAGCAGGGAGCCCGATGGGGGGCTTGATCCCAGGACCCAGGGATCTTGACCTGAGCAGAAGGCAGATGCTTAACCTACTGAGCCACCTGGGCGTCCCAGGATATAACTTTAGAAGTTTGGTTCAGGTCTCATCTAAAGCACTTAGAGTTGTGTGACCTTGGGCAGTTCATCTTACCTTAGCCTCAGTTTCTTCCCCAATAAGATGAGGATAGTAGTTTCTTTCTTTTTTTTTTTAAAGATATTATTTATTTATTTGAGAGAGAGAAAGTGTGTGTGAGAGAGAGAGCACAAGCAGAGGTTAGGGGCAGAGGGAGAGGGAGAAGCAGGCTCCCCGCTGAGCTGGGAGCCCGATGCGGGGCTCGATCCCAGGACCCTGGGATCATGACCCGAGTTGAAGGCAGATGCTCAACCGACTGAGCCACCCAGGTGCCCTGAGGATAATAGTTTCTGACTCTCTGACTTTTGAGGAGGAAATGAATAAAGAAGTAAGGCTTAAGACAATGCCCAGTACAGGGCCTAATGCACAGTTAGGTCCCCCTAAATTCAGAGGCTGAAAAAGAGAACAAGGTGTATTCATCTTGCTTTTACTGTTCCATTTTTCCCCAAATAATCCATTTCCATGTCTGTGAATCAGTAAGAAAAGGGGGTTTGATAAACAGAAGTGGACATCTTTTGCTTTATGTAAGCAGTACTTTTATTTTACTTTTATGAAGGCTGGATGTAGAAGATGTACGTGTTACTTGTTCCCTCTGAGCATGAGCCTCCTAGTCTAGTCTGATAGAAATCTTTGTGGTCTCTTATTCTGTATTCCAGAAACTCCTTGAAAATGTAGAGCCTCTTTATTTATTATGTTAATTGTGCTTTTATTTTCTATGAAAGTAATGTATATTCATTGTAAAAAATTTGGTAAATACTGAAAAGCCCAAAGAAAAAATGAAAATTTTTCAGTTCAGGGAAAATCATGTTTTGGTCAGGTGTATATACTTCTAGTCTTTTAAGTTGTTGGCTCACTCATTCGTTGAATCCTTCTTTGCTTCCTTCTTTGTTACTAGTACACGTTCTCAGTAAAACCTAAGATAAAATAGGAATAAACTAAAAAAATACAAAAATTATCTGAGTTCGTACCACCCATAAGCAGTTGGTTCTAGCAGGTTACTATATGCCTTTTAAGCTTTTTTCCATTTACTAATACATAGTTTCTCTGTAAAAATGGGATCGTAGTTGTACATTCTATCCTGGAATACAGCCTGATGTTTTCATCTACCAGTGTGTGTTGAATAGTTTCCATTTGGAGCATTTCAAAATGAAAATCACCTTTTAAAAAATTATTGTAAAAGTAATGTGTGATCATTATAAAAATTTCCAACACTGTGGAAATGTGAAAAGAAGGAAGTAAATGTCACCTGTTTTGTTACTTAGACACATACATTGTAAATCTTTGAGACCTGTTTTTCCAGACCTTTTATACTATCACATTTGTATTTACAACAGTGGAATCCTGTGTGTTGTTTTGTAACTGACCCTATTCACATAATAGTATATTGTGAATGTTGTTCCTGTTAGTAGAAGAGCTCAGTGTCCAGAGTTTCTACCTTGAGCTCATAGAGGAGTTCTGGAGACCTGTGACCCTCCTGACATAGTAAAAAATCCGTATGTGCACTTGTTATGAGTCAGGGTTCCACGGTGTTAATCAGTTTTTCAAAGGGGTCTGTGACCTATAAAAGTTAAAGAACCACTGATCAATATCAATTTTTGGTGGTATCACACTATTCCATTCTCTAGATGTACCATAATTTAACCAGTTTTGAACTTTAACAGTATTGCTAGTTTTAAGGTATCATAAGGTATCCCATGAACCCTTTGGAACATAGAACCTTTAGGTACTTGTGTGATTAATTCCTCATGCTGTATTCTAAAATAAATTCCTAGAAATGGAATTATTGAGTCAAAGGTATGCACATTTAACATTTTGATACATATTGCCAAACCCACCCTTGAGAAATGTTGCACTGAGTTGCACTACCATCAGTGGTGTATGAGAAAATATCCTGTGATCTGGATGATGTAGAGCATAGCTGTGTCAGTTGATTTAAATAGTTCTCTGTTTCTACTTTTTTGGCATCATAAATGGTGTTGGAGTAAACATCCTTGTGCATCCATTTCTGCATATTTGTCTGATTATATCCTTAGAATTTGATTCCTGGAAGTAGAATTTCTGGATCTAAAGAATATAATAACTTCCAAAATATCTTAGATTCTTTTAAAAGCATCAAACAAGTTATGTTTTAGCTTGGAAGGAAACTAGCTGATTATTACTGATTTTATTTAAACAGCCTGTCTGGCAGGCAGTTGGTGTAGTGGGTCAGGTCCTGGACTGGGGTGGGAGTGGTGGGTTTGGTGATTCCCACTGCTCATCCCAGAGCCCTGTGAGCTAGTCTTGACCCCGCTACTACCTCATGTAGCTTAGGACCAGTTTCTTTTTTTCTTTCTGTGCCTCTGTTTTCTTTTGAGACTGTTTCTAGAATCCTTTCCTGCTCTTTACTTTTTCACTTATAACTGGAAGATCCTTCCTTCCTTCCTTCCTTTCTTCCTTCCTTCCTTCCTCCTTTTCCTTTCCTTTCCTTTCCTTTCCTTTCCTTTCCTTTCCTTTCCTTCTTTCTTTTGATTTTATTTTTTTAAAGTAATTTCTGTACCCAACTTGGGGCTCAAAACCACAATCCCAAGATCAACAGTTGCGTGCCCTACTGACTGAGCCAGCCAGGCACGCTTGGGATATTCTTTGTGAAAGAGCAGTTTGGTAGTCAGGGATGGGGGAAATAATTGGACTTGACTATTCTGGTTACCAAGAGTGCTCCCTGATGAGTAGTTATGTCTCGACAGTCTACAACAGTTAGGACTTTGATTGGTTCTTGTGTTTATTTGTATCAATTTTAATGATTATATCATTAGGCAAATTCAGTATGTGTTGGTTTCATTTTTCTTTCCAAAGAGCTAAAGGCTCGTGGTGGAGGACTTTAAATCCAGCTTGTTTATTTAGCATAGCAATTCTAATGGTAAAAAATGGAACCAAATACAGGGAAAGCGATCTGTAGAAGTAGAAAACCACCTAGGTGAGGGGTCCAAAGAACAAATACATGCACAATTAAACAGAGGTAGGGTGGGGTGGAGAATATATTCCCATCCCTGTTCCTGAAGAGGCATTGCTTCATCCTGTGGGCAGTAGGAATGTGTTTAGAGGCTATTGTGGAGTTATTTCATCATTCACTTCCCTGCATGTTGAAATATTTTTCTTTTACTCAATGAGAACTCACATCTATGATTATAATTTTGTGAATTTATTTAAAAGAGAAGGTTCACTGACAAATGAGCCATTTTCCTATGAGGCTATGGTGAGGTGAGGTTGAGAATTTGAACAGCTTGAGTTTAGCAGCTCCTCAGTGTTCACTTTGAAAGTAGTTGATTAGTTGATCCCTGAGAGGTGTGATGGGAAGGGTGCTGATAAATTTTGGAGTAAGCCAAGCTCAGTTGTAAGAGATTGGGCTGGCACTTAATGTCTTTGGGTTGCTTTTCTCTAAAGTGAGAACAGTTCTCTCTCTTTTTTTACACCCCTAAAGATTTATTTATTTATTTATTTATTTATTTATTTATTTATTTGAGAGAGAGAGAGAGAGAGAATTTGAAGCGGATTCTGCACTGGAGCCTGATGTGGGGTTCGATCTCATGAGCCTGAAATCATGACCTGAGCCAAATCCAAGAGTCGGACACTTAACCGACTATGCCACCCAGGCGCCCTAAGAACGATTCTCTTTTAAAGGAAGCTGTATGACTGAGGAAATAGGCATGTTGGAGGGCCTCACAGGATTGAGTCTTTATGGGCTGATAGTGGATGTCCCAATTTATGTTCCTTCTGGTCAGCATTTTGTTCCCATCAAAATAGTAACCACTTCATGAAACAGTAGCAGTGTAAGAAAAGCCTTTTGTTGTCTGACTTCTCAAACAGCTTTTGGTTAAGTTACAGTGATGCAATGTAGACTTATTTTTTTTTCTTATACATACTCTGATCACCAGGTATCAAGGTTACATTGGTGCAGCCCTAGTTTTGGGGGGAGTAGATGTTACTGGACCTCACCTCTACAGCATCTATCCTCATGGATCAACTGATAAGTTGCCTTATGTCACCATGGGTGAGTGTAAAATTTCCCTGATGTTTCAGAATCCTCTTATTTACCAAGGTGGTCTCTTAAAGAGCTGGTCTATTTCCTGTTAGAGGAGCCAGGGCAATATAGTGCTTTGATTCATTCTACATATATTTATTGATTTCCTCCTACAGATTAGGCCCTCTTGTAGGTGCTTGGGATACAGCAGTGAACAAAATTTAAAGATTCTTGCCTGCAAGGAGTTTGTATTATAGTGAGAATAGACAGAAAATAGCAACAACTACTATAAATATATTAATGTTAGAAAGTGATAAATACTAGGAGAGAAAAGTAATGCAGGTGATACTGTACTACAGTTATGTAAGATAACTACTTTTGGGGAAAACTGGGTCTTGGATATACAGAAACTCAATGTATTCTTTCTTACATCTGCATGTGAATTTGCCATTATCTCAAAACAAAAAGTTAGAAAAATTAATGCAGGCTAAGGGGACGTCAGAGTGTTGGGGTGGAAGGCAGATTATAATATTAAATAGGATGGTCCAGATAGGTCTTGAGGTGAGGTTTCAGTGGAGGGAAACTAGAGTGGAGGCCTCATAGCAGGAACATGCATATAGGACGTGCATTGAATTTTTCTTTTTTTTTTTTATGCTAGAGTGACGGGGGCCCCTCTTAATTTCTGAGATTAAAGGTATTTTATTCCTTTCTGAACCTTGATTGCCTCACCTGTGGAATGGTGTCAATAGTATTTACTGTATATGCCAGGTTGTAATAATTAGAAGTAATGTATATAAAGAATTTGGCCCTCTGCCTGGCCTGTAATAGTAGTTCCTCTTTTCAGACCAGCTTTTTACCTTGGTACTTTAGTTCTCAATGCTAGACAAGAGTATTTGTTTAAAAAATATTTATTTGAGAGAGAGAGAGCACGCTTGAGAGTGCGCGAGCAGGGGGCTGTGGGAGAAGCAGGGATCATGACCTGAGCCGAGCTTAATCGACTGAGCCATCCAGGCACCCCAAGATTTTTTTTTTTTTAATGACCACCGAGAAAAGGAGAAAATGGGGATTTTCAAATTCTAACTTTTATGTTAAATTTCTGAGTCAGATTGTTTAGGTACAGAAATTTGAACAGGTCATGTATAGCTGGTATTTTTCCAGCTGTTGTTTACCTCTTACATTTTTTGTCTTGGTAAACTTGGCTCTGAAGAGCTAGGAGACTGCTGCCTTGAATAGTTTGGAAATTGCCAGTTTGAGACCTTGCTGTTCCATAGTGTCATCTAGCCTCTTAGAAGGTTTTTATACAACAGATGTTCCCTGTTTGTTGGGGAGAATGATTTACCCCCAGATACCATATGGATGAGTCTTTGTAATTATTTTAAAATGAAGATACTTAAAGTAATTTTAGAATTGTTCTGAACTGCTTTATTCAAATATATTTGTTATCTCCATCAGAGTACTGTTTTTATTTCTCCCTGTCTGATTGATGCCTTTAAATGGTGGGAAGGGTGAAGTAGCTTTTTCTATTTAGTGGTTTCATTTCTTTTTTTTAACTGAAAAAAATTTTACACTAACAGAAAAGTAGCCATAATGTGCAGTGAACAGTCATATATGCTCTTTACTCATATTTGTCAGTGAACATTTTACCACTCTTGCTCTCGCTTGCTCATACATTATTATTGTTCTTATTCTTAGTTTTTTGTGTGGAATCATTTGAGAGTAAGTAGGAAGGAGCAGACACCATTACCTTCCACCTCTAAATTCTTTATAATGTTCTCTTACATAACCTTGATAAAATGATCACATTCAGGAAATTTAATGTCATTACAAAGCAGGTTCTTTTTTTTTTTTTTTAACTTATTTGTCAGAGAGAGAGAGAGAGAGAGCGTGCACAAGCAGGGAGAGTGGCAGGCAGAGGGAGACACAGGCTCCCCGCTGAGCAGGGAGCCCAATGTGGGACTCCATCCCAGGACCCTGGGATCATGACCTGAGCTGAAGGCAGATGCTTAACCAACTGAGCCACCCAGGCGTCCCAAAGCAGGTTCATTTTTAAGAAGGGAAAATTGAATTGGTTTCTTTTGCCTTTGAACTGTAGTAATTTGCCTTTTGAGCACAATCCTGAATTTAGGAAAAGTTGTTGACAGGAGGCCATCAGGTCACCCCACATTGTGTTCTCTCCTGGCCAACAGCAATCTTGCTGTTCCAAGTCTACTGTGAGCCCAGGGTGATGGTTCCACAGCCTTGAGTTCATAGCACGCTTGTGTTTAGAAATCATTGCCCTACACAGTCTAGTTTTGTTATTGTAAAAGACCGGATTAAGGAGGAGCTATCCATAACATTTGATTTTAATACACAAGTAAATAATTATTTTGAGCTTTAGTTTGTTTATCTGTTCATTTATTTATCAACTCTTTCTTGCCTTCTGTGTCTAGGCACTGTGGCAGGCTCCACAGATAGAGATGAATGCGTGGATCCTTGCCCTCAATACCCTCACACTGTAGTGAGGGAGCCAGATGTACAGACTGACAAGGGCAGTAGGTACAAAGGCCAGTGGAGGCCCAGGGGAAGAAGGAATTACATCGAAATGGGAGGATTTCAGGAAAAACTTCACTTCACATGAACGGAGTCTTAAAAGAAGCATAAGTTACTTTTCGTTCATTTATCAAATACTTGTTTAGCATTCACTGTGGGCCAGGCACTGTGCTGCGTGCTGGGAATAGAGTGGTCAGCACAGCACGTGCCCTCAGAACTTACAGCCCCATGTGGGAGACAGGAATTAAAGTAAGTACACATTCGTCCAGAAGAATGCACTGTGCTAAGTGCCCTGGAGAAAAAGAACAGTAATAAGAGAGAGGAACAGGAAGGACTGTGTGGATAATGGCTTTTTGGGACGTCCTTACTGAGCAAGTGACATTAAAACATTTTCTAATGAATTTACAAACATGACAAAACATTCAAGTGGGAATATTACATGAAAAATAAGTGTGTTTCATATCCCACCTCCAAAGTAACCACTCTTAAGTTTATTGTGTTTTTTTCCAGAAAATGTTTTATGAAACACCACATACCTCTGTCAGTCTGTGCCTATTAAAAATACACAAGTGAAGTCATACTGTGCACACTTTTCCTTTATTGTTAACTCGTTTTGAAGAAGTTCTTTACCAGCACATGTAGATCTGTATTGTAATAACAGTTACATAGAAATGCGTTATATGGCTGTATCATGATTTACTGACCCATTCTAGTGATGAATATTTTGGTTATCAAATTTTTGCAACAAATGTGTCTTGGTTTCCTTAGGTAAGTACAGACTTCAGATAAATTCCTAGTGGAATATCAGGATTAGGGTGTGTGTGTGTGTGTGTGTGTGTTGTTCAGAATTCTCTGTTGCAAAGCAGTAGAATTAATGATTTAAGAAAAGAGGACTGTATTGTAAAGGCTAGTAGGTGGCTCACGGAATAGCTGGGAGGGCAAACGCTGGCCATGGGGCCCAGAGCAGTGTCGGAACTCATGCTGCAGAGTAGGCCATGGCAGGCGAGTACAGTGTTCCAGACTGCAGTCCTGCTCCAGCTGGAGCTGGCTCACTGCGGGGGTGCTGGGGCCTGGTGCTGGGGCCTGCTCAGCCTCCCTGACGGTTTCAGGAACCCAGTCTTCCTGCCATCCCTTTCACCACTGCCAGAGTGTTCCTTATAGGGGAGGGTGATTGGTGAAGCTCAGTCATTCACTCCTAAAGTGCTGGGATTCCCCAGACATAGGAAGGAAGTCATACTATATATACTGCCACTGGTCAGCCCAAGAAAGTGACAGAGGGCTACGTAGTGCATTCTGCTTTTTGAGAGCTATTGCCACGTTGCCCTCCAGAAAGATTGTACTAGCTTATATTTCTACCAAGAGAATATGAGAATGCCTTTCTCTTAACAACCTTACCAACACTGGGTATTTGTGCCAGTCTGATGGGTGAAAGATGGGGAGAGGGAACACGTAAGCTGAGACCTGAAAGGTAGGTAGGAATTAGCCAGGAATTCCTGGGTTCTGCTCCCTGTCCCCAGGGAACGACTTCAGGCCCTATGTGCATGAGGGTCTGGTGTGGCTGAGGAACTGAAGGGCCGGAGTTTGTTGGTTGGGTGAGGCCAGTGCACTGGGTGGGGGGAGTGTTCAATTCAGGGGTGCAGCCGAAGCAAAGGCGTTCTGGAGGGTGGAGCAGAGGTATGACTAGAAAGCGAGGCTAGAGAGGGTCCTAGTGATACAGGCCCAGTTGTTTGGATTTTGTCCTTGAGGTTCCCGTCTAAAGTTTTCATGCCAGAGAAGGATGGGATGAGATTTGCTTGTTAGAGCAATCTTATGGCTGTAGGAAGGAGGATTGGCATGGGGGAGGCAGAGAGGGAGATTGCGTCTGGCCAGAAATACTGAGGGTGTGGCTGGGTCCCATGACAATAGGGATGGCTCCTGTTATAGAGAGCACTTGGAAATGAGCCAGCCATTAGGCCAGATCCCAGGAGTCCTCTTCTGACTTTTCAGTATCAGTCCCTTCCGGAGTCTTGACTACAGAGGCACAGTTAACTCCTTCACCTGGGGCCATTGCCCTTCCAGTTGGCTCTAGGCCTCTTTTCCTGTTTTGTTTCCTGTTCCTCCCCTAGGCCTTTGTGGCAACAGTGGCACTTGTACCTCTCACCCTCCCCTGGGCAGGCTCCTACAGAAAGGCCTTTGCTGCCCCAAGTGTTCCTGCTCCTCAGCTGGGCTCTAGCCCAGAAGCCATTCCCTCGTGACTGCCCCAGGCTGAGTTAGCAGGTCCCTCTCCGGGACATGGGTGTGAAACATGATTCCAGGATTCCCGCCTTGTCTGCACTCCCATTTGCCCCAGCTCTTGTCCCTCCTGCGTGTGTGAACATTTGAGATCTCGGGGAATAGAATCTGTCTTACCTCCGGTCTCAATCTTGTGTGACTTGGTGAATATTTGATGGTGAAATAATTTTCTGGTTTGCCGACTTGCTTGTGTCAAAGAGTATCTGAAACTGAGCCTTAGAAACCTTTGCTACTGGTTATTTTTGGTGACCTAACAGATTACAGTACCCTTGGAATAGAGTTGGTTTAGATTGTGTTCCATTTGGGGGGCCCCAGGTTAGCTGAGAGAGACTAGCACAGAGCATTGCGTATGTGGTAGGGCTTTTTTTTCTTTAAAGCTAAATATTATTTCAGATTTAAAGCATATTATGGAGCGTCTCTGCCAGAGTCTGCTAGTGCTGTCACATTATTTTCATTTAAAATTCTATGTAAGGGATGCTGTGGTTGCTATTTATTGATGAGAAACCTGAAGTTAGAGAAATTTATAGTAACTTGCCTGTTTTTGCTCTGTCTGTAAATGGCAAAGCTGGGATCTGAACTCTTCCAGCGCAAGTGAGCCCCTGTACAACACGGCTGCTTTGATTTTCTCATCTTACAGATGTTACTTCATTAAGCTATTAAGCCTTGCTTCTGAATACTGAAAATATTTATACAAATTCCCAAAGGGCATTTATTTGTTTTGCGTATTTTCGACTGCCTATGTGCAGATTTTCTATCCTGCATATTAAAAATAGTATTTACTGAAACAGCTTTGTAGTATCAAAGGAAAAACTTAAAAATTATACAGTTTTACCATCTAAGACAACACGATTTTTATTTTTTGATTTTTTCCAATCCAAGTCCACTGTGAAGAGCTTTACCAGAGAATGTAAAATAAAGTACAGGTTTTGTATTGCCCTGGCTCTGTGTCTTTCATTTTTTAAGTTTCTTTTAGCCACTGTGGACTTTTGAGCAGGGCTTGCGTGCATCTTTCCCTAGGGCAGTGGCTGTGCTGGGCTGCCTTCTTCCTAACCAGGCAGTTCTTCTGGCTTCCAGTTGATGCTTTCTTCCTTCTTTCCCTCCCTCCCTGCCTCCCTCCCTCCTTTCCTTGGTTCCTTTTTTTTTTTTTTGAGGGAAGAGTGAGCTGAATGGCAATCCACAATTGCCATTTGGTGGATTTTGTTTTAATTCATGTTATAGTTGACCCTTGAATAGCAGGGGCAAGAGGTGCATTACCCCTGCACTGTCGAAAAATTCACATGTAACTTTTGACTCTCCAGAAACTTAAGTACTAATAGCCTACTGGTGACTAGAGGCCTTACTGATAACATAAACATTCCGTTGATGCATATTTTATGTGTCCTATGTATTATATACTGTGTTCTTTTAATAAAGTAAGCTGAAAAGAAGAAAACATTATTAAGAAAATCATAAAGAAGAGAAAATACATTTATAGTACTGTACCATATTGAAAAAAATGCACATATAAGTGGACCGGTGCAGTTCAAACTTGTTATTCTGGGTAAGCGTGTAAACCAAATTTAAAGCTATAGATAGAATAGAAGCCCTTCCTAAACGAAACATTCCCATGGAGAATTAACATTCACTGTGGGATTACGGCTTTCTTTTAAGTGTAGCGTAAGTGAGAAAATGAATATTTCATGTAAATTCTCATGTTTTAGTTAAATTGAGTTTATTACGAGAAATAACAAAATTTTGTAATTAATCTTTGTTTTTCTGAGTGATTTGACAATAAGAGCTGGAAGCTACAAATTACCCATAAGACAAGGGTGTCTACATTTTGTCTTCCCATGGGCCCATACTGGCGAGTGGCCAGGTGCCTGAAGCTACTCTTAATTTACATTGAATAGAAGACACCTGTCTTGTGCATCTTTAACATGCTGGCACAGCTCATTGCACAGGGTCCAGGAGCCTCCTCTCTGAGGGCTTGGCTGCCTCAGGATTTACTGGGGAGAAGAATGTATCAAATTCCTTGTGGTGTGACCCTTGGATACCTTCTGTCCTAAATCCTTTTTTGTGGACATGGTGTTGACCATAATGATAGCAGCATTCATCCAGCAGCTGTTGTGAGATGCTTTGCTGATTTAATCTTTGCAACATTGCAAGGTGGGTACTACCATCCCTATCTTACAGATGTGGAAATTGAGGCTCAGAGAGGTGTGCTGAGATCATACAGCCAGGGTGTGCATGAGCTGGTATGGGAACGGTGGCCTCCTTGACTTCCCTCCTTCGGCTGTGTTATTGGTGTGAATGGTGTGTTGCATGTGGTCCAGACCAAATTTGATTTGGTCCATTCTCTAAAAAGAAGAAAGGGCCCCTTAGGTTTTATTTAATTATTTCTTTTTTAAGAGAGTAATTTGCAAGAGACTGCAGGTGATTGATTAGTGTGACTGTTGAAAGCCAGGCAGGATTCTTTGATTTTTCTTTATTAAGAAAGGGAAAAGGGCTTTGGTTGTATGTTTTATAGACAAAATGTGGGCTCTTTTAATTCTCAGATTAATTAGCTTATTCTTTTAACTTGCCAGCTTTTCTTTGTTAGGCAAACTAAAGTAGTGTCAGGAGAGGCTTGGGGACCATCTTTTGCTATTAGTTTGGCAGTGTTCCTTGTAGCAGCATTGGCAAGGTATATAAAATTTTTATTTTTGCCCCCTTATTCACATAAGAATTAATATGAATCAAATTACAAGCATGACATTCCTGGAAATGAGGCCCTTGGACAATTTAGGAATACCAACTTAAGGAATAACCATTGGTATGCATCATTAGGGAAGACTTGGGGTCACTGCCAAGGCCATCCAGGTAAAATTTGATCTCCAAATAAACTGGCTGTATGTTTTCCTAATTACGGGAATATACCTCTTAAGCCCCAGTTTACAGAGCCTCCTAGCAATTAAAAAGATTTGGGACAGAGTAGTAAACATACTGGATGTCTCATCTAGTGGGCAAAAAAAGAGTCTTGGAATTAAGTTGGAACATCGGTAGGGAATTCAGACCTGCCATTTTCTCCGTATTTTTTACACTAAAGTGCAACCTTTGTGCAGACATTTTGATATCTCCACAAGACTTGATTTTGCAAATTTTCCTGCTCTGGATCAAATTTGCCTGCTCTGGATCAAACTACAAGATGGTAGATGTTTCTTCCATGGTCATTTTCAACCTTGAAATCAGCTGTGAACCCAGCATCACTGTATGTGGTCCATAGGCCTACATAAAAGCCTTCTCAGAGGGCATGTGGACTTCATGGCTCTAGCATCGCTGGAAATTCTTTTTCCTAATAGTGTGGGCCCCATGACTGTGGGTCTCCATCGATACTAGAGTGATGCTCAGAGCCTGTTTTCTGTGGGTCAGGGGCTCTGCAACGGAGGGGACACTATGCTGGTGGGGGCTTTGTCCACACAGCTAGTGACTACTCAGAGTGGGGTTTCTGTAACCACCCAAAGCATCACCTAGAGTCCTAGAAAAAGATGGGAGCCCTGGCTCCTTCCTAGTCCTCCTTGACCAGGGCTGGGCACTTCACTTTTCTGAACCTCAAATCCCTCATTTTGAAAACGAAACAGAATTTTTGTGTTTTTTTGACGTGGGAAGGTCCCAGGGTTCTTGGGGCGCTGCAGTGTCATGTTGTGTGAGAACACACTGTAAAAAACCATGTGCTTTTTTGTACATTAGTTGTTCGTGACCTCATTTTTCCAGGTAGTGTGGCATAGTAAAAAGAGCTGGTTTTTGGGGTCTAACTGGGTTCAGATCTAAGTCCAACATTTATTAGCTTTTGACCATGAGCACTGATTTCCTCTGTAGAATGGGGCTTAGAGGAGCTCTCCCATGGGAAACCATACATAAAAAATTCTTTGTATGTAGCACAGTGAAGATACTTAATGCGTGATTTTTTTGATTACTTTAGTGCTAATACATTCCCTGTGTGCAGTTCTGTGTACTAAGACTTCCCTGGAAGTTTTTCCTGCTCTGATTAAGTATGATGCATTTCAGAAGATTTAAAATGTGCAATGCATGGGTTTTATATTTTAACATTTACTCTGCTGTGGAATGCCAGGAAATGAAACAACCGGAAACCAAAAATTCACGATAGTTGGATTATGCATCTTGAACCTGGTTGCTGTGAAGGTGGTACTAAGCCAATAGATGGTGCCGTTATGTTAGAAAATGAGAAAATATTTACTTCTAAAATTCATCATGGTGTTGCAGGGAATGTAATCTAACCAGCCCTCACCAGTTCTTAATCTGTTCTGATTAGAGTGACTTTGTTCTTGGTTCCGTGTAAAAAAATATTTAATGTCTCTTGTGGGTAAAATTGAATTAATGTGTAGGGTGCTGTTCTTCCTCTTTTTTTCTGCTCCGAGATTTTACCAGGAAGTATTTTCTGACTTGAGTTCAGTCCTTAGTCTACAACCAGGTAAAAGCCCTTGCCAGACATACTTTTTAGAACAGTTAAATGCAGTCCTTTCAGTTTTAAGTTCTTTGCTTTAGACCCCACTGCAGAAAGAGGGAGGCTAACTAATTAATCTCTACCTGCTCTTGTTCTAGAATTGGGCCAGAATTGGCCCTGCTACAGACAGGTGCCTTTTGTACTCTTAGAACCTAGTGTTCGATTTTGACTTGCTTATTAGACAGACTAAGTGGAAAGTCATTTTATGCATGAGAAGACTTCTCACTGTGGAGTTCATAGAGCGAGGGATTTGCTGTCAGCCATAACTACTGTGACTAGCTGTGTGACTTTGGGTAGGTTCCTTCACTTGTCTGAACTTAATTTTTTTCAGTCTATAAAATGGAGAGAATACCAGCTAGTTCACAGATGGATTCAGTGAGAAAAATCTATGTACCAGTGCTTTGCACATTTTTCTCAGTGTGTAGGATTTCCTATCGTTTGCACACAGGTCTGTGGACAAGATAAATCTTTACTGATAATTAAGGCTGGGTATGTTTTATAAATTATTAAACTCTGTGGTCCTTTGTCCTTGAGGGTTCTGAGGGGCATGAAAACTTGAGAAAGGCCCGCAAAGTGGAATAAACTGCAATTTGGGAAGTTACTTTGAAATGTGGACCAGAGCAAAGGATGCCTTTGAAAGACCTGTCAGTTCGGACTGCCTTGAGCTCCTGCAGCAGGAGGGAGAAGTGTGTGCCCTGTGCTCACAGTGCTGAATGTCGGGGTCCTGGGGGAGCCTAGTGACTGATGAAGAGAGACCTATTTTAAGGTAATTCTCATCTTCTGTCTTATCGCCTAAGCATAGGGTTAGGTGACTCTTGTTGGAAGGAGAATACTTTTCTGTCCTCATACCTTGTGGAGTTTCTTAAAAATACATTAATAAAACTTTTACTTTTTTGATTTGTTAAGTCTTAAGAATAAGTGTTTATAACCTGTCAGGTCGATGAGACATTACAGTTGCAATTATAGGAAGGACTCCAGGGCACCTGGGTGGCTCAGTGGGGTAGGCATTTGAGGTTAGGCATCTGACTTCGGCTCAGGTTGTGATCCTCAGGGTTGTGGGATCGAGCCCGCGGGGAGTCTGCTTCTCCTTCTCCTGAAGCCCCTCCCCCCTCTCATGCTCTGTCTCTCTCTCTCAAATAAGTAAAATTTTTTTTTTTTAAAGATTTTATTTATTTATTTGACAGAGACACAGCGAGAGAGGGAACACAAGCAGGGGGAGTGGGAGAGGGAGAAGCAGGCTTCCCGCCGAGCAGGGAGCCTGATGCGGGGCTCAATCATCATGACCTGAGTCGAAGGCAGACGCTTAACGACTAAGCCACCCAGGTGCCCCTCAAATAAGTAAAATCCTTAAAAAAAATAAGAAAAATCCCTGTTTTCTTCAAGTGGTGTTTTAGAATATTTGCTTTGGGCAAAATTAACTCCTTTTTGACTATATTTAGAAAAGGAACTGTATTTTTTTTTGGAAATTAGTTTTTGAGTGCGAATGTCATTGGATGCTTTAAAGTTCTATTTCTAAGCATATTAAATGGAATGATTTTTTTTTTTTATTCATTGGGAATAAAAGGTAGGCTCTTTGACATTGAGGTACATTTGCTGATGAAAAGGAAGCATTCTTCCCCCTCACGAGGGGTTTAAATGTAATAATGCTTACTCAGGAGTGAAAACATCAAATTAAACTGTTTATGCTGACAAAGGGCAAATCTGGATTTCAGCAACCCATGCAAGATTGTCTGATTGCTTGGCCTGCCTCGCCTTGAAGCTTTTGGCCAGGACTTGTAATGAAATACATGCATACAATTAAACCATTTCAAGTCGGTGTCTGAGTCTTCCCCAAGCGATGAGAGGTGCTCCACTGCTCTCTAGTGGCTGAACGTGGTCCCCTGGCACCAACGTTGCTTTATATTCATAAATCAGCTCTTCACACATTGGCAGTGTTGGCCTCCAGAGCAGGCCCCAACACCAGGAGACTAGTCCTCATAGACAGGAACGGAGTGAAAAATGATCCCAATCCATGGGTTTCTGGAAAGCACCAAATTTTACCCAGGATGAGTGGCCAGTTGACTAACAATGAGCAAGTGTGAATAAGCACTCTGTCAGGGAGAGCTGACACTGATGGATTCGATATTCTGTGTGTTACTCTCTTACCGCTGCATACATCTCACACCTTGGCAGGCCCCAGTGGCAAACTGGTCCTTGGGTACTTCAAACGGACCGCTCCTTAGCAGAAGGAGCAGCTTTTTTCCCTGAAAAGATCTGGTTAAATTGATTTGGAGAAAAGCAATAGAAATCCATTTCCTGCTGCCTGTCAGAACTTAGTGACTTTGAGAAAAGAAATTTTGAAGCCCTCTGTTTCCATTAAAACTGCCAGCCCTGGAACTTGTTGAGAATGATGATATAAAATAGCTCCTGGAGGACAAGGACTTTGTCTTAGAGTAATTACAATAGCCAGCTTTTATTGAGCTTTTACTGTGTGCCAGACATTCTGCTTTTCGCTTTCCGTGTGTCATGTCCTGCAAGTTGCCCAGCCACCCAGTGAGTGTCATGGTCCCCGTTGTACCGGGGGTGGGGGGGTAGGGGGTGGGGAGGAGGCTGAGGCTGGCGCAGCGGGTGGCTGTAGTGCAGCTTCCGGCAGACGGTCACCTTGTGCTTGAGGTGGTCGTGCCTCCTGGGGCAGCTTGCGGGGCTCGGAGCACCTCAGTGGTATGCCAGAGGAAGACCACAGATTGCGCCCCCGCCCGCACAGCAGTGTGTGCCCAGAGCCTACACTCATAAATTGGGCACACTTGGAAGGAATGAGTGGGAAGTTGCCCTTCTAAAGCCTGTAGCCACAAGGCCTGGGTTTGACTCCTGGCTTCACTGCTTACTGACTGTACCGCCTTTCTTAGCTGAGCCTCCGTTTCCTTGTCTAGAATGAAGAAATACCTCTCTTGAGTTCAGGGCCTGGGACCTAAAAGGCTCCCAATAAATGCTTTCTTTCCCCTTTTCAAGTCTGGGAGTTTGTGAGCAGAGACATTATTAGAAAAAGATTTTAGTTCCTTCTAGGAGTTTGACTTAGAGCAGTGGGCTTTAGAAAATTATTTTAGTCTTTTATTGTTTCTTCAGCATGTCTAAAACCACAGATTCTAGAATTGCTCAGTTTGATTTGGTACTTGAGTGAACACTATAAAAACATAGTTCATGTTTTTTTTTTAAACTCTTCTGTTCTCAAGCCATATTAATGCAGTGTTTTTGAATATATGGAACAGGTAAAAGTGATATTTTAGATGGTAAAATTTTTTTGATACGTTTCAGATTTTGTCCTGAGTTGAGTGGTTCTCTCCGAAAAAGTTAAGTTGAAACTGAACTACTAGTGCTGATAAGCTAGCCAAGATCAGAAGTACCTTCAGGGGTTTTAGAAAATGGAGACTAATTTCAGTGTTCTTTTTTATTTAAAGATTTTTTTTGAATGTGGGACTATTTTAAAATAAATACTCAGAACAGATAGTTGAGTGGTATTGCTAAACAGTGAATGACATCTGTTTAATAATTTAGAACATTTAACTAAAATCCCATTCTTATTTGAATTTCCGAGCAAAACAACACAAATTAACCATACCCAGATGTGTGCTAATCATTCTCCTGAAATCTGAAGAAAAAGCAATTTAGAAAGCATGCTTTTTTTTTTTTTTTTTTGTGGTGGGGAGCTAAGAAAATATAGCTGTTTCCACGCTTACTTGTTAATCTTGATTTCAAGCATTTGACTGCTACTTAAGAGGCAACACGGTGGAATGGAAGGAACATCAGACGCTTAAAATTCAGAATGATCTGGGTTCACAGTCTCAGATTTGGTAATCATTGATTATGTGATCTGGGAAAATTCCTTACCTCTGAGACTGTCTCCCTTTTGTAAGATGGGACTTCTCGGACCTGCCATGTCTGAAGAGCAGACAAAACCAATGGGACTCTGCTTTGACATTTCTTTTTTTTTTTTTAAGATTTTATTTATTTGACAGAGAGAGACACAGTGAGAGAAGGAATGGGAGAGGGAGACGCAGGCTCCCCATGGAGCAGGAGGCCCGATGCGGGGCTTGATCCCCGGACCCCGGGACCTGAGCCAAAGGCAGACACTTAACGACTGAGCCACCCAGGCGCCCCTGCTTTAACATTTCTTAAACACCGTGTGTACTGTGTTCATTGTGGTCTCTCTAGTAATTTGTGTGCCACAGCGTAGACTTCTGGAGAAGTGGGATCTGGCTTGGGGCGATCTGCTCAAAGCACTTCATTATTAAGATGCTTTTACCTTTCAGACCGTCTTAAGGAAGCCCTCCTAAGGACAGTGGTAGAGGGACATGGTGTGTATGTTTGTGGTGATTGATTGCTGTCGTTCCTTGGAACTATTGACTTGTGCATGGATTAACCTTCAGGCCCCTGTATACAAATTTCAGGAATAAGCTTCGTGCTGCTGCCGTTAGCAGCACCACTGTGATGGCTGGCCAGGTCTTGGGTCTTATGCTTTTTCGTTTTAATTTTTTCATCCCTGTACCATGTCAAATTCTTACTCTCTCCAAGTTTATGCTTTAAAAAATTGCAGGTAGGGGCGCCTGGGTGGCTCAGTCGTTAAGCGTCTGCCTTAGGCTCAGGTCATGATCCCGGGGTCCTGGGATCGAGCCCCGCATCGGATTCCCTGCTCCACGGGAAGCCTGCTTCTCCCTCTCCCACTCCCCCTGCTTGTGTTCCCTCTCTCGCTGTGTCTCTCTCTGTCAAATAAATAAATAAGATCTTTAAAAAAATAAAAAATAAAAAATTGCAGGTAATGCATGGTCTTTTGAAGAAAAATAAGAAAATACGAATAAAATAGTACCACCCAGATAGAAGCATAATATTTTGACTTAATGGTTTTTTTTTTTAAGATTTTATTTGTTTATTTGACAGAGAGACAGTGAGATAGGGAACATAAGCAGGGGGAATGGGAGAGGGAGAAGCAGGCTTCCCGCTGAACAGGGAGCCCGATGCGGGGCTCGATCCCAGGACCCCGGGACCATGACCTGAGCCGAAAGCAGACGCCCAACGACTGAGCCACCCAGGCGCTCCTCCTGTGTCCTTTTTTCTGTTGCCAGATGGGCACATCTGTCACTTTTTTTAGTTGTTAATGTCCTACATGCTACACATGTTTTTCTGAGTTTCAGGGCTTATATTTTATATTGTTTATAGGAATTGGTCTCCCCCTCCCCTTAAGCTGGTGACCTGCTATTAATAAGAGCAGATACTTCATTTTAAAAGATTGGCTGGAGCTGTGGCCCCTTGTGGCATTTTTGCCTGGGACCCCCTTCTGGAGGCTAGCAGCGTGGACGGCCCCCACTGTCATCTTGAAGTGAGTCAGGCCTTGACAGTCAGAGATAGGGTGCAGACCTGCTTTCTGGGACCCTGCAGGGCATCTGCTGTGGGAGGAATTCTTTGAATGGCCACCAAATGGGGGCAGCCAGGCTGAGGTGGTGCCCAGCTGGTGGCCGCAGTGGGTCGGAGAGTGCGGGGCGGTTCCTGGCCCCCTCGGGTGGAAGAGGGCTGCGTTGTGTCTCCTTCCCCCATCCCTGTTTCTCTGCATGGACCGGCTGGTGTGGGGTTTGGGAGTGCGGAGTGGTGGGGCGGGGAGGAGGTGGGCAGCGAGCTAGGGAAGGACAGTGGGTGCGGGAGGTGAGCCAGTGGATAGGTAGGTAGCCACCACTGTGTCCTGCACTGTCATCTTTCTAAATGCTGGTCACTGATTGCACCTCGTTTTTCTTTTTCAAAGAGCTTTGTTCCAAAGCAACACTGGCTACTCAGCAACTGGGGGTGGGCTGAAAAAGGCACACTTGGTGGAGGTTGCTAAGGAGCTGCTGCATGAAAACTACTGATGAGACGAGGTTGTGGTAGTAAAATGCAGGAACCCACAGAGGGCATTTTACTCCTGTGGTATCACAGAGGTTTGGACCGGACTAGGACATATAATAGGACATGGTTTTGTGGGTTTAAAGCCTTTTTTCCTTTTTGAACATTGAACTTGCTGTACACTTGAGTTTGTCTTCTATTCATCCCAATATGGTAAATTAGGCAATGGATGTTCTTTTCCACTTTATCAAGGCATTTACTGCTATCATCACGCCTTCAGGGCCAGCTCAGAGTTTTCCCCAGCTCCTTCATTTGGACAGTTGTCCTGAAATCAGCCCAGCTTATTTCAGCAGCTTCTGTTTAGTGCTCGCTGTGTGCCCGAGACTGCAGATAGGAAAGGATGGACGTGTTGCAGAGAGGAGGGTGATAAACGTGTGGTGGGGGTTGGTCAGGGAAGGCTTGTGGGAAGAAGTGATCTCTCAGCTGGGGTTTGGGAAGGGTGGCTAGGAGTTCTGTGGACTGCCAAGGGAGCAAAGGGCATAGCCTGTGCCAAGGTGGGACTGGCTTGAAATGGTATAATTTAAGAAATTACTGTTTTATGTTGGTGGGGTGTCAAGTGTGAGGAGGGGGTCGAGGGAGACAGACTGGGTCATGGAAGGTCATGCATGTCTGCTCTGAACTATTGTGGCATGAGAGAGTAACTCTCCAGTCACACCTGAGGTAGGACTTCTGCTCGGCACTTCTTAGTTCTGTAATGCTAGACAAGAAGTATCGCTTCAGTGGGATGACTAAATGGCCTAATATGATGTATGGCACAGAGTGGGTGCTCAACAAAATGCTTTGGTTTCTTCCTCCTTGGCTGCCTTCTCCTCCCTACCATTAGGTAAACTTTTTGAGGGCAGGCCTCACACCCCTACTTCCTAGAGCCCGTCCTGCATTTGTGGAAAGCATATTCCCTCTGACATCCATTTCCTTTCCCTGACATGCCTGCTGTCTAAGCAGAGGCCCTTGTACACTGTCTCCCGGTTTTTCTGTTCATTTATTCCTTAATGGGAAACCAGGGACTGCTGATGAATTGTCTAAGGTGACTTTGTTTTTGGAATAGAGAATCAGGGTAAATGTTCCTTCAGAAGACTTTTAGCCTTGGTTTTGGGTTCGAAAGTGCCAGGTTGGTTTAAGTCAATGCTGAAATCATGGAATGTCTCAGGGCATTATTTTGGCTTAAAAATGGGATATAATATCTAAACATTTTGTGGGTCTCATGGCTGCTATACGAGTGTGGCATTAGTTAGGTGGTTTACTGTATACAGTTTTAAATAGCACTGAAACAAAATCTAGGAAACCTGAGGGAAATTATTAAAGAATACTGGTCTCGTCATGTATCATATGACGTCACTGATATGAGGAATTCTTAATCTCAGGAAACAAACTGAGGGTTGCTGGAGTGGTGGGGGGTGGGAGGGATGGGGTGGCTGGGTGATAGACATTGGGGAGGGTGTGTGCTATGGTGAGCGCTGTGAATTGTGCAAGACTGTTGAATCACACAGATCTGTACTTCTGAAACAAATAATGCAATATATGTTAAGAAAAAAAAAGATAGCAGGAGGGGAAGAATGAAGGGGGGGAAATCAAAGGGGGAGGTGAACCATGAGAGACGATGGACTCTGAAAAACAAACTGAGGGTTCTAGAGGGGAGGGGGGTGGGGCGATGGGTTAGCCTGGTGATGGGTATTAAAGAGGGCACGTTCTGCGTGGAGCACTGGGTGTTACGCACAAACAATGAATCATGGAACATTACATCAAAAACTAATGATGTATGGTGATTAACATAACAATAAAAAATTTAAAAACAAATTCTGAAGAAAGATGCAGGATTTCATGAAACAATGGAAGCTAGAGAACCACAACTGCTGGAATCAAATGCAAAGTAATACAGAGCATGTTGGTATTAAAATAATTAACCACCGACGAAGAAAGTTTTAAAAGGATCTTGACAAGGTTTACTTTTTTACTTTTAAGTGAATCTCTCAAAGTTTATTTTGTTGTTTCTTTATATAAAATTTTGGTCCTTGCTTTAAGTGGAAAAAAAAAGAATACTGGTCTCGTCAAGTTTACCTTCCTTGTTTCTTTTTAATGGCCAACTCTTGTTCCTTCCCCCAGTTGCACTGCCTTGAAATTATGTGAGGATTTGCATCTTGTTCTTTGGCCACTTTGGGCAATTGCAGTCATATTTGAAATTCTGGTTTCAGTGTTAAAATAGACACACTTTCAGGGTTTCCTGGAAACCTGTTGACAGGTCAGTGCTACACCATCTCCTAGCACTTCCACCTATGTCTGAGAAGGGGGCGCCAGAGTCCTCCTTTCCTGAAAAGCTGGGAGCAGGAGCTAATTTGCAAGTGATTTAGAAATTGTTTTTAATGTTGAATTTCCCTTTCTTTTCAAGTTTATTTGGAGTCTGCTTATCTTTGATCTCAGGAGCAGCAGAATCAGGCAGTTTAGCAAGCTTCTGCTTTCCAGAAAACTTCTCAACACTGTGCATGTGCCGTATAGGTTGCAGTGTGTGTATTGGGGGGGTGGTGGGAAAGGGGAAGCAGAAATACAATGTAAATGAAGACTCCGGTGTCCTTTCTGTGTTTACCTGGCCTGCACCTTCCAGCTCTTTAAAAAAAAAAAAAAATCAGTCTCTGATAGTGTGGGAAGCATCCCCACACTGGAGAGACACTTTTTGTTACAAGAGTTTAGATTTAGTACATAATTTCCCCTTACAGAAATTTTGTCTGTAGCATTGTTTCTAAGCAGGAAAAAGAGTCCTTTTTGATAAAGGAAGAATTATATTGGGAGGAAAGTATTTTTCATTCCTTAAAATATCGGATGAAGCTTAGCAGAAGGAAATATATGTGCCCAGGAAAAATAAGAATAAAATTAACTTATTTACAGTGAACTGCAAAAGAAAGGATGGCCCTGGAGAAAAAAACAGGGCTATTAATTTTTAAGGAAAAATGTCTTTTATGGTAAGCTTGGTTTTCTCTTTTAAAATAATTACAGTTTTCCACAAAGTTGTTAGCTCTTAGGTTACCCACCTTCCCCTGTCTTTTTTTAATGTTTATTTCAGGCCTCTGGTACATTTACCCTTGGCTCTCCAGAGGAAGATTCTTGGACCAGATTGGATAAGGCAAGCCTGCTGTTGGGCGCTCTATAGGAGCATTTTGTATCTAGAAGTATTTTTTTCTGAGCTTTCCTTATTTGCAATGTTCTTGTTTCTTCATGACAGCTGTCCTTTGTTTTCCACACAGAACCAGCTTGTTTTTTACTAAGTCTGGGACTAGTTCTCACCTGTGCCTTAGAACAGAAACTTGGGTTACTTTTTCCTCTTGTACCCTGAATCTCAGAGTAAATGGGTGACTCACGAAATATTGGTGGACTTTGACTCTATTTTCAAATTTTCAGGGACACATTTATTAACGAAATTCAAAGGTTTGGCTGGCTTTGGTGAATTTGCTCTCGCTTACATGCTGTTTTTATTTGGGTGCACACTGGTTTTATAGCTGTTTAAGTTCAATCTCCTTTCCAAAGAGTTTTTAATATCTCTTTAGATTCCCCCCTTTTTTTTAAAGGAAAAAAAAATGGTAAGAGGGGAAAATGGGGTTGCCTTTTGCTCCCAAGCCTAAATGAATAGTCATTGCTTGTAATACCGGTCCACACTTGACGCTTCCTACTGCTTTAGATGTGATGTATCCGGTGCTGTGAAGGTAATGATCCTCAACCACAGCAATATTCCATAACAGGAGTATCTGTCATATTCATCGGGATTACCATGTTCATTGATTTGTGTCTGTAAATCTGCTGTTTCTACCCTTTAAATTTGATCTATAATTGGACCTCCTTAAATGGTTCAGATAAGGTAGTCTGTATTTTCTCAATACAGCGTGGCTGTCAGCTTCTCCTTTTTCATTATACATTCAGCAGACTTGATAAAATCAGCAGGACACCTCATTTGAAACTGTTTAATCGCTGCCTTTTTCCTTTGCTAAAACCATTGAGGTGGTCAAGCGATGTACACAAATCATTTTAAATAGAAAATATGGTTTTCTCTGTGACCCAGCTAAATAGATAGTGTTATGCAAAACAAGTTAAAAAGTAATAAATGCCAAAAAAATCTTCTAATTGGAGTAAAAAATTGTGGGCAACTCTATCCTCTCTCCAAAAGTAGAGTATCCTGAAATATTGCCAGGACCCTGTAAAGACAAGATGATGGTTTTCTAAAGATTCTCTGGTTTCTGAACAAAGCAAGTTTAAATTTTCAAATAGTGCTGAGCTGCCTTTTACATCCATTCAAAGGGAGCCCACACTTATTTGTAACGCCTTTATATCCTACTTTTGTAGGGAGAAATCTGTCTGTTAATATCTATGTAGCATAACCTTTCAGCCATTTGCTATTGTGGTAATAAATTTTTGTTTCTTTGTCTGTCATTTTGTCTACTCAGCTGTTACTCTTCAAAGTACGAACTAAAAATAATAGCTCCAAATAAATGCCACATAATAAAGTGTTTTACAGTTGAAGCTGGAATAACCTGGTGGCTGCAGCTTGCAGTCCTATTACCATTGCTGGGGCTGTAGTTTCTTCCCCGAGTGTCAAGGTGACTCTGCCAGGGCCAGCTCATTAAAACAATCTATCCTTTCTAACTGGCGTGGTATTTAGCGCTGTGCCCAGCAGCCTGCCAAGGCCCAGTTGTGGAGCACAAGACTCCCGGGATAGCATGTATGAAATTATGTGGCATTCACTTTTTGAAAAAATACAAATTCTCCATAACCTCATTTTCCTGCTTCAGCATTTTATTGTGAATAATTTACAGTTACTCCTGTCAGTAGTGAACGTAGGGCCAGTTGCAGGCTTACCCGAGACAGTGGTAAGTGTGACTTGAGGCTTTTGAGGGCCATTGTTTACCTGGTTTATGTGGCCCATAGGATTAATATTTACACTGTGTTCGAGTGGGACGCTGGGCGTGTTTTGCCATTTTTACTGCCCTGAAGTAAACTTGAGAGGGAGAAGCTGGGAGTCGATAAATAGACTAAAGATGCATCTTTTTCTTTCAGGTTCTGGCTCCTTGGCAGCAATGGCTGTGTTTGAAGATAAGTTTAGGCCAGATATGGAGGTATGTAAGTCCCTGCAGTTTTATTTTCTGTCACGTTTTTCCAACTCTGTGTCGGACATTTATAAATTGATTGCCGATTCCTCCAAAGCTTGTACAGCACTGTTGTTAGTTGGAATCCTCTTTGGCACAGGTAACTGCGTTTGCTGAGAAGACCGGTTGGTTGGGGAACTTCATTTTGGAGTGGCCCTACCATGCCCTCCCCCAGGCTTGGGGAGCCAGCACTGCTCAGCTTTTTGTTCTGGCCTTTGGGCTGTCTGGGGACTCTTATTGGCCGTAGATGCTGCTGCAATGTGGAATGTTTGCTTGTGCACTCAGCGTTCTCTGTCACAGTATCTCAAAACGACGAGTTTTTTTGTTTTCTCACCGAGAATAGAGAAACTATGTATGTCTTTGCATGTCACACAGACCTGGTCTGAAAATGGGGCCGCTTAAAAAGCCCCTGTAGATTGTTCTGCATCTGGAAGAAAATGGGGACAAGATCGTATGTGTGTGTAGTGGACTGTTCTCAGGATGACGGATCTAATGTCTCAAATATATTTGTAGGAGATCCTTTATTGTGTTTTCTTTGGTGGTAGGGGAGGGTGGTACCTTCTGAATGGCCTTCCACCTGTCTGCTTTAGTGATAGATGTACCCCCCATTAAGCAACCTCCCCACCCCCAGATCTCCAGGAACAAACCCACAGGTCTTCCATTGTCACTTTCGAAGGAGCGTTCAGTATGCTTGGGTACTTCATGGTACCACATTATTCCTCTGCTGTGCTTTATCCCTGCTGCTCAGCCAGCTTGTGGGCACAGAGGTCCTGAAGTCAGCCTTCATTATCTGCTCTTGGTTTTTTGATAGTTGTTAATTTTGTGATGGTGCATATCAACTTGTTTCAACAGTCAGTAGGCTGTTTATGAGTGGTTTACCCTATTCTTTAATATGTAGGCATCTGCTCTTTCTGCCTTTGCAGGATTGTTTTGTTTAGATACCAGAGGATATCTCTGGGAATTACTTTTTGACAATGCTTTATGCGTAATCATCTTTGGAGGAGATTGCATATTTAAACATTCTTGTTCTTCCACCAGCTCATTGTCTTCAGAGCACCAGCTGTCGTTGGAACTCTGAAGCTCTCTCTGCCCTTTAGGTTTGGGCCAACTGCCCTGAGAGCCAGAGGATGTAGGGTTGTGGATGCTGCCCAACCAGGACAGGGGTCTCCTGCCAGAAGCCTCTCTGCCCTTGGTACATGAGGTTAGCACACATAAGTGACTTGGTCACTGACGGCTAGATTGCTCTCCTTTCTTGGACATCTGCCAGAATTAAAACCTGTGACTAAATAAAGATAGAATTTAGCTAGGTGTTTTGTAGTAAAAATAATAGTGTCTTGCTCCAATTAAGAATAGTAAACAGGTCCAAGTATCAACTATAAATGAGATTAGGATTCTGTTCTCATTTCTCAATGTGAAAATTTATTCCCATATCAGCATTATTTTCTTTTTGGGATTCTTAAGCACAGATAAAAAATAAGATCTACTAGGTCACTTAAAAAGAAAAAGAAAAAAAGGTCTCCCGGTCTTCAGACTAAAGGAGAGAAGTTCCCGAGGCTTCACAAATCCATTAGAACTAATGAAGGTATGGGGAGAAAGACTGACGATTTTTGTTTAGAAAATCGCCTCAGTAATGTCAGGCCCTCCTTTAAACCACATTAATCTTTTCAAATTTTCTTGAAAGCTTTGTCTATTTCCAATTGATTGGAACCTCCATATGTTAGAGAAAAATGAGAATTGCAGAAAAAGTTGAAAGCAAGAGGTATATTAAAAGTGACTTAACACTCTGCTAAAGTAATTTTACATTATTCAGAGTTTAGATTTGAAGTGATTCAAAGGCCATGAATTTAATATTGATGTGATTCGAGGGAATAAAGGGAAATGTGATCATCCCTTCAATAAAATTTGTGGTATCATCAGTCTGAAGAATGTGTTCCTTAGATCAACTTTAAATGCAACTCAGACCACTTGATGTTCTGTATCAGCTGTGAGACCTTGAAATAGCCTGGCCAAATTCCCATTTCAGATTGATTAATTAATTTTACAATTTCATGTGACTGGTTTTGGTCACGGAAGTTGAAACTTGACGCAGACTGACAGTGAACAAAATCACTCTATCATAAAGAAGGTAGTACCTGCTTCTTCGGTGAAGTGACTTTAAATGTAAATAGAAGGCAAATAATAGTATAACAACTGTCAGGAGATAATACTTAAAAAATCTGAAGGGTTGTTGATAGAGACCAAAAGAATTTATTGTAAAGACCACGCCACTAACGACTGGCTACCTTGCTTTTTTTTTTTATTATTATTATTGTTATGTTAATCACCATATATTACAGGCCACCTTGCTTTTTTGAGGGGAAGATTAAATGATGCACTTTCAATGGGAGGCTGAGACTGGCCGGCGAAGTTGAGAGGATGAGTTTTAATGAATTCTTTGTTGTGAAAGAGAATTTGGCAAGGTGTCATTTCTGGCTCTGCATGTGCATAGAACTTGTGGAGACATTTTGGTTTCAGATTTCCCAACTTTATTTTCCTTCTTTCCAGGAAGGCTTTCTGTCTTTCTGTGACAAGAGGCCCTCCATGAAATTTTCTTTCTCACCTCTTTTGAGACTGCAGGTTGGATGGCTGAATCTGCTTATTTCCTTCCAGTATGAGAAAGGGTTCTAGACATGTCTCACACAGAAACCCAGGCGGGCACTGCCGCCTCTTACATCTTACATGGATTGCCAGGACAGTAGCCTCTGCACACTTCACAGAGAATTGCGTAAGAAAGGGGCAGTTTCAGGCTATCATAATTACGTATTCTTTGCCAAACAGTGATTTTTAGTCCAGACTCATTCAACAAACTCTTGGCTTTATTGTTAAAACAAATCAATTAGAGGTAGCTCATAGTACACCCCTCCTTTTCTTTCCTTCCTTCCTCCCTCCCTCCCACAAACCTGTGCCTTGGAAGTGTTGCTCCTAGACTGCAGTTTTTCTGGAATGAAAGTCCCTGTCTCCTTAAAAACCTTTACTGTGTTCTCATTATCTTTAGCTTCATAGTCCAGTGTGGTAGCCAGCAACCACATGTAGCTATTGAGCATTTGAAGTGTGTCTGGTCTGACTTGAGAGTGCTGTAAGTAGAAAATGTACACCAGATTTTAAAGACTTAGTACAAAAAATTTTAAAAATATATTTCATTGGGGCATTTGGGTGGCATAGTCGGTTAAGTGTCCAATTCTTGGTTTTGGCTCAGGTCATGATCTTAGGGTTGTGAGATCGAGCTCTGCATTGGGCTCTGTGCTCAGCGGGGAGTCTGCTTGGGATTCTCTCTCCCTCTCCCTCTGCCCCTCCCCACCATTGGCATACATGCATGCATGCATGCTCGCTTTCTCTCTAAAATAAATAAATCTTCAGAAAATATGTATATATTTCATTAATGTGTATATTCATTGCATATTGAAACAGTACTACTTTAAGTGTATTGGGTTAAATAATAAACTATTAAAATTTAATTTCGCTTATATTTATTTATTTTTAAGATTCTACTTATTCACTTGTGAGAGAGCTTGCGTGAGCACGAGTAGGGGGAGGGGCCGAGGGAGAGGAGAGAGAGAGAATCTCTTGCAGACTCCGCACTGAGCGTGGAGCCTGACGTGGGACTTGGATCTCACAACCTGAGCTGAAACCAAGAGGCAGACACTTAACTGACTGAGCCACCCAGGCACCCCTATTTTTACTTTTTCAAATGTAGCTACTAGAAAATTTAAAACTATGTATGTGGTTCACATATTTCTACTGGACAGGCTAGGATAGTATTGTTTCTTGAACTTGTCCTTTGCATATCACATTTAAGGTTTTTGCCATATCCAGGTAACACCTGTACTATTATTTTTCTTGAGAAATTTTTAAAAAATTAATTCACTGTTTTATAAATTGAGATAGCACTTACATGGAATAAAATGCACGGATCTTTACAGTTAGATAGATCTTGGCATTTGTAATTCATTTTTTTCATCAGTTCCCTTTCTCTTCTTCCCTACAATCACTTCAGTTCACCTTTTTAAGTTAAATTTAGTTTTTAAATATAGTTTAGATCTGTGAATTCCTGGGTTTGGTGTGTTGGTTTTTTTTTTTTCCCCTGAGACACATGAAAGTGAGTGCACACTATTAATATAAATAAAAAATGTATTCATGTATCACCCATCTTGTGCAAGCCCAAGAATATGAGTAGTAGACTTTGGGAAACCTAGGGCTACATCCCACTCCCCCACAGCCCTTCCTGCCAGCTTGCTGCTGCTGGATACAGGGTGTACTTGCTTGGCATTGAATCCTCACTGCCCGTGTTGGCCGGCAGTGCCCTCAGTTGCTTCTTCATTTATTTGTGTCCTTGTACACACGTGTCCCATTGTTTTATGGCTGTTTTGGGGGGCATCTTCCTCACTTGCCCTTGATAGAGGGAGACCCTTGTGCGCAGAGGCCATGAAATCATCTCTGTTCTTCAGCTCATGTTCAGTATGTGTTTGTTGAGTTGAGACAGGATAACCCTGCGCTTTATAAAGCAAAATCTGAGTCATCAAAAACCACCTGGGAAATGGAGGGGACTTTCTCTTCTTCCGATTTGGAAAGTGCTGAACGTTTTTCTGAGATAACAGAGGAAGATAATTACTACACTTCTCAAGTAATATACTGAATTGGGGCAGAGTCAACAGAGCAAACACCCCATTAAGTACACAGGCAACACAAAGATGGAGCAAAGGGCAAATGCTCATTGGGAAATTATAGGCCAAAAAGCAGAACAGTGAAACCCAGCTGGGATTCATGAATGGCTAAGACAGGCCTCTGCTGTTTCAGGTTATCTGAGCCAATGACTTGCCTCAGGTAAAAGCCCTGGTTCAGGTTTGCAGAGAACCTGCCAGCTAACCATGTGAGTTTAAGAGACCTTACAGTCTTTACGAATCCTCACCCGGTTATGACCTGGCACTGCTTCAGTGGTCTTGGAATTTTCATTTTGTTGTTTCCCTCCTTACTGTTAGCCTGGAAGTCCTCCTAGGGCAGGAACTGTGCTGCCGCCTTCTTCCTCTTCCCTTACCCCTAGCAGGCTAACTGCTGCGTACGAAGGAGTCAGCCAGTATTTGTTGAGCGATTGGATAAAAAGGTGTCAAAAGCAACTTTACTTAGTCGTTTCCAGATTAACCCTCCTTTGATACCTTTTGATAACTTCACCTTTACTGTTGATGATACTCAGCTGTGATAGAATTGAAGGCATAAAAAACTGTATTACCTCTGATAAATCTCCCGCTTTATTTTTATCAGCAAAGTTGCTTATTTGCTATGTGTTAGCAGAAGAGTGGATTTTGAAATGCGTGAATTGACCTAATGACAAGGGGTCAGTTATATTAGAGGGTTTTTTTTTTTTTTTTTTCTGGTGAAGCTGGATTGCACAGAGCCATTCCCCCAGATTTTTTTTTCCCCTATTGTTAAAGCTGGTATAAGAATTAAGCCCCTGATCCTGGTTATTACCCATAGGCTAGCTAGACAGGAAACTAGTGTAACCACACTGTGGCCTTTTGAGTCCATTTTCCACTTAAGTATAAGGAATTTGACCAAAATACCTGGAAATACGGTGTTTGCTTTATGAGGGTATCTCGAAAATCACTAAAATTGCTCACATAAAAACAGATTTGATTTTAGGGCAGGGAGGGAATTGAGGGAATCCACCAGATAACTTAGGTTAGTCTTCCTTCCATCCCGTTTCTTTGTAAGAAGGAATGTTTTCATTTGGCCCAGTGAGAAATTTAAACTCTCAAAGATTATAATTCATTAAAACGGGTAGAAGATTAATATTTTGTCTGTCAAGATCAATACTGTCCCCTCTTTGCACTAATTGTCAGAATAGCGTGCGAGGGCCGCTGAAGGGTAGTGGTGTGCGGCAGGACCCTCACATCACAGGGAAACGATTCAAAGGCAAACTGTCCTGCACCCTCTGGTATCGACTTGCAAATTAGCATCTGGAATCTAATTAAACAAGCTTAATGAAAGTAGCAGCTGAATGCTGCTGGAAAAGACAATCAGCTTTTTTCCCCCCTCTCTGATACATATTCTGTACTATTGAAGTTGGTCACCAAACACATCGTGTGAGCACAGTTAAAAAAAATTAGCATTTATTTGAAGAATAGAAACTGTTTTTCATTCTGTTATGCATTTGGCATGCTCTGGCGTCCCATGAGAGCCATGCCACAGCAGATAGTGCACAATATTTAGAAATCCATGACAGGCAATAATAGCAACTTGAAAAATTCTTTTGCTAGAATCTCAAGTTGAGAGCTGCCAAAAGCAGAGAGGATCAGATCTGCAGTGGCAGCTGCTGTGCCCTACAGTTAGAATTCTAGACTTTGAAGATGCTCAACTTAAAGAAATGAAGACTGCAGGCTTAGCCAGTTTTTGCAGGTTTCTAGAGCTCTGGCTCCCTGCCTTTTGAAGATGAGTTGCCGAAGCTTCTCCCACTGCCTGAGGCGTGCTAACACCAGCAGGGTCTTTTTTTTTCTCCTAGCCTTAGTGTGTCTTCAGTTGTAAGTAGCACATGCTTAGTGCCAACTGTGACGGTCCTTTCTCTGGTCACAATACCGAGGGGTGAGCTCTTACCCTCTACCCTTCAGAGAGGAGCCACGAAGATAGATGGTGACGTATACAAGTGCCACTTCAGCCGTCTGATTTATGGAGTCCTATTTCATCGCTCAGCAAGTGCTGGCCTCTAGAGAAGCCCTTATAGATTGCTAAAGATGTGAGCAGCTCTCACCCTGAAGGCTTGTGGTTACCTCACAGACGTGATGCCAAACACCTAGCTACCGAAGAAACAGAATTAATCTGTCATCGCAGGCAGCTATAGATCCACTTTAAATAATGAAAGAATTCATACCAATATGGTGTCCTGACAGCAAATCTTAGAAGTAACTGTAGTGGGGTTTTTTTGTTTTTATGTCTGGTAGTAGCAAGACACTGAAGTTACAGATTCATTTGTGCTTTGTGAGACAGACCGTAGTGTACGAGAGCTGCAGTATTTTGATTAAAAAGAAGAATTTGTTCAGCTCGGCATGGAGACTGGTCCCGAAGGAGAATACAGAGCATGGGTTCAGTGTGGTCAGGTGGAAGGGGAATGGAGCTTAGGAGCTAGAGGATCGGGCTGTGAGTCTGTTTCCACTGTCCTCGTGGCATGACTCAGGGCAAGCCACGGCCCCAGACTGTTTGTCTAGAAGATGGGGATCTAGAGACCTGCCTGGAGGTTGTTGTCAGGATTAGATGTGGTCTGTAAAACACCTTATATGGTGGCTCACACAAAATTGGTTCTAAAATATGGCAGCTGCATCTGTTTTTCAGTTCTTCAGTAGCAGGATACAAACATCCCATAGCAATGACTAATACGACCATTTGTACTTGTGTCAGGCTTGGAGATTATAGCATCATACAGGTAGGACTCTTCTTTTCCATCCGAAAGCTTAAAATCCGGGACAGACTTATGTAGAGGTCATAATAACAGTAGAGGAAGCCTTGTTGGACACATACCAGCGGCCATGGAAGTGTTTGCTTTTTTGCTGGGATGGGGGAGGAGGTATTGAAGACACAGTAATCGTGGTAGCGGTGCCTGTTGAGTGCTGGTGCATTGCGCCGGACTCTGTAGCTTTCTCGGCATTCTCTCCTTTACTCTTCAGTAACTGTGTGGGGCCTGTACTTTGTTAGCCCCATTTTGTGGAGAAGAACAGGAGGCTGTGGGGAGGTCAGATAAATACCTCGCCCCAGGTGTGCACACAGCTTGCCAGTGATGGAGGCACCGTTTGCCTCCTGCTTGGTCTGGCTTTAAAGCCCTCTGGTGTGATCCATCACTGTGCCACTCTGCCTCTTTGCTAGGCCCCCGGTTCTCTGACAGTAGAGTGGGCAAGACTCTTATTCCAGGTGAGCTGAGGTCTGGGCTGCCCGGGCTGTTCCTTTTGTCTGATGAGGTCTCGTGAAGACGGCCGGAAGCCAAACAAACGTCAGCACAGGTGCGCACACCTTGTCGGTGAGCCCAGTGATTGCAAGGAGCCCAGGAATAGAAAAACACAAGAAGTTAGAAATACACAGAGATACTGGGAGATACAAAAAAGTCACTTGGCTATGAAAAATATTGTTTTCTTCTCTTTGAATTCATCAGACTTTTTCCTTTTAACCCTCCTTCACCCCAAATACCTTTTGATTGGTTCCCCCCCCAAAGTTTTCAGATATTCACAGGAGAGCTGTTTTCTCTATAGCTGATGTTGAGATGGCATAGACCTCTTCAAATTTAGTAATGAGACCAAGAACTCCTTAAGTATTGGTGAATGGCATTTGTCCATTTGAGGCAAATCATGAATAACTTGAACAAAAATAAAAAAAAATAAGCAACCCTATCATATTTGAATAATGAGGTGCTCTTTTTTTTCCCCCAACTGCCAAAACTTTTTAATCTTCGTCAACAATTGTTCTGTCCTCCGTCTTATTTAGGTTGCATCTGTGCGACTCTGAGCTCAGGAGCCCTGACAAGCGGCATATGAATTCTGTATTCATTAGTGATCTGATCCAAATGCCTCTGTCCCTGCCACGGGGGCTCAGGTGTGGAAGCTGCTGGCTAATCCCACCAGCTGACATTCAGAGGTTTAATGACTCCATAGGAAGGTGACCACTCGCTGGGAGGGTTGCTGGCGGAACCCACACAGCAGACAATGGAGATCAAGGAGGACTATCAGTGTTGAGCCGAAGCACCTTCCTGTGTGACTTGAACCCTCTTGGCATCAAACGGAGTTTTAAGTAAATGCAAAGAAAAAACAAAACAAAACACAACAAACAAAAAACCTGACCTTCGATAGCTCTCATAAACAATGGTTTTTCTGTCTGTGTGGATATTGACAGTGTTTAAGGCTGTTTTTCTTGTTGCGCTTTAATGGGTGTCAGCTTAATGAGCTGAATTTGACGCACTTTTCCTAATTTTTAGATTTTAAGGTTATGTTTGTCTGGTTGCTACATCTGTTTAGGTATCTTTGTATGTCTGGGAAAAATATAGTTAGAGCCAAAATTCTTTCTTATTAAATGGTTTTTTGAGGGTCTGTGCTGACATTTGTGCTTATTGTGATCTCTAGCTTTGAAAAAATACTATTAGAAAGTGAGTTCTTTGACTTGTGACATGTCACAGGATGTTTTGACTCCTCTAGTCTAAAAATGTTGGTTGCCTTTTTTTAAATAGTAGCTTCATCAAGATATAATTTATATCCACACATCTAAGTGTGCAGCTCAGTGGTTTTTAGTATGTTGTCAGAGTTGCACAACTATCACCACAGTCAATTTTAGGACATTCTCATCACCCTCAGAAGAAACCCCATACTCATTAGCAGTCACTCCCCATCTACCCTCAACCTTCCTAGCTCTGGGCAACAACTTGTTTCCCTTCGTCTCGATAGATTTGCCTTTTCTGGACATTTCACATAATAGGAATCATAGCAAAAGTGGTCTTTGGTGACTAGCTCCTTTAATGTATAATATTTTCATAATATTTCATCCATGTTGTAGCATGTATTGTTACTTCATTCCTTTTTATGCTTTAATAATATTCCATTGTGTGGACATACCACCTTTTATTTACCCGTTCATTAGTTGATGGACATTTGGATTGTTTTCACTATTATGAATAATGATGCTGTGAACATTTGTATACAAGTTTTTGTGTGGACATGCATTGTCATTTCTCTTGTCAGTCCCTTGGATTGGGATTGCTGGGTCATATGGTAACTCTGTGTTTAACCTTTTGAAGGTCTGGTTTCCAAAGTGACCGGGTCACTAGATGTGCATTAGATGTAGTAAGTTGCGTCTTTATTGTTGGATCAAAAAAATGTACTACTTTTCCTCAATAATTTTCTGTCTGATTGTATTTAATGTAAAGCAGTAGGGTTTTTTTTTAAGATTTTATTTGTTTATTTGAGAGAGAGTGAGAGAGGGAGCGTGAGCCGGGGGAGGAGCAGAGGGAGAGGGACAAGCAGACTCTGTGCTTAGCTCGATCCCACGACCCCGAGATCATGACCTGAGCTGAAATCAAGAATTGGACACTTAACTGACTGAGCCACCCATGTGCCCCAGCATTAGTTTTTTTTTTTTTTTTAAGATGTCAGAACCCAAAATTATAATCCCGGGGGCACAGTGTAGGATTATTATTATTATTTTTAAAGATTTTATTTATTTATTTGGCAGAGAGATACAGAGAAAGAGCAAGTAGGCAGGGAGGCAGGCAGAGGGAGAGGGAGAAGCAGGCTCCCCCCCCGAGCAGGGAGCCCGATGCGGGGCTCGATCCCAGGACCCTGGGATTATGACCTGAGCCGAAGGCAGCCGCTTAACCAACTGAGCCACCCCGGGCCCCCCCCCCCCAGTGTAGGATTATTCTTAAGTAGTGATTTCCAGTGGCATTAAACAGTTAATTTGAGAAGTGAACAGATACTGAGGTTGGCGTTATGATTCCATGGGTGATTCGGAGAATCACTTTTAATGATGAGAAGACCCTGTTGATGGTTAAGAGTTTTTCACCAGACGCGATATTTTGAGTTGTCCCCCATTTACAAAGTGAGTTTGTTCTCCTAAGTTGGAGTCCACTAGTGAGCCAACTTTGGAGAGGCAGGAAAGGACTTTTCCTAATTTTTAGTTAAGTTTTATTAAGTTAAGGTTTATTCCCTTGGATCTTTTCCTTTTGTGATGTTTTCTAAGGCAGATGGGAGTTTTCTTTGGTCTTTCTCCTGATAATTCAAGAGCAGGACTTTGCTCCCTCTATACAGAGTTTGGAATTTCACAAGTAATTGCTTCTTTCTCTCTGGTTCTGTAGGATTCCTTCATCTTCCTGACTTAGGAATGCCACTTCAGTGTCCGTCTGGCTGAGTCGTGTGTCTTCTGTATCTCTCTGTCTTCAGACCCTCAGTTAATGGTGTTGGCTGGCTATTGTTTCCACCCTTGCCATTTTATTCTGCCTCTGATACAAGTTGAAATTCAAAGTGGGGTATTTTGGGGAAGGGGCAAAGAAAATTTTAGAAAGTGTCTTAATTCTTCCCATTTAGTTTCAGGAAATAAAAGGGGATTAGATGGGAGGAGACCCGGCAAGAAAGGTATAGTTTACCAAAATCTCCAGTGAGCTAGGAATGGATTCCTCTGGGGGCCAGGCCTCTAGAATTCAAGTGTCAGCAGATCTGAGGGAAGTGACCCTGTGTAAAATTCGAAGTCCTCTACAGCCAGATCTCCACGGCACGCCAGGGGTACTACAGGCGCTACACTGCCAGAGTTACTGGCTTGGGCAATTCTTTGTTGGTTTTTCTGCCAAAAATCTTTCTGTGCAAAATTTTTTTCACATTATGCTATGTACACACTGAATTTCATTTTCTTGTAAAGTCAATATGTTATCAATCAGCAGGTACTTATTGGGTACCAGCTGAATGCTAGGCATTACAGTATACTTGGTGCTGCGATCCAGAGGCAGTATTGCAGGAGGCCATTCTGTATGATGGTGGAAATTCCTTATACAGCTATGGGCAAAGTAGATTGAAAAGGAGGGATTATTTTACTCTGTGGTAGATAGGTAATTATTTATGATGCATTTCTTTGGAGCAGGTGTTCCCATTTGAAATGTTTTCACTTTACATATTTCCTGTAACTGAGAAAGACGGGGAAATACACCATGTAGGAGAAATATTTCACAAAGTATATTGTTTGCTGCACCTGTGG
Source organism: Callorhinus ursinus (assembly GCF_003265705.2). Classification (NCBI taxonomy): domain Eukaryota; kingdom Metazoa; phylum Chordata; class Mammalia; order Carnivora; family Otariidae; genus Callorhinus; species Callorhinus ursinus. The sequence continues at coordinate 7,086,624 of NW_027397086.1, forward strand.
CAAAGATCGAGCAGGCAAGATGTAACTTCTTTGTGACCAGCAACTCTTTAATCAGAGAGAGGCAAGAGCTAGATTCCAGTGTTAAGTAGAAGTAAATGTTTGGTGACTTTCAACTATATGGGTAGAATTAAAAGGAAGTTAGTTTTGTTAATAATATAATATTCTACATCATGATATCAAAGAGAAAATGAACTTCTTTATCCATCTCTTACCACCTTGGTCATAGTGGTAAGGGTCTCAGGGACATAATTTTAGACACTAAAAATGTCCCCTTTATCTGTGTTGCCTTTTTCTGCTACTCAAGCATGCCAGGCCAAGATTGGACTGCCTGCCACAGCTCCTTGGGAAAAATAAAAGATACACTTTTATTATTCACTGATTTCATTCCATCCTGGAACTCTTATTTTGTAAAAATTTTGAATTATAACCGCTTATTGAACAGTGGCTTTCAGGAGAAGAGGGGACACCGCCCCGGCCGCTGAATTTCACTGTCAGAAGTAAGGCTCTGTGTCAGGAATCCAGGAGGTCGTCTTTGGTTAGAGGCTGGCAGCTTTTAAACAATGGATTTCCACTTTCTTGTATAGAGGTTAGAGAAATATAAGAAATGAAATATAGGACTGAGTGTTATTGGTTGGTAGCTTAGGATCTTATAAGTTTTGCCTTGGCAGGTAATTTGGCATAAATTGTTAATGTAAATCTGGGTTAGTGGTGAAGACGTTATTTTAGTAAAAAAGATAAACTGCTGATTAATTCAGCATAGAACTCAATTACAAATTGAAAGTGTCTCTGCGGGACTCCCGGACCCTAAAGACAGCAGATGTTGAATTGATACTCCAGCATATTTCACAGTGGTATGAAATATTAACATGGTTTATTATACTTGTGTGGGGTGTGATATCAGAAAGGGGGAGGTGGTGGGCATGTGGGTGTGCACAGCAGCCACACGTTACATATTGGCTAATACACGCTCAAGTGTGATTAAGAATTGTAGGGAAGTTTTTTCTTTTTTTAAAATGAAATAACTCTGTGGAAAAATTAAGTGTAAAATACCACTTGGGGCTAAATATTTAAATGTGGTGCCCGTGGTCATTTATGTTCTACCTGTAAATGAACATAAAACAAAAATGGTAAACTTATGTAAGATATTTAAATGTTAAATGGGACCACTGCTACAAGAAAAGGGGGAACTTGAGCATTTGATCTGTATTTCAATAACTGTCAGGTTTCATGGGCTGGGAAGTTTTCCTGGGCTGCTGTACTATTTTTACCTTCTGATCTAGAACATATGGTAATTTAATAATGCCCCTGTAATTTGCACAGGCAGAGAAGTTTTGTTTCACAGTTTTCATAGATCTGTATCAACTCAAGGGGGGGAAAAGTCAGCAAATATGATGTATCAGAAGATCTGAATAAATGGAACTGCCAATATTTGAAGGGATTAGCAATTTTTAAGAGGCGTGAGAATAAAGTTGGCTTGGATGAGATATTTCAAAGCCATTACTACAATTATGACAGGTTTTTTTTTTCATTTTTGCATCACAGCCTCGTCTAGATTTTGCTAGCTGAAGTAAAAACTGTTCCAAAAATAGCCAAATGATTATGGTCAGAAGGAACATAGCCTGGATACCTTCTGCTGTTATAAAGGCTTTAAAAAATGGTGCTTTCTCAAAAACATCAAAATTGGCAAAGGCAGAAGGGCAGTGGGCGAAGAAACCAGAAGTTTCTTGGTACCTACATCACCAGAAGAACATCTTTTATATCCCCTTTGAGTCTCCATGAGAGCCTTTATAAACTGTTGAGAGGTGGTATCATTCAGAGATGTGAAGGGTGGTCTTCTGTTCCATTCACCTAAGTTGTACTGATCTCCAACTGGGTGCCAAGGTCTGTGCCTGGTTACGAGCCATGGTCCCTCCCTTGGTGACATGTACGACTTAGTGGGGTGGATCGGCCTACCAGCACCTATTGAAAGTGCAGTGTGAAAAGCACAAGAAGGTACATCTGTTGGGGGGCGCAGAGGTAACACAGAGGGGAATTATGGAATCTAGGGACTTTCACATGGCCTCAAAGCGCATGTGACTCCTCCCTTGAATTTTTTTTGTCCTAGGGTTTGAGGGAGGGGTGGGACAGGGAGGCTGCAGAAAAGGAGAGACCAGGGGGCATCGCATCATGTACAGAGGTGCGGAGTGGGGGCCGGGGGGGAGCTCCTGCTCTTTTTCTCAGTGTGTAACCCTGGAAGTTTGGACAGCTGAACATATTGGGAAATAGGAAAACGAAACTCCAGACGGTGTCCAGAGTTGTCTGGGTGGTCATTTCCTGAGTCGGAGTGGCCTTTTAATTAGCATCCACTCTTCAGTGTGGGATAAGGCCGAGCTTAGCATCCCTGTCCCTGCGTGTGAATATTTAGTTTAGAAAGCTGCCACGTTCCATTAGAGGTGGTTGTGTTTGGGCAGTGGGTGCAGGAGTTGTGTAGACTTTTCAGATGTCCTTTGAGATTTCCGTTGCATTGTAATTGGGAGATGCTGGTACTTAGTGTGTTGTGCATGGTGGAATGTGAGCTTACCTGCTGTAATGAGACCCCAGCAGCATACCTCAGGAAGGGAGTTAAAGTTTTAACCTTAACAGATAATGTTACTTGGGGGTTTCTGTGAGGTAATTTATACTACACTCCCCTAACCCTGAAATGGTGTAGGAACAAAAATAAGAAAATGATACGAAGTTGTGCTAAAATGACATTTTAAAATTCCACCAAGTAGTACAGATTTTGGAAACTCTCTGCAGCAGCCAGTGTGCAGAGCCCAGTCACACCTGGAATGGTTGTCACCCTGTCATCATGTCGTAATCTAGTTTTTCTAAACTTGGAACTGTGACGATACCAGGAGATCGAAAAGAATTAAGGGCACATTTAACTTTGATTCCTTGACAAATACATTGGTTTCTTTTAACTCAGATGAATTGGGGTGACAGCAGCATAAACAGGGCATGATGGAAAGTGCATGCATGGGCTTTGAAGAGGTCTGGGCGTGAAGATTGATTTTTGCCTCTGGTGTAACCCCTGTAGCCCCAATTTATAAAACTTAAACCTCATTCGCAATGTGGGCTTAAGTCAGTACTTGAGACGATTGTTAGTAAATTGCACTCAGGCTTAACAAAAGTTCTCTTATCATCTGAGTACTTCTTGCCCCAAAATGTAGAAGAAAATTAAAGCGCACTTGCCTTTCTTGGTCAGTTTTAGTTAAGATTTACAATCAACAAATGGCCTGATGGGAAAATTCAGTTAAGTGGTATCTTTTTTATTGATATACAGGGTGGTCGAAAAACAATTTGACTCATCCTGTTTGCTGAGAGGTTTTATCCATGTATTGTAGGGAAATGCAGACATTTGAATGTGGTACTGATGCAGTGAATTGATGGGCTATTGCTTTGGGGTTTAATGAGTGTACATTCTACATCAGAGAGATCCATCAGGATGTTCTTAGTTTTACCAAATGTTAACAAGCATGATGAATTGACGGAATGATTGAGTAGCATTATGTAAGTGGTATATTTGCAAATTTGAAGAATTTTAGAGGTCAACTACTTTAAAAAGGTAAACCCATGAGTGGGTTCATCAGTTACACCTAAGGACTAGATGAGCATCATTAGTGATTTTGGAAACTAGTTGTATGGAGGTTCTGTTGTCTTGAGTGATAAAACAAAAAACCGTGGGCTTTTGAGTCAGACAGAACTCTGTGGAATCTCAGACTTTCCGGTTGTTGGCCATGTGCCTTTGGGTTAGTCATTTTCCCTCTCTGAGCCTTTGTTTCCTGGATTTGTAAAATGGACATACGGGTCATTCCTACCTTAAAGGGTTATTTGGAATAGTGAGTGGAAGAAGTGGAAGAATGTACTTGGCCCAGGGCCTGCACACAGTAACCTAAGTTCTTTTTCTGCCTTGTAGGATATAATTTCTAATGAAATATAATAAGTGAAAATGTGCCACTTAGTACAGTTCTTATTGGCATGGCAGTAAATTCTGTATGGAACGTGTTCAATGTGAAGACAGGGTTTTATGGCATCATTTTGAATTTCATTTTTAGTACAGGGGCTACTCTCATAGTTGATTTGCTTTGAATTGGGAGTTGAAAAAACAGTACTGAGTTATGATCAGTTGCCCCTTGTGTTGGTGGTTCTGCAAGAGTTAGTCTTTTGGTAATGATGTTTGTGAACATGAGAGAGAGGGGAGAATTGGATCAGGTTAGCACCCATCATGGATTTCCCGCATACCAGCACTGTGCTAGCAGTTTCTGTGGTGCATAGAGGGCTTTGTTGAAACCTCATGACTACCCCAGTGCTAGATGGTTTCAGGCCTCTTCTGCAGATGAGGAAATTGGGACTTAAAAATGTTGACTTTACCACCAGGGTCACATAGTTCCTAAGTAACAGGACTTGGATCTCCTAGGTCTTCATTCTCTTCAATTCTTTTGCTTCTGCTGCCTCCTCCCTCCTCCCCCTAGCCCTACCACTGCAGTCATATTGTGAGTATATCCATCAACTCCAGAAGTTTCTTTATGCCCCTTTGGGAGGCACCCCTCTTCTTCATAAGAACCTTAAGTAACTGAGGGGGCATCTGAAGGCTGTGTGTGTGCCTGGGATCCCAGGAAGAGGTGACCAGCCAGAGGCCTCATGGAGAAGTGTCCGAGTTGGTAGCACCTCACGATCTCCGCTCCCCTCTTTCCCCCTCTCCTCCCGTCTGCTCTCTGCTTGTCTGCTTTACTTAGGTCTGTTCACTTCTACTTTCTCATAACTTTACTTTGCAATGGCCAAAACCCTCATGACCACGATTTTCCCTTAGAACATCTTTACATTCTTTTGGCTCTTGCCCCCATAGTTAACCAACCCCTTACATTCTTTCTACCACACTCCAGAGGCAGACAGGCATAGGTTGAGAGCCCCTGACACCAATGAAAGGGCATTTACAAGTTGGCAGATGTTTTGGGTTTTTCCAAAACAGCAGCTTCTACTGGCTCTGCTCTGCCTTTGTCTTGTCCCTTTTCGGTGACACCCGAAAAGAGTGCCTACCGCAGAAGCTTACCAGTGTCTGGAACGAGTAATTAAGTTAATCATTGCCTCCTATCAACCTACCAGAAAAACAGCTGCCAAGAAGTTATAAAAGGCCTTTCTGTGATGGCTGGGTTTGTTGAGAGTTGGGTCAGTGCCTGGGACTGATGCTGGCCGTCCAGGCAGCACCCCCCACTTCCCGTCTCCTGCACTACCACCTGACCCTCACTCCCTTCTTGCCGCATGGGCCTCCCAGTCCTGTTGATGGTCCTCCTGCCCGCCCCTGCTGGCCCTCCACCGTCTCCCTGGGAACATTATAATCCCCTGCTGTCCTCTCGTCTGCCTTGGGCCTTTACTCCTCTCCTGCCTCCAGGTTACAGTTTCATAAGGCACAAATCTAACTCCCTCATTCGCCAGCTTAAAATTCTCCACTTGCTCCCATGCAGGGCTCCCTGTATGGCTGATGAGGTTCTCTGGTATTCATTCAGCCGCACCTTTCTCCTTCCCGTTGTCACGGTTTTACTCCTTCCATCACTTCTGCCCCTTGGCTTGGCTGCCATATACTTGTATGTCAAGATTCAGCCTCGTGTTCATCACCTGTGCCCCATGAGATCTCTGTACCCCTCTAGTTCTACCATCAGGCCTGCCTCTTAAGACCTCTTACCACATTGTAGTGAGCTTTTCTTCCTGTTTCCCTTCTGGACTCCACACACTTTGGGGCGAGTTCTTTGTTCGGACCTTATTCCCAGCGATTAGCAGTGTCTGCAGAGCACCTTAAGATCAGAGCATTAGTACATGTTTGCTGAACTAAGCTGCCCTGTACATTTCTTTCAGGGGTTTTGTATCATGTGAAACTTGCTTCATATGTGGTCTTTAAACTCCCTCAAACAAAGGTGCTCTGTACTTCCATGGATCTCCTTCTAGTCCTTTCTAATCCTTGTGAGGCTGTAGAAGCAGGATCGTGCAGTGTAACCTAGTGCCCACAATAACCTTCCCACATGTGCCCTGCCCTCTGCCCTGCTTTCTGTCCTCCAGATGTGAGTGTAGCTCTTCTTTTTCATCTCTGTTGTGACCCAAGGAACACATTTACTTTACTTTCCCCCCTCTGTTTCACCTCCAGGAATTTATTGGCAGAGTTATCACTGACCGCTTGAGAGAGAGAAATACGAAGATCTTATTACTACCTGGGGCAGCTTGGTTTTCATTTGGAGGATTGTTGAGCATATTTCTTACTCTTTCTTTAAACCTAGTCCTGTTTTTTTCTCTGATTATATTTGATTCACTGCAGCCTTGGAAATATATATTTGTATACACATATGCTGCGAACGCTGATTTCTTCTTCTTGCGGAAAGCAATATGTTCCTGTCTCTCTTGGTCCTTTTCCCTCTGGAAGCCTAGGTGTTTTTCCTTCCCTTCAGTGTCTCAGAATCCAGCAAGACCTCTTACCCACCACCGGTTTTCCTGTGGCAGGGTACGAAGATGGGCTTCGGTGAGACAGGGCCCTACCCCGGCACTGATCCCCAACTCCCACTCAGACCCAGCCGTGCGCCCTCAGTGCGTCAGCCAGCCGTTCTAGAGCCTCCGTTTCCTCTGCTCACAGGCGGTGAGGAGGATTAAATAAGTAACATAAGCATTTGGCACAGACCCAGAGGATGTGGTTGGGTGTCCCCTGTTCTCTCACACCCTGGCCACTTTCCTTCTGCCATAGAACTTGCTCACAATTCTGTTTGTAAAGTCCATGTGTCAGGGACATACCTGTCCCCTTACTCCTCTTAACAGCCCCTGGACAGAGGCATTGTCTCTGTTCTCCCAGCGGGCAGCCTGCGGCCCCCGGAGCTCAGCGCTGTGTCCATCAGTGCCCCAGCTGTGCTGCTCTTTTCTTTTTCTGTGGCAGCTGTTTCTGGCCCATCGTGACTCTGCAACCTCAGCCATCTCCTCTCCTGGCCCTGAGTTACGATCAGGCTTTTGCATCTTTCTGTGATCTGGCACAGGCCAAGTTGGCAGTGGTGTGGTTGGCAATTTCTTGACCGTGAATACCCTCTCCTGTCCCTTCTGAAAACCCCTTAGATCACTCCTGCACGTGCAGCAGGTTTGCCCGTTTTTATTTGCATCGCTCAGATCCTGGGTGCCAGAAGCTATAGGGGATGGAAGTGGCAGCGCCCTCTAGACCTTAAAGACACAGTTACTACTTCATTCCCCACTCTGGGCACACTGAGCACCAGCTGCACCTCAGTTACACCTCGCAGTTCCCAGGTGTTCACGCCGGCGGGCCGTGTTTACCCAGACTGCTCAAGCCAAAACCAGAACTCGGACACCTTCGCTATTGTCACACAGCCCATTCTGAAAAAATACTAAATTAACCTTTCTCACTGTAAAATACGTGGCCACACATGGGATACATCGTGTCTGTTACAGAGTGCAGGAAGCATTCTGCTTGCGGGGGGAGTGTTTTAAACACTTTTTTGAGCTCTTTAAATTTTATTCAACCATCAGCCACGAATGACTCCTTCAGGCCGCATCAGTGGCGTAGGCAGAACCTCAGCGTGTCCACAGGCCACTGCGGGACACTGTGTTTAAACCTCTTCCTCGCAGGCGTTTACCTGTCTTGGAGTGCTCTGGGTCCCTGGTCCCCAGTTGGGGCTGGTGCACTTTTGGAGCTACCCCTTTTGGTATGATCCATCTTGTAACTCATTTCACCTTTCAATTTGGCAAAGCCAGGAATGCATTTGAGGTTGATGGTTCATGTTTTCATTTGTTGACATCCACGCCAAGCCGCGTGCTAGCTGCCTGGGGTACAAGAAGGGAGATGGGGTGGTTTGGGTCCTCTTGTTAGAGCCCAAACTCTTTGTCACACCCAGACTTCTAACCTGCTCTGCTGCGGATCATCAGAGCAATAGCATTTTTTTGCTATTTCAGATCAAAGTGACAAAAGATAATGCAGGGTTTTCAAGATGAATTTGGACTGCTTCTGTTCTCGTTGGCTAAAACTCTTAGTTTTTAGTAAAGGAGCAAACCATTGTGAACTAAATAATCCTTACAGATTTCATAGCAACTAGGAAAACTGATGGGAGCTGTGAGAGGGTCCGGCTATGGTGCCGCCCCCATCTCTCTTTCCCTGGAGCAGAGGGCCGAGAGCCATTGTCCCCTGACTCCCAGCATGACGGTGGGACGGAAGGCAGAGGGATGCATCTGCAGTGCCCCAGAGGACAGTAGAGCCAGGGGAGCTCTGTCCTTCATGAAAAAGGCTGTTTTCTTCTTTTTTCAGCTCCTTTAATGCCAGCGCCTTGCTGCATACATGGGCTATATTTTCCAGCCAATAACCAATTTTATTTCTTTTTAATTTCTTTAAAAAATTTTAGATACAAGTCATTTGTTTTAAATGACTTGCCATACACACATATTTTCACATTCCAAAGCTGTCTCTAAAATAGTATGTTAGGTTTTCCATCAAATGCATATTTAATGTTTTGCCTGCCCCTAATGTAAGTAAAACGCTATTTAGAATGCATAACTGAATGGTAGAACGTAGAGGGTTTATTGAAAGAGTATTAATTTGATGCTGAACTATCCAGAGTGCCCATTGGCTGGGACACCTACATTTTACTCTGGTGACATTCCCCATCTAAAAATCACTTAAGTGAGAAGAGAAATTCAATTGTAGCTGTAGACAAGAATAATGTGGAAAAGTTTCTTTGCAGTACTATTTTGGACCTGCACCATAGTGGATGCCGAGGTAATCTATCAGTTTGTGAGTGTCTACAAAATGCAACTCTCTAGATAACAGGTTTAAAGTAAAGATTTAATACAGTCTCCATCTCCTATGATGTTGCAGTGACAGTTTAAAACTCATTCTCTAAATCTCAGCAGACTTTATAGCTAGCACTGGGCCAATATAAAGTTTAATAGCATTACAACACATAAATCATCTTTTAAAGATGCTACTAGTAGCTCCAATATTAAATGCAGACAATCGCCTGTGTTATAAATAATTTATCAAACACCATTTCAGATTAGCCTTCCATGCTGAGTTATTTATTTTAACCTTTTCTGTATGATTCCTAAGGCACTTTTTGAAAGATCCATTACTGGTCAGTTTAATGAACTTGGGGGTCTGTTTTGTCCCCTCAAGCACTCGGGTACAGCTGTGGTGACCATTACATGGCCGACGTGGACCTCTTTGTGCCTTTTACAAGTGCTGCCCATTTGTCATGTAGCGGTAAATGGAGCTGCACATTGGAGTCCAGGGACACATTGTGCGATGCAGTGATGGAGACAAACAGATAGCTCTATAAAGTGCTGCTTGTCACAGCTGACGTGTACTCCAGTACATCACTCTTATTGTAATCTCATTTAAGAAGCAGGGGTGGCCCAGGGGACGGATATTCCCAGTTAGTTTGGTCTTTGTAACCATAAAGCAGGAAGTGCTCCTTTTATATTCTCTGAACTTTTAGGGAGTGTGCTTTTTGCTTGGATTAATTATTATAGGAACTTCTTGACAGAACTGTGTGCAGATTTGTCAGCAGGTTTATCTGGACCTTCTCCTCCTGGCCTGGGGTTGGGTACAGGCAGTCACTGCTTTGAGATAAATTTTGTCTCAGTGCTTCCAGAAGCCCTTTGGCTTGCTTTCTTAAATAAGTTACCTTTTATTAAGCAACAGCTCTGTGCCAGGCACTATAATAGGTGCTTTCTATACCTTATTGCTAATTCTTGCAGCAGTCCTTTGGGAAATCCTAATTTATCATCGCTGTACTACAAGGGAGGAGAGTGAATTCTGAGAGGTGAAGTGACTTGCCCAAGGTTGCACAGCAGTAAGTAGGAAATGGGATTCAGACCCAGTCAGCCTCCACATCTGCCAGATTAACTTAACCACCAGGTGGTGATATTTTGGCTGAGTGTCTCAAGGTAAAAGGAAGCAGCCATTGGGCCAGAGGGCCATTTTTCTGATAGCCAAGATGAGTCCTGCTGGTTCGTGTGCACACTGAATCCAAGCTCCCTTGTGACTCGCAGCGTAAATCCACAGCAGCTGGCCGGGGGAGGACGCCGGCCTGGCAGCGGGCAACAGCATGGCACCTGGGTCTGCTCAGCTGGGGCCACGGGCTCTGCAGGGCCCTCATCAGAGCCCCTCAGTAGCAGCTGTCCCCGGGCAGATGCTGCTCAGAACTTGGGTTACCCCGCAGCTTCCAGAAAAGGGAGGTGCAGTTTCCCTAGGAAGAAGGAATCCTAAAGGAAGGAACAATGCTTTCTGCATTTATTGTGGGCCAGAGACAGATAAAAATGTGGTGTTTTCCCCATCTCTTGCATTCAGTTGGTGGTTCTTCTTGATGGTTTTCTTAAATATTTGGGAGAACGTGTTAAAGACAAGAGTTGTTTAATTGTGAAACTCCACTATAAAGAAAACACAGTATGAATATGCCCAGCAGCATATTTGCATATGAGTCTAGAATTCTCTGAGTGTGGAAATACGCTGGTAAAAGATAGTGTTTGGCATACGAAGCGTTTCCTAGAACATAGTAGGTGTCTCTAAATATTTGTTGAAGACATTAACTATGTAAGTAATGGGTAGACAGTAGAGCCTTGGTAAATTTTCACCATTGCCCTCTGAGGGTTTTTGCTAGGGGTGGGGGATATGCGAAATAAGACATGGGTTTTGTTTTGTTTTTAAGATTTATTTATTTGAGAGAGAGAGAGAGAGTGCTAGCAGGGGGTGGAGAGAGGAGCAGAGGGAGAAGGAGAGAGAATCTCAGGCAGACTCCCTGTTGAGTGCAGAGCCCGGCGCAGGGCTTGATCTCATGACCCTGATATCATGAGCTGAAATCAAGTCGTACACTTAACCGACTGAACCACGCAGGCGTCCCAAGACATGGGTTTTTAATATTGATCTCTGCCATATTACATTGTAGAAATGTTTAAGTGGTGTCTCTGAGCAATTTGGGAAACACAGTGCTCCCCCCACCTCTGTTACGGAAATGACAGTTGGAGGAACCGCCCGTTGGCCCAAAGACTAATTGGCAACCACCATCCACTTGCCCAGGTTCTGGAGATCCTAGGTGACTGAGGAGTGACATACCCTGAATCAGGGAACTGAGGTCCACTGTCCCCAACTCACTAAGGAGCCCCTAGCTGAGACAGGTTACTTGTGAGCTGGTATGGTGCTGTGGCATTCTGGCTCTGGAGCCCAGTGGACCTGCTTTTTACTAGCTTGGTGACGTTGGGCAAGTCATTCACTCTCTCAGCTATAGTTTCTGACAGTACTAACTTCAGAAGATGGTTGAGGGCAGAAGTAAAAATGATCATCAATATGCCTGACTCAGTACTTGGCATATTGCGGTAGGTGCTCAGTAAGGTTCATTCAGTTTCATAACATCGAGTCCTGTGTATATGAGATGAGGGTAAGACTGGAAAAAAGATCAGAGACTTGTGAGATTTTCTTCCTTAAGGAATCGGTGGGGAGGAAAGGAATTTAAAAGGTCTTTTCCCAATTTTTAAAAGCCTTTTACACTTAATAGCACATAATGATAATTTTATGAATAAATCAAGCTATACATAATACAAAATTTTGCACATTTTTAATTTTTATAAGTTCATCTATTCACATTACAGAATATTTGCAAAATAGAGGAAGGTTCGCCTGTGATCTGTGCACTGTCGGTATCTGTGTGCCCAGTTTCACTGACGGATATTAGATATGCATGTCTGAGATCATGTGTATATCTCCGTTTCCTCGGAGTCTTCTCCCATCTCCGTCCCCAAACATAGAGTGATTTGGGAAATTTCAATCTGCGGTCCTAAGTGCAGCTGGCAGGGTTTGTGACGTTTACTAGGTACTGTTGGCTGGCTCAAGGCACCGGCAGCAGTGATGTCAAAGCAAAGACAATCATCAAACAGAGAAGGGAAAGGAAGAGGAGAGCGTCGGTGAGGAGCAGGGGAATAAGGGGCTGCCCTACATGCATGCGTGTGTGTGTGTGCAAATCTAGACTCTTTTAATAAGAGAAACAAGTTAGAGTGAGGCTGCGTCCGTTAAATTACGGTTGGGTTTTGTCTGTATGGTAGCAGCCATCTCCTCTCAGATGGTTTCTTTGCTTCCACCTTCACCGGCTTTTGGCCCCTTGGGCGCCCCAGGAGAGAATTCTTGATTGGAGGATCCTGTTTGAATGAGTTCTCACGGGGCTGTATATGCACAAGAGAATAACCAGCTCCATTGGCCCAACGTAGGTGCCACTCAGAAAGTGAAAACATCTGGTAAGTTAAAGATCAGACTAACCCCCTAGCTCCTACTGCTGGGTTGCTGAGGATCCCACTTCCAGCAGAGCCTTCTCGATCCTTCTCTGAGTCTGTAGAGGGCGCTCATGTCACTGGAATCCCACTTCGTGGCTTAGGGCAGGCAGAGGAGCAGGAACCCTGAGTGGCTCAGATCTTCTCACAACAGAAAGTCAGCAGATCTGCCCTTTGATGATCTCAGGCTGGACTTTGGGGCGGGTAGTCATGTTTCTCAAAGAGTGGTACTTAGATGAGCTCTTTAGTTCAGCTTGCATATTTGTGGACTCCTAAAGCGCTGGCGAATGGGGAAGGGGCAGCATAAGGGCAGCACTCTCTTCCTTGGGAGAATGGTTCATTTTTTTTCCTTGTGGCCTAAAGAGCTTGTACGTGGTGCTCCCCAGGTCCCACCTTGCTGCCTCTGCTACCTGCTTTCGGTTTTACTGCTCTGCTTTGTGCATGCCTGGTGCATGGCCTGCCTTGCAGCCCCCTCCCTGAAGCGTCGCTGAGCCTGCCAGTGTTTCCACAGCTCCTTCTCACACTGCATTGTAGTTACGTGGGGCTGATACCCCTACTGGACTCTAAACCCCTACAGGGCAGAGACCTTGGGGCCTCATCCCTCTCTGTAGCTCTGCCTCCTAGCACAGGACCCGACATATGAAAGGCCTTCTTGAATCAGAAATGAATGAATCCACCTTTTCACAAGTACCCGTTGGTGACTTAGACTTGCTTCTAAAAGGAGAAGTAGAGGAGAGAATGATTCAAAGGAAGGAATCACTGTAAGTGAACATGTAGGCTCTTTAGTAGAAGGCAATAGATTCTCTTGGACAAGAGGTCCCATCCTTGGCTTTGCCACCATTTTGCTAGAACTGTATTGTTTTGGTGTTAGTTTTTCTCCCTGATATGACTTCTTCATTATGTTACCTGAAAGCAGGTTCCAACCATTACTGAACATTTTTGATCAGGGGTTAGCAAACTATAACCCGTTGTCTCTCCACCTATTTTTGTTAATAAAGTTTTTTTGGCATACAGCCACACTCATGTGCTTATATGTTGTCTGTGGTTGTTTTGTGCTACTGTGACTGAGTTGAGTAGTTATGACAGAGACAGTGTATCTACAAAGCCCAAAATATTTAGTACCCGGCCCTTTACAAGAACAGTTTACTGGTCCCTGTTTTAGATGATAAATTGCTCCCTGTCGGCCCAGAGTCCTCAGTCATTCAGTGATTATCTGATGTGAAGCAGCGTTTTGAAAGAAGGGGTGCATGCAGAAAGGGTTTAAAAGACCTGGTTCCTGCACTTATTAGCTGAGGAACCTTCGGCAGGTCGTTCTGGTACTTTGAGACCTTTTCTTCATCTATCAAACGGGCATTGAAAACGTCTACCTCATCGGTGATTCTGTGCATTGCTCGTGACAGCACTTCGTGGATGTCAAGAGCCACCCTCCCAGCAACTGTGGACGTGATCATTGCCATTCTCTTTCTCAGGAGGAGGAAGCCAAGAAGCTGGTGAGTGAAGCCATTGCAGCTGGCATCTTCAACGACCTGGGATCTGGAAGTAACATTGATCTCTGTGTCATCAGCAAGAGCAAGCTGGACTTCCTCCGCCCGTACTCAGTGCCCAACAAGAAGGGGACTAGGTAAGTGAAGGAGATGAAATTCTGCCTGTGTCCCCTGATTCCTGCGGCCACTCCTGATCTCTCCATGGCATTTAGACAAGGTTTTCTTGATTGTTACCCGGTGAAGTAAGGCTAGTGTCCCCAAGGCGGCCTTACACACAGACCTTCGAGTCATTATTTGCTTTATGATTTGGGTTGCTGTCAGGTATAGAAGAGTGATTTTACTTGTAAAATGTTGATGGGAGAGGTAGAGCAGGGCCCAATAGAGATTCGAATCACCTGCTATTCTTTCTCTAGTCTCTTAAAGAATCCCCTGAATTCCGTATGACATCCCATAAGAAGCATTTTTCAGGGAAACCAGCCCGTAGCTTTTCTCAGAGTGGTCTAGGAGTCCTAAGCAGTTATAAACTAGGGGTTAGGAGTCTTGAAAGTTAGCCTGGGGTGCTCCCTGGTGTCTCCTGCTCTCCTGGGAGCCGTGCTGTTCCACCTGGGGCATATGCCGAGCAGGCCCTGTGTTTCAGTGGCGTGGCCCAGACTCAGAGGGGGAACAGGGTTCTAGCCAGTTTGCTGACTAGAACTAGAAGGTTTACAGCCCTGGTGACTGGTGTGTGCAGATGAGCTGCTCATTTGCAGTCTTGCATGGTTGTCCAGCTGTTTGGCCATCCTCTGGCTCCTGACCTCTTCTGCGGGCCTGACAGCTCAAGATAGGGCTCCCGAGCTCTGCTTCCAGCTGCACTCATGTGAATGTGGCACAGCAGGATTTACAAACTCCACCACTTCCCATGCAGCCCCATAGCGAGGCCAGAGTGTAGCAAGCACATCGCCTTCTGGAAGGCTTCCTTTAACTCTCACTGCATATACCCAAATTCCAAATCAGGAGTAATTCCAAGGAAAGAGTAGGACATTGAGAACCAGCACCACACTCAGCACTGTGGGAACTCAGTGTGCTCGCAGCAGGTAGGGTAGTTCAGCAGCAAAGAGTTCTGGCTCAGGGGTTGGGGAGAGGTCATTGCCTCGCATGGTGACTTTGGGCCCATCAGTCTCCTAGTCTTTGGAATGATGGAGCTAGGTAGGTGAACAACCCGTGGAGTACCTGGGCTTTGAGCTGGAAAGGGAACCACCTTTCAGGCCTGGGGCTTTGCTGGGGGAACAGGCTTTGCCAAGCCAGCTCCCTGACGCCTGGGTTCCCCATTATATGCAAGATGCTGCAGGAGCTGAGAGTTCAGGGAGGAGGACATGGTTACACTCCATCCAGACAGAACAGAGTCCTGGGTGAGGATTCTGGAAGCCACGTTTGAGCCACTGAAAAGTAGTATTTATGTAGGACGAGGAACCTGTGCTCAGCAGTAGCACATCTTAATTCTTTGGGACATTGTCACTCATCTGTAAAAGAGACTATAAACCCACAAGAAGAGACACAAAACGACCCTGTTGGCTAGTTGTGAAGATTCAGTGAGCTGGTATGAGAGGGGCTCGGCCTGTGGCAGGCGTGCGCTGGGCCCTGCGGCAACACTGCACGCTCTGGAATCTCACCGTCCTCTTTCCTGCCAGAGGCTGACTGGTGGGGCGCTGCCTGGGGTAGGGGAACCTTTCCCAGAGTGGGCAGTCAGTCTGGGGGCAGAGATTCGGCCTGGGCGGGTGTGAACCCAGCCCTGCACCTTCCTGTTGGCTGCTCTGCTGCCAGCCTGCCGCAGCCCTGCTTTGGAGAAGCCCTCCCTGCCTGCCGGCACCAGGCGCCCGTCACCAGGGTGGTGAGGCTCTTGTGTGTCTGAGCCTCCCCCAGATGTGGCGGTTCAGACGAGTCGGGCACACAGGAGTCGCTTGGGGTATCGGGCTCCAAGATGACAAAGCTGCCAAGGGTCCAGTCCGGGGGGAAGGAGCCAGATCGTCACACCTGCAGGGGAGGGGTGGGGCACACCTTGAGAAGGTGCTGCTGCTGAGTGTGGTGGGGACCGATGGCTGAGCGGAAATGAGGCCAGCCGTTTGCTGCACAAACTCCTGGATTTCTGCAGAACTCGGACGTCGCCCACTTTTTCCTGCTTCCTGCTCCCTGTTTGAGCACCAGTGCCCATTTGAGGGGCTGATTTTCAAGGAGCACGTGGTCACGGGATAGCTAACAGCCTTCTGTTAGTCCGCGCCAGATTGACAGAAATAATGTCCCAGCTGGGGAAAGACCAGAGGAACAGTTGGATTTGTACTGCTGTTTGACGATATTGTAATTCCTGGCCCCAGTGTGAGAATTAGCAGCTCAGATGTGGCTCTTATAGACTGCTTGTGCTCAGAGAAACCACTGTCAAGAGTCACTCCGAGAGAAGGTGTGGGGCGTGACCTGGTGGGGACCCACCGCACCGCCGCAGGGAGCAGCTAACCCTTCTCAAGGCTCAAGAGTGTAGTCTAGAGTGACAAGCCCAGAGTCCGGCTTCGGGTCATTTTTATACTGTTTGTGCTTCCACATGTTTTTAATGTTTAAGGTAACAATTAAGTCGTCCTTGTTTCTACACAAGAGAAGGGTGATGACAGCCTAACAAAAGGGTCCACTTCCTGCTGATACTGAAGGATGCTTTTGGGGAGTTGAAGCTCGAAGGCAAATGACCAAGTGCTTTCCAGCATCTTCTGGGGAGGGTGAGGTGGAGAAGGAAATGTGAGGGCCCATTAAGTGCCAGGTGCTCTATCTGAGTGCTTTTAGGGTGCACATCTACCAGGTGTCCCTATTTTGTAGCTCTGCAGCACTGGGGAGAGTGAGCCTTGGGGCATTTGAGTCCCCCCAAGGTTACAGAGCTGGGAATCAGGAGAGCCAGGCTCTGAGTCCAGTCCTGCTTGCTGCCTTGCCTGAGTACTTGTCCCTCTCTCCAGGCCTCTGTTGGGCCCCTTGAGGGGATCCTAACTCTGCTTTTTTCTCCCACTAGGTTTGGCCGGTACAGGTGTGAGAAAGGGACCACTGCAGTCCTCACTGAAAAAGTCACCACCCTGGAAATCGAGGTGCTGGAAGAAACAGTTCAAACAATGGACACTTCCTGAATGGTGTCCGTGGAGTACCTGGGCTTTGAGCAGGATGGGAATCACCCTGATGGGCTGATTAGTGCTCTACGAGATGGGGGGTGGGGAGCAGTGGCGGCTCCCCCATAAGACCTTCATTTGGCGCAGTGTCTGCTGAATGAGACCCAATAAAAAAATGAAAATCGGATTGAATGGCTGAGGTCTGGAGGTTGTGTGGTTCTTTGGCCAGTAAGGCTCATTGACCTGCCCCTCCCCCCCTTCAGGATATTAATCCGTCCCCCAGTGCCCGTCTGCATTCACACAGGTGTTAAGAGCAACGTAACCCTCCTCCTAAAAGCAGGTGAGGCCTCATCTGTCACGGAAGTCAGATGAACCTTTCTACCCACCCCTTGTGCTAACTTTTTCTCTGTGTTCGGGGTGGTCCCAGGTTTTCTTGTTTTGTTTTGCTTTTTTAGAGTGAAGGCAGCGCAGCCTTTTACCTCAGCAGCCAAGTAGGAAACAAGTAGAGACACCAGTTCTAAATACCAAGAAAAAACAGGTAGGTGGACAGTTGGCTTCGCCATACCTGCATAAAACTGGGTGAACTGCTCGTTGGCCAGTTTCACAGAAGTCGCAGGAATGCTTTGGGGCTTTACTGTTTGTGGTAATTAGGATACCATCATTTCACAAGCACTCAGGCCTGGTGAATGGCTGAAATTTCACGCCTCCAGAGGGTCCTGGTGAGCAGAGTTGCTCTCATGGTGTTGAACATGAGTGGCGTGCCGAGAGCAAGTTCATCCACGTCTGTGGCTGATTCTGCCACAGGTGACACAATAGAGGCTCTGAGAGCCGTAAGCAGAATATGTGCAAAAAAATGTGTGGAATCAGAAAAACTTCTAGTGGCAAGTGCTAGGCAGGAGATAGGGCCTTGACTCTCCCCCAGAGATAGCATGGCTGGGGTACACGGGAAAGAGTCCCAGCACCATGATCTTCCAGACTGAACCCACTCTTGGGGCAGCTGCCCTTGTTAAATTGCAAGGAGTAGGGTAGGGAGAACAATGGAATTATTTAGGGCAGTGTCCTGGCCGACGATTATCAAAATTATCTGGGGAGCTTAAAAAAATTCCAAGATTACTCAGAATGTCTGGGGCCTGAGAAATTGTGCTTTTAAAGGTGCCTGGGGAAATTGTGCTGTCACATGAAGCTGTTTTAGAGTTATCTGTGAATTATACTCACTCACTCACAGAAGTGACCCCTCTTACCCCATTTTATTTCAAACATGGAGAACAAGTACAAAGCAAAGATTGCATCTGAAGAAAATGTCTCAAACCCGACAGGGTTACAGTAGAACAGAGTTCACACGTGGAAACAGAGCAGGGGCCCAGCCCAAGTCCTTTATCCCCAGGGAGGCCTGGGCCCCTGGTCAGCAAGTTGGCAGCAATCAGAGCACCTGACCAGAACGCTGACTGACTGGGCGGGCATGTCTCTATCTGGAGGGCTGAACTGTCACCAAGTCGATGGGTGACAACTTAGACCATTTGAGGATTAACTTGAGTAGAAAAGCAGAATTCAAACTATTTCCTTCAGAGCTTGAGTTTTCCTTAAGTTCACATTTATAAATTAGTCTTCACAGTTAATCCTATTTGGGAACAAGAAATAAATGAACATAGTTCTGGTTTCCTATGCATATAATGTAGTTGTACGTTAATTCTTGACTTACATGGTCCATGGACTTCAGTTTTGTGAAGGGGTGGGTGAGTGGCTACCATTTTTGGATCATCTGCAATGTGCTAGGTCACTTGCCTATTTCCAATTCTGCCAGCAAGGCTGAAGGTAGATACTCTTAGTCCCATTTTACAGATGAGCAAACTAAGGCTCAGAGAGGCTGAGAGAGTCACCTAGGGTCATGGTAGGCAGTTGCAGAACCAGAACTTGTACAGAGGATGGCCTGAGGGCCTGGTTTATATTTGTTTTTGGTATCCTGTGCTTCCTTCCCACAGAGGAGAATGCCTAACACTGACTGTTAAATGAACTGCCGGCCTTCCAGCAGGTGGTGGAGGGAGGGCCTGAGATGCCTGGGACGGAGCAGGTGCTCGGGAGGGGAGGGCTGAGCGGGACTGCACAGAAAACACCCCTGGCTCACGAAATACCGGTTGCCTTCTGAAACTCTGTGCCAGATGCTGGGTTCTCCTCATCGTCATTCATCACGTTATAAACATACATAAAAATATTAGGAAAATCTCCACTCTACTTAAAAAAAATTATTTCCATTTTATCCTTTTACAACAGAGCAAGCACACAGCTTGATTTTTTTGAAAAGATTCTAAGAGCTAAACTGAACTTGCTATAACCAATTTGAAAGGCTCACGACAAGTCACACAGTCTCCTGTAATTCTCCTGTTCTTATAAACCTGACAGGTCACTGAAGGAATTATCCTAAAGATTCACATTACAATCCAGATATAAGGGGTATGTCGGTGGCTCGCTGAACCGCTCACCCTTGGTAACAAGCCAGCTGAGATTGTCCACAAACAGTTTAAAGAAAGGACTTTCGAATGTGACCACCGGTGACCCTGTGACCAGTGCCCCTCCCCCTGCATTCAGCACCTGCTGTGAAGCCCGGGGTACCCTCTGGGGAACCCGCCAAACCCTCTTGTCTTAGTTGATGATCTAGGCTACCAGGCGGCCACTTCGGAGAGAAGACTCAAGTAAGGCAAAGTGGTGCGGCTCTGAGAAGGCGTGCTGCGTCCACGTTCAGGTGCTGGAAGTCCACACGTGCATCTGTTTGGCAACCTGGTGCACATATCCGATGTCGGGTCTCTGGTTGGGGTCGGGGTAGATGCACATGCTGACCAGTTCTCGTAACTGTAAGGGCGAGAACGGCATGTTATTTTTCAGGAGACAGCCTCGTGGAGGCCCCGCGCCCGCGCTTGGTCTGCACAAACTCAGCCCTCACAGCTACCGAGGGGGGCGCGGCACGCAGGTGAGCGACGGGTGGGCAGTCACAGTTGGCACCAGTGCTAGGCCGGTGTGGCCCCAAGGCCACACCTTGAGACTCTGTTGAGTGGCTCTGTCCAAACAGTTGTGAACTTCCAGCTGCCCACACGTGTGTGTGTGTGCGCGCACACTGTCAGTCATGCAGATACCCAAACCAGAGGACAAAACTCAAGGCGAGGGCTTATTGATCATAATAAATGCATTAACATGCAGCAGGGCTGCAGTCTGCCCACCCCCTGGCCTCTTTATTGTGCGCATGAAAGACGGAGCTTTTAATTATACAGACACTGAAGGCTGCTCCCGCCTCGGGCTGGGGGAGGGGCGCCTTGAGCCTCTGATCGCCTCCGTTCTTCTGATAGCCAGAGTGCCAATTATTTTAATGGTAATTAAAATAATGACCTTAAAAAGCCTACATCTTCACTTGCATCACTGGGCTCACTGCAATTTTTTCATTTAAGTACCTGGTGCTGGAGGGGCTGGCTGGCCCTGCAGGGTTGGGGGGGTGGGCAGCAGCAGAGAGAGGGTTGGTCCTGAATGAGAGGGCTCATGTGGACTCGGTGGCCATGCTCAGGGAGTCTGGGGAGGGTGGAGGGGTCAGGTGGGGGCCCTGGGGCTACTGTCCACGCTCCGTGTTTCACACCTGAGGTGCTTCAGGCTGCAAATGAGGTTTCCCTGGGTCAGGCATTGTGAGCTTCCCTCCAACCTGTGTGCTGCCTTTTTGGGATTCCACTGCTTTATAAGCACTGGGAAGCCCCTGGACAGGCAGCTGCCGCTGGGCCTGTGGCTGGCCTGAACACTCCTGGAGTCTGAGGTTGCCCGTGATGAGATAATACTTCTGGAACCTTACAGTATTCAGGGGAAGGCAGTTGGACAAGTTCATGTACCCAAGAAAAATGGATGAAGGTAAAGTCATTGTGACTCCCAATTACTCAGTGAGTAGACTGCGCAGTTGGCAGTAAGAGGATGTCTGAAAACTTCGGAAACCAAGAGAAAAACAATAAAGTGTCTTTTATACCCCTTTCTAAGAGGTGATGTAAACTTCAAAAGTGAGGTGTGCTGAGCAACTCCAGTGCTAAGAAGCACCTCTCACTTCCTAACACACAGCCTAGAAATGCTGAACGTAACTGGTGAAAGCCGGATGCTCTGGGGAGTACGAGGTCACAGAGTTGGAGTGACTGACGAGAGAGAAGGGGGCTGAGGGCTTTATGCAGATTCATTTCATTTCAGCTTCTATTAGGCAGAGATTACAGTTGCCATTTATAGGTAGGAAACGGGCACAGAGAAGTTTTGATTTGCTCCAAGTTCCAAGTCTGTGCTGCTTGTAAATAGTAACAGATTTTCAAATTTAAAAAGGTGAAAAAGAAAAACTAAATGCAGCAATTAAGTGGTTAAGAAATCTATTAGCTTGACCTTTCCTGCCAACTTCCACTCCAGAGCATAAGTACTTCCTTCGAGGAGACATAGAAGAACTTTGTAAGCCGCTGAGGCAGAAGCCATGACAGAGCGTGCACTGATCAACCCTCTAGGAATGTGTCCTCCCGACCCTCACTCTCCGTCCTCTGGGAGTCTGCAAAGCCAGTGAGCGTGGCGCTAAGTATGAAGGCTGCCAAGAGAAGGGTGGCTGATGACCCTTTTGGTTGGCCTGGCTGGACACAGCGTGAGGACACACTGGGAGACCCGGTCTCTGCAGCCCAAGCCCCTGGTGGACAACGGCTGCTCCTTCCAGAGCCTTCAGAGTCTTCAGGATTGGGACTGCCGCAAGCTGCACAGGGGCGCCTCAGCGCAGCTGGACCACTGGCTACTGAGGTGTGCCATCAAGAAACAGGATAGCACAGTGGCTGGGTGCAGGATCTCTGGGTTCAAATCCTGCCTTCACCACTTGTGAGTTACGTGACTTTGGGCAAGTTACGTTAACGTATCTGTGTCTCAAGTTTCCTTGGTAAAATGGAGGTGAGGGAGGACTCAATGGTGGGTCACAAATGTGCGCTGTTAGCCTGCCACAGTAGCCTGTGGTCCTGCAGGGTGGGCCCAGGGAGGTCTCGGAGTCCCCTCCACATCCTCTAGGGTGGCCCTTGACAGAACACTGATGGTTGGCACAGAGCATTTACTCGGAGCCATGCCCTTTGTTACAGCTGGTGGCTCCTTTTGGTGGCCTTGGGGTCAATGTCAGCCTGGTGCTAAGCTGAGCATGTCACATGCATGACCTAATCCTTACACTGACCCTGGGAGGCAGCCTCTAGGATTATCCCCATGTTATTACAGATGAGGAGACTGAGGCTCCGAAAAGTTCACTGACTCACCCAAGAACAGGGAGGGGATTATGTTAAATGTACACATCTGTCTGCACCCTTAGTCATGCTGTGTGGTAAACCCGTCATTTCGTCTGCGCATTTTATTCACAGAGGTGAAATATTAGCCCTATTTTCCAGAAGACGGCACTGAGGAAGACACAGGTCATTCCTGGCACGGACCCAATGCCAGACATGTCCGTCTGTGTCCAGAACCCTTGCACCCAGAGCAGAATGTTGCAAGTAAGAGCCCAAGGTGTGACTTAGGTCCGGGACAGCAAGGAGCCCAGTCCGCTTGCCGGGGTTTCCTGTCACAGGATCAAGTGGCAGCCGGCTGGGGGTGGGGCAAGCCAAGGCCCCGCCACCTCCTGCCTCCCCGTCTGCCACCACATGGGGCCCTTGTCTGGGACCTGCAGTGGCTGGCCTCACACTCAAGCACCGGGTTGGGAGCCAAAGGGGCAGAAGTGAGCCAACGGGGCCTCACTGACCAGCTTCTGCTGGCTTCTGGGCCAGTGGGCGGGACACGTCCTGCCGCTGGGGGCCCACGCTGGTGTCTGAGACCTCTTTAGTAACATTCATCTACTTCCCTCCCCCCTGAAACCTGGGTCACTTCCCCACAAATCTTCCCTTCTCCACCCAGTTAAGCGCACCCAAGTTCAAGCCCACAGCCATGGCATTTTGGAAATGCCTCTCCTCTCAAGCCAATGCCGGCCATTAAGCTCCCCAGGCCTGGGGGCGGCAAACTCACCTTCTCAGAGTAATGTTCTCCAGGGAGAGGTGGGTAGTCACATTGCTCTATCTTCTGGCAGAGGGAGAAGAGATTCATTTTATCTCCATAGAAGGGGCTCTGGAGAGCTGCCATCTGCAAGGGAAGGGGGATGAGAAACATGAGTCTGCAGCCTTGAGGTCCAGGGGCAGAAGGGACCACTCCAGATTGGGGTGGTGTCCTTCTCTGGTCCTTGGTGGAGACTGTCCAGCAGGATTTCCTGAAAACCCTGTGGGAGCTGGGATACAGCACAGTAGCAGTTTTAACATGATTTTTGTCCTAAAAGCGAATTAAATGACGAGGCTTCAGTGACAAAACTTTAAAGGCAACGGGGGGGGGGGGGGGGGGGAGCTGAATACGGAGGGCCAGCCGCGTGCAGGCACACCCACCTCACGCCCCAGGCCTCCGGGACGGATTCTGGTCGTGTGCACACAGCAGATGGGGGAACAGGCTCTGCTCACTGGGACTCGTGCCTGGGCCCAGCAAGCTCTCTGTGGTGCATTGTCTTGGATTTCTAAGAAGCAATTCCGAAGACACCCACGGGAGGGTGTCTAAGTAATGCACCGAGGAAATTACTTACCCAAGGACTAGCATTTTGAGGGGTGGGGTGGGGAGGTGAGGCCTTTCGTTTTTGCTTTTCATTCTGGCTGTTGTCACTAGCCCATCACAGAGCTGCTGTCTGAGGGCCTGGAGTTGGGGGCAGCAGCTCGGGCTCTCTGTAGAAACCGGATGCCCAGACGTCAGGGAGGGGGCCTGAAGCTCCGGGGCTGAGGGCCAGCACCTGTGTGGTGCTGCAGCCTGCCTGAATCCCACTTCTGCACTCTCTTGCTGTGTGTCTGGCCTCGGCTGTCTTAGTCCGAAAGACGGAAAAGGTTCCACCTGCAGTGCTCTGGGCTCGGCCGGCACGGGAGGCGCCACAAGCCGGGCTGTCCTACCCGGGGGCACTGGGAAGCGAGAGGACTGTGATGGTGGTTGGGCGAGGCGGGGAGGGTCTCCCCCAGTCGGGGAGCTGCCGGGATTCCCCTTTCTGGAGGGTATCTGGACTCCCCGGCCCATCCCTCAGGGCACTGCTCGGAGGTTCACGGGAGCTCGGGGCAGCTGCGTCCGGCGGGCTGAGCCTCGGGCAGGCTGCGCCGCAGCCCAGCACAGTGCCCGCCGGCCCCATCTGCTGATTAATCCGTAATGGCATTCAAGTGCTGCTTGTCACTCCCGCTCACTGTTGTCTGCCGCCAAGACGGCCCAACGCCCCCTGCTAATGAAGTGCCGTCGGGTAATTGCGCCTGGCTGTCTGTTTGGCCTCGGTTCCCTTCGAGGAGCCAGGCTGCCAAGGCCACTCCACACAGACTGCTTGGCCAGGGCTCCCGGGCTACCTGAGCAATCCTCACTTGTCCTCGGGCCCCGGAGGGCAGGCCAGTGAGCCCTAACGCAGGGCAGGGAGAAAGCCATGGGCGTTGGGTCTGCGGATGACCCTGGCTTTAGTGTTCCTGGTCTGTCCCTGTCCTCTGTTCGCCCCTGTGGACAGGTCTGGTGGCCCCAGGAGCAGGGCCTGTCTCCGTCAGGAGGGCCCAGGGAGCTTCCGAGCCCAGGTGGCGTCCATGGGTTTACAGAAGGCCTTTGGGGAGACAGCACGGTGTGGCCTGGAGACTGGTTTCCTCTGGCCCCGGCCCAGGAGTCCACCTGGGGAAGCACCTGCGGGCCCAGGCGCCTGCGCCATGCCGAGTGCTTTCAGGGGGGCGTTCGGTGCCAGCTTCACCGCTCCTCCTCACGTCTCCTCCTGTGACTAGGGGCGCCAAGCCCCTGGAGGAGGGCTGCAGCAAGTGACCTGGCACTTGGCCGGGAAGGAGGAGCTTGTGGAGGCCATGCCCACCGCGGGCTCCGCCAGCCTGACCGGGGCGGGGGCTGGGGGGGAGGGGGCGGCTCAACCGAGTGTGCAAAATGGCATTGCTCGGGTGATGCATTTCCAGTAGTTAAAATGAGAGCCTTGGGTGCAAAGGGTTAATTGGGCAGTTTCAAAAGGACATCTGTTGCCACAGCAGAGAGCAGCTGAGGCTCCAGGGCGGTCACTCGGGGTGAGCTGGGTGCCCTCCGAGTCGTGGCTGGATGATTAAGATGGATTTTCCTGGAAAGTGTTTCTGTTCACAGCAGAAAGAACATTTAAAATGTTGGCCCACTGACACAGGTTCTGGTTTTTCATGTGTTGGACCTGGGAGACTGGCTAATCCTTTTAACAAGCCGTTCTGATTTACACAAACCTTGCTCTTTAGGGTTCCAAAAGGGCTCCAGAAAACGGTGGGGGGTGAGCCCCAAGCCAGCATCTCCTTCAGAGCATCCCTCCCTCCCTTGCGGGACGCTCCCACACTGTCCTGAACAGGGTCAGCAGAGGGCTTCCTGCCAACAGCACCTTCTCCATCCACGAAAGCAGATTCCAGCTGCCAGCCATGGGCCTTCCACCCAGATCAGGGCACTGGGCTGTGAAGGAACCTCTGGGGCTGCTCGAGGTGCTGGGATTAGAACAATTACCCTGAATGCTGAGATCCTGGCACCGGCAACCAGGCGACCACCCACTTCTGCCTGGTCGATGTGGCTGCGAACTCGCCGTTTGGGGCTGATCCCGTTGGCCTTGTCAGAACTGCAAGAGCCGTGGCGCTCAGCCCCGCTCCTCAGATGCAGAACTTTTCGTCTCTGGCATTATGGGGATGACACACAGCCAGGAAGTGGGAGAGTGTGGCCACTCACCCCCGCCGGGAGGGCTCAGAAAAACTGGTGTGTGATCTGAGATGTCAGAGGGAGAAGGGGACTCTGACTTCAGAGGTGACAGCAACTGCCTTTGACTCCTGCCCTGTCAGGGCCTCAGACACTCATCTTGTCACCTAGTATCTCCTGAGCACATCCTGGAGTGAAGGCTGCACCCAGAGGCCAGTCACCAGTGGTCTGCAGCCCTGTTCCCCCACAAGCCAAAGGGCACCCAGACTCTTCTCTGGGTCCAGCCAGAATTCCAAACAGGATTCTGTACAAGGGGCAGGTGATCCTTAGTCTGGTTCCCCTGCTGCTTTCTTGCTGGCTCTCAGTCTCCCGAGGCTGCTGTGGAAGGTCACCTGCCGAGGATCCTGGGGCTGGCGTTGGATGAGCCAGTTCCTTCAGCTTTGTGCTCAGAACTGAGCTCACGTGTAAATAAATAAATTCTGTAGAGCCCGCGCTGTGGGCCGGGCGCCTCTGCAGGGCGTGCTGGGTAATGAAAACAAAGCCCCGGGCCTTCTAACACTGGTGTCTCCGCCGGAGGCTCCTGCTACCGGAGGGGCGGGGGGGCACTGTAGTCACTTGGGGCTCCTCACGGCCTGGCTTTCATCTCCCAGGGCCTCTGGGCCGAGGCCCACGGTCCCCTTCTCCACCGCAGTCGCACTTACCCCAGTGTGGAGTCCTGCCCTGCGGCTGCCCAGGGCCTAGCTCTTGTCCACAGGGGAGTGGGACCTGCCAGGCAGCCTGGGGACCAGTGCCCATCTTGGTCACTTCCTTGCTTTGTGACCCTGGGGAGTCTCCCCACCTCCCTGAGCCGGTTTCCTCCCTTATAACGAGGCTGGGACTGGCCTCGTGTGATTCTCGTGATTCACCCCAACGTCCAGGGCAGTGCCGCTCCCAGCTGCTGAGCCGTCTGGCCTGTTCCTCCTCATGCTGACCTCTTCGAGACAGATCCCAGTGGGCACCGCCCCCCAGGGGCACGAGCCAGGTGAAGTGCTTTGTGGCCGCTCCTCACTAGCCATGGGTCGACATCAGCATCTTCAGGTGAGCTCAGGAGGTCCTCAGTGGATGCCTGGCTGCCCAGGTGATAGGGGGTATGGTGGGCTGAAGAAAGGCCCCCAGAGATGCCAGCATCTTCATCCGTGACGCCTGTGAATGTGTTACCTTCAATGGCAAAAAGGATTCAGCAGGTGTGATCCATTTAAGGACCCCTGGTGGGAAACAATTCTGGGTGGTCCAGGTGGGTCTTAAATGTAATCTCAAGTGTCCCTGTAAGAGGGAGGCCAAGGGGCCTGACTACGCGAGAGCAGGACGTGTGTCCCGAGTGGTGTGAGGAGGGTGTCACGAGCCTCTCCATTTTCCACGGAAGAGGCCCGGAAGTGGATTCTCCCTAGAACCTGCAGAAGGAACCAGCCCCACCAACGCCTTGCCTTTTGTCTGCTGAAATGGATTCTGGACTTCTGGCCCTCAGAACCGTAAGCGAATAATTTTATGTTGTACGAAGCAGTCAACTTTGTGATAACCTGTTAGAGCAGCCAGAGGAGACACAGGGGGCTTCTGAGACTTCAGGCCCAGGCCAGGGCTCGGGGAAGGGCAGGCCTGTGCACAGGGGGCAGGTTTCCTCTGGCTCCGCGCCGTCACTTCAGGCCACCCTGGCTCAGATGGGTCCCCCCCCGGGCTGCACTGAATCGGCGGAGGTGGTCTGGAGGGGGTGTGTGGGTGGGGAGCCTCTGTGACAGCTCTTCAGGCTGGCAGCGCTTCTGGAACACACCACAGGCTGTGTAGCGGGAGCTCCAGTCGTGTCTGCGGGATGCTTCCTCCCAATTACTAAGCCCTGGGCCCAGATGCATCTCCCTCCCTGTCTGCTGGGGAAACATCCGCTCCCCGCAGGGCTGGGGCAGCGGGGAGAGGGGTGGTGGCCCGCCACAGAGCCCCTGCTGCCTGACATCCTCTGAGGGCCACGCGAGCCCTCTTCTGTGGGAGGCCCAGGGCCTCGGGTGGTGATCCGTGCCCACTGGCCCCGAGGACGACCGTGCCCGAAGGACCTGACGGATTTCACCGACTTCCCACGGCCAGGACGTCCCTCCCTGGCTGCGAGCCGCAGGGCCCCACACGCTGCCAACAAATATATCAGCTTGGCTGAACCAGAGCCTGATGCTCGGAAGCCACGAGCGCAGACACTGCCTGGTTGAGACACGTGCTTGGTGCCACAGACGAGATGCAGAGGATGGCCTCCCCGGGACTGTCGAACCGGGCACTGCGGGCCCCAGGCGGGCATCTGCCTCCGGGAGCTGAGACAAAGGCTCGGGCAGGGAGCAGGGTGGCTCTGTGCCACAGGCTTGGCACGAGCACGGAGAGCTAGCTGCCATCCTCTGGCCCCCGGGAGGGGAGCAAAGCCACCCGTCACACGCAGGTCTCACACCCTACAAGGCCCACGTGTCTGTGTTTGGAGACCCTCAGGGTTCACCCGGGCAGGAAGCGGCTTCCGGAAACCGCAAACCCGGAATGGAAAAATAAGATGAACCAGCCATCTGGCCCGGAGACAACATCCAGGAGGACAGGAGGACAGAGCCGAGTCCTCCACAGAAAAGGAGACCAAGGTGCATTTCGGCTTCCCACTGGCCAGAGCAAAAAGGGAAATGGAGCCGGTTGGAGGGGCCTCGCTGCCAGAGGTAGGCGGCAGATACCCGGCAGCCAGGGGGTAGTGGTGGGCGTCAGCAACCTGCTTGCCATTGTCGGAGGGCCTTCTCTGAGCCAGACTCCGCTCGTGTTCGTGCGCACTGGGGCAAGGGAAGCTCCCGGAGGGAGATGCTGACTGGCCCCCAGGGCCTTTTATGGGGTGAGGGAAGAAGCGGAGCCTTGAACTCAAGTCCTTCCGACCAGAGTGGGCCCGCACTCACCCGAATTACTGCAGCCGTGCGAGTTAGCTGTGTGCTTGCGTGTGCACACAGTGCGATTCAAAATCGCACCCACCCCCTAACCCCTGCCACGCTGAGGGCATCTGCTTGGGCCTGGGGAGACCAGGAGCGGCATTCCCTCCCCCTGAGGACTGACACCCAGATGGACGGTGCCCAGGTAGTAGGGGGATGGAATCCCCTCCTCAGACCCCAGGCCTGGGCAGGGGGGCAGGGCTGTTGAAGCTGGAGCACTGAGCCTGGGGAGGGCTGGGGTGGCGTATGACCTGGGCTTGGCTTTGTCACTGGCCTTAGCAGCCCTGGTGGCCGTGGTGTTCACCTGGACTTGGAGAGACGGCTGGAGAGACCCCAAAGTCATTGATTCATCTTGGGTGACAGACCCCACCCAGTACCAGAGCTTCTGTGTGACTCTGGAGGTTTGCCCACCTGGTTTTAATTCCTTCTCAGCAAAACGAAACCAAACCAGCCCTCTGGGGCCGTTACAAATGTGCAGCCACGTGGGACACCGACTACAAGCAGGTTTCTTTCCTGTCATCCTTGCTGAGAACGTGCTGACTTTCATCTCTTTTCTCTTGTTGCCAAAGATGCTGATTTCCCTCCAGATTCCCTCCCGCACCCACTGTCCTTCCCTAGCTCATCACCTACCCCCAGCCACTCCGCACTCCCAAACCCCACACCAGCCAGTCTGTGCAGAGAGACAGGGACAGGGGAAGGAGACACAACGCAGCCCTCTTCCACCCAAGGGGGCCAGGAACCGCCCCGCACTCCCCGACCCACTGCGGCCACCAGCTGGGCACCGCCTCAGCCTGGCTGCCCCCGTTTGGTGGCCATTCAAAGAATTCCTCCCACAACAGATGTCCTGCGGGGTCCCAGAAAGCAGGTCTGCGCCCCATCTCTGACTGTCAGGGCCTGACTCACTTCAAGATGACAGTGGGGGCCGTCCACACTGCTAACCTCCAGGAGAAGGGGGTCCCAGCCACAGATGCCACCTGGCTTCTTCTGTGATCACTAGGCCACTTCTTTAAAATGAAATGTCTGCTCTTACAACAGAGATGCTGCGAACTTTAAACCTTGCAAAGGGATCCATTTTGACCTCAAAGTCTCACACAGTAATGCGGGGGGCGGGGGACATACCACCAAAGACCCTGGCCACAGGAGCCACCGCGGGCCCTATGTGGGTCGGCAGTGGGCAGCTTATTCCTTCAGTGTATACCCGAGGACTGTGAGCTCCATTCCCAGAGTCCACAGTCCCAAGGAAGCAAAGAAGCCAGTCTCTGTGACCCCCAAACGCCCCCCGGGGAGGGGGCGGGCCTTGGCACTATCTTGAGCATCGCTGCCCTAACAGTTGGGCCACGTCAGCTTGAGAATAAGTCTCTTTAGCTTATCTGCTCCAAACCAGACCCCACACGTGCTCAAGTCAGCTCCAGGGAAAGCAGAAAAATAATCAAGATTCCAATTTTAAAAGCAAACTGTGCTTGGTGTCTCATAGCCCTCGGAGGATTTTTCAAAGCCTTTCATGTCTGTTCTTCCATTTATCCAGACGGGGACGGTATGGGATGGGGAACTATTCCCATTTTACAGATGGGGGGGCAGGCTCAGCAAGGTGCACAGAATCCCAGAGCTGTCCAGAACTAGGTGGTCCAGGCCAGGGTGCTGGAGGTTGGGGCCGCCAGCTCAAAGATACTGGAGGCCTCAGGCCTCCCTCCCTCCCCTGGCGGCTGCAACAGTGTCATAGCTTAGGAATGGCTTGTGCTCCCAGACCTCCGGGGGGCCGGTCACAACATGCTCATGTCGTCTCCTGTCTGAGCCTGCCAAGACTTAGAAATATGCCCGTCCCTCCATCCAGACTGGCCAGAAATGGCCATCTGATGGCTCCATTTCACAGCTCAGGGGAGGGGACAGTGGTCTTTAGTGAGGCCCGTGCTGCTGAGCCTGGAAGAGTGTGGACACCCTCTGTGAGGAGCATGTCAGAAGCACGGGCCAGAGCTGACTCCTCTGTCCCCAGGGCCCTGCATGAGGCCTGATGTATGGGTGAATGACCAACAGTGGACGAGAGCGCCCTGGTTATCAGGGAAACTGGGCAGCCAGACCCCCTGTCTGTGCCCCCTCCGTCATGCAGGCGGACTGGACCCTGTTTCTCATCCATCTCCCTTTGCAGATCGGAGCTGCCCACGAGTGACACAGTACCCAGTCTGCCACCGGCCACACCTCTAACAAGCTCCTCCAGCCCGACGTTAATCAGGCAGACATTGGGCCGAGCAGGGTGAAGGCCAGGACCCAGATGGAGCTGGTGCCACAGGTGGCTGGACGTCACCCATTCCTGCAGTCCCACCTGGAGCTGGTGGGGTGAGTCCCACCCGGGCTGGGCCCCTGCCAAGCACACCCCACTGAAAGCCGCTGAGCTGTGAGCCAGACACTCACCTCATACAGCAGACAGCCCAGAGACCAGATGTCAGACTTGAAGTTGTAGCCGTTCTCGTGGATCCTCTCCGGTGACATGTAGTAAGGCGTCCCCACTGAAACACAGGATGGGGGTGGGTGGGTGCTTATGCTCTGTGCAGAGAAGGATGTGAGGGGGAGGGGAAGGCATGGGCGTTGGAGAGATCGGGCCTCGGGCTCCCTCTCCTCCTCTCCCCGGCTCAGTCAGATGAGAGGGCTAGGCCAGACTGGAGCTCCCACACTGGGGAGGGCACGAAAAGCCCCTGGGGACAGGGCCGGCCCCAAACCCGAGACTTGGTCTGGGGGCTGGGCAGCTGGGGATACATGTTTCTGCCAAGTGTCCAGGGGGGTGGGGTGCAGTGGCCAGGCTCTGGGAAGCAAATGATCAACTGTCCTTCCAGGTGGGTGCTTGAATCCTAGAAGAGTCCAGATAAGGCTCTCAACAGTGGAAAAAAATCAACCCCTGTTAACGCTGAGCGAAGTGCATCACATGTGTTAGCTCATCCGTGTTCCTAACAGTCCCCCAGCGAGGCATACCCCCCCTTTACAGATGGGGAAATGGAGGCTCAGGAAAGCGGCAGGACTGAGGTTCAAAACCAGATCTTTGGGCTCGAGAGAGTGAGCTCTTAGCCGCCACCGACCGGCATGTCCAGACTTGGGGTTAGCCAAGATTTCTTACATCAAACCAAGGACAGAAAAGATAGTAACCATAAACGAAAAGACTGATATATTGGGGCTTCATTAAAATTAGGAACTTTAGTTTCCCAAAAGACCCGTTCAGAGAATCGAGAGGCAAGCCACAGGCTGGGAGAAAGTAGTCTCCATACATATGCCCAACAATGGCCCCAAACTCAGGATAGACTTTAAAACTTCTGTAAATCATTAAGTAAAAGACAGCTTTTCCACCTGGGCTGCCGACATGCCATCCAG
The DNA here is from genome assembly GCF_003265705.2 of Callorhinus ursinus. Lineage (NCBI taxonomy): Eukaryota > Metazoa > Chordata > Mammalia > Carnivora > Otariidae > Callorhinus > Callorhinus ursinus. The sequence goes on from NW_027397086.1 coordinate 7,118,580, forward strand.
ACTGAGGAAGGCCCAGAAACTTCAAGGCCACGTGAGTCACGGCCACATCGGCAAGCACCGGAAACACTCAGGAGGCCGGGGTAATGCTGGTGGCATGCATCACTACAGGATCAACTTCGACAAATATCACCCAGGTTACTTTGGAAAAGCTGGTATGAGACGTTACCACTTAAAGAGGAACCAGAGCTTCTGCCCAACCGTCAACCTTGATAAACTGTGGACCTTGGTCAGTGAGCAGACACGGGTAAATGCCGCCAAAAACAAGACTGGAGCTGCTCCTATCATTGATGTGGTGCGATCGGGCTACTACAAAGTTTTGGGAAAGGGAAAACTCCCAAAACAGCCTGTCATCGTGAAGGCCAAATTCTTCAGTAGAAGAGCAGAGGAGAAGATTAAGGGTGTTGGGGGCGCCTGCATTCTAGTAGCTTGAAGCCACGTTTGAGGGGGATCATTAAATGCTAACAAGTGCTTTTCTCAAAAATAAAAAAAAAAAAAAGACAAACCCCAACCCCCCCCCGCAAATTTGCAGAAGACTTAAAAGGGCACTTCACAAAAGAGGAATATCCAAGTGGGCAGGAAGCACATGAAATGATCTTCTCATTAGTCACCGGGGCAAATTAAAAGCACACTGAGTTACTAGCACCCATCCACCTGAATGGTTAAAGTTAAAAAGACTGCTATCAACCAACTCAGGGACGTGTGGAGAAACTGGAACCTTCATGCGTTGCTGATGGGGACAAAAAATGGAACCCCCACCCTGGAAAACCATGCACCACAGCATCTACTACAGCCAAAAACACGGCCGACACCATAACCTGGCAGGTCCGCTCCCAGGGAAATGCGTGAGAAAACCAAGCGCTTCTGTCCATCAAGAGACATGATCAAGAATGTGCAAAAGGGCTTTACTCATAATAGCCAGAAACTGGAAACAACAGTAGAAGGGGCCTCTTCACACGATGGAATACTACGCAGCAACAAACAAGAACAAACCTCGGATACACGCACGCCACCAAATGGATCCATCTCACAGGCGTGATGTTGAGTGAAAGCCGGGTACGGAAGAGCACACACTATCTGATCCCATTTTCATCAAGAACAGGACGTGTATGTATGTCCCATCTCAGTTAAAAAGCAGAGGGGGCACACTTTTGATGATGTGGAACTATACAGAGAGGAGAGGATTTCCTGAGAGGAGGTGAGCTCCCCATCACCAGAGGCATGCACATTGCAGCAGAGGGGCTGCTTTGGCAGGGCTGAGGAGGGGCCCAGAGTCTGGATTTGTAAACCGATCTGTGGTCTGAGACTCTGAGCTCAGTCTATTTGGAGGATGATTGTTCTGGATACTTTTAGATCAGACTTTGAAGGCTGCTACACAGACAGCATTTTCACCAGCCTGCAGAGACCATACGAATGTGAAGGCAGTTGCTGCTGGTCCAGCCAAAGTCAGGAGCCGGAGTCCAGCTCGGCAGAGGCTGAGTCCAAGATGCGTTTTATGACCTAGGAAGGAGGGAGGTCCTGCACCACGAAACGCATGGGCCCCTGGGGGAGAACAGGCCTTTCAGTGAGCTGGGAAACAACAGGCACCCCAAAGCAGGGCCCAAGTCAGGGTTTTTTAAAAGTACAAAACCCCAACTACCATTTAATGGTGTCACTATTCTTTTAAAAAGAGAAGACAGTTGAACACCAGCATAAGTGGAAAAACTTATAATCTCAAACTCAAGGACAGTCCTTTGCATTGAAAAGTTTAGCTGTTTGAAAGCTTTATTACCTTCCTGTGCGTCTCATCTCATTAGAGACGGGTGGGAAGGGGTTACGGCCAACCTGTAGAGGCTGTGAACGGAGGTGGGAAGGCCTGCTCTGGGCTTGACCTCCCTGGGGCAGGACCTTGTTTACCAAAGGGTCCCAGTGCCCTGCCTAGGACCAGGTCACAGGGGGCACCTTCTAACCACCTACTCACTGAGTCGATGAATCTGTATGCATCTTATCGCTGTTAACACCTTTTTCTTGCAGCCTAGCGCACCGTCTACTTAATGTGCTACCCCCAGAGGGACTCCCTGATTGTTGCTCTATGTGGACACCAACCACCCTTTGATGGCAATAATCCCCAACAAGGACAGCAGCCATCACTTAAATACATGCTGGAAGGATGTGTCATCCTATCAGCAGGCTGCTATCCAGCTGAAAGAGCTGTCAGTCAACATATGAATCCATGTGGGATTCTGTAAACAAACTGCACCTTCAAGGAGCAACTCCTTGAATATTCTGGTCATGAGGCAGCAAAATAAACGGGCAAGTACGAAATGGATGACTTGTTACATGGAAACCACAGGATGGAATCCGAACAGCTCTCAGCAGCTCTCGACCACGCTGTATGTGACTCTGGTACCCAGGATGCTGCGGATGGAGGTCAGAGGTCCCATCCTCAGCAAGGGACAGCAGTGCCTGCGGCTGGCTACCCTGCGCCCCTACCCTCCGGCCCAGCCCCTCGGGACTAGGAGCACAGGCTGGCCCTGACACCTCTCGCCACCCTCAGTCTTCTCCTCTGTTCACGTGAGACCCACCTGGGCCTCTCGAGGAGGAACTCGGGGACAGATGACCTGTGGAGTGGCCAGGCCCACCAGAAGGTGGCGAGTGCCTGCCCGCTGCTCGAGTCCCTCACATGGCTACCCCAGCCCAACCCCACCTGCTCTTCAGTTCACCTCTGTATCTTTGCACCTGCTGATCCCCTTGCCTCCAAGGGGGCTCCTTTGTGGTCCAGTTCAGCTGCCCCCCGCCCCCCTCCCCCTGGCTAGGAGGAGCTGGCTGCTCAGTGAGGCCTGGACATTTGGTTTATCCCTCTGTTCTGTTACCACTTTCTCCCTCTGCTGGGGCTCCAGATCCCTCCTCAGGCCTGTGTGTGGTGAAAGCCTTTGGGAACGCGGGGAAAGAAGGGTCAAGGAACACCACCACCCCTTCTCCTCCATGCTCCCCTAAACATCAACGCCTCCATGGCTCTTTCTGCTTTTACTCCCATTTCCACAGTGCAAGGGAAAGGCAAACACCCAAAGGTGCTGGGGACCTTCTCCTAAGATGCCAGTGCTGCAGGTACCATCCATCCATCCCTCTATCTAGCTATCCATCCGTCCATCCATCCATCCATCCACCCACCCATCATCACCCATCTGTCGTCTGCTTATCTATCCATCCATCAGTCTGTCCATCCATCCACCTGTCCATCCGTTTATCCGTCCTTCTGCATCCCACGTTGACTGAGCCTTGATGCTGTGCTGGGCCCTCCCAGGAGTGGGCCCATCAGGAAGGAGTGAGTTGTCAGTCCCCGGAAGTGTCCAGAAGGACACAGAGAAAGGCTGGACTGACTCGGGAGCTGCAGCTGAATCACTTGGACGAGACTGTTGCAAATCTGGACCCTGGCCCAGCCCCAGACCTGTGGGCTCAGCATCTCCAGGGCTGGCACTCGGACACCGCCTCTCTCCTGAGCTCCCCGAAGAGGCTGATGCATGTCACAGTCTGCAGAGCTGGGTAAAGCCTCCCCCAGTCGCCCCCTGCCAACAGCTTTAGAGCTCAGACACCTGTGGCACAAATGAACGGACGAAGCGTTAACTGAGGGAAACCTGGCCGGCCTGTCCACGCCAGGCACTGGGTCCCCGTGTCCCCACCCCTAGGCAGATTCTCCAGGCCCCTGGACCCTGTCTGTGAGGCCTTAGAGTTGGGGTGCTCGGCATTCTGCCACCTACCCCTGGGAATCTGTCTGTAAAACCTGCTTTCCAGCCCGACAACAGATACTCAAACACTATGAAGCATAATGCACAACTTGCATGAGTTTTCAAGATAAAATGAGACACTTCAAAGACACCCCAAGTTGCAGCGGGCCCTGGAGGATGTATCCCCAAGGCCCAGGGGAGCAGCGATTCTAGGGAAGAGTGGACGAGGCTGACAAGAGGAGGGGCCCCCTGAAGCCCTCACCCGGCTGTGGCCCTAGTGCTGCCCCAGGGGCCCCGGGGCGCTGCCAGGCAAAGCAGCAGCACAGACTCTGGAGACGCTCAGGCGGGCCGAGCCCCTTCTTGCAGCCTCCCCACTGGATCCTTGGCCCGCCAGTTCCCAGGCCGGCCCCCACCTCACTCCCCGCAGTGGGGGACGGAGCTGGCATATGAAACAGAAGCCTAACAATCCCTGACCTTCCCGGCACCGTCTTTGCCTAGAACTCCCGGATTTCAAACCGGGTGGATATCAGAGGAGGACGTGGGACCTCAAAGCGGAGGCTGATTAAAGGGGCCGCATCCCAGAGACGCGCCACTGCTGTCAAAACAAACCTCGCTGCGTCTGGAGATGCTCGCCGTGTTTGAAACGTGTTCATTAGATATGAAAAAGGTAGAGATTTCACATGAAGGGGAGGCTGGCGTCTGTGGGCGGCACTTCTTGCCCACATGGCAGTTTTGAAAATGGCTAGAGAAACGTGGGGTCCCGGCCCGACACCCCCCACCCCAGGTGTGCCTGGGGGCTAGGACCCGGTGTGCAACCTGAGCGGCACAGGCGGGGCACGCAGACTTGCACCACTCAGCAGGAGAGCACTGAAATTCTCTCCCAGCCTCAGTTTCCCCGCTGGTGCAACAGAGGGCTTGCACTGGAGCGTCCCCAGAGTCCTCCCCTTCACCCTTTGGAGCCTTGGTTTCCCTCCCTGGAAAACGGGGACAGTGCTCCTGAGCCCACATGTGCAGGGGGAAGGGCTCTGGGAAGGCCCCGCAGAGCTACCGGGGGAGAGGTGAGCTGTGGACAGGGGGCGCTGAGGTGGCAGCGGGAGAAGGGGAACAACGCAGGAGGGAGCCAAAACCAGATTCTGGAACCTGAGCAGCTTCTTCTGGGCTGGGGCCAGGGATCTGCACTTTTATCTGTGATCTGTCCTATGAAACTCGCCACCCCCGACGTCCAACCAGGCCCCCCATCTTGAGGGGGCTCCCCTCCTCTCCGCCCCCAGCTGCTGCCCCCATCTCACTGGCTTGGACCACTGACTGTCCCAAACTCCCCGTCCTGCCCTCCCCCCGAACCCTTCCTCTGCCACCCACGCCAAACTGGCTGCTCATCCCCCAAGGAGAAGGCCGGGTCCTCAGCTGGGCATGCGAGGCCTCCCCAGACTGGCCCTGCTCCCCCCGCCCCAACACTGGCTCTTCGGGCAGACACAGACACACAGACACACAGACACACAGACACACACACACACACACACACACACACACACACACACACACCCCTACCAGGGTCGCCTGTGTCACCACGCACGGGCGGGTCCTCCTCAAACCACCAGCCACCCCCGTGCGGGGCTACACACAGCCCTCAGGGGGAAGCCTCGCCCTTGAGAAAACACTGCACTGTGCTCAGCGTGGGCTTAATTTCAGATTGTTACATCTGTACAAACATCTGGCTATGTCTAGTTCCCACAAGGGTCTCCAGCAGAGGTGAACATTGGGTCACACAACGCTCCAACTTTGTGCACCACCCGTCATGCACATATCAGTGTCTCTCCGAAGAAGGCCGGGAGCGGGGGTCCTTGGATGGGAAGGTGCATGGCCACGCCCCTCACCACCTCGTGGCTCTGGCTGGAGCGTCTTGCAGGGCATCGCACGGCAAAGGTGCTCATTTCGCAGCACCTGGGGCTTCCTCCTCTGTTAAGTGACTGGGGTGATCCCCACCCCCAGGGAGGCCGCAGCACTAGTCGCCAGAGTACCTGCGACATGATTCTTAGAACTGTGCTAGGCTGGCGGTGAAGACTCTAAATGGATTCCCCCCCCTCAGACCGTAAGTTCCAGAGAGCAGGGGCCTTCCTGGGGAGTGGCTGGGGCCTGGCACGAGTCCTGCTAAGTGGATGAGTGGACACACAGGTGAGCTGTGGTTTGTTTCCTAGCCAGGGTCCATTCTTCCTGTGCTGGCCCCTGGAGACCCTCTCCTTCCCTCTCTGGCGTCAGCTCACCTAGGAACAGTTTGTGCCCTAAAAATGCCATTAGTGTGGCAGACAAGCCAGGTGCCCCTCGCCAGCCAGGTGCGACCTCCCAGGACCTCCACCAGGTCAGCGTTCAGAACCTGGATCTACCTGCTGAAGCAGGTTTTCTGGGCCAAAGTTTCCCCAGCGTCCTGGGCCTCTGGGATGGGCAGGCGTGGGCCCAGGGAACACATGTGCATGGCGCTCTGTGCCCCCACTGATGGATCTCCTGGGGCGCTTGGCAGTGAGGACCGTGTGCCCACTCAGCAAATGTTCCCCAGGGCCCACCCAGTGCCGAGCATAGGTACACTCCCAGGAGGCTCCATCCTCCCCCGAGGCCCAGGCGGCCCCTGCTGGGAGGGTAGATGGGCTCCCTGTCCCCCCTGAATGGCTGGGCCCCCGGCGAGCTCATCAGGACCCAAGCCCACCTCCCAGCACGCTGTGACTGTGCCCGGAGGGGAGCTGACACCCCAAGGGGCTCTCGTCCCCGCCAGCCAGGTGGCCACGGGGATGTGGAGTCTCTCCCTCTGAGCCTCAGCGTCCTCATCTGTCTAATGGAGATCAGAAACCTTGTTGGAGGGGCGCCTGGGTGGCTCAGTCATTAAGCGTCCGCCTTCGGCTCAGGTCATGATCCCAGGGTCCTGGGATCGAGCCCCACATCGGGCTCCCTGCTCGGCGGGAAGCCTGCTTCCCCCTCTCCCACTCCCCCTGCTTGTGTTCCCTCTCTCGCTGTGTCTCTGTCAAATAAATAAATAAAATCTTAAAAAGAAAAGAAAAGAAAAGAAACCTTGTTGGGATGACTTTTTAAAAAGCAAAATGTTTTCCCAACATCCTTTAAGCCTTGTCTTCTTTGCCAAGTCTCCTCTTTGGTGAGGTCAGTGACCACAGAAAACCAAAGTCAAGGGCAGCCCTGGGAGGGGCAGACGCAGCCCCAGGCCCTCAGCGGGTCCTGGGCTCGGCAGGGCACAGTTTAGAGACGGGGAGCCCAGCACCTCACGTGTACACAGTGGGCCCTCAGGAGACAGTTCTGCCCACCCCCTTACCAGGCCACCCTGGGATTGACTGTCCCTGTCCCCCGACCAGTCTGGGGGCCTCCTGAAAGCACGGAAGGCTGCATAATCTCGTCCCTAGCGCCCAGCCCAGGGCCAGGGCGGTCAGCTCGGGGAAGGGAGAAGGAAGGAAGTTACGCCCCGTGGTCAGGCCAGGGGCTGACGGCCTGGGGAAGCCAGCGTGCTCTGACCGCTGTACCCAACAGGGGCTGCCCCCGATCGGACCTGTTCCCCAGCCCCCGAAAGGCAGGGTGAGGCCCGGCACTGCCCACCTCTGAGCCCAGCCTGCGGCCGCCCTGCCTCTGCTCCCAAACAAGCAGGGCCTGCTCTCCCAGCCCTACCATTTGTCTTGCAGCTGCTGCCATTGCTCGGAGCGAGACACTTGCTTGTAGCTTGTGAGCTGTGTATAGGCAAATCTTTCATTTTTCTTTCATTACGCCGGCGTGTACTGTCACTTAATTTTTATGTATGCAATCCTTCCTGACAAATATGATCTGCTGCCTGGTAATTCGTCTGACGCTCATTCTGTTCCGCGCTCTAATTACGGCTCCTATTCCTGACACTGAGGCAGCCGCTCTGCCACCGCTGGGTACCGCACCTGTCAGCCCGGCCATGGCATGACTAATGCCCTTTCATGCCAGCCTCGTGTTAGCAAATACAGAGACGGGGAGGGGGCTGGGGGAGGGAGAGGCAGGAGGGGATGGGATTTGCATAAACCTTGTGGGGGGGAAGGGGGGGTCAGCGGCCTGGGCCTCAGGAGAGGAGGTGGTTGCCAGGGCAACGTGGCTGCCCCCATAGCATCCCCACATAGTAGGTACGCAGATGTGGTGGATGCATAATTCATGGCCACGCACAGGGTGCAAAGGAGCCCTGAGCCCGAGTCCTTACGGAGTCTCAATACAAAGGCAATTAGTTCAATCTCTTGCCCGACCAAATGTGTGCAGAAGACTGTTCGCAGACCCTCACAGTGGAGAGGGGCCCTTTCCCCCTGCATCTGGGGGACTCGGGTCCTGGGTTTCAGCTCTGCCCTGTACCTGTGGTGGAGCCCGGCCCGCGGTCCTGAGAGCCGGTCCTGGGCACAGGGCCTCACTGCGTCAGCTCGGGGCGTCTCCTGGACATGGGCACAAGGCCCCCCAGGAGGGCTCCTTCCATCCATCACTCAGCCCGGCTGCTCCTCGGAGGCCTCGGGAAGAGCCCAGCCTAGCGAGCAGCCTTTTCCCAAGTTCCAATTCCTTCTCATTAATATAATAAGTGCACCAGTCCGAGTCGATCAACTCACGCTGTCGGACGAGCCTGTATTTCTGCCCGTTCCTGATGCTGTGATCCTAACTGGCTCTGACGAGCGCCGCAGCCTCCTTGGTGGAGGGGCCTGACTGACAGGGGACGGAGCCAGTGGCTTGAACTCTTCTCTTTGACAGTTGCCCTTGAATTTCTGACCTTGTGAAGCCCTTAAACCAGAGCAGTACACAGTCCCAAACTCACCAAAACACTTTGATTTTCCTAAGGAAGGGTCTGAGGGGACCGGGGAAGCCAAGGCTTCCTCGCAGCACAGCCGACTGGGGGCTGCAGAGGGAGAGCCAGAACCAGCCTCCAAGGCCCAGCCGCCGTCTTCTAGAGAAGTCTGGGCTCCGGAGGAGTGGCCCGGGTTTAAGTCCTGGCTCTGCCGCTCTGTAACTCACGTGAATCACTAGAGCTCCCCGGGTTCCAGATCCCTCGTTCGCACAAAGGATCCGACGGACCCTCGCAGCTACTGGAGGTGCGAGTACAGTGTCATCAGCTCAGGGGAGGGCAGGTCCTGTGCGTCCTTTCAAACCCCGCCCCCCACACTCAGACACACGCACACTCCTGTGCACACACTCATGCACACGCACTCGGGCACACGCACGCACACACACTCGCTCACTCCAGCAAGTGGCTTGGAGCCGTCGGTTCCCAGTTAGCGCATTTCTCCTGATTGTGTGCTTCACCCCGAGAGCCTCCAAGCCCTGGGGACCTGTACGAACAGTGACAGATTCCACCAGGAAAGTGTGTCTTCCAGAAAGCACCTCCACTGTCACCAGAAGCGGCTGTTTGTACTCACGGCATGCAGCAGGCACTCGGGGAGAGCGTGGGGATCTGTGGGCTGGGGCCGCGGAGGGCGGAGTGGTTTCCGAGGGAGGCCGTCAGAGAGCCGGGAACGGGCCGGGGGCAGGGAGCAGGCCGCCCCCGTCATATCTGAGTCCTTCCCGCCCGGCCCTGGTTAAATGCTGACATGCCCTGTTGTCACGCACGGGGGACCCGACTTCCACGTTCCACTGGGGGCTCTGCTGGTTTCTATATTCTAATCAAATGCAAACTCCTCATTCTCCACCATTCCATGAGTCACACCCAGTTACGTACCCTGTGTATGGATTCTGAACTGGGCATCGCTTCAGGTAACCCGAAACCCACACGTGCCCAAGTGTGTTCCCAAGTCCAGCCCTCAGGTGTTCCCGAACGGTGCCAGCCCGCCAAGCTCGGGCGCTTAAGGCCCCCCCCACCCGCAGCGCCCCTGTGCGCCCTGCCCTCCAGCTCACCGCTTCCCTGTTCCGTGCCCCACGAGCTCCCCTGCACTCTGTCCCCTCCTACTGGGTGAGAACCTCGTCCCTGCAGCTTCAAAACTGCCTGTTTAAAAGCCAAAAACTGGAAATAGCTCCAATGTTCCCCACCAGGAGCAGCAGACCGAGTCCCAGGCAGGGGAACACGACAGAGCAGCGAGAAAGACCGACGGCCGCCTTGTACGACAACAGAACTGCACAAAATGGGCTCCGCCATCCTTTCCGGAAGGGGCGTGGAGCAGTGTAAGGATGCAGCGGAGCCCCATCCAAGGCTTCTCAGGGCCTCAGTTTACCCCCTCTGGGTCACTATCGTGAAGAGGTAAGTAAAGTCTGGGACTCAGGAAGGCATTCGCCTGCATTAACGAACCAAAGGCTCTGTGCGGAGAATGTCCGCCTCTCCCCACGCAGTCACCCAGGACCTCCAGCAGCTGCTGGGACGTCTGGACAGGCCTCCTTACCTAGGGAGTGGGCTGCCGTGGTCTCGGAGCTGAAGAAGCGACCCAGGCCAAGGTCACCAAGCTTCACGACACCCGTGGCCGTGATGAACACATTGGCGGGCTTGATGTCTGCCGAGGAAGGAGAAGGCAGTTGGTGTGGGGCTAGGAAGTCAGGGGGGTGGGGTGGGACAGGCAGCACCGAGCACCTTGCCGGTCCTCAGGGTGTCCAAGAGTGAGCATGTGTGTGAGGCCCTGAGCTGGACTCACTGACGCCCCTTCAGGACGGGCAAGATGCACGACAGCCACCTGGCTGGGCAGCACGATGTGGTTTGACGTCCTCATGGATGTCCCCGGAGCCAGAGAGAGCGGAGGCAACGTGGCATCCCGGGGCCCCAGGGGCACCTGGCCTCCCGCTGGCTCCAGGCCCCGAAGCCCGGGGAGGGCCCGGCACGTACCTCGGTGCATCACTCGGCGCGAGTGCATGTGTTCCACGGCGCTGCACAGCTGGGCAAAGTACTTCCACACCGTCCTCTCGGGGATGAGCCGTTTCTGCTTCTTAAAGTACTGTCAGGGGGAAGACACACAGGCCTGGGTGACGGGCCGCAGGGCAGGGCCCCTGTCCTGACCCCAGTGGTAGCCGGCACCTGGCACGGGGTGGGTAGGTGGGCTGAACCAACAGCAAGTTTGGGACAAAGGGGGCCGTGTTCCCCATCTGTCCTTCAGCCCAAACTGCCCTCCAAGGTCCCCCGTCTGCCCCGGGCCCCGCACTGACCTCCCGGAGGCTGGGGCAGGCTGGGCCCTGAGTGCGTGTCCCGGATGGCTCTGCAGACTGCACCCTGAAGGCTGCTCGCAATCACACTTCCTCGGGCATTTTCTGGACACCCGCCCGTCTCCTCCCACGGCTCCGCCCCTGAGCCCCAGCCCGGCCCACACCACGGGCACCCGATGCCCGGCGGTGAAGTCGAAGCTGCCCCGTCCCTAGGAACCAGCAAATCTCAGGGCACGCGATCGTTCACAAAGGCAGCAGGGACCTCGAGGAAATGGCCTGACATTCTTCAGTGGACCCCCAGTTTCGACAGGCCATTAATCGACTTCATTGCCCGAAAAAACATATATAATGCTCCAGAAAACCAAACCAAACCCCCAAAACCACCCAAGCTGCACTGAGTGCGCTGTTAAGTAAACAAAGGCCCTGGAAGGAGCAAACCAAGAACAGGTCATCGTCCACGTCCCTTCCGGGGAGTCTCCTGTGCGCCGGGCCCGAGCCTGGGAACCTTGAGGACCCGAGGTCGTTGTCCAGAGGCTTTTGCCTCAGAACAACCATCATTTCCAAAGCAGCCAGGGGCGAAGCTGTGGGCCCACTGGTCCGGGCAGCCACTCTGTGCACGGAAGACAGGGGTCGACCCAGGACGCACGCCTGGCCTGGGGAAGGGAGTGTGCAGTGGAACACGGGACCTGGGGTAGCATCTGCCGAGCACCGGCCTCGTGCAGCCACCTTGCTGGGCCCTCAGCAGGGTGACGGCACACATCTTACAGATGAGGAAACCAAGGGCCACTCAGGAGCCGGTAAGGGGCAGTCACAGCCCGAACAACCCCGGGCCTTCCACCTACAGAGGCCAAGCTCTTAACCCTAATTAACTTCTAATGACGCCAGTAACCACCAGATGAGCCGACTGAGCTCAGAGAGGTTCAGGAACTTGCCCAAGGTCACCCCGCTGGAGCGCCAGAGCTGGGACTGGATCCGGGCACCTCCAAGAATGGGACAGTCCTAGCTGGAAGCCCGTGGCCTGGCAGGAAAGCCCCATGAGGCTCTCCCGGAGGCTCCATTCTGGGAGAGGGACCTCACGGATGAGCGAGGCTACAGCCCAGACCGCCAGCACGGGACCCCACTCCCCCCTCCCCCCTGCCACCCCAGGCCTCCGTGGTGGGCTGGGCTGCAGTGTTATTTACGCTGTGATGTTGGTTAATCCTCATTATAGCTTTTAAGCTTGGCTGTGAATGGTGATTTTCTAAATGTCACGTCCTGTAAGCGCCGTGTGACATTTAGCGGGAAGGCAGAGAGTCTCTGGTGGGTTTTGGGGTGGCGGCAACTCTCAGCTTCACTGTCCATCATAAATAACGTTGGCACCGTGGCGGTGGTGGCACTGGTTGGCCTGAGGCAGCAGGCCCCTGGGACGCAGGGTCTACTGCTCAGCAGCCTCCAGGCTAGCCCAGTGGGGTGACCATGGTGCAGCGGCAGCCCGGGGCCCTAGCAAGGCCCCCATATCCCCCTCAAGCCCAGAGGCAGCCGGAGAGTTAGGAAGGCCAGGGAAGCTGAGCTCCTACCAAGCCCCAGGCATTGGGTAAGTATATTACAGATGGGGAAACTGAGGCATAGGGACCGGCCCAAGGGAGGAGGGTTGAGCAGGGGTGTCTGACTGTAGACCAAGGGTCTCTCTTCTGCCCTGCCCTGCCTCTCCGCTTGCTGGGGGCAGCACCCAGCCAGGCCCTGCAGGTGGAGGGCCTGGAGCTCCGCAGAGGGAAGAGGGGGAGGAGGCAGGAGGGGGCAAGGGCCCCATGACCGTGGGAGCGGGGGCACCGTGCCAGGGGAACAGGGCTCCTGAGATGGCGCCAGGAAGCCGGCATCTGCCCCAGAAACCCCGTGGGAGAACGACCGACTTGAGCCCTGGGCTGGTGTGGGCCCCGAGGAGGCCAGGGAAGTGCACAGAAGGGGGCACCGCACCCCAGGCCAGGCACAAGGTGCTGGACACTCATGCGTCTCCCTCCTCTCTTTTCCCTGGAAGGAGCCTGCACCCAGCCCCGCGGCTCCCACGGTCTCCGGTGCATCCCCAGGACAGAGATGGAAGCAGAGCTTTGTGGGCAAGGGGTCTGATTTGCCCAGTTTCCCCTACACCCCACTGTTTAACCCCAGCCCCCCCTCTGTGGACTGAGAGGCTGCAAGGAGTCTGGGTTCTGCGGGGGCTTTAGGCGGCAGCACCCTCGCTGTGCGCCACACTCCAGGGCCCTTCCTCTGGCTCCCCTCCACCTCCTGTGCACTGCCTCCATCCCCACCCCCCATCCCTACTCTACTGAGCATCTCGCCTTTCTTCTAGAACACAGTGCTGACCATGCCTACTCCCCACCGTGAGTCCTAGGAAGCTCCTTGCCGACCTTGGGGCAAGGTCTCAAATCCTGGGGCTGGACAGTAAGGCCCTAGGTGACCTACCTCGCCTCCCGCTCAACCCCTGCCTCCACCTTGACCAGGGCTTTGTGGACCCTGGACTGTTCATCCCACTGGGCTCTTGCACAAGCTTTTCTGCCCTTAGACTGCTGCTCTCTACTTGTAGGTCTCAGCTCAGGTGTCACCTCCTCCAGAAAGCCTTCCGGGGCTCCCACAGGCCCTGAGCTTGGCTCACTCGCACTGGCTTGTGACTGTCCCTTTATGGGTCTGCCCTCCTGTTAGAAGGCGAGCTCCCTGCGGGCAGCAGCCACGCTGAGGTCTCAGCGCCGGGGGCTGGCGCACAGGACGTGTGGGTTGCGAGCATGTTCGGCAGGAGAACAACATGATGGAGAATGGCAGTGGGGGTTGGGGGAGAAGGAGGAACTGAGACATGATAGAGCACATCTGTTCCCACCAGGGATCTGTGTGGAGATTAACGTCCCTGCAAACACATTAATATGTCAACGAAAAAATAAAAGCAGGTGATAACAGCTCAAGTAATGCCGCTTCCCAACGATGCCCCAATTCCTAGGAGCCAAATTTCAGAAGAGCAAGCGCGGAGCAATTGCTCAATCCCCAGCGCCTGGTGGAAAAGACAGAGAATCCACGTCTGGCCCCGTTTGCAAGTGTTGCTGGGAGCAAGGTGGGGGCTCGAGCGTAGCTGGCCTCGCTCAGAAGCAGACACACTGGGCTGGGGGAGGGAGGCAGTGGGGGCCCACAACGGCCAGCATGCAGACTGGTCAAGCCAACAGGGGAGCAGGCTCTTGGGCTTAGGGGGCCACACAGAGGCTGTGCAGCCTCAGGCTGGTGACTAAACCTCTCTGAGCTTTGCTCTCTGAGGACAGTGTGCACTTAGTGAGAGATATGTGTGCTCAACGTGGTTGTGGCTCAGAGTAGGTGCTCCATCAGTGGAGCTGTGACGGTTCCTGAGTCCAGACTCATAGTGGGGCCTAGTCCTGGGCCCCAGGAGGAGGGGCACTGGAGGCAGAGTGGTATGGGGGCTGCCGGGGCATGGAGAGCAAGAGCCAGCCCTGGCAAGTCACCCAGCCTCTCAGAGACACCCGGTCTTGGCCGTTCCATGGGAATGAAGGGATCCCTCAAGTGCTGGAGGGGCCCCAGGGAGATCTTTCGGGTTGCCGATCTCTGGAGGGTCCCAGGCCGGGAAACAGAGCTGGGCCACACAGATACGGCTCTGTCCCCCAGGTTACTGGGTATCCTTGGGTAAGTCTCTTAGCCTTTCTGGGATCAGTTTTTCCTTTGGGAAGTTGGATGCACGACACATTTTCCCAGATTCTGTGAGCTGGGGTTCTGACCTAACACAGGGTTCTGTCCCCGTTCCTTCTGTGAGGCAGAAGTGACAGACTGTGGGCAGTCTGGGGCGCTGGGGACGCCAGAGGGGTGCTTTCTGTCCATGGCTGGACCTCTCCCAGAAAATGGGGCTGGAGCTCGAGGGGGCACTCGCCAGGCTGAGGGGCTGCCTGACCCTGGGTTCCCTGGGTCCTCGCACCCCCCCCCCAGAACTGGCCTGCCTGCCAGGCACACTCACCTTGATCATCTGCGAGAGATCCCCCGCATCGGCCAGCTCCAGTACAATGTTCAGCTCGTTGTCCTCAATAAACGAGTCCAAATACTTGATGATGTTGGGATGGTTCAGTTGCTGTCCAAAGAGAAAGACAGGGAGGCAGAACCAGTGAGGGACAGTTCAGCCCCGCACCTGCGCCGTGCTGGCTCCCAGCTGTCCCCTGTTAGTGGGCTAACACTGCAGAGGGCAGTGTCACCTGGGAGTCAGGCAGGTCTGGGCCACACTGGGAAAGCCCTTCTGCATCTCTGAGTCTCAGTGTCCTCATCTGTACAATGGGCGTAATGTGTTGAAGGGCACACTGGATGGGCCGAGACCTCTGAAATGTCTAATGTGGAGACTGCCCTGAGCTGAGACTCCGTGGGACACGACCCTGCTCCTGCCCTCCCTCACCACCCGTGACCCTCGAGGGTAGGGCCGGGCCCCCACCACTCTAGTGCTGTGCTCAGCTGGCCTGCAGCTGGTGCTCCCCAGTGTGTCCATCTCCCTTCTTCCTCCCCACCCTCAATTTGACACATCCTTGTGAAATCTGGAAAGACCCCAAGCATTTCTGGCACGAAAGCCGCCCTGAGGGCTCTGCTCGGCGCCAAAGCCCGGCCTCTGGCCCGACCACCATGGCGCGTGTGTTTGCCAGGCGGGACAGCACCCCACCGGCTGGAAGTCAGCCCCTGCCTGGCTGAGAGGGGACAGACCCTGGCAACTGCTTATAACGCAGACTGTTTCCACCAAAACGATTCCAGGGTCTGGGAAAGCAGAGGGGATTCAAACATTCTGCCAGAGCTTGGTCGGCCAAGTCCATAGGGGCGCGCGTCAGCCGACAAGCAGAGGTCACTCTAGTGCACACTTTCTAGAAGGCCTGGAAGTTACTCTGAGGGGGATGTGTGTTTATGCTGTGCCGACCTATGCCCGTCTCTGGATTCTAAAATGAGGGGGGACCTTGGCAGAGATCACGTGGCTATGCCTTCCCCCATTTATTCTTTTCCCCAAGCCTGCTCTGGATGGCAGGCGCCCCTCAGACCCCCAGGAGCCACAGATGGCCTGTCACTGGCCACGTGTCTCCTTCAGCTCCACCCTACCTGCCCAAGTCCTCAGGCCCCTGCTCTGGGCCAGCCCCTGGCCCCGGTGTGGGTTCACTGGCTTCCACCGCCACCCCCCCCGGCCCCCGCCAGCACCAGCCCGTCTCGAAGGGCTGTCCTGCTGGGCTGCCCAGCAAACGTTATTATTCTAGTTTCAGCTTCTACGTTTAGGTCTATGATCCATTTCAAATACATCTTTATGTTCAGTGTGAGGTAGGGGTCAAGGCTCACTTCCGTCCATTTGGACGTCCAGTGTTCCCAGCATCTGGAATTGAAAGTCTTTCTTTCGTCCACTGAATTGTTTTGGTGCCTTTGTCAAAAAAATCACCTAGCCCACATTTTGTTTTGAGGTCTCCCTGGAGCTAACACTGCTCATCACACCAGCTGCCCTCAGCACAAGTCACGTTCCAAATATATTTTTCATTTACAAGATATCGAAGCAAATGGAATGCCGGCACTTCATGAAGTTGAAGATGCTTTACAATCGTGAATGCACGTTATGAAGTGTCAGCATTGTTGTTGTTGTTATAAACACAAGTCCTCCCCCGCCTTTCACCCCCCCTCCCTGGACCTCACCTCACGACTTCCCCAGGAAACCTCACACCCTTCTCAGGGAGAGCTCCCAGAGACCGGCCAAGGTCACCAGCAGGCCGGGCATCACTGTTTTGCAGATGACTTGGAAAAATTGGAGGGGGTTTGGGTGGGAATTAAAGCTTCAGTCGAGGGGGCTGTTCCCTCCAGGTGCGGGCTCCTGGGGAGAAGAGGGGGAGGCTTCTCTCCTTGCTCTTAGGGCAACTCTGAGGAGGAGAGGCGAAGCAAAGCTCCCTCGAATATCTGGCCAGGGTACAAAGGCACAGACGGGGGCAAAAAAGTCAGCTGGGGGAAACCCCCAAAGCCTGGCAAGGGAAGGGGTTGACTCTGGGACCAGGCTGGCCCCCGAGCCGGTCTAGTAACCACAGACCGCTGTCCACCCAGAGTCCCCTTCTCAGCCTGTAGTCTGTTGGTGAGCCCAGGTGTGTCTTTTTTTTTTTTTAAGATTTGAGCAAGAGAGAGAGGGAGTGAGCGTGCACACACACAAGCAGGAGGGGCAGAGGGAGAAGGAGAGAGAATCTCAAGCACAGTGCCCCATGCAGGGTTCGATCTCACAACCTGAGCTGAGACCAAGACTCAGATGCTTAACCAACTGAGCCACCCACGTGCCCCTCGGGTGTGTCTTAAAGTGGACACACTTGGGCCAAAATGTAAGAAGTGCTCCAAAGATGCGGAGCGGTTGGGTTCTGCGGTTTGTGAGTGGGGGAGGGGTGGCTGCTTTGGCTTCGTGGATCTGGGGTTTGGGGAAGCCACACCTCTAGACTCATCTCCAGTGCAGCTTCCCCTGGCGGCCTCGGCCAGCCTCCCGCTCTCCTGTGTCCTCACGATCCACAAACATCCCTCTCTCCCACAGTCCAGAGCTCCACAGAGTGGGGCTGTCCCTGCAGCTTCAGGCCAGGCCTGACGGTGGTGGTGGCTGCCGAGGGCTGGACGATGGCCGGAGGGAAGGAAGGCAGAGGTGACAGTAATGGGCTCAGGTTCCCTCTTCGAATCTCTGTCCCACCTGTGGCCCCTCTGGGACCTGCTACAGCAGTCTGTCTAGGACGTATCTCCCCTGCTGGCTGCGCCGTCCTTGAGTCCAGGGCTCAGGGGTGCTCACGGCTGTGCTGACCGTGCGAATACAGGATCTCTGCCTGTCTTCCGACAGGGCCCACCTCCCTGCCCCATGTCTGGTGGCCTCTGCACTGGGAGGTT
This sequence comes from Callorhinus ursinus, assembly GCF_003265705.2. Lineage (NCBI taxonomy): Eukaryota > Metazoa > Chordata > Mammalia > Carnivora > Otariidae > Callorhinus > Callorhinus ursinus. Next base: position 7,136,252 of record NW_027397086.1, read on the forward strand.
TTGGGGTTTGGGTCCTGGCGTGAATGATGTGAAACGGTGTCGCCTCGTGACCCCTCCGAGAACTGTGTTTCCCTGTGTTTTGCCGGAAACACCTCGTGCCCGGGGAACATCCTGCTGACCTCCCGTGGGCAGGCTGGGGAGCTGGGTAAGGGCTGGCGTCGAGCGGCAGACGTTATAACCGTGATGACAAGGGCTGCCCGTGACGAGCACGTACCACACGCCAGATGCGACACTGAGCCCTTCCAACCCAACTCCTCACGAATCCCCCCGACAGCTGAGGCCAGGACTGATATCGTCACCCCCTTTTACGGACGAGGAAACAGAAGCCCCGAGCGGTCAACAGCTGGCCCACACCACACAGCTAGAGAGTGAGGAGTGTGCCCACCTCTCAAGCCATGGTCATGCCGTGTAGCCATGTGGCTACACGGCAGCCCGAGGAAGGGACAGAGTGCACCCCTCCGCCGGCAGGCCCAGGTCACACCAGGCCTGGCCCCCTTCACTGGAGCCCAGAGCCCTGGAACAAGGTGGCTCAGAACGTGCGCACACATAATTCCCTCCCCACCGTGATCGGCACACGTGCGTTCTTGGCCACCAGAGGGGAGAGAGGGTGGGTGACTGGGACAGCCAGTCCCCAGGGCTGGGTAATCGGGAGTCCTGAGATCACATCTGGGGCCCAAAGTTGACCGTCCCATAAAATTTTAAAAATGTTATTTGAAGGGAATTTTTGGACCTATGATGGTTAGAGTTGAGGACACTTCCTGATAATCCTCCCTGTGAGCCCTCGTGGCCAGGGTCCCCTCCCAGCAAGTGCTCACGAGTCACATGGGACCCCATCGCCCCTGCTCTCAGCCCCTTCAGGGGCTCCCCTGTTGTTCCCACATTCAAGTCCTACCTCCCGAGTGTGGCGTCCGAGGCCGCCACCACCTGGCCCCCCCTAATTGCACACCATCAGGAGCCCTGCAGCAGGCTCCTGTCAGCCTTCCAGATTCTGGGACGGGACCCCGGCCTCTGTGGGGCTTCTCCGACCTGGGCCCGGGTCGGCCAGCCTCACTCCCACAGTGCCCCAGGCCGGGCTGCTGGCCTGCTCCTCACTGCCTCGGAGGGGACCGGGCCTGAGAGCCCAGGGCGGACCTGGCAGTGCAAACCGCTAATCTGGAATCCTGCGGTAGGGGTCTGTGTCCTCGCCACCAGCAGCCTCACTGTGCCGGAAGCTGCGGAGCCAGCCCTCTGCCTCATGGAAAGGGCGAACACCGAGTGAGTGCCTGCTGGGCTCTCTTACTGTGCCAGGTACTATTTCATCTCTTCAGATACTATTTAATCTTCTCTAACTGCCCATATCCCATGTGGCAGGTACTCTCACCACCAAGCAGATGGGCAAACGGAGGCTCCGGGAGGCTCAGTCACTAGCTTAAGGTCACGCGGCTTGTAAATGAAGACATGAGGATTTGAACTCAGGCTCCTGGGCCTCCGAAACCCATTCCATTCCCCCTCCTCCATCACCTCTGAGACCCCAGCCAGAATCCCAAGCCTGGGGAACAGGGAGGGATCTCCAGGAGGGAGCGGCCCTAGGCTGGGGCTGAACCTAGTCCAGAAAGGTCTGTTGTCTCTGACTCTGGGAAGACTGCTGAGGAAGCTGGCAGGGAGGGGGGGGAGACCATCGCCCACCCCAAGGTGCCCTGGTAGGTCCGTCCTTTGTACAAGCCCCCTCCAGTTGTGCAGCCTGCCTCCTCTTTGGGGAGGCCTGGGAAGAGCCCAACAGGATGACAACCCGGGTCCCTTGGGCACCAGGAACCTGGGCCGCATACCTGGCTGTGCATCCTCTCCAGCGTCCCAGGCTGGCCTTGCTGAGTCACCCAGATGAGTGGAGCATCTCCTGGGTGGCAGTGACTTGGTGCCCTCAGGGGAAGGACTCTGGTGCCAGGCACTGCTGTCCATAAACACAATCAACGTGGGGCCAGGACAGGCAGTCTGGGGGTGCCATGAGGGCCGGGCGGACGTGAGGTGGGGTCCACGCCCACCCAACCACGAGAAAACAAATGAGCCACTGCCCTCAAAAGGCTGTTGTTTCTGAATCTAAGAGGCTACGGGCTGTGAAGGCCACCTCAAGGAAGCGAGGGGCTCCTGCTCAGTCCAGGGCGCTCACCTTCAGGAGGCCAATCTCCTTGACACAGTCCTGCCTGGCTTTGGCGTCCATCATCTCAAATATCTTGGGTGAGAGGAAAAAGAGAAAGAGTGGTTAAAACCCAGCTCCCAGAGCCCCCACCGGGAGCCACAAGGACCGGAACTCCCAAAACCCATCATGGCACAAAAAGGCAGGACAAAGGGGCGCCTGGGTGGCTCATTCGTTAGGCGTCTGCCTTCGGCTCGGGTCATGATCCCAGGGTCGTGGGATCGAGCCCCGCATCGGGCTCCCCGCTCCGTGGGAAGCCTGCTTCTCCCTCTCCCGCTCCCCCTGCTCATGTTCCCTCTCTCGCTGTATCTCTCTCTGTCAAATAAATAAATAAAATCTTGGGGGAAAAAAAAAAAGGCAGGGCAAAGAAAGCCAGGCGAGCCCCTCCTTGCAAGACAAATGGGGCCCAGCAGAGGGGCCCGTCTCTCCTCCAGCGACCTGGACCCGCCCGTGCGGTTTGCAGACCAGCAAGGAGACCATCGTGCGGGTCCGCTGCCTGGCTCCCCACCTGCGGCTGCGTCTGCACCTTCTCTCTCCCTGGCCTCCTCAGCCCAGGCTGTTCATCTCACTCTTAAAAGGACAAATGAGCAAACTGAGGTCTCGGGAAGCTCTGCGGGAGGATTTAAAGCTACTTCCTGAGGCAAAGCCCCGTTCAAATGGGCCCAGTGGCTCTCACTGAAACGCTTCCTGGCTGGACTCTGCGGCTGATGACTCACCTGCTTGAGCCCCTTCCTTCGTTTAGGAGGAACACGGAGGCCAGAAAAGGCTCTCAAGCCCAGAGGCGACCAGCAAGTGCAGGGCCCAGGGTGAGTGGGTGCAGGTCTAAGTCTGAGCTCCCCCTCAGCTCGTTCGGTGGGCCCAGTGAGATAGATACTCATGCCTCTGCAGCTTTCCTGATCTGAAAAATGGGGTGACCACCCTCACCCACAGGACCGTTCTCCAGGCACGACCCAGTATACAGTGGTGTTCAATGCATGCTCATTTTCCTTTTCCTTTATGGCCTGCATGAGCTTTTGTCATCAGGACCCACCTAATCCTTCCCACGGCCCAGAGAGCTGGGTCCTGATTGCAGAGGAAGGGGTGGAGAAGGAAGCGGCAGGAACTGGCCCGGGGCCACAGTGTTTAGACACAGAAGGCTCTGACCCCACGGGGGAGCTGGCTCACCTGCACCTTCTTCAGAGCCACCGTCTTCCTGTCTAGCAGGCAGGTGGCCTTGTACACCTCGCTGAACTGTCCTCGGCCGATCTTCTTCTCGATCTGGAAGTCGGCCAGTGAGCAGCGAAAAGACAGGGTGTTTGGGTGCCTCTGGAGAAGGGGGACAGAGGACATCAGTGGCCAGCCAGGCTGCAGTGAGGGGCCAGGATGTGGCCCCTTCCAGAACCTGGCAACTCCAGCGCGCTCCTCCAAGGTGAAGGAGGGACTGTGACTGCCAACCTCACTGTCAGAGACTCCACGCCACAACACCCCCAACTCTGCAGATGGGAAACCGACGCCCCGGGTTTCCACCATCCCTCATTACCAGATCGTTTGTTAGTCTGCTTGTTTCTATCTCCTACTCCCAGAAAGGTGGCTCCCCGGGGCCAGGGCCTTGCCCACCTTGCTCACTTCTGAATCCCTTATGCCAAGGTCGGAGCCAGCAAATAGAGCAGGTGCAATTAAGGGCTGAAGTGACCCGTCAAGGTCACACAGTGAGGGGGAGGCCCTGCTGGGTCTTCCCGGCCCCAACCCTCCCCCTGCAAGTCATCGTCAGGTGTGGCAACTTCCCCTCCTGGGGCTCCCATCTCGAACTTGAGAAACCTGAGCATCCATCTGCAGCCTTACCATTCTGAGCCCTTGTTTGGATAAATAGCCCCCTTCACGGTGACATGAGGAATCCAGACACTTCACGCTGACTCTCCAGGGGCCAACACTGAAACCCATCCCGGGCCTGCCCCGGGATGGAGCTGCCCGGTGAGGTAACCCCTTACCGTCCCCACAACACACGTGCAGTGTGCTCTGGGAAGAAGGAGAGGAAGGGGTGCCCACTCGGGCCCTGGAACGTCGGGGAGGTGGGGAGGAGGCCACGGCTCTGGTCTGCCCCGCGTCAGCCCGGCAAAGCGGGCCCTCCTCCTGCTACAGCCCCCACCCCCCACACCGGGGCAGGGGATCGCTGCCGCTGGGGACCCTCCGGGCTGGGTGCTGGTGCGAGGACAGGGTCTTGCGTGTTGTATGGGTACAGAAACATCTGCGGAGTTCATTGGGGGAAGTGGCGGTGGGACGAGAAACACCGAGGGCCCCAGTGAAGCAGGAAGGGATAATGTGAATTTCCCAATGTGAAGAGGCCTCTTCCAGACTTGGGCCGGAAGCACGCACGGGGTTGAAAGATGAGGTATTTTATTGGGCTGCGTTCTGGAACTCTCCCTCACCCGAATACCAACCTGCAGACAAAGAAGCCCTGGCAGGAGCCTGGGGAGCCCTGTGTGACTGGCATCCTATTCAGGATGTCTGTTCTTAATCGACTTCCATGTTTTCCTTCTTTGTTCAGTTTAAACCGTGAAACAGGCAAAGATGAGGGAAAACACGCGCCATCACGGTAAGGTTCAGTAAAGTTAAAAACCCAGTAACTAAAGTCCTCACCCATGACCACCTACGAAGCCTTTAAGACCCCATGTGATCCGCCCACCCAGGCTCCTCGCACCTCTGCGATCCTGCTGCTTTATTACTTTCTCCCGCTCACTTTGCTCCTTCCACACCGACCAATCTCTTTTGCTCTCACTGGGCCTTCTGCCTGGAACGTCCCTTGAAGCCTCACCGTTTCTGTCCCTCCCACACTTCCGGCTCGTCTTCCTTCTTCATTGCTAACCTTCCAGCATTCCAAATTCCCTATTTTACTTCGTTACCTGTCCGTCTCCCGACCACCGGCAGGTATGCCCGGCAACATGGTATCTGGTATGTGGCAGGTACTCAATAAACATTTGTTGAGTGAGTAAATATTCACATCTATGGAGATGGCGTACTTTTTAAACACCCAGAATTGTGTGAACACATTACTCTGAAACTTGCTTTTCCCCCTCTCAGTAACTGATGGACATTGTCAATTGACAGGGATTTAAATAACCCCAGACTATATGCCACAGTAAGCTTGTTTCCAATCTGTTGTCACTATAAATAATGTTGCAATAAGCATCCTTATATATATTTCCTTATGCGTATTTCCTGGGTCCCTGGCTGGTGATCTGGGGCAGTTACCCAAGCCACTCTGCCCCATTTTCCTGTCTGCAAGGCAGAGAGGTATAGAAGCATGCTTGTTTCATATGGTCGCTGTAAGGATCACGTGAGATTGCTGAGCTTTCCCCCCCACCACCACACATACAGTAGGTGCTCAGTGGTCCTTATGACTGACAGGCGGGGTTTGGAGGAGGAGAAGGGGCCCTGAGCAGCTACTCCTCACTCCCACTCTCGGCCTTTCTGAACCTGCCCAGACCCAGCCCTGTGCCAAGGAAACCCCCCTGCCAGGAGTGAGTGATGGAAGTCTGAGCCTCACAGCCTGCTGCCTCCTTCCCTCAGCAAGGTAACGGTTAGGCCAACCTTGACTCTGAAGTCTTGAGGCATAATTACGCCCCCTGGGGAGGGATTTGAAGCCGCTCCCTACTGGGGGCTGAGCAGGAGGGAGGGCTGGTGGAGAAGGAAGACCACATTCTCATCCATCGCATACCAGCGTCTGTCAAGGAAGTTCCTTAGTAACGGCGATTAACCTCCCTATATACTAAGCACCCATGTAAGAAGAGCGAGCATTTATTGAGCACTTACTGTGTGCCGGGCACCGTGCAGAACACTTCCCATGACCCTGTGAGTAGGCATCACCATTATCCCCATATTTCAGGAAACTGAGGCTCGGAGGGGAGGCAGTGACCGGCTCCAAACCTCACAGTGAGTAATGGGAGGGATCTGAACCCGGGACTGGGGACTCTGGAGTCTCCACCCATTGAGTTCTACCAGGTGGTCTCCCAACTCAGATTCTTCCTCTGCTTTTCCTTCAAGACCCCATGACTAGCCAGGTCTACGCTTTCTGATTCAGCTAGCTTCTGTCTTTCAGGCACCTGAGACCCCGCCCCCCAACCATGGGCCTCTCCAAAAGCACGCCCCTGCCTTTTCCCCTCCGTGTCCCCTCTGAGCGGAGGCTCTGACCTGCCCCGAGCAGGAGCTCGGGACTTGTTTGTCAAATGACACGAAGGAACGTGCTCCCAACAGCCTGGTGTGCTGTGGCCCTTTGGGATGCAGCCACCGTCCCTTCCGAGTGCAGCCGAAATCCCACCCCCTCAGAAGAAGGTGACTTCTCACACCTGCTGGGATCGCACATGCCGGCGAAGCTGACGGCACGCCCGTGGGCTGGTAGGCGCCCACCACGCAGCAGTCACCTGCTTGCACGGGTTTTGTGACTGCAATCTCCTAACAGCCTTGTAAAGCAAGGCTTTTCATCCCACATCACAAGGAAGGGAACTGAGGCAGTCGCACAGCTGGTCCGCGGGGAGCTGAGACCTGAACTCCCTGCCGATCTCAAGCCAGCTGTGCTGAGAGGCGCCCTGGGCAAGGGCCCCTCCCCTCTCTGGGCCTCAGTCTCCCCCCTGGGACAGTGAAGCGTTTGGAGGACGTGCCCTCCTAGGGTCCCTGCTGTGCAGACACTGGCTTTTCACCGTCACTAGTGGCTGAAGTCCCTTGTCCACCCCAGAGATGTGCCCCCAAAGGCCACGCTGCTCCCGAGGATGGGCGGAGGGTGGGGGGGGCGACATCCCAGCTGGCATCCTGAGGCTTCAGTGGCACTTCTGCATATGCGATGACCCAGATTTGCATTTCCTGTCACAACCCATTCGACCTAATTAGAGGAATGAGCTCCTGGGGTGGGGGGGGGGCAGGTTCCTCTGGCAGCAGCACCACGTGGGAGGGGGACAGCCTGGGCAGGCTTGGGGACACCAGCACCCTCACAGGGGTCGGCATGGGGTCCTGTCCCCCTCGATGCCCTCTGTTCAGGCAGGGGGCAGCACAGGACACAAGGCACAGTGCCTGAGCCAGGAGGGCCCAGACTCCGAAGTAATTCAGGGGTCGTGAGTGCAAGAGGAAAAGGTGAACGGAGTTCTGGTCCCTAAGGCCAGGCCTCTCTCCACTGCCACCTGCAAGGGCTTCCTCCCCTCCCGGGTCAGCCCTCAGCGAGCTCCACTCTGGCCCCTGCAGCCGAGTGAGTCTGTCCACAACAGGGGGACGTTAGCAATATCAGCCCTGGGATTTCTCTGAGGATTCCAGGATGTGATGCTGGTGCCAAGGGTCCCGGGAGCTCTGAGCTGCCGGGCAAACTCGAGGCTGGCCCCAAGCAGCTCACACGACGCCGGCTCAAAGGCAGTAATCCTGATGGCCTTTCTGAAAACTGCTCATCTTATAGTCCTCACTGGCCCCTGTTCTGTCTGGAACCCCACGCCGGCTCCTAGGAAAATTAGCATCAGCCCGGGGGGAGCGGAGGGGTGACCGCCGCTCCGGCTCCCTCAGCTGAGACACTGACACGGGGCTGCAGAGGCCTGGGTTCAAATCCCAGATCTGCCACGTGCTGGCTGGGGGTTGTGGACAAGCACTCTGGGCCTCAGTTTCCTCACATGTACAATTAAGGTGATCACAGGGCCTCCTCCCGAGGGCTGCTGGGGGGGTAAGTAAGTTACTGAATGAAGGCACCTGGGAGACGCTATATGGTGTTACTGTCATTAGGGGTGTCGGCGTCGCTCAGTCTGCTGAGCGAGGACTGGGGCTGCACCTGCCTCCCAGGGGGCTGGGGACGAGCCGAGGCAGGGAGTTCTCAGCGGCTGTACCACCAACCCCACCATCCCCACCCCAACGAGGGTCTGCACTGGGGCTCTTGCCAGCTCTGGGCTCTTTGGCTGTGAAAAATAAAATGAACTTTGAAGTCAAAGAATAAGAGCGATGACACCCATGACGTCAGATGCCATGTTGGGGGTTTGACGTATTCCATCTCGCTTAGTCTTCACAGCCCCATTTTACAGATGAGGAAGCGGAGGTTCAGAGAGGTCATCGACCCGTCACCTGACTGCAGTAAAGCCCCTGTAGCCTTCTGACGTCACTCTCCTCTGCACGGGTCATCCAGGACTGTTTGCCAAGGGACTGCGCTAGACAACAGGCTCACCTCGCCTCCCCGTCTAGGGCTATGCTGTGGGCCACTTGCAGGGCAAATGCTGCTGGAAGCCATTTCTGACTCCTCAGCCCCCTTCCCCAGGGTGGGAGCCCCTCAGTTCTCCCCCCGAGGAGGGGCAGGTGGGTGGAGAAGCTGGGAGGCGGCGGGAGGGATGCTGACCCCACTCTGCTGCCAGCCACAGTGGGGTGAAGGGGGGGGTCCGCACTGCCCCGGTGGGTGGGGAGGCCATCTCAGCGAGAGGAGGAGCCTTGGGGAGCAACTCCCTGGACAGCAGAGGCTTGGCAGAATAAGGGGCCGAGAGGGCCAAGGTCCCCAAGTCACCTCTATCCCCAATCCCACCCCCCCGCCAAGAAATTCTGCCAGGCTTCTCAGGTCGAGGCTGGACATGTGGGGGGTGCTGGTGAACCACCCCAGAAAGCTCCGAGAAACCCAGGCTCTCTTCTCCAAGTCAGATCAAATTAGGCCACAAACACCTCCCACCCTGTGCTAATTTGAGTTTAAAATGTTTGAACCACAATAAGCCTCAGCCATCGACAAATCCCCCTTTAAAAAAAAAACAGGAGCATAAAATTACATGTTAAAAGAATAAAAATGCATCCGCCCAATTAATTTTCTGAAATCTCATTAAAAAATTTAGCCTGACTAAGTCAGAGTTCTGACCTGAATTTTAATCATCTTTACACTGAATGGGTCCTTTTTTCCCTGATATTTGCAATGCATCATTAATTTTAAAGCAACTGTTTCTGTGATTTTAAAAAGCACACTTGATCAGAATGACATTTCCTGTAAACGAATTTCACCTTTAAAGACATCTGACACCGTGTGTAGGGAGTTCTAATGGATTCGGTGTATGTGTATACAGTGATGTGTTTTAAATCTGTGTCACACAAAAGAAGGGCAGGGTTTACAGAGAGTCCATATTGTCAGGCTCTTTACGAGGGCGACCCTGCTCAGGTCTCCACAATCTGGCTAATTTCAAACCCAAAGCTCATCTTCCCTCTTGCAGACCTGATGGCAGGAAGGGGTGCTGTGGGGCCACAGGACGTGGAGAGACTCCTAGCTCTGCCCCTCAAGAGCAAAACATATGCGGTATTTATCTTGGTTTCCTCCCCTGCAGAATCGAGTTCTGAATTAAGACCTAGTTCCCAGTTGGTAGGAGGATGGCATAAGGTTAAGTGCCAGGTATTGCACTGTTGGCATGACCACCGCCATGACTGTCCCAACCTGGAAGTCTACACTCAGCTCCCAGGGCCATCAGCACATGGGAATAGTGAGCAAGATGCCCAAAACACAGGAGGCACCTGATAACAAAGCACAGGATCGCCTCAATTGCAGTGGGTCCCTCAGGACAATTCCCGCTGACTGAGCTCAGAGGAAGCTGAGCTTAAACATACGTAAGAGAATCTGGAACCAACTCCAATGACTAGCAAGCCAAGACTTGAAAGGTGAAAGCCGTAAAGAGCACCAGCCATGCCGCCAGAAGTCCGGATACATCCTCTACTCGGCTCTCCCTTATCCCTTCAGTTACCAAGTGCAGTTGGTTTTCTCCCTGCAAGTCTCTGGAATCTTCTGTCCCCATGCCCAGCCTTGTTTAAAACCACGGCACCATCTCACCTGGGGGAAGGCAGTGGCCTCCTCGTCTCCTCCTATTTGCACCCCACCTGTGCCTTGAGCACCAGCAACCAGGGATCTTTCTAAAACGCAAGCTCCCTTGTCCACCTAAAACCACAAATGGGCTCACCCATCACTCACTATAGACTCAGTTCCAGATAACGCAGCCTTTCATAAGCACCAGCCGTTCTCCCATCCAAACACTGGTAGTTAAACACTTGCCTAACCTGACGAGTCCTGCACCCTCAGGCCTGGCTCCTTCCTCTTCCTGGGACACCCTCCTCTCCCTGTCCTGCCCTAAGTCATGGCCAGCCCACCTGTCATCTCTCTAGAACTTTCCCTGTCCCACCCCACCCTCTGGGCTCCCTCAGCGTCCGCCCGTCCCTCTGTGGGGCCTTCCACCCCGCACACGGTCTATACCTACTTCTGCGTGGGGCTCCTCAGTAGACCCAAGGCAGAAACGAGACAAGCATTTGCTGAATTTACAACACGTCAGCAAACACTTCTTGAATTTTAATAGCTGTTAATATTTGGTCATTAAATCTTACCTAACTATCAACATTGCTTTGGGAAGAGTTTCATAAAGATTTTGGCCTGTGTGATTCAGATCTGGAAGCAGCCGTCCCATCCCCTGAAAAGCAAGGCGCATTCCCCTTTCTCTGAATAGGGCCCAATATAATTGAACTTGGCACGCCCCAAGCAGGTTTGCAAAGACTTTCCAGATGGAAGACACATTAACCAGGGCTTTCTCAGACAACAGCACCTTTCTCCTTCTTGGAAATTCACGTGGTTCTTAATGGGTCAGCTCTGTTTCATTCCTGATGAAAACACTTAGCGGCAAACTGGTAAAATCATAAAGCATGGGGGGCATTAGAACTCTTTCTCTCGATTGCATGCATGCATTCATTCATTCATTTGAAACCTCAATAATTTCACATGTGACTCCACCTCGTTCAGCAAACGTATTTTAATAAGAGAACAGCTCTCATAGCTAGAAAGCTCCCTGAAATGACAAACCACTACCCTTGGGGCACAGAAACTTAACAAAACCAGTTGGAGCGGTTGCTAAGTCGTTCCTTCTACACTGCGGGTATTTCACCTCTGGGCTCCTGAGCCATGAACACGAAAATGAAGGTTAAAAGAAAAGAATGAGATCCGTGACACACATTTCCTTAAGACCCATGATGTCAGATGCCATGCTGGGGGTTTAAAGTATTCCATCTCACTTAGTCTTCACGGCCCCATTTTACAGATGAGGAAGCGGAGGCTCAGCTCATTTACCCGTCGTTGCCTGGCTGGTGAGGGCTGGAGTCGGGATCAGAGCCCTGCCTGGTCTAGGGCACAGTATTCTCGCCATCGCGGGCCCTGGCTCCTTCTCCTAAGGATGATTTCAGGGCAACGGCAGGGCCTCCTGCCATCAAGGAATATGGGTCTGCTGTCAATTTCAGGTGTTTCTATGTCCCGAAACAGGCAAGATTTGGGCCGCGATGTCTCCCCAGGTGGTGTTTAAATACCAGCGCTTCATGAGCGGAGGAGAGAGGATGCGCCTGCCTGGCCTCATTCCCGCCCTGACCTGGGGCAGTGCTGGTGTCTACACGGCTGGCATCCCCGGCCAGACGCTGGCGGGACGGAGGCCCCTTTGCCGACGGCCACTGCCCAACGATGAGTGATCGTGTCTCATCCACTCCAACACGTGTGACCAGACGCCCGGACACCGCAGCCGCCTCGCCTTGTTCGTGAAATAATTACGGGGCTCTCTCTTCTGCCAAATGAGGCTGTAATTAACCCTAATTGCTCAAAATGCAACTGGCTAATTCTGGGAGATTAATCAAGGGGGACTCAATTGTTAGTGAATGACTTAATATGACAAATTGCTACATTACCCGAGGAGGCCCCACTGCCCCCAGCCATCAGTGAGCTGTCCTGGTGGACTCGGCACCAGCAGTGGCCACGGGCCTTGGGGCTTTCTGGGATCTGCCTCCCCAAATTCCACCTGGGAAATGGGCCCGTGTCCCATCCAGTAACGGGAGTGGAGAGTACAAATAGTGCAGATGCCCTAGGACTCTATGTGTGTGCGCGCACATGCGTGCGCACACACACACACACACTAGTAGACACCGTGTCTACTAGTTCACATGTCTCACCTCTCCGTGAATCTATAAAATTGCTCCTTCCCTTGGGCTGATGGAACCCCACACAGGGAGCATGGCTTGATGAGAACTCAGGTGTAGGAGACTGATCTCAGACTCATCGGCCTCCTTGGCCAGGCACCTTTGTGCAGTACACACGCGCACAACTGCACATGGAAGCCCTGGCCAAGCAGGTCAAACAGCAGAGTCCACCTGATGTCCTCCAACAGGAAGTAGGCACTTAGAGGCTGCGACAAGCCTTGTGGGGCTCGAGAAGGTGGCTGTCTCTGAGGCTCCCCTTGATTCGGGTCTCATAGCTTTGGGGACAAAGCCAACCCTGGACATGACTTTGCATCATACCAGGCTGTCCATAAGGCCCTGCAGCACCTGGCCCAGGTGACCTGCCCAGCCTGCCCCCTCCAGGCCTCTGCATGCCAGTTCCTAAATGAGGCCTCTCTGGCCATCCTGTTTGGATCATGTGCCTTCTGGAGCAACATGGGCCCCTGAGTTTCTTCTGCCCTGCTTCCTACCTTTCTCTCCCATGAGGCTCTGTGCTTTCTTAAGAGCGGACCTGCGTCTGTCTCACACACAGCCACGTCGGGGTGTATTACATGTATCTGCAGTTCACTGACTCCCCTGGCATTGAGGGGCTCCTCTGGGCCTGGCCTGGGATGATGGGACTGGTAAAGCCCCACCCCCACATCTTCTGTTTAGGAAGGGAGGCAGACTCGGGAACCAGTTCCCCAGTGGGATGCCATGCCAGAGCCCAGTGCCTGGGCCACACAGTGGGGGGAGTGGGGTGGGACAGGGAGGCTCCCTAGAAGGAGCAGCATTTGGACGGAGGCCTGGACGAGGAGTCCCAGGCCCAGGGAACAGCATATGCAAAGGCACAGAGTATGCAGGCAGCTGGGAACCCCAGAAGTCACCTTTAGAAAAGCTGCAGGAGGCTGCCTGGCTCTCTAAGGATCTGCACAGAGCGAGGCAGGTGTAAGGAAACCAGTGTCCTGAGGCTCTGCGGGTTCTAGATAAGAGGCTGAAGAGGGCCAGGATGCAGCTAAAACCAAAAAGGGAAGCCAGCTTCAGCTGAGAGTAAGGGAGCACTTTGTGACCGCATGCACAGGCTGCCCATGTCCCCCGGAGCCCCTCACTCTCTCCTCTCTCCTCTCACATGGCCTTTCTAACCAGCCCTGATCCTGCAGACAAAGAGCTGTTCCATTCACACGGAAATCCTGGAGTCTGGCACAGAGAAGGCTTCTCCGAGTGCTGCTGAGTGAAATCAGGGCTGACCAGGTTGGTAGTGAGCCCCACTCCCACCCCTGAAAGCATTCCAGAAGTGACTCCGTGGGGGGTGAGGGGGCGGGGAGGGCTTCCTCCAGTGGCTGGGATGAAGCAGCCTCAGGGACCCAGCTCCCTGCTGAGTCCCCAGTGCTCTGCAAAGACAAAGGGCTCACCTGTGGGTCCGGGGGGTGTGCAGGCCCTGGGCTGTGGCAGAGGCTGTTCGGGCTTCCTCCGTGGGCCATGTGGCTGGGCTGTCCAGCCATCCTGCATGCCAGCCTCCCGGGGCACGGGCTGCAAAAGAAAACGCGGGCTTTCTTACACACACGCCCGTTCACCTTCTCCCCTCCATGTCACCAGGCTGGACGAGGCACTTCTGTTGACCCCATCTTCCAGCGGGGGTACAGAGCAACCACCCAGCTCAGAAGCCGCAGGGCTAGGACTCCATTCCCCACAGGACACACCTTCCCTCCATTTCCCTGTCCGACAAGGTTGCGAGGATCATCCCCACTGGATAGAGGGGGAAACGGGCTCTGCGCAGGGAAAAGTCTAAAGGCGGCCCCCCCAGCCAACAAAGGAGGTGCTGGATTCCGCCCCACAAGAGCTAGGCTCCAAAGCCTTGTCCTTTCCACATTACTTTCCTCCACGCCTCCCAGGGGCAGTTATAAAGCCCTGTCTCCCGTAGTCACCCCCACAAAAACCCAGATTGACCGCCTGGGTGGTCAGGAGAGAGACCCTGTGTCAGCCTGCATGCAGCAGCTTCAGGAAGGGCCCAACATTTCCATCCTTGCTGGGCCCTGGTGCACCAAACCCGGGGAAGGCCAAGGCCATGGGTTCCCCTCACAGCGCTGTGTAGACCTCCAGGCAGGCACAGAGCCCTCTGCACAAAAGGGAGCAGTCCCCTATACCCCCTAGGGTTTGGGCTGCCACGTCAGAGGCCCCTAGGAGAGTCAAGAATGCCAGCCACCAGTTGTCATGGTAACCACAGCAGCAGTCCCTGATAAAGCACCCACTATGTTCCCTGGGCCTGAGCTAAATGTCATCTAAGAAGCACTCCCAACGCCACTTCCCCTGGTGTCACAGGCAGCCTCTGCCGGCCTCCCTAGTGGAGGGCTGCCTCTGGAGCTCGGCCCAAGGCAGAGCGAGGTACAGCCGGAGGTGAGAGCCGGCACCTGGCCACCACGACCCTCCTGGACGCAAGGGGAAAAGCCCTCCCCCTTGGGAGGAAAGCCTTTCCTGCGGCCACAAGCATTTCTGTAGCAGCTTCTATGCCCAGGGCCAGGCCGGGGCTCCCACAGCACTGCGGAGAATGACAGGGCCTGATGCACGGGAGGCAGGTCCCTGTCGTAGCGCAGGCATGTGGGAAGGGTCCCCGAATCTGGCTGTGCTACTTCTGCCAGCCCCTGCCCCGGCTGTCCCCCGGACTCCACACGCTCCAAACAGAGCCCCTCAGGACCAGCCCAGGCTGTTGCTGCGGCTCTGTCTATGCCCTCCGGAGCCAAAGTCCAGAGTCCCTAGGAATTGGTGGCCCCCTGGACAGCCCTTAATCAATGACCAAGGGGTCCAGTATGAAAGTGCCCTTGCCTGTGTCAGGACACTCGGGCAGTCCGAGGTGTGACTCACACTCCGGAGCCCTGGGTGGAGCCAGCGGGCCCGAGGTCACAGCCCTGCTCGTCGGCCTCCCCCACTCCTTTACGGTTTTCTCACTCGGGGTCAGCGTCTGGAGAACCAACCCGAGACATCACTTCCTCTCTAGACGGACTCTGCCTCTCTGTGTTTAACCTGGTCATCTACACCCGCCAGCCAAACCCCACACTGAGAGCCCTCCCCTGGGCCAGTGGCTCAGGAAGCTCCGTTGCACACACCTCCCAAGTCAACACCCGCCCTCGTTAACACAGCGGTGTCCGGGCGGTGGGAAAGGAATCTCTTCCTTCCTCCCCACTGTAGATTTTTCCAGCTCCGGGGGGTGAGCATCCAGCCCTCCCAGGCTCAGGGATGTCTGCGATGCCTTTTGAGCTATCCAAGCATGTCCACCAAGCCCTAAATGACCCACTGAGCTTGACTCTCCAGTTGTGCCTCCCTAGGAGCGAGGCCACGTGGAGCAGACAGACCGGACTCAGGCTCGCAGGGGAGCCCTCCGCAGCGGGGAGTCGTGCAGGGCGAGGGCCGTGTCCTGCCAAACACGGCCCGTGCTATCCCCTGGCTGTGAAGCTGCCAACACTGAGCCAGGTTCGACCCCCAAACATGGCATTTTATGTAGAGATTTTTTGCTCTCTTTTTTCTCTTGTCTTGAATCGGCCGCAGGAGGAGGGCGCTGTGGGGGTAGTGTCCGTACTTCTGAGCCCTCTCCCCCCACCCCCCCTGACTCTGTCCCAGTGTGGGACTCCCCTCCCACCTGGGCCCCCCAGTGCCCGTGCCCTGCTCACCAGCCCTCCTCCGTGTGTGCCACCGAGGCGTCCTGAAATGCACATGGGACCACGACCCCCTCAGCGTCTCGCCACCATCTGTGCCTGAGCTCCCACACCGGAGCGCACACCCCCAGGGTGACACAGTGAGGACTGATAGGAAAAGCCCCAGGATAAACACACAAACACGAGCGGCTTCCCGAGGCAGCACTGTTACTCAGGGGGGAAACGTGTGTGCCGATGAACCGGATTCGGAGGGAACAGAATGTAAAATGCGCATGCATTTTAAGATAAAACCGGAGACTCCTGCAGGCTCAGCAGCTGCTGCGGGCTGCACGCCCAGACCCCTCGGGGTGACATGTTCACCATCCTCTGCCCTTAGGGAGACCTCCAGGGAAAGGTTGGAGAAGAACTGTCTTCAGCAAGAAGGTTCTGTCTTTATCTCTGTAAGCGCCAGAATGGCCCAGAGGCCAGGCCCACACGTGCACCTGCCCCCCTGCCCACCTGCCGACAGACTTCACGTGGACTGCTGACCACGGCATGTGCGTCTCTACATCTCCCTCCCTGCATCCGACCCCACCCAGCCTTTTGGGGCCAGTGGGCCTGGGTTTGCATCTTGGCCCTGTCACTCACCAGCTGGGAGCCTGGGCAAGTCACACTGGGCAGAGGCTTAGCAGGTGTCTGCCAAGGTCATCCCCACTTGCCCTGTGCGGTATTAGCGGCACCCTCCCAACATCTGCGCCCGGAAGCAGCAGACTACACACTCAGGAGCCCACCCCAGACCTCACACAGGGCTCCAGGAGCACTGCCGAGGGGTCCCTGGTCTCATCAGAAATAACAGTAATGATAATAATAAGTCAACAGTTGTGTGCTCTGCTTATGCTAGGCCTCGCTCTGTACACTTCACCTCTTAGCCCATCTCATTTAACAGACCCTGTCTCTCAAGGGATAGGGGCTATTATTGTCCCATTTTACAGAACAGAAAACCGAGGCACAAAGGAGGTTAAGAGATTTGCCCGGATCCGTGGCAGTGGAGCCAGGACTCAAACCCCTGGTGGCATCTTTGCCCAAAACCACCTCCCTGCACTCCTCACAGGCTCTCAGTGGCAATTCCTCATCTTCCTTTCCTTATACACAAGGTGGAGAACTTCCTACATCATCTCCCCACTGAACAAGCCCCTTCCCTCAAAAACAGGGAGTGGGCAGGGGTGATCCCAAGGATGGAGGGCCACAAGGGGCCATTACCCACCGCAAGGGCCCCATGGACAGGAGCCCCCAGAGCCCGTGCCCTTTGGGACGGCACCAGGGAGATGCAGCTCTGCTGTCCATGGTACCTTTTCTGCCGATGCCCTGGAGCTTTGGTAAATGACTGTTCCTAAGAGCTGTTCTATCCAGAACCTAACGGAAGGGCAGCACCATGTCCTCCCCAGTGAGGAAGAGGGGCCTTTGTTCCAGGAAAGCAGCAGCCAAGGAGGATTCTGCAAGGCACAGGCTCCTGAGTGTCAGAGAGGGACACTGCAAAGGGGAAGGAGGGAGGGAGGGGAAGGAGGAGGGGAGAGGAAGGGCGGAGATGAGGAGGCGGGAGGACAGAAGGAGCGTGGTGGGGGGGAGGGGGGAGGGAGGGAGGCAGAAAGGGAAGGGGGGATGGTTGGGAGGAAGGCAATGAAGGTTCTCTGAACATTTCCAGTGGGCCAGATCTTTCCCGTGCATCCTGAGGCTCTTGGTAGACCCATTTTATAGATGAGGAAACAGGCTCAGAGAGAGGAAGCTCAAGGTCATGGGGCTAGATTTGCTCTCAATGACTCCAAAGCCCCTCCTGGGTCCAAGGTAGTCCCTGCCTCTTGCTCTCCAGGGGTGCTGCATTTTCAGAGACTTTGCATTCTGTCTGTCTATACCTCCATGGAAGCCCAACCCCTTTACTAGAGATTCCTGCCCCAAACTGCTTCTTAGTGGATGTGGATGCAGAAAGACCAAGGCAGAGATTCAGACTGACAGAGCGCAGGGAAAGCCCTTCAGCACACATGCGCATCCCCGGGTAGCACAGGGAGCTAGCAGCCTGTGCCTGGTGGCTCCTGCCAAGTCAAAGAACAATGAAGCCCAGGCTGCCAAGCCCAAGTCAGGGGCCAAAAATGCATGGAATGTGAGACCCGGGCAGAGGCCACACTGAGGGCCACCTAAAAGAGGGCCTTTCTTCTGTGGGGAGCAAGGGCCCTGCGTTTCTGAGGCACTGCGGGTGCACAGTGCAGCTCCCAGCCTGGGTTCCCCATGCATGCGTGTCCACCAGGTGCCCAGGGACCACATCAGGATGTGCCTAAGGGTTCAGCGAGGCCTGCTGGGGAGCCAGGTGCTTCGGTTCAAATCCTGGCCTGGCTTCATTTAACCATGCAGTGACTCAGTTTCCTCATCTGGAAAACGGGGCTAATACAGATGTTCCTTTTAGGGTCACTGAAAGGACTGAATGTGTTTACAGATGAAAACTCCTTACAGCAGAGCCTGACACATGTGAAGGTCCTTGGAGACTCTGTCATTAGCACTAACCCTCACTGGGTGGACGAGCGGCAGACACGGGGACTGGTGCTCAGAGTGGGGACTTGCCCAGGGTCACACAGCTGGTTAAGTGACAGAGCCCGGGCTGTTGGCCCCCGGATCACGCTCCATCTGCCTCAATGCATGTCCTCTTTGGGACCACTCTGGAACAAATGCCTTCATCGCTAATGTGAACTATGGCTACCTTTCTTTGCAAAGCCCCCCGACACTTCAGGCGAAGCTCCTACTAATGCGGGGCTTGGGTTTCACCCGAGCACTCGCTGGAAGGGACTGGCTCCTGGGCTGGGCTGGGCAAGGAGGTTTCTCCAGTGGCCTTTCTGTCCCCTGGCCCTTGCCTCCCAATCTCTGGAAACTTCATCTAGAGGAGTCGTGTCCCTCCTTTCCCTACTGCCAAATGACACACCCCGTGGAGGCTGGCAGCCCACGGAGGCCCCTACCCTCTCCCTGAAAAACGACTCAAGACCCCAGGAAGGCTCCGGGCAAGGACCTGGCTTGGGGCAGGTTTGGGGGGGTCTATGCACGCGAGGCTCTGCATGTTGGGGGTCTCGTGGTGGTGGTGCGTTCATATTCTGTGGGGGGGGGCAAGCATTTGTTCAGGTCTCACTTTGTTCTCAACCCTGAGGTGGAAACGGCGTGTCCTGCCTGCCCTCTCCCAGGCGTGTGCGCGCACGTCCGCGTGCGGTTGGGGTTCTCCCGGCGGCCGCAGGCTTTGAGCCCGGCCACACTGTCGCTCCGTCAACCTGTCAACCAAGGCAGGCGTGCCGCTGCCCCTGCCTCCACCGGACGCTGCAGCCTGGGCCAGTTTGCCCGAGGAAGGCCCCTTCTCAGTCCTTCCAGGGCAGTGAACAGCTTTCTGGGTTGTTTTCCCAAAGCAGGAAACTAGCTCGGTGACTTGATGCCCTCCCCCTGCGGTTCTCTTTCCTCCCTGAGTGAGTGACCCAATACTGGCACCAGGTGTGGGCACCAGGGGCTATTTCCGTTTGGCCAGCAGGCCCCTGGTGGCAGAAGCCTAGGACAGGGGCCGCAGGCCAGCCCTGCCCAACGCACCCCTTCCGGCCCCCTCGCACGGGGAGATCTGAGGCCCAGCAAGGAGACGCCGCGGCTCCTGGTGCCCGGCTGCTGGCGGGGTCAAGGCTGCACCAGCTTCGGCCTCACACAACGTTCACATCAAGCGCCTTCCCTGAGCTGAGTGATTGGAGGGCCTCCCCAGCAGCCCAAGAGGTGCCATCAGTCCCATTCCGCAGGTGAGGTAAGAGGCCCTGGGGAGAAGCGGGACTTGCCAGAGTCTACCCATCAGAGAACGCTGCCGTTTAAACCTGCTTCCCGGACCAGCAAGGCTGTGAGCAAACCAAAGAAACTCCGCCGATCTCATGTCCCAGTACAAGGGCCTGCGGCTGGAAGGAATGTCCTGCCGGTGCAGACGGGCTGGTGGGGAGGGCAGGGTACCAGCCCTCAAGCAGGACATACCGCGTACGCAGCAGGCTCGTGCCAGGGGCTGGGCAGGCCTTGTTCCCTGGTGGCCACTGTAGGTGGGGGCTGCTATGATCCGCAAGGCTAGAAGAGGGTACAGGCGTTCAGACTGGCTAAGGGGCAGGCCCAAGGTCACAGAGCAGGCCACGGGCAGAACTGCCACTTGAAACCAAGTCTGTCGGACTCCCCTGGTCCATACTGCCTTGGAAGAGTGAATGAATGAATGAATTCGGGCCCAGAGGTTTGGCTCTGGCTGCTGGGTCCTCCCCCCACCCAGGCCCCACTTCTCTTCCAGTCTGAGGATAAGCAGACGTTACCCATTCATCACTGGACGAGCAGCAGCCGGATCTCAGGCCAGTGTCATGGGGGCCTGGGAGCCATAGGGGATGAGCCACAGATGGTGTCTGGTTTCCGGGCTGGGCCTACTTCCCTTCACTCCCCACCCCCGAAGCCACACATGCTGCTCAGATTCCTCAGCTTCAGGACCAGCAGGAGCCTGTCTTCTCTAAGACACGGGACCAGGAGCAGCCCCGTCCTTCCAGGGCCTCTTCACAGGGTGGGCACGAATCCCAATCTGCCGCTCCCTGCCCAAAGCTGCCCAGGACAAGGCCCATGTGCCTGCACAAGGCACTCCAAGTTCTGCCCAGCCGGCATGGGCCTGCCCTCCTGCATTTCCCAACTCCTCCACCCCACCCCAGGCCCCTGAGCGAAGGGCCCTCCCCTTCCCAACCACACACCCTTGCGGGGATCCTCGGACTATCACGGGCAAAGTCGCACACATACATCAGGACCAGATCCTGGGTCCTGCTCAGGCTCGACGCTTCCTGTGGGGTCCTGGGCAAGTCCCACCTGGGCTGTCTCCCTCCATAAAGGAGAAACAGACCCCAAAGAGTGGGCATGCGGGGGCAGTCGGGCAGTACCCAGGCTCCCCCCTCCCCCATCTGCTGGTGTCCGCACAGTGGGGTTCTTCCTGAAGCCCACTGTTTGGGCACCAACTGCTTCCTAGATCATCCCCTCTTCCTCCTCCGCGGGCCTTCTGAGCAGGAGCCCATCTCTGCGGTCATCTCTAAACCGTCAATGTCTCGCCCGGGGCCTGGCAGGGGGAGCTGACTGCATACACTTCTGATCAGTCAGGGGTAGAGGGCCGGTGGTTCCTCCTCTGCGCCTGGAGCCCCAAGCAAGGAACGCGCACCCTCATGTTGCAGGGTTCCCACGGTCTCAGCTCGGGCAGAAATCACCAAGCCATTCAAAACACACCCCCCTCCCACTGCACGGCTGCCCAGAGCCTTTTTTATTTTATTATTTTATTTTTTTTAAAGATTTTATTTATTTATTTGACAGAGAGAGACACAGCTAGAGACGGAACACAAGCAGGGGGAGTGGGAGAGGAAGACAGCAGCCTTCCTGCAGAGCAGGGAGCCCGATGCGGGGCTCGATCCCAGGACCCTGGGATCATGACCCGAGCCCAAGGCAGATGCTTAACGACTGAGCCAGCCAGGCGACCCTCCCACAGCCTTTTTTAAAACTGAGAAGGTTCCTAAGCACCTTTCATTTCCTCCTGCTCGGATAATAAAACTCAATTCTGGAAGAAAAAAAATGGAGGAGCTGTAAACATCTCATTTTTAGGTAAAGGAGCAATGAGGCCATTGGTTTCTGTCTGGGAAGGTGTCTGGCTCCAGGACCCGGTGAAGGCCATGCTTCATCCCACCCACTTGGAAGAGGAAGATACCCAGCACTTCCTCTGCGCGAAGGAAGGTCATGTCTGCCATGACCCCATTTTACAGAAGAAGAAACCGAGGCACAGATAAGTGACCCACCAAGCCCCTGGCTCTAGTAGATGGTAAGCCTTGTGTTTGAACCCAGATCTAACTCTCTCCAAAGTCTGGGTTTTAATCTCACGTGCTTGGGGCAAGCCTTGGAGACTGAAGCCAGAGGAAGCTGGCATCTCACTCCGCTAGGAGCTTCAGACCCTTTAGTCAGTCCCACCATGCGGAGGAGCCCTACCCCTCAGATAAATGAACTCATTCTCTCCTCAAGGCCTTAGCAGACTCTACTCCCCCTCCCCGGAATGAAGTGCCTCCAGGCAAACCTGGCTCCTCCTTCAGAGCCCAACCTGGGGGACCTCCTCCACGTGGTCTTCCTGGACGCCCCCAGTCAGTGACTCCCTGGCTCCACAGTGTTTGTTCCCGTGTTGTCATTGCCTACTCTTGTTCGTCTCTCCCCAGCTGGAGATTTCCTTGAAGGTAGAGACCAAACTACTCAGCTCTGTGGCCCCAGCAGGCCTCAAAGGGAAGGCCACGTACAAGGCTGCTGACCCAGTCTTGTAAACACCAGAGGCCGGGAAGGAGAAGCCTGGGGGCCCCCAGGCCAGCTCATTCCGGGGCCACAGGGAACGGGCAGTTTCAGGGAGAAATTCCTCTACCCCCATATCCTGTCTCAGACCATGGCTACAGCCCTGACAACCAGTAACGGAAGGAGGAAAGCCAGTGTAACAGCCCCCAGCTTCAGGGTTGGTAAAAAGTTCGCCCCAGGCCCCAGGAGGATGAACGACCATAATCCTGGACATAGCTACTCCTGGTGGGAGAATCTTCCGTGGAGAGCTCGCTGCTCAGACATCCGAAACGAGCCCAGGCAGCTAAAATTCATCCCAGAGGGGGAAAAAAAAATTGCCTTTTCTGCTTCCCTCATAACCTCAGGAGTTCTGGCGAAGCCCGTGATCACTCAGTGTGAAACCCGTTGTTGGCAATGGCCCGCACCCCCCGACCTGGGCAGCGACAAATGTCATGCCAGGCTGACGGCACTGACCCGCTGGCAACCCCCACCAGGCAGACGATCGAGGGGGCAGCGGCGGCAGAGGCTCAGCCAGGTCAGGTGCCCCAGGAGCCCAGGCTCCAGAAGCTTCTCTCGCTGGTCTCCCTGCCACTCGCCGGCACACCCTCAGGGCGAAGGTGGTGGCAGGAAAGAGTGAGGGGTTCCTCGTAGCCAGAGGCAGGACAAAGGTCAGTACCTTGCAAAGTGGCTCCTGAGAGGCTCGGGAGAAGGGCTGCTCAGCTCGGGGTAGAGGGTGGATGTGCGGTGCAGGGGCCTCTGGGGACCTGGGTGGCCTCCGTGTGCCAGGGCGGCTGAAGGAAGAGGGGCCAGCCCTGTCTCGGTACGAGACTTCCCCTGCCCAAGACTCCCATCCCCAGTCACTGCCAAAAGGAAACTCCCCCACCACGCGCTGCCCCAAAAATAGCTCCACTGTCAACTCTGTGGTGACTGGAACTTGTCACAGCCACCAGGGAGCCCTATGCTCACCAGGGACGGGAATCTGACGGCAGCAGCCACGAGTCTAGGAGAAAACATAGGTGTGCCCCACACCAGCAGGCTTGGAATGCCATCAGAATCCACTCTGGGTTTGCCCAGTCCTGCTCCCCCATTCCACCTTCCAGGAAACTGAGGCTGGAGGATTAGAGACTTGCTAGGGCCGTGAGCACAGCCGTGGCAGCATCTGGCCAGGACCCAGCCTCCTTAACCCATCCCATACCCCACGCTGCTCAGGCAAAGGGGTTTGCTGTTCAGGCTCTTTATGAACCGCTTGCCCCCAACCCGGAAGCAGGTACCCTGACAGCAGATGGCAGGATTAAGCCAGCCTGGGCTTTGGGAGTGGCACGGTGTCCTTCCCGTGTCCCTTGTACTCCATCCCCGTCCATCCCTACTGGGGCCCCAGCAAATGCTAAGAAGTATACAAGTTCTTGCTGTCCCTTTAAAAGCCTAACCCTTTCTAGTCTCTTCCTTTGTAAGCTGAGCCGCAGATATTTGTTGCCTGACAGATGAGAGCTGCGGTAGGCGACCGCTGTGGGTTCGAGTCCCGGCTCTGCCATGTCCCAGCTCCTGAGCCTCGTGTTACCACCCTGGGCTGCTAGTCGGGGCTGTGACATCTCATGAATCAAAAGTATGTAGCCGTAGGCCTGGCACATAACGGACACCCAACCAGTGGAGTTGCTGTTGATTATTATTACATCCGCATTCAGGCCCCATACTCTCCCAACAAGACCACATCCAGGAACTAGGACTCAGCATCTTCCTACCTTCCCTTCCTTCCATAGGTCTTCCCAGCTGCTCTCCGTGCAGGGCCTGGGCTGATGGCCACTAAGCCTGAGATGACGCAGACAAAAACCCCCTTGCTCTTCTCATCTCCCCAGGAGAGAACCCCCGAACACAGAGAGAGATCCAGAAACCAGAAAAGAACATGAAATGTGCCCACAGGAAAAGGACTGACGGATTCTCACTTCGGGCCAGGCAAGGTCCCGGACAGCTTCTTACAACAGGTAGAGGCTGAGATGGCCTACGTGGATGGGCAGGTTTAGGAGCAGAGGGGAACGGAACTCTGGCGGATGACAGAGCAGGATCAAAGCCAGGGAGACCCGCGGACCTGGGCACCGGGAAGGCTCCAGGCTGGCCCCAGCCCTCGGTCTCCGAAAAGCAGTCCCATGGCCAACACCTGCCTCCTCCTCCAAAACAAGAGCCACCTCTACCCTAGGCGAACAGCCCCCTCCCCTCAGTGCCCCATCTGCAGCCCGAGCGCTGGGACTGACACAGGCATATGGCAGCTGAGGCCCCAGAGGACACACCGAGCCAGATCCTGGCACCGCGGCTCGGCCACCTGCCAGCATACCTTCCCTGCCGGCCGGGGCCAACTGTCAGGCATATGCCAGGTGCTGGCCCCCTGGGTGGCCGCTGCTGGGCCCAGGCCAGCCTTCCCCGGGCCTGCGGGGTGGACTCCCCACCCAGGCCCTGGTGCGTGCAGCACGCCTCGAGGACGGTCCTCTATGACCCAGCTAGGTGGGTGTCATCAGCCTTGACTCACAGAGGAAGCTCCCGACCAGCTGGGTCAGGCGTCCGAGT
Organism: Callorhinus ursinus; assembly: GCF_003265705.2. NCBI lineage: Eukaryota > Metazoa > Chordata > Mammalia > Carnivora > Otariidae > Callorhinus > Callorhinus ursinus. The sequence continues at coordinate 7,160,918 of NW_027397086.1, forward strand.
TGGGTGCCTTCTGTCTAAACCTTGTTTTTCTTCTGCTTCTGGGCTCCTGCCTGTTGGAGAGGAATTCTCTTCAGGGCAGAGACCTGCCTCTAGGGGCTCGTGGGCTCCTGCCCCTTGGGACGCAGCACAGCACTCAGGGAAAACAGATACACGCCGGGCGAGCCAACCCCAGGGAGCCTTCCACTTCCTCCTCGGCCTGAGGGGGGGCAAGAAACTTCCAGAAGTCTAAGTCAGCTCTGGTCAGCCTCCAGGCCCTCCAGCACTCACGGTCACTGCTGGTCACTGCCTGGCTGTCCGGACGTGGACGAGAGGCCAGAGCAGCGCAGAGGGCCACAGACAGGCATCCCCACCCCTCCGTCTGCTGCAGGACCCTCGGGGCCTCCCGAACCAGCACGCGCCTCCAGCACCATGTCCACGAGGCCGCGTTCCACTTCTCCAGCCAGTCCTGCCCCCTGGGGCGGAGTGACTGACCAGCAGGCAAGCACAGCTTCTGGGGCCCCACCAGGGCGGTGCCTGTATCTTCCTGCGTTGTGTCCCCCAGGACCCTCACGGACCCAAGCAGGGCCTGGGAAGTGCAAGGCCATTTGTAACTGCTGTAGGATTTCTGCTCTGAGCTGCGGCGTGTGGTGTGGTGGCTGGAGGGGGGGAGGGAGTCCTCAGGGCCCCTCAGGGACTCTCACAGGACCACGTGACCCTGGGGAAATGAGAGCGTGTGTCTGGACCTCAGTTTCCCCACCTACAGCACAGTGGGTCAGCGCCACAGCACCCACGGGGGCTGGGGGAAGGGCGGCTCTTTCTGCGCTGACCTTTTGTAGGCGGCTGACGCAGAACTTGCTGGTGCCCCACAGCTGAGCTCAGAGATCCCGTATCTAATCATGTGCGCATTCCTGGGAAGAAAACCAGATCTTCTGGGTCTGGAATTACAGAGGGGACACTCTGTCTGGCTTTAGAAGACTTTCAGAAGCCCCCTGAACACCACCCACCCCCTTCTCAACAAGCCACAGCATATGGGGGCGTGGCTCAGAGGCCTCCCCGGCTCCCAGACAAGCAACCACCGAGGCGACGTACGTATGTGGGGGGTCCCGCATAGAGTACCCCTATGTGCCGGGGCCTGGGCCAGATCCCTCAGAAGCATTGGCAGCTTGTGCACTCATGAAGCAACACTGCGAGGCAGACAGTGCGTCCATTTGACAGTTGAGGAGACTGAGGCTCAGAGGCCCGTGACTTGCCGGAGGAGTACCAGCTGGAGGCAGGCAGCCCCTGGATGAAAACGCAGGCCTGAGTCCTTGCTCACCTGGACATCCTCTGCAGTGCACACACTGGGTTCCTGCCCTCGGGGGAAAAAGCAAATGTGGTGGAGGAGGGGGGACCAGAGCAAAGTGCTTCTCTGTTGCAAAATCACAAAAGGGGCCATTGCTTCTAACTTGAGCTAATCAAGGGGGCTTTGGGAAGGTGGTGGCTCTGGGTCCCCCTGGGACCAGACGGCCAGGCAGTAAGGAGGTGGAGGCAGCCCAGCACGGGCTCTGGCAGGCTCTGGAGTCAGAGAGCCCAAAGTTCAAGTCCTGCATTGCCTCCGCCGGACCACACGAGCTCAAGGCCAGTCCCGAAGTCACCTCTTTGCCGTTCCCTCTTCTGTAAACAGGGGGCCAGGTAGGACCCACCTCTTAGGATTGTTAGGCAGGGACTTGCAGGCAAAATGCCAGCCTAGGACTATCAGGACCCAGGTACACACAAGAGCTCAATGATTACCATTATCATCGTAAAAACAGTGCTCATTCAACAGCAAATATTTCTGGCAGCCCACTCTACAAACTGACTGTTCACAATAAGGCCGGGGCCCCCTGTCTCAGGGCCAACCAGGCCCTTGGGCCTGCGGATGTGGCAGGGAGGCACCCATGGCCTCTGGGGGATCCCCCCTTTCAGAAGGGTGGGAGAGGCCACACTGGCCTCTGCTGCATTCTCTCGGAAGCTGGGAAGAGACGGCAAAGCATTTCACCAAGTTACCAGGACAATGAACCTGAGCCGTCCCCCTCCCCCAGCTGTCTCAATAAAATAAATCTTGGCCTGCGGCTGGTGAGAGACCCTATATATTTACATGATGATCGTGCCTCATGATCACAGGGCTCGTGGTTCCAGCAGGCTTCGTGTGGCAGGGACGCCAGTGGTCCTAGGAGACTCACTATTTTCCGGCGACTTTTATTGTCCATTATATCCTGGCGTTTACAGGGCTCCACTCCAGGCCTGGCAGGAATATCGCACACGGTGGGACTGGCAGGCCTTAATATTCCAGGCGCCGTACCGCATGGGTATCTGCAGGTCTCATCCGTCCTGCCCAAGTCTCTGTGTGACACGGAGAACCCAGGAACGCTCCAGAGACGCCAGTGGGACAGGGCTGGGGATGTGTCTGGAGGCACACGTATCCCCACCAAGCCATTTGCCTGGTTCCGGGCTGCTGTCCCGGGCCGGGGCTTGCAAAGGGTTGGCAGCGGGTAGGGGTGGGGGTGTGGGGTGGGGGGGCTGCACTGGAGCCGTTACTGGCTCAGAGGGCCGCTTGCTACATTCTCAGGGATTTTGTGAGACAGTTGGTATCACTTTGGTTGCTTGAAATCAAAAAACGGGAGGAAGATTTACACCATGGAATTTGGCAAATACTACCAAGTCAGGGCTTTGGACAAGTCCCTCCCTCCACCTCCTCCCAGGGAACTGTTTGTTAAAGACTTACCAGCATCCCCGGGGAGGGGGGCACCCAGTGGGCCACCGGGGGACATATGAACATGGGAGTCAGGTGTGAATCCTAACTTCCTCAACCACTGGCCGTGTGACCTTAGGTAAGTTATTTCACATTTTGAGCCTCGGTTTCCTTATCTGTAAAACGGGGACATACCTGAATTCCCAGGGCCACTGTGAGGCTCAGAGCACCTTATGGAAAATTCCCTGTGTGGGGCCTGATATGTATCAGGTGCTTCACAAATAATAACTTTTGTCACCTATTCATTCAACACTCACTTGTCCCCCCGCCGCCACCGGCTCGTATGGGCCAGCACCTACTCGGTGCCTGACACTATCTGAGAGAAAGGGATACATAAATGTCCCAGCAGGTGACAAATATCAAGTTCTTCCCATCTGGACAGTTCTTGAGTATCTGGAGAGGAGTTTCTACCTATACCATCTCACGAAGCCGCATGACAACTTTCAGAGGCAGGCAGAGCAGCATTTTTGAGATGCGGGCTCAGGGTGGGCATTACTTATCCAAGGCCCCTGTCAGGGGGTAGCAAGGTAGGGCTCAGCCCTGAAGCCCTACCTCCTGCTCTAGGCCCACCATGGCACCCATCTCTGAATTCCCAGGCCCAGGCGCACTGGGCCCCTGATGGTGCCAGGCTGACCTCAGAGTGAGCACACACACAGAGGGCAGGAGGACTAGGGGTGAAGCAACATCCTCCAGTCTAGCAGCCTGGATGTTAGTCTTGGCACCACAGCCTCCTTGCTCCAAGCCCTCCCCTTCTGGGCCCCAGGGTCCCCCTCAAAAGGCTGGGAGGGCTGCAGTGAGCATACTGTTGGTCCTCATGGGCCAGCACCTGTCTCCGGGCTTCTTGGCTTGGCCAAGTATCCCTCTGTTGTCCACAGACAGAGAGGACTCAGGCATATCAACACCCCCCCATGCCCCAGCCGGGTCCCAGGTAAGCCAGCGCCTTGTGGGCGGGAAGGACGAGGGGAATGAGAAGGGGCAGGACCCCGACCCAGGCATGCTGGGCTTGCTATCCTACCCTGCTGGGCAGGGCTCATCCACCCATTTCACAGATGAGGAGAGTTAAGTTCAGAGGGCTGACCCCAGGCTGGCGGCATCCAGGGCCCATGGCTGGGGTCCCCAGCAGAGATCAGGAAGCCACCAAGCCCCTCAGTTCTGACACCCTGGAGGCTCACAGATGGGATGCTCCTGGCCACCATGGGCTCAACCCGAAGGGGCTGGGGAGCACTTTGCTGAAATAGGAGACCGAGAAAAATGCAAGCAACTCAGATGATTCAAGTACCCTTTGAAACTAGGAGGTGGGCGGAAGTGGGTGGCATTTCTGGTGGATTTTACCTCACTTCCTAGAAGGATGCGTCACCAGCTTTTACTTAGTCAGTGCTCACACGACCGTCAACCTGGTGGCACCCGGGTGGCACCTCCTGGCTCGCCTGTCCCCGGAGCCCTCACAGGCTGACAGGTGGGGGCTGTCCACCTGTCAAGGGAGGGAACTTTTCCACTTCACAGATGGGGAAACAGGCTGGGGAGGGGGGAGCGGGTTGGGTCAGGGACACACAGTAGGGATCTAAGTCTTCAAACTCCTTTACCAAAAGCTTAATTTTTCTATTTGGGGAGACAGGAAAGGAGAAACTCTCTGGAGCTTTAAAAGGGGAAAAAAAAAAAAGGGAGAAAAAAGAACTCGCAGCCGAACGGAATTGCAGCAAGGCCCCCAGCCAGCCCAAAGAGGTTTCCGAAATTCTGTGCAGTCTGAATTTTTGCGGGCTGAAGGGTCACGCGATTTGCTTTGCAGAAGGCAGGGTTGAAAAAATCTGACTGAGGGTGAAGGGGGAGGAGGGACATGTCCACGAGACTAGAAGTCATGAGCTTCAGCCTGGCTGCCCGAGTGACTTGCTGGGTGACCACAGACAGGTCCTTTGCCCTCTCTGGGCCTCAGTTTACCCTTATTTATTTGCCAAGCCTTGTTCTAATGCACTTAAGTGATGTCAATCATCCCACCCCTCACAGTACCTTATCATCTCTACTTACAGAAGGGGTAAACTGAGGCATAAGAAGATCAGGCCCGCTGTGCTGGTGGAAGGGCTGGGATGTGGAGCTAGGTAGTGAGTCCCAGAGCCCACACTCCCAACCACAAGGCCCTCTAGCCTGCTGTGTGCTCATCTCCAGCGACCATCCTACCTTCAGGGGCTTTGCATCTGGGGCTTGGCTTGCCAGCAGGCCTGTTTCTGGAGACACTGGGCCATCCTCCTCCATCTCGGCTACCACTCTGCACTGTTGTCTTTTCTGTGACCTCTGACTTCTTCTGTTGGCTCAGCAGCCTTGATAGCCACAGCCTGGGGCCTCGGGAGGCTCCCAGGTCACCGCGGCCATCGACCCACCTCTTTGAGCCTCGCTGGGTGCCGGGAGTCCGAGCAGGAGTGGACGGCCCCGCTCTGATGTCCATTTTAGAGTTTTCCACGCAGGTCGGCCTCTGGGACTGCAGGAGGGAGACTGCTATTCAGGCGTCCAAGAAAGAGGGGAAAAAACATCTATTCATAGCCAGACAGAGACCGCTCTGTGGAAACGATGCTACCGACGCGACAGGCAGCCCAGCTGTGTAAGAGATTCCCGAAAAGCCTGACCTGGGAACATCCACGTGGAAGGCTCTAAGGCTTGGGTGGCCACCAAGCTTATAAAATATGCCTGCATGCTCAACCATGAAATTCCTAAGGGAATAAGGTTCTGACCCAAAACCTGTCTTCCAAAACAAAATTCTTCAGGCAACAGACATTTTTTTGGCTTAAGCAAGCAGGCTGCTGATCGGTTTCACCCCCATCTCTAGAGTAAGGACTACTCATGCCAAGAAGAACAGCCACCGAATCATGTGCCCCTGCCCCAGGCCACACACTGTGCCCAATACTTGGGTCCACTTGTTCGTTCCCATGAGGAATTACTGTCTCCATTTTGCAGATCAGTAGACTAAGGCTCAGAGAGGGGCAAGTCTGCCCAGTTGGGAAGGTTTGAAATCTGGCACCAGCCTGGAGCATAGAAAGTGGGGGACAGACCCCAGCAGAACCTGCTGTATGCATCCTCAGGAGGAGCCCTGGCCAGACACGAAGCACAGAGAGAGAGCGCTGTGTGTGTGTGTTGGGGGGGGGGGCGGGCAGGTGCAAACTTCTTCCCTCCACTGGCCTGGGGAGAATTCCCACAGAGGGACAGGTGGGGAAGGGTTGGCCCGACTACAGTTAAAATAACCATTGAGGCTGCCTCGGTGCTGCCTTTCCAAAGACACCAGAATCCATTAACTGGGAGCATTGCGCTGAGCACCCAGAAAATCCCCCATGCTCTGTGCATATGCTCTGTGTATAGCATGGCCATTTGGCATACGTGTGCAGTTGTTGCCACGCTCCTGCTCTGTTCCTGGGAGCAGGAGGAACTCTGAAGCCACTCATTTAAAAGTGCATGTCTCACCAGAGACTTCGGAAAGGCCCCAGGTAACCCACCGGTCCACATCCTGTATCTCAGAGACAGGAAACCAAGGACCGAAGCAGAGAAGTAATGTGTCCAAGGACATTCAATCGTCTGTTCAGTCAATTTTCTTTTTTTTTTTTTTTTAAAGATTTTATTTATTTATTTGAGAGAGAGAGAATGAGAGATAGAGAGCACGAGAGGGAAGAGGGTCAGAGGGAGAAGCAGACTCCCCGCTGAGCAGGGAGCCCGATGTGGGACTCGATCCCGGGCCTCCAGGATCATGACCTGAGCCGAAGGCAGTCGCTTAACCAACTGAGCCACCCAGGCGCCCTGTTCAGTCAATTTTCAAACACATACGCAGACCAGCCTCTGTCCTCAATGGGGCTCGTTTAGCGATAGAGGAGTCTCAGAGCAGAACTTACAACCCAGTGTGATCACTGCTTTGTACGCCCAGGGTGTGGAAACACAGCGAAAGCAATGTGCAAGCGTCTGGCCTATCTCAGAAGAGGAAGCCGCTCTGAGCAGAGGAGCAGGGCGAGGACATGCCAGGCAGGGGGTACAGCGGGTGCAGAGGCCTGAAGGCTGGCACACCCAGCATCACTTGTGGGGCAGAGGCCCAAACGACAGCAGTGGCCTCAGGTCTACGGCAGAGAGGGAGTTTTGGCAGCATGACGAGGGGCGGTGAGCATCTGCACACAGGGCTGGTAAGGGCTGCCAAGCCAGACACCCCTTCCTGTGTTCTTCTACACACCGCTCTGCCGCCCACGGTGCCAAGCCCAGGTCTAATTTTACTGAATGCATCATGGGAGGAATCAGAGCCTCAGATGCAGTTCCAAAGCTACCTGCACCGCACTTGACCTCCCCACGCCTGCCCTGGTCAGCTCAGGTAACTGTCGACACACAGAAGGAAGGAAATGCCTATACCACTTCCCTCTCGAGGGACTACGCTGGGACCCTGTCTCATGAGTGCTGTGAAGTTTACATTCCAGGCTCCAAGATACTCTCGCTTAACTGGCTTGTATTTATTGAGCACCTATTGTGTGCCAGGCTCCGTGCTAGGCACTGGAAGGATTCACAAAAGCGCGTGACAACCTCTAAGCCCCACAGCCGTCCCCTCATCTTTCCAGGCTAGAATCACTGCTCCGATTTCACAGGAGGGGAGCTGCCGGGCTCAGAGAGGCCCTGCGACTTGCTTGAGCAAGATCACTGGCTAGGAGGTGTCAGGGCTGGGATGCTAACCCAGAAACATCTGACCACAGAGCCTTTTTGCCAAAATAGATAAGGGTCCCTGGAGGAAGAGAAGAGCCTAGATCCTTCCTTCCTGCCACACAGGCAGGCGGAGGCTGCGCCGGCGGTACTGCCCAGAACTGCGGGGCCTGTCATTACCGGGAGGGGCCACACTCCAGGCAGGAGCGCAGCCAGGGCTGGTGGCTGGTGTTGAGCACTGAGGGGCTCTCTCTGGGTTCTGAGGAGTCCTAGCCAGTGCCACCAAAAGACTAAATGCTGATGGCCTGTCTTTCAAAATGCTCAAGTGGGCCAATCCCCTCATCTCTGGCACCTGCATTAAAGGATATAAACAAGTCTAGGATGCAGAGCAAAGACTGGAGTCAGAGTGTAGGGTGGCTAGGTCACCTCCCCTGAGTCATACGACCTGGCCCTGGCTGGGATGAAGGCTCTCCCACCCTGGACCTGGGTCCTTGTGTGCATCTGTCTCCTTCAGCAGGAATGTCAGCAGGGACCTTGGGGCCACCAGTGCCCTGCAATCCCAGGCGGCCACAGCAGTCCCTCTTGGGAACCCTGTTTTAACTCAAACAGCTGCAGACACTCCAAAGTACTAACACTTGGCCATGCCTGATGCAGACAGGCGTTCCTCCCCCGCCCAGGTCGCTGTCCCCGAGTCCCCACAAAGCTCATGTCTATTTGGAACCTGGGACTGTGGCCTTATTTGGGAATCAGCTCTCCGCAGATGTAATCAAGTGAAGAGGAGATCACGCAGGATTCGGGGGACCCGAATCTAATGACTGGTGTCTTCATAAGAAGAGAAGACACACGGGGAGAAGGCCATGTGATGACAGAGGCTGAGACTGGAGTCCTGCGTTTACAAACCGAGGGACGCCAAGCCTTGCCGGCGGCCGCCAGAAACAAGGAGAGAGACGTGAAGCACGCCCTCCCTCGGAGCCTCCAGAACCGACCCTGCCAACACCTTGATTTTAGACTTGTGGCTCCAGGAGCTTGAGAGAATAAACCGCTGTCGTAAGCCACCTGGTTTGTGGAAACAACACGCTCCCACCCCACCCAGGGCGTGGCCGGCGCGCACACGCCCCCAGCGCCCCGGGGTTCCCCAGGCACTGCAGGCTTCATCGAAGGCTCCAGGCTCAACTTGTGCTTCTCATGCTGCAGAGGAAGTAAACCAGCGGTTCCCAGGTCTGGAGATTTCACAGGCCTGTAATGTTTCCCCTAAATTCCGAAGATGGATATAAGGCCGCCAACTTTTTCTGGCATCTACAGTAAAATTTCCATCTATTATCACCATTCTGCATAAAAGAGGACACCTGATGTAAGAAAGGCCTGTCCTTAAATTTTCTCATTTCACCATGGACGGGTAAGGGTTTCACATAGCCCTGGGCCTGGCCAGGGTCTGGCATTCGGGAACCAGCAAACTCAAGCTACCGTGCTCTGCTGGGTGATTTGGTTTTTTGTTTGTTTGTTTGTTTGTTTTCCCCAGTCCTGGCCGAGAAGAAATGAGGCTGGCCTCCCCCACGCTCCTAGGTGTACGAAAAAGGTTTTCTCCCTCTCAGAAATGTGCCCAGTCTATTCTAGTTAACCTGTGGGTAATTGCAGCTAATACCCTCCGAGGGCTGGATGATCTCCCTGCCCCAGGGAGGACGCCTTCCAGGCCAGTCAATGAGGGAGGGTCACCAGGAAAAGAAAATACAAGGGAAAAGCAGGGCAAGGAGAGAGAAGCACAGACCCTTCTCTTGAAAAGGAAACCAAATCGTGAAATGACTCGATGTACAGACATCACGGGCCTGGTGACTCTGGCTCTCTTCAAAGACACCTCGTAAACCCGTGCCCGGCCTTGGAGGGAACGGCCAGATGCCAGGTGCACCCACCGGAAGCCCGTGGCCCTGGGCACATGAAGGTCAGCCCCGTGTCGCCCCCACGTCTGCCACATGGTAACCAGTGAGGTGTGCTGGGAGAGCCGTCCAGGGGACAAAACTCTGCCTGAGCGTGAGGAAGGCTCCTTTTCCAGTAACTCAGGAGCGCTGATCCCCCCTCAGAGGAAGCCCCAAACACTGGAGAAACTTTTGCCTGGAGCACTAGGGTTAATGGCCGAGCCGGGGCGGCCTCGCTGGGACAGTCTCGGGCACACGGCAGCCAACCTCAGACGGATGGTAAGGTCTGATGCTGTCGCTTTCCGGGCCGGAGTCCATCTCTCCCTCCCTCCCATTCTGTACACTCAGGCCAGGGGCAGGGTGGGCCCCAGTTCTCAGGAAGCCAGGAAACACACTCTTTTCTGGGCGAAAGGCCCAGATTCCTTGAGCAGTCACAGGACACGCTTTTTTAGAGCTGATCCAAAGCCACAGGCGCAGACTAGAAGTTTCTTTGGGCAGTGTGAACCTTCGGGGACACAGACAGGCGCACCTGGAGCTCCGGGCTGAGAGCCAGTCTGTGAGCGAGGCCCCGTGCTGGCACTGGACGGGCCCGGGGCTCTGCCTGCTGCCTCAGTTTCCTCTTCACCCCGTCGTCAGTCATCAGACCTTTCTCGAAAGGCCCACAGAGCCAAGCGCTGTCCGAGGCGCAAGGCGGAGGAGGTCCTGCCCACCCCCCAGAGGTGTCGAGCGGTGGGGAGGTGGATACAGACACTGGACAGCAGTAAGTGCTAGGAGGGAAATGGAGCTGAGCGGCCTGTGCAGATAAGCAGATCCGGCTTCCCATGGTCACTGCGACAATTAGTTCAGACTGTGTAGCAAACTGCTTAGCACGTGCTCGGCACTCGGGGAACTCGGGTCCTCCTGTCCTCCCACCACCCAGGAGCAACGGAAGCCAGAAAGGGACGGGCTGGGGTGGCCACATGGGGACTGAGTGGGTTTGGGGCCCAATCTAGCCCGTTTCCTGGGGAACCGAGGGGCCGCCCAACCCTGGCAGACTCCCTGCTTTTTCTGCATGGCAAAGCTCTGGCTCCAACATTATGCCCCTGCTGATAACGGGTCCCAGCCACCTGCTCTCCAGCCAGGAGGTGACTGGCCTTCCTGAATTTGAATCTGGGCTCCTTCCCTTATTCGCTGGGAAACCCTGGCCAAGTTTCACTCATCTCTCTGAGCCTCGCTTTCATGATGTGAACATGGGGAGAAGACCTACCTAAAGGCTCGCTTGTTCAATAAGGTTGTGTAGGCCAAGTGCCCGGCACACAGGGAGCACCCCCCACCCCCATCTCGGCCCAGCACTGAGGGGAGGGGGCGCTCTAGAGGGGGGATCGGCCCTGGGGCGGGAGCAGGAGCGCAGACCTGGTCTGGGCAGGCCACGTCCAGCCCTGGGGGAGCTCAGCATCTGGAAGGAAAGACCAGGCCAAGGGCCCAGAGCTGTAACGGGAGTGGAAGGTCACACACATGGGCAGACCAGCCCCAAGCCTTGTCTGCTGAATGTCTTGGCCACAGTCCTCACCTCTCTGAATCCTAGCATCCCCAGCCGAAATATGGGTTCCGGTGAGGGTAAAAATGAGACCCCAGACACATGAAGTCACCCAGCCGGTATGGAACATGTTTACCTCCTTACCCTCGTCCGTCCATTCAACATAAAAATATCCGGGCTGCATCCCCAGCAGGTGCTAGGCCCTGCGGTGGGCAGGGGGCTGAGCCCGTTAATGCCGGGCAGAACCCCATCTGCTTTAGAACCACCTGGCTCTATGGGAGGGTGCAAAGCAGTTCCTGGGCTAGCCTAGGCTCACCCTCCTGAGAATCTGGCCTCCGTGGAAAACTTGGCCTGGACAGATCCTGGGAACAGCCAGCTTATCCGGGGGGGCACACCCATGGCGCCACACCACCACACACCAAACCCGAGGCTGTGAGCCACCCCCTCACGGCATGGCCAACGTCAGCTGCCAGACGGGCCGACTCCTGGTGGGCAGGGGCAACTCTGATCCCAGCCCACCCCCCAACACACAGAGACATACATTAGAACTCAGAGCTGGTCACTTTCACGCCTTTGCCTCTGACTTGGCCAGCTCAATCGATCAGTCGATCAAGGGAGAATCAGACCTCAATCACAGTGACAACATAATTCAATCCCTGGGAAGTGCGTCAGCACCACGGCTCCTGCAGATTCGTGAGATGGCCTGGAAATTGGGAAATGAAGGTATTTGGCGACAGACCCCTTGAACAGGCCAGGCCTCGGCTGATGCACTCCCATTAACCCCGACTTCTCTCGTCCCCAGCAATCAAAACAGCTTCTCTGATAGGGAGGGCAGAAAGGACAAGCAGAAATCGGGTTCAGGGAAAACAACACATCCATGGCACCCTCCCCCCTTCCCGAAGCAGCGCTGCGAGCTTTACATATTTTATCATTTATTCTCACGTCGTCCCCAGCAAGTCGTAGGCGTGTGGGCCTTGCCTTTCACAAGAAAGCTGTGAGGGAGGCTGGGGTTCAGAGGTGAGGGGCCTCCCGCCAGACGCCCAGCAGGAAGGGCTGGGGTGGGGGTGGGAGAGTTGGGGGCTGGGGTGTGGAGCCAAAGGTCCTTTCTGGTGAAACTGTGGCCTCGGGCCGCTGAGAGGCTCCAAGACAGTTCACACCATGACACGTCCACACTGGTGCCTCCTCACCAGCCTCCCAGTCTCACCACCACCCTCACCGAACCATTTTCCTTACAAGCCACCAGAAACACGGCCCCTCCCGTGTCAGCCTTCAAAGCTTCCAGATCAAGTCATCACTCCCAGAGCTCAGCGTCCAAGGCCACCTTACCTGCCTGACCCCAATCCCAGGTGACACCTGTCACCAACCATGTCAGCTCCAGAGAGCCTCTTGTGGGGTCCTGCAACTCCTGCTTCTCACCTCCCAGTGCTCCACCCGGCACGCCCTCTCCACCTGGCTCTCTCCAGTGGAACCTTACAGGTACCAGTGCAGGGGCTTCCAGGGGAGACGGATCTGGGTTCAAAGCGTTGCTGTATGGCCCTGGATAAGTCATTTTACTTCTCTGAGCCTGGGATTCACTTATAAAATGGAGCTGTTTCAAGGTGAAGCCTAGCTGATGCTAGCATGGGTAAACCCCCGATGGACACTCTGATGAAAAAGTACTCATAGCAATAAGAGGAGGAGCTGTTTTTAAAAAGATAGCGGGTAATTCTACACAAAGAATAACCCTATTAAGAGAACTGGCACTGGTGAAGGAGGTGCTGGGCATGGGGTGGGGAGCCTCTAGCCCTGGCAAGGTGGAAGGTCTAGACTCAGGACTTTCCCCTTGGGACATACCCCAGGACTGGGCCACTGGGGAGTGAGGGGGTGCTTCAACAATGCACTGGTGGAAGTCAGTGTTGCTTTGGGATTCTTCCCGCTTTCCATCCTGCTGTTAGGCCGATCCTATGGCTTCTGTGGCCTTGGCCTCCCCCCAAAACCAGGTATCGAGGGCCAACCAAGGAGACTCAAAGGGCAGAGAGCTCATGGTCCCTCCCTCACCTATGAGGACAGAGAGACTGGGCCCACCCCACGCCACCCCCCAGCTGCCCATCAGGAAATCCCTCCCGACATCCTGACGCAGTTCAAGCAAAGGCAGAAACATTCTTTCTAACCTGCAGCCCCACCTTCTTTGCTCCCTGACACAGGGGTCTCCAGGTAGAATCCCAGATTGCTGACCCCAGGCCCCATCGCCTGTGCGGTCCGCTCTCCTGTGAGAGGCGTCAGGCACTTCCCGCCTGGGACTGTGAGCAGGAAGCAGGGCCGGACCCGCCCCGAGGCCCCTTTCCTCCAGGGCCCAGGCCCTTCAGATCCAAAGAACCATCCATTTGTGAGAGTTTGGTTTTTCTCTTTTTCCTTCCTTTCCCCTCTAAGCAAAACTGCGTGGCGACTTCTGCCTCTGTCCCCAAGGCAGTTCCAAGGGGCCCATCTCGTCCTTGCAGAAGTGATGGCGGTAATTCTGTTAATGGGAAGCAAGACGGATGGTCCACGGTGCCCAAAGTGCAGGAGGCAAGCCAAATCGGGCCGCCCCCGGAGGGAGAAGAAAAGTGTTGCCGGAACACACCCTCCTTTGGGGCCTTATTAGGTTTTGAAAGAGCTGCCGCACTCGCTAAAACCTGCTTTTGCCAGCAGAAGCCTCATTTTACAAATATACAACAACAACAAAAACCCGTAAATGGGAAGAAAACCCTGAAGATTAGGCTCCCCTGCTACAGCGAGGCAGCGTGCCCGCTCAGAGCTGAAGTCTTTAGCCTCATCGACTCTGGGTTTAAATAAATAGGTCTGATGGCCAGCTCACCATTTTGTGAACAAGGAACACGCAGTTTCCTTGCTGCTTAAGGACTGTTTGCTGATGGTAGGATGGGACAGTTCTGGAAACATTTTATTTTAAACAGCTTGTCTGTGCGCCGCCTCCCCCCCGCCCCCATGTCAGGAAACCCTAACGCCCTGGTGTCAGTCCGGGGAGGAACCCTTGGCCAGTCCCTTCTCCAGTCCCATGCCCACAGGCCCTCACCGCTGAGAATCAGTGGCATCTCTAAAGCCATTTCACTGTGGATATGGCGTCCATTTCCAAAGTTACGCAAAGGGCTCCCCCGCCTCTCCAATCTGAAGTCGAGCCACTGAATTGTTCTTTGGGCTTCGGATGGTCCAAGGACAAAATGAGGGTGGATGGTGAAGCTGGCCTGAGATAGCCGTGGTTGATGACAGGCTGTCCGGGGCTGTGTGATCTTGCAAGCTGTGGAAACTCTCTGGGCACCCTGCTCCCTGCCATGGAGCTAACCCTACCCCCTCACAGCCCTGGAGGAAAGACCTCCAGACCAATCTGAGCATTCCTCTCCACCACACCCCCCTGCAGCGCCCAGCACTGCCCCGACACATAGTAGGTGCTTGCTGAGCATCTGCTCCTTTGAGCGGGACACATGGCTTCTTTTGATGCTGGAAACACAAAAACGTCCATCCACACTAGGACAGAATGGTTTAGGGGGGGTGTGCTCTGGAAGCCAAAGGCCTGGGTTCAAATCCTGACTCAGTCACAGACTCACTGTGTGCCCTTGGGCTACCAACTCAGCTTCACTCAGCCTCGCTTTCCTTGTTTGTAAAATGGGACTAAAGAACCTGACTCACAGGGTCACTAGGAGGAGTCAGTGCAAGAATACGTGGCCAGGACCTGCCCAGGTTGGCCCTGGTAACCAGCAGCCCTGAGAAGGAGCAGTTCAAAGTCTTGGGAGGGCTTGAGGGAAGATTCCCACGATCCAGCTGGGAAAACCACTTTGTCAAAGACAATTGAGGCAAAGCAAGCCCCACGGTGCCAACCCAGCCACCCCCCTACCCGAGGAGCTGGGATCTAGAACAGGCATCATGTGAACTCTCAGGAGGCTGTGGGAGTATCACCCCAGGAGGGACCCCCACACCCCAACTCCCCTGCATCTGTCTCCAATACTCAGACCAGCAACACCGGACATACTTTACTCCTGTCTCGTTTACGCCAGCTCTCCCCAGCCAGAAGGCCAGCTCCGTTTTGCCTCTTCTGTTCATTATGCCTCTTAGAACCGTGCCTGGCTCTGCTGGATCAATGAATGACCAAACAAAGCAAGCAAGGGAAGAGTCCCAGGGGGCAGCTCTGAGCTGAGTGTGGAGAGGAGCACCTGAGCGCCACAGGTGCCACCAAGCTGCAGTCCTCACCCCACACAGTGTCGTTGTCAGTACAATAACAGGTACCTATTGCTGAATGGCTGCTAAGCGCGTGCTTCCCTCACTGGGTCATGAAAACTCCCCCAGAGACAGGAACTGAGATTTCCCCCTCGCTTTGCAAGGGAGAAAAGTGAGTCCCCCAGTGGGAAGCAACAAGCCAAGGAGAGTGATGAGCAGAAGGTAAGGGGCGTGGCTGGCCTGCAGGGTGTCCAGGTTAACCCACCACCTCCTCCCTCTATATCTCGGCCTGAGACCGGCCACAGGGCTGGCTGGTCTGAGGAGGGGTGGGGGGGAGCTGCAGCTAGAGCCTCGGGACCTGCTCCCTGCCAAGGAGGGTGTTTGCTCTGAGGCAGGGGCCAACAAGCAGCAGCAGCTAAGGTCTGGCTCCTGTCCCGTCCCCATGCACGTGCAACGGATAGTGGAGGCAGAAGACTCAGCCAGGCGGTGGCCCCAGCACTGGCTTTGGGCGAGGCCCGGGTTCAAATTTCAGTTTCCAAACCATGTGGCTTATAGCTTTGGGCTGGCGGCTTCAATCTCTGAACCTCAGTTACCCTCATCTGAAAAATGGGGCCAGTCCAAAGTTGTTGTGGGGATTGACAAAGGCAACCCGGATAAAGCACTTGGCCACATCGCTGGCACACAGTAGGTGCTAAATAATAGTTAACTTTCCTGAGTCTCCCTCATTCATGTTTTCGAGAGTAACCAGATGTCCACATCCTGTGGCTGCCAGCCCCCCGCCCCCGGCCCCAGTTCAGAGCTAGGAACAGCGTGGGAAGGCTGGCGAAATCTGAGCTTCCCATCCTCTATGATCCCCAGGGCACCACCTGCTTAGCGTTCTTCCCGAGTGAGTGGGTCAGCAACCTCATCATTTGATTTCTGACCCTAGTCACCCAAGGACAAGAAGTCAGAAGGGATTGGTTTGTCGATGCAATAACATCAGGCAACTACATGAAGAATGAAATCGGGCGGCAGGGGGCATTTCCAAGGAGACCCACATCCACGGTGTGTCCTTGGCAAGAGAGGCCTGGGGTGAGGAGGGAGACCAGCGGGTCAACCACTGCATTCACAGCCCAGGCTGGTGGTCTGCAGCGAGTACCTCACAGCGGAGCTCTTCCCCCAAGTAAGATCTGGCCCCAAGCTCTCTGCAATGCGCGCACGGGTGGGAAGAGGCTACAGCCCTCCCATCAGGGCCAGCTTCACGGGCATGTGACCAGTGGCTTCGTCTCACCCTGCCCTGCCCTCCGGAGGGAGCCCAGTGCTTGGGGCCTCATGCTCTGTGTCCACTGTCTTAAAGCCTTCACTTCATCTTTGAATTTGTGCCAACTAAGTGAAGTCCGGTGGGACAATGATGCATGTGCTGGGCGCTTGGAGCCTGAGCTCATAGGTGGTCCTGCTCCTGACCCCCTGCCCCAGTGACCTCTGCCACCCTCCACCCTTGGCGGGGGCCTGGGTGCAGTCACAGGGGCAGGTGCGCCACAGGATAACTGCGCAGGTCTGCACTCACCCCGTGAGTGTCCCTGTGCCCAAGGCAGCATGGCATTCAATCGCTAAGAAAAACCACCACGACAGGTAGAAAGAGATGGCAAAGGAAAAAGCTTTTCTCCTCTTTTTAAACAAGGGGACCTGCATTTTTACTTTGTGCTGGGACGCACAAATCACGTAGCCGGCCCTACTTTCTGTTTATATGACCTTCTGACCCCCATCCCCTGGCTTGGAGGCCCCAGGGGACATCCCTAGGCCTCTGCAGAACTAGAAGGCACCATGCGGTCTGAGACAGTCACTGGCCGAAAAGCTTCTCAGAACTCAGCCCTCCCCTCACCCGTCCACGGAGCTTCTTTTTTGAATTCTTACCGCTGCTCACTTATTGTCATCTCGTGGACCAGGCCCCATTCCCGGTGCTGGGGACGTGCCGATCGGTCGGACACTGAGCAGTGATGAAACAGGCAGGACTGACGGCGGCGGTGGCACAGCCAACGGGGGGAGGCTGACCCAGCAGAGCCTCTGGGAGGGCGTGGAAGGAATGGCTCCCCACACGGAGGGAGTGGGAGTGGGCAGGAGTCCCTCATCTGTAAGGCGGAGACACAAGGGCTTCCTTGCAGGGCTGTCGGAGGCTGGGGGGCTACCACGTCTGAGCTCTGCGGTGTCGCATGGCAGGGAGGAGGGAAGGCACACGGAAAGGCGGGGGGCCTGGGTACTAACTCAGGGACAGTCTGCAGACAGCTCCCCGAACAACCACAAAACCAGCAGCGAAAAGAATGGCCGAGGGGCGGAAGTGTCACTTCCAGAGCCCCCACCGCGTGCCAGGCATGTGGCGAGGTCCTGGGTTAGAGACTTGTTCCTGTGGTTTCTATGCCTGCCCGACATTTCACAGATGCCGCCTTTCTTTCTGTGATTTACAAAGTCCAGTTAGTACCAGGTGGCAGCGGCAGCTTTTCCAATAGGACTGGTCACGGATCGAGCAGAACACACTGTGAATACGAGCTCAGACGGCAGCTGACCCGGGTTTGACCCTGGGCCATCCCAGCTGTGGGGTCTAGGGCAGATCTGACCTGCCCTGGGCCTCAGTGTCCCCTCTGTCACTTGGGATCACTAAGAGTCACATCCTCGCAGGATGGATGTGAGGATGAGATGAAATGACATCGGTCAAGGGCATGGCCCGTTGCTATTGTCCCGAAACCCCAAAACCTCAAATCCAAAACCTGAGCGTCGTGTGGCACTTCCCAGGATCGCGTGGGTCTGCTCCCTCCTTTCTAGCACCTGCCCCGACTCTGCTCCAAGACTACTCTCTTCCCCCATTGTCATGGCGCATCAGTCCATAAATATTTAAACAACATGTCATCAGATTATTATAACATATGATCTATAGCACTGATGTGCTGCAGTTCTGCGCATTTGGGCTTCGCTTTCAGAATATCGAAACATAAAATATTTATGTATTTAGCCAACCACGAGATCTCACATTCTGTCTCAAAATGCTGGGTGGCGGCAAGACGCGGAGCTGACACGCAACGTGTGAAGGGGATGCCTTGTTCTCACGTCGGTTCCTGGGGCATCTGGATTGTTTCTGGTTCATTCCAGGGCCTGTGAACGGTGGCTGGCTGGGTTTGCCACAGCATGCAGAGGGCCGGGACCAAAAGATGCCATCAAAATGCAGGGAGAGTTCAAACCACAAGTACTGTGTCATTTTCATTTGGCATCTCCATGGGCCTACGCATAGTAGGTGCTCAGTAAATGTGCACAGGGAAATGAATTCACCTGTAGCCCACAGCAGCACCCGATGGGCTGGCACCCAGTGGGGATTCAGTAATACCTGCTCTTCTGTTTCATTCCATCCCCAGTGTCCAGCACCAGTCCAGGCACAGAGTAGGACCCAGCAAATGTTGCCAGTGAACAGCAATGGAAGGAATAAATGCGTGACCAAATAAATCACTTAATTAGCTAATAAATTA
The DNA here is from genome assembly GCF_003265705.2 of Callorhinus ursinus. Lineage (NCBI taxonomy): Eukaryota > Metazoa > Chordata > Mammalia > Carnivora > Otariidae > Callorhinus > Callorhinus ursinus. The sequence continues at coordinate 7,179,419 of NW_027397086.1, forward strand.
ATGAGGGATAATGACTCCCTGTCTGCTGGTCCGGATTACACAGTGTGAGACCTTCCTCCTGAGAAATAAAGGCTCTCCAGTAACCCGTAGTGGATAGGCAAAGGGGTTTTTCTGGGTAATTAAATATCTCGATTGCTAACATTAGCACATCACAGTGACCATATGTCCCAGAATTTTCAGCACTGTGCAATTTCAAAGATGCCGCCCATAAGCCATTCGAGCATCCAGAACATCTTATATACTAGCAACCAAACAAGCATCTTCCAAACAGCCTCTCCTGTCCCCAAATGTCACTAAAATGCTTTTACAGACCACTGCCCTTTTGAGAGTTTGGAAACTGTGGTCATCACGTGCCTAACCGATAGATGGGTGATATCGGAAGGCCTGGGATGTCATAGAAGCATGTGCAAACAAAAGTTGTTAGCTTGGAGTAAAAGTATGTTCTTCGCATAGTTCCCAAATGCTGTGCTGTCACCATCAAGAGTGGGCAGCTCTCACCCTTGTCCTCAGCCCCTGCACAGACAAAAATCCAGTCCTCATTTCCTCTTGGGTGAGCTGAGGAGGCTGGCATTTAAAACAAACACAAAAGGCCGCTAAAATTCCTGGGGGAGATGAACAAAGGAAATGCACACACACTGACTCAGGCACACCAAGTTCACACTTGAGATCCTGGTGTAACTAAATCCGGCTGGACTCCGCAGGACCCGCCAAACGTATGGGTGGGCTCCCTGTCCCCGGCTCCCCGTCTGTCTGCCATGTGGTCCCCAATGGTCCCGCCATCTGGGCACCCACCCTGGTGGCCTGCCAAGGCCACACCAGCTAGGGAATCCCTGCCCCTTTCAACCCACAACTCCCCATTTTCTGGGTGGGGTAGTCTCTGGAGTCACTTGGGAGAGTTAAACACCTCCCTTTCCCTAAGCAACCCTCAAAAGATTCGCCCTCTAAAAAAAATAGTATACCTGACAGAAAGTGTAGCTTAAAGACACACACCCACCCATTCCAACCCAAAGCCACTGCCATACAGGCATCAGGAGCCCCCCTCCACAGGAAAGAAGCAAAGGAAAAGACCTTGATAACGCTCAGAGGTATAAGCCCTTCTATGAGTGTAGGCTCCTCCCTTGGAATACTTTGAGCTTTTATCTAGGAAACCTCCTCTGGATAGAGGCGGGTCAGTTGGGCACAACTCAGCCTTTCACTGCCCACTGGGACAGGCAAAGTTTGCTAACAGATTCAGTAAGTCCACAGAGACATTCCTCAAGGATCCTGCCACTTGCCCACTTGAAACCTTCCGTTCATTCACTAAGTATTAACTAAGCACCTACTATGTGCCAGGCACCGTGCAGAACACCGGGGACCCGGTGGTGGTCTGCGGACCAAGTCTTATCCTCACAGAGCTTCCGTTCTAGTCCGGGAGGGAGATAACATACGGAATCAGGAATGGGGAAGGGTCCTGAAGAAAAGTAAGGCCAAGTCAGGGAATGGGGAGTGATGGAGTGAGGGACTGATTTCAATAGGATGGGGGATAACAGGGCCTCTTTGGAGAAGTGATTTTTGTGGTGTCCTGAATGAAGGCTGGGGGCAAGTCATGGGAACACTGGGGGGGAAAGGATTTCAGGAAGAGGGGACACTGGGGAGTATATGCTTGAGGAACAGTAAGGAGGCCACACGGCTGGAGTGGAGTGAGCAAGAGAAAGATCCTTTAGAAGTGGGGTGCGGAGGTAGCAGGAGCCCCTCTGCTCTTGTAAGAAAGACCAAATCTGGGGCGCCTGGGCGGCTCAGTCGTCAAGCGTCTGCCTTCGGCCCAGGTCATGATCCCAGGGTCCTGGGATCGAGCCCCGCATCGGGCTCCCTGCTCCGCGGGAAGCCTGCTTCCCCCTCTCCCTCTGCCCCTCCTTGTGTTGAAGCCTGCTTCTCCCTCTCCCACTCCCCCTGCTTGTGTTCCTGCTCTCGCTGTGTCTCTCTCTGTCAATTAAATAAACAAAATCTTTAAAAAAAAAAAAAAAGAGAGAGAGAGAAAGACCAAATCTCCCCCAGATCCCCGCAGGCCTGGGCGGCCTCTTCTCCCACCATTTGCTCCTTGGTAGGGGCTGTTCCTTCAGCTGCCTGGGAGACCCTCTCCCAGGCCCTGCACCTGGGCACCAACTCACAGCCCATACGACAGGCATTTCCAGATGGCAGCCTCTGTCCCCCGACCCTACTGACCAGACCCCGATGCTGCAGCAATTAATTAAGCACCATACATCCTAGAGTCTCTGTGTCTGTTTCTTCGTCCATAAAATGGGCATAAGGATACCTGCATCGGAGAATTGCTGGGAGGATGAAGGGAGCTAATCCATGCGAAGGGTTAGAACGGAATGTAACATACAGTAGGTGCCTGGTACAAAGAATCCACCGAAGGGGTCAAAAGCTGAGGAAGGGGCAGAAATTTCTGGCTTCACACTGCTGGGGGGCTGCCCACAGCCTCGGACCCCAGTCTCGCCCCCAACTCCTCATCCCGCAGCCCCACCCACCCACTCACCCTGCGGTCCACCGGCCCTTCACCCCAGCCCTCTCAGACCTCCAGACCTCCCAACACCCAGCCTGCTCAGAAGCCCCTCCCTCCTGGAAAGCCCTCCTGCTACCCCAGGGAGCGAGTCCCAGGAGCTGCCAACTGCAAGCACCCACAGGGGTTCATGACACAACTCCTGCCCTCACCAGGTGGTTAGAGGTGTGGAGTGGGGCCGTGAGAGGGTCTCCGGGCCAGCTCCCAGGATAACACCTGACCCACAACGCTGGGAGGTATTTCTCCAACGAATGAGTGAACGGACGGCCACATACCAGCCAGTGCGGGTGGATCTGGTTAACCAAAGTCCACTCCACCTACACAACTATGAATGGGTCTGTGTTTCGGCATCCGACTCTTTGCACACAGTCCAGGCCCACGCACCATGACCAGAGCCTTGGCCTGACAGGTGGGGAAGTGTTCTGATCAGCCACAACCTTGGAAGCTGGTCACTACCTCCCTGGGCCTCAGTCTCCCCATCTGTAAAATGAGAGGACTTCGTGCCTTGTATTTTTAAGCATCAGAACCTTGAAAAAAATTTTTCCACATGACATAAAATTAACCATTTTAAAGTGAACAACTCGGTGTCGTTTAGCACATTCACCACCTCTCTGGTCCCGAAACAGTTTCATCACTCCAAAGGAAACCCCACACCCATTGAGCGGTTGCTCCTCATGCCTCCTCCCTCAGCCCCTGGTAAACACCAACCTGCTTTGTCTCCACAGACTTACAGATGATGGATATTTCATATAAGAAACTTTTCTTAAAATGACTCCCATGCAAACCCTCCTTCTAGAAAACACATAACGGGGTTAGTGCTGTGGGAAGACAGGGTTAGGTCTGCCCTGCCCCCAGCCAGCATCCCTCACCCTCGGTGACCTTCCAGGGAATGCTTTCATCCCAGGCCCCTTCCTTTTGACAATTCTAGGCCTAAAGTTGGGTTTCTAGGGCAAATCACCCCAGCCCCCAAATAGTGTCCAAGAATCAAGGGCCTCGAGCCTGGGGCTACTGGCCCATTTTCCAGGTGAGGGAGTAGAGGTGCTGGGTTCAAAGGTGCCTCCAGCGCCCGCTGATGCTCCCCACTCACCACACACACCATGGTGGGGTCTCAGGTGGGAAGACCTGGCCAAATGCCCACAGAAGTGGCCCCTGGAAGGGCAGCCGCTTCCGTGGGACCTCGCCTCTCCCTCAGGGACAACAAGCCAACCGGCCAGAACCCCACACAAACGTGCAGGGATGCCCCCAGGCCTCGCTGTTCAGACCCTCCAGGAGGATTCCGCTTGCTCGCTTTTCACCGAGAACTACCTGCCCCCAGGCCCAGGTCTGCGACAGCCGCTTCTGTCAGCACAGACCTCTGATGGGGCCCGACGCTGTGTAAATAATTAACAAAACATCTGCCTTGCTTAATAACACACTGTGGCTGACACCGCTCTCGGGGCCTCCCGAGACCCTCTAACTCCAAGAGGAGCACAAGATACTGACTTCCAAACGTTTTCCTGAGCCGCCCAGAGCGCCCTGACTTAAGTTCCGCCTCGTTTTACCAAACTGCCATGTCTCTTCCCCGGGCTATTTTGAGGGTCATGATCACAGGGCAGCGCTTCAGTGGCACCTGGAAGAGATCCTGACCCTGCTTTTCGGCCCAATTCGGGCCTCAATACGCAGGGGCGCTGAAAATGCTCTCGACAGGGAAACAACCTTCCTGGCCCAGTGACCCTGGGAAGGTCCTTAAAGAGATGAATCACAATTTCTTCACCTCCCATAAAATCTCAGGCAGTGAGCATCGAGCACTTCCAGGGTGCGACCCATGTGCGGAGGGTTTCACATCCACTATCTCCTGTAGTTCTTCCCTCACACATTTGAGGTCCTAATATTGTCTGTTTTCCAGATGGGGAAACTGGCTCGGAGAGGTGAATGACTTGCTCTGGGAGGCCCCACCTCCCTCCATTTGGTGCCAAAGCTCAAGTTCTTAACGTGAATGTGGGCTGGCGCCTTCCCCTCCTTGGGCCTCAGTTCCCATTCTGTAAAATGGGCGTGTGGCTCTTCTCTGGATGGTGAGCCTACTGGATTTCTCAGGGGCAGCATGGACTCAACAGAGCTGAAGGTCATTTGCAGGGTAACTGCTGCCCCTTTGCAGATCTCTTCCTGACAACTCCCAGTTTCAAAGACTTTGGGGACAAGGAACAAGAGAGGGCTGGCCTGGGGAGACGGGTCGTGGACAAACTCTAACGCTGCCACTCACCTGCAGCAAGGGACTCACCCTGTTCCCTCAACTGCAACTTGGGCACTTTGGGGAGTTCTCCTCTAAGGCGCCAGCTCCCTTCGCCAAGGTCAAGCACTGCCCCTCCCCCAGCCTAATTTTGAAGTGTGAGGCTTAAACAACTAGAGGAAATGCAGGGCGGCAGGCTCTCAATGGCAGCTTCCCTCCCCCTTCCCTCGCAGAAATTCCTTCACACTCTATGGAATTCCTACATAAAGCCCCTTTTTCTTTTCTATGAGGTCACCATCACGCAGATGTTGAAGAGAAAGAAAGAGAGGCTCCATGTGGATGAAGGCCCTTGGAACTGAATGCATTTCAGATCCTGGCTGCATCACCTTTCAGTTCTGCAGGCCCCTCACTCGTCTGTCCCCCAGAGCCCAGCCAAAGAGGCCGGTTGGGTTTGGGGTGCGGTGATCCTGCTGGGAATGCCAAGAGGCCTGGCCAGAAGACTGGGCCTTTGCCACCAGACCACCCGAGCAGTAGTCGTCTGTGGAAAAATCCAGAATTGGAGAGAACACAGCAGAGGCTGTGTATGTGGGTCTGCTTCCATACAAGCAAGTCTGTTAGAGGGACAGATGTCAAAATGCTAGATCACACTCCACGGTCAAGTTCCCAAATTGAACGTCACAGGAAATTACACCACCAACTGATTTGCCCCAATGTCCGCTCCTGTCTGGAAGCGGAGTCTGAGAAGGCTGTTGCTTTAATTCAGTTTGGGCCAAAGGAAGGGGCTGTGAGTGTGTCACCCAGCTCAGACAGGAATGGGTGAAGCCAGCCACTAACCGACCTGATTTTTTCTTTTTATAAAATAAAACATTTTCGGGGCACCTGGCTGGCTCAGTCGGTGGAGCATCTGACTCTTGATCTCGGGGTCATGAGTTCAAGCCCCACAGTGGGCAATGGGCTCACTTAAAATAAATAAATAAATAAATGGCTAAAAAGATAAAAAATAAACATTTTCCCCAAAGGCCATCCTGTCACTACCCAAGCAAGAGTCAGATATAAGATGGCCAAATACCAAAAAAATCCACTGAGGATCTTTGGCCAATCCTGGTCATCTAGCACCCACTCGTTTTGAAGCAATTTCACAGACACCCAGGGGGAGAGCACCCCAGATGACCTCCCCACACATACTCCAGGAGCACCCCTGCTCCCTAAAGCTGCACGTTCTGGTCGCCAGCATTCTGGCAACCATCCAAAGTGACAGCCGAGGAAAGGACCGCTTCCGAAGAATGACATCAGCAAAAATAAATAAATAAATAAATAAATAAAGATAAAAATGGAGAAACAAGGACTCTTTTTACCTCCCCAAATCACAGGCCAGACGGGAGAGAAATCCATCAATGCCAGAAATGCGGTTGAGCCTTTGCACAAGATCTATTATTTCACACCTTAAATTAACGCATCTCAAAGCAATTTGCAAATGTTCATCAATTCACAGAGCATACTCGGAAGGGAGAAGGAATACCTTTTCCCTCCAACATCAAAGGACCCTTGCAGGGGCGCCGCACACCCCCAAACCCGGTCCTCACACACTCCTCACACACTATGTTCCTTTCAAGAACCGCACTGTAGAAACCCGTGATAAGAATGGAAATGAACGAGTCAGAGACCAGGCACGGGGCTAAAAGGGCAAGGGACGAGAAGCCCAGGCAGAAATGATCCTGCTGTCAGATATTCAGAACGGGGAGTCAGGGCCCTGGAGGTTAGTCGCCATCACCAGGGGTCGGAACACACTGGGCTCTTCCTGAGGGCAATGCCCCAGCGGACTTCCTCCCCACACCAGCCTGGAGATGCCAACCCGCATTTCATCTTGGATGACTCACCAGGGTCTTCCACTCTCCCCCCTCTGACTCCCTTGCTTGGTCTGACCCGAGAAGAGGAAGGGGATATTCTTCTCTTTTTGACAATTGTTTTGACACTTCCTTTCTGAAACCAATCTTTGGCACTTCATGAGGAAAGAAAAAAATGTGAACTGCGAACCCTTTCTGTCTGGCAGTCCTGGCCCTGGGCGTGGGTCCTCCACAGGAGTGGACGAGGAAGGAGGGCAGCGCCTTCAGGAAGGCCTCTCCCGGAAGCCGGGAGCCTGGTGAGGACCCCAGCCGCACAAGGACTCGGAATACAGTGACCATGACTTTCCAGGTCCAGTGGGCAGACGGCAGGCTCCGCTCAGACAAGCCTGAGTTCAACCCCAGGGTAAACCGCACAGCAGTCCGCGATCCCCAGCACATGATTTCATCTCTCCGTGTCCCCAGTCTCCTCACCTGTAAAATGGGCGTCAGGAGAGTTCCCGTCTGCCTGTTGCTGAGTGCACTGAGTGAATTAAGGCCCTTAAAGCTTCTGGTGCCGTGCCTGGCACACAGTATGTCCTCGATAAGTGGTGGCCATCGGCTGTGGTGCTACTTTCACAAAGCTATGCCTGGCATTTCATCTCGTTGAGCCTCAGTTATGTCATCTGTAAAATGGAGATGACAACCCCCTACCTCACGGGGAAGATTAAAGGAGTAGATGTGCGTGAAGGCACGGAGCCCCTGGTCTGTGCACCTTCAGAAGACAAGTGTCACGCCCCTATGCAGAGGACAGGCTTGAAGTCAAGCAGGTGACAGGATTCTGCCTCAACCTCCTCTCAGCAGTCCCAGGACACAGGCTGGACCTCTCTGTCTCTCTGCACAGTAGGTGCTCCCTAAACATGCTTTCCTGTCCCCTTTCCCTGCTCCCTCCTTGCTCAGGGCCACTGGAAATGCCACCTGGCAAAGCCAGGAGCTTTGATTCTTGCAACCCGAACAATCTGAATGGCCCAAAGCCCAGACCAACCTGGGCCACTGCTTCACTCTGAGACTTTATTTTCTGAAGACAGAAACTACTTTTTAGTCATTTCCGAAGCAGACGGGACGGCAGAGGCTGACAAACCACAGGGACCATTTTAAATCCTGGGCCTTTTCTTCTGGGAAGTTAGGCAAGAACCTTCCCAAATGTTTGCCCGTGGGGCTCTCTGCCAGGGAGTGACTCATCCACAGCTCCCCACAGGCATATTTTATTTGGGGGTGGGGGATGGAGGGAGGGCCTGGCCTTGAGGGGAGAAGGAGAGGCAGCATTTCCAGCAAACCCAGAAGGTGTTTTTTTCTCTCTCTCATTTTTTTAGGACAAAAAAGAAAAAGAGTGTGGATCTTTTTTGTTTCTTCCAGGTTTCGTTTGCTAAAAGAAGACGTCCAAAGTTCAGTCGGTAAGCTGCTACATTGGGAACAGGCGCTTCCAGCCGGCTCTGCATCCTTTTCAATGAAATTCTTCTTCCATTAACACCACGATTTTTTAAATGTGCCTCCAAGATTTGCCTGCGCACGACATTTTCCCCTCAGAAAGGCAAGCTGAGTTTTGAAAACTCAGAGGAAACGAGGGAGCTCGGTGTTTCTAAAGTTGGCCTTAAAGCAATTAAGACTTTTGACGGCCGAGATTTTCAACATTTATAAAGCCCCCCAAAAACCGTCCATCAAAGCTGCAGGACAGACCTTGGAAACCAGTGTCCCAAGCCTGCTGTGATCAATTTGTTACTGTCTTGGGGGCTCATGCTTGGAGCCCAGGCTTAACAAATGAATAAATCAGATGAATATCTACTTAGCAGAGCGGGCAGAGAGAGAGAGACCCTCAGATACACAGACAAGTGTCCTGGGGCCCCTGGCCTTCCCAGGGTCAGGACCGAGCCAGCCCCGCACCGAGGCCTCAGGGGGAAGTTATAATCTGCCAGGGTCAGAGAGGGGGGAGAACAAAGCCAAGAGACCTAGAGGGGTATTTAGGAAGAACTGAACACAAGTCCTCTAGTACCAGGCCAAGTAGCTCTGCCAGGCCCACCAAAGCCCCAGCCCAGCCTGAGCATCCTGGAGCCGGACGCAGGGTCCTGCCAGTGGGCCCCACCAAGGCCTGGCTCGGAGGCCTCCCCCTCTGCCAGGCCCAGCCTCGCTCTGCGGGTCTGACCTCTGTTCTCAGTCACCACACAAGGCCCAGCACCCACCGGGTGCCCACCCCCGGCCTGCTTCTCTCCATGGGCTTCCTGGCATCCGGTCCATCAAGATGCCTGATGGGTGCAAGGGGGGACCCTCAGCCTCCATAATAAACACGCTCACACACTCCCGGACACAAAATACTCTTTCGTATTCGTACACTTTTGTCCTCGAAGGCTCACAAATGCACACAGAAACCACTTGTGAACACTCACCCACGTGCGCATACATACTCCCTGAACCCAGACAACTCCTTCACAAAAATGGGATCCCACGTGAAGTGCTTGGCACACTCCCTGGCAAACAGTAAACAATAAATGGCTACAAGGGAGCCATGCCCGTGTCCCCAGCACTCATTCACCGCAAACCACGCAACCCAGACCCTCCGACGTGCACACGCACCATGCCCGCCACGGCACGCACACACTCGGGCACACACCCCAGGGGACACACAGACACACGCCGCCCACGCACGCCCGGACGCACGGCCGCCGACACGCTGAGACTCGCTGGTTCACTCGCGCCCCGGCCTCCCACGTACACCCCCGCCCGCTGTCCCCCGCCGATTCGCGGCCGCGCGCGCGGGCACGCGCACCCCCTCGGCCCGGCTCTGGGTGACGGCCCCGCCGCCCGGCCCCCGCCCCTTCCAGGGCCCGATCCTGCCGGGGCCCCGGCCCCAGGCCACTCACCGGCGCGCGGGCGGCTCGGCTGCCGGCGGGAGGAGCGGCGCGCGGCCCGGCGGGCGGCCGGCCGGAGCGGAGGGTCCCACACGAGTCGGCGGCGCGTCCCACACGAGTCGGCGGCGCCGCGGCCGCACGCCCGTCCGCTCGGTTCCGCCGCCGCCTGCGCGGGCCCGCGCGCGCTCCCGCCCCTCCCCACCGCGGGGCCGCGCCGCCCCCTGCGCTCGTGCGGGCTGCCGCCACGCTGGCCCGGGGGGCGCCCCGCGGCTACCGCACGGCGCTCGGACCCCTCCGCGCCCCGGAGCCCCTGGAACCGCGGGTGCTTAGCCCAGCCGAGCCCCACCCCCCCATTTCAAGGATGGGGAAACTGAGACCCAAACTTTCATAGCGATTCAGACCCAGCTGACTCCCCTCCACCCCTTCTCGGGTTCTAGACACTTAGGATTAGGGTCCGAAGTCCCCGAACTTGTGTGCCCCTCCCCTGCATCCTTGGGGACCCATCTACTAACATTGCTCCCTTCACGGCCGCGGTCATACTGGCCAGTCAACTAGTGCTTACAGTGTGCCTACTGCGTGCGGGCACACGTTCAGAAGTAGGCTCCAAGGGTATCTCCATACGGTGAATGCTGCTCCCTGCCCTCAAAGTGCCAGTGTCTCCTCATCTGGAGCTCCCCTATTCCTGTGGACCCCAAGGCTGTAAGAGTCAATGCGCAGAGGTTTCTGGAAGGCTCTATTAATGAATGCTTAATGCCCCCTCTAAGGAGACAGAGTCTCCATGGGGCCCTAAAAGCTGCAGCTAGTTCCCTGCCTCACTTTCTAAGGGAACCCGCACCCCCCCCTCAAGAAGGGACGTGCCTGGCTCATACAGTTCCTGTTTCCACACGGGCTACTTCTCCTCCACAGGCAAAACTGTGCTGTGTTTCCCCAGGAATACTGGAACCAGGGACTGACACTGACCGCCTGCCGGCTGTCCAGCTTGGTCACAACACTGCGCCGGGCACAGAGAGGTCACCCCAGCACTCCGCCTGGCCGTGATAGATAACAGTAATGACACCAGTTGAATACCCACCGTGTGCCAGGCTCACAACTGCACAGCCATTCTCTGCAGGAGGCATCATGCTACATTCATGCCCATTTTACAGATGGGACAAATGAGGCTTAGCACAGAAGCTGAGAGAAACACTCTCTTGCTCAAAGTCACCCAGTTGGTAAGTGGTTGAGTAGGTAGCTGGACCACAGACTGTCTAATTCCAGTGCCCGTGTGCCTAATCTAGGCAGTCCTACCTCATGAACAGCATAGCTCTGGGCTGCTACTATAAGAGGGGACAGGTGGGGAAGCAGCTGGCCCAGAGGACCCAGCCCAGTCCCAGCCCTTCCACAAACCAACGGGGACAGAATGGGTCATTCGGCACATTGGTTAGCGGTTTAGTTGGGGACCTGCTTACAATCCCACTTCACATGATATGCATCGCAATAAATATCAGATAGATTGAAGAGGTAACTATAAGAAATAAGCATTGCAAAAAGTAATAGAAATAAATAGCAGTTCTGAGACAGTGTGTTCCAGTGTTACTAGCAGATCAGTGATCTTGACCATATCAATGCAGCAAACATTAGTTTCTTCATTCAATCACCCGACACACATCTCTGAGCACTTTATATGGGTCACGCACTATTCTAGGCACTGGGATATGGTTGTGAACCAGATATAGCCCTGACTCCCTTGGGGCTTCAATCTGGGGGTGGGGCGTGTGGGGAAGCAATTGCAAATATCTGGCATGGTTGAGATTAATAAGTTTGGTGGAGAAAATAAAACAGGAAAGGGATAGGAGAGCCCAGGGGTGATTTTTCATAGAGGGTGCTGGAAGAAGGCCTCTCTGATGAGGTGACATTTGAACAGAGGGGAAGTGATGAGAGGTCTTCTGTATGTAGGACAGGCCCCTGGTTCCAAGAACAGTCCTGGTAGGCTACAGAGCAAGAACCCGAAATTCCCCTTTGAAGGAAACTGAGAGTAGTGCCAGACCACCAGGAAGAGAAGCGCTGGGACCACTGCAGTTTGCAAAGCCCTACCCCAGCCTCATGGAGCCGCCTTTTTAACAGGTACTCCTAATATCCTCATTTTCCAGTTAGGAAACTGAGGCTCAGAGAGGTCAAGCAAAGTGCCCCAGGCCACACAGTACACATCTCTGCAATCGACAGAGATGGGTCTGACTACGGGCGAGCAGACACGAATGCTGAGCGTTAGGGGGATAAAGAAGCCTCGTGTCCCCCCCCTTCCTGCCCTCTTGGACTATAATTCAGGAGCTGGCAGGGTGGAGCATTCACTGTTTTCCTGGCCTTTCTCCTCCTCGCCCACTTTCTTCCCTCTGGCCTGGGTCCCAGCCCCAGGTGGTACGCTGGGGGAAAAAATCAGGTCTAATTCAGCCGAGACCCTCCGAATTCCCTGCACTACCCCCACTACCCTGGCCAGGGTACGGGGTAGAGGGGAAAGGGTGCAACCTGAGCCCCATTCAACTTTTGTTTTTAACTCAAAGGATTTTTCAGCGAGTCCCCAAATGAGTCACCGTGAAGAGGTGCTTCGCAAAATGACTCCCAGAATTATAATCAACATCTCCCTGAGCTCGCTGCCTGACACTTCCTCCCCCAGTGGCATTTGTGAATCTAGTCTGGGAGAAAGGCTCTCTCTGTTCACCCCCAAGAGTTTCAGGATTAAGCCTGTGTTGTTTCATTATTTCTCTGCATTGGGATAAGAGAAGCTACGATTGCCGGCACCTTCTCTGCGCCCAGCTCTGCATGAGGCATTTCATTCTCCCAGCATCCCTTGAAATGGGGGTCATGCTTTCTGTTTTACAGATGAAGAAGCTGAGGCTCAGAGTAGTAAAATGGTTGGAACACAGCTAGGATTTGAACCCGGGTTTGCCATTGTCTTCAGTATTTGGGGAGGGAGCAGTGGGGGACGAGAGGAGGCATGAAAGACTAGAATCAGACCAGGCCCTTTGGACAAAAAGTCTTCTTGCCAGCTTCCCGATGATGGGGACTTTTGTGTGTGGGGGGGGGGACGACACTCTGTTTTCCCAGGAAGTCTCATTTCTGCTTATTGTCCGGGCAAGATTGTTATTAACAGCATCCCTTTTCAGTCCAAAAGTATCTTGGTTCGCGTGATCAACTTTAGGGTCACCCTGGATGTGTGCAAAGGTCACTGCATTGGGCGTTTCAGTTTTTACATTATATTCCATACAAATGAGAGGCCTTCTCCACATCCTGATGGCTGTGTATCCAAGCAAGAGTTTATGGAGCTTTCCAAGAGCAGCAAACCCAGCTGGCTGGGGAAGGAGTCAGGGCTGTGTCAGGACTCCCTCTCTCCCGCCCCAGCTCTGCCGTGTTCTCCCTATGTGACTCTGGGCCAGTTTCCCAGCTGGCAAAGTGAGGGGTGGATCTCCAAAAGTCCTGTCAACTTTGACCTTCTAGGGTTTCCCATTGCCCAATGAATGCTGGGAAAGCAACTAACCATTTCGGCGAGGACCAGGAACTCAGGGAGCCTCCCTCCCTTCCATGCCATCATACGGTTCACTTTTTTAAACAGCATACCTCATTTTGAGCTATTTTAAGTTTTAAAACATTAATTGAATTTATTTTTTGAAGAGCTGATACCCACAGCTCAAAATTCAAAAGGTGCCAGAAGGATACGTGGGGAAAAGTTTCCTTTCTTCCTTACCGCTCCAGCTACCTCCTTCCTTTCCCCTTCTTTTCTCTTTGTTCCCCTGGAACGAGCATTGCCAAACACACTCTGTTCCCAGACAGTGTGTTTTGTGTGGGTGCGTATATATGTACGTGTGTGTGTGTGTTTTCTCATTTTTTGTACAAATGATGGTAATTGGTCCACACTGCTCTATACCTTGCATTTTCTTCACTCCTTGGAGACTGCTTCCTATCACTTCGTTAAGAGCTACTTGCTTTTTTATGATTGTATAGTATTCTAAAATATTTGCATTTAATCCCCATTATGTTGGCACTTGCTCTGTGTACCAGTCTAAACACTGTGGGAGATAAAAGTTTCAGCCATGGCTCCGGCTCTTGGGGACTTACAGTCTGGTTGAGAGACAAGCAAAACAGAAAATACTGGCGGTACAAAGAAGAGCAATTTCTCTAGTGGCCCCCAAATTCATTTGTGAGGTGTGGCTTTGGGGCTCATTTTTTCCCCAGCTCCAGGTATCTGTAGGAAGGAAGCCAGCCCTGGGTTCTTTTGAGACTTGAAAACTCAGCCGTGCAAGTTCAGGCAATCTACTTCTTCCTTCTGGGCCTCAGTGTGCTCATCTGTAAAATGGGGGCAGTCGGCCTCCCTGCAGGATTGTGATGGTCGCAGGAGATTGTGTTCCTGAAAAGGCTTAGCGAGGAGTGAAACGCCACGCTCCCTGGCCAGAAGGTCTGGGGAGGCTAAGATGCCACTGTAAGGAACCGTACATTAGGTGCAGGGTATCATGGCTCTTCCTGCCCAGAGGGAAGCATCTTGTAAGCTTTTTATGCTTTGCTGATCCTGTGATAGGGGCTGTTACAGTTATCTCCTTCCATCTTTGGCAGTGACAGTCACCAACTCTGGGTGTGCTGCAGCCTTGTCATGGTAGACCCTTCACCCAGAAGAGGCCCCGGAATGTGGACACAGCATAAGCGAACCATCTTAAATGAAGGCATGGAAGGCCACTGGGGATTTTCAGTCCTACTCTCAATGACAGATGGAATTGGTTCAAAGTCAGCCCAGCCAGAAGCAGAGATGCACCCGGTGATGTGGCCACACCCCTGCATCTCCCTGCAGTTCCCTCCAGCACCCTCCAGTACCTGCTGCTCTTTCCACGAACAAATTCAAGTGCCACTGACTCGTGATGAGCACCAAGCATCCCAGCATCATTAATAACAGTGCCCCCTTGGATTCTCCAAAGTGACTTAGATCAGACAATCGATGATAAGGCCACCCCGTTATTCATGTCAAATGGAACAGTTACGGGCCAGGTGAAGAAATCAGTCATCACCTCCGCCGGGGACTGAGTCAGGCACTGTGTGATGTAGGCATCAATGTCCCCGATGAGCACGTTTACAGATGAGAAAATGGATGCACGCAGAGGTTAACCAGTTTGTCTAAAACAAAATTTAAGGAAGCATCTGATGGTTCCACAATCTGCGTTCCAGCTCACTCTGCTCGGAACTCGGTCAGCCGGGTCCCAGGCTGGCCACCTTTCTCCCCCAGGCATCCAGGCATCCACTTGGCTTTGGGGGCTAAGGGAGAGGCCCCAATTACCCTTCTGAAACTCCTAGAGCATGTGGCTAAGGTGAGCCTCCTCTGGGCCCGAGGCCTCCCCTGCTTGTCTGGTAGTGCTGGCTGCTCTCAGAGCAGATGGAGGTAAAGGGCCCTCTGGATTTAGGGCCGATGACACCATGCATCCATCAAGATGTGAAAGGAGTGCTCCAAAGGAGGAGATGGGTATTTGGTTGTTGCATTTCTCAGCCCTGCCCCCAGTTTTCTGGGAACAGGTGTAATTTTTCTAGGCATCAAGACATGCCAGGCTTGTCCTGGGGGCGAGGAGAGGAGGAGGGACCAGATGGAGCCCGGAGACTGGCAAACGAGAATGGGAGCAAGGAGGAAGAAGGCAGGGGCAGGGAATCAGAAAAGGGTTGATAACGTTTATTCGAGAAGATGCTTGTCAGAGTCTGGGCACTGCTACTCCCTACCCACCTCCTCAAACCAGCCCTCCGTACCAGGAATGGGAGCAGCAAGGGATCAACCTTTTGGTTGGGAAAGAAAATCCATTTTCCCTCATTCTATAATATTCAGAGGGACCTGGTTCTGGGGTAGCCATTGCTGTTTTGGGGTGATTCCCCGAGGCAGGATGCACGGGTAGCAGACCCACACCAGAGGAGAGGCAGTGAGTCTGGGGATTCCAAAACCCCTGAAGAAAGAGGCATGTGTGGGCACTGCTTGGCTCAAAACCGCAGGCTTTGTGCTCTGAGTCGAGTTGCTCTGGCAGACCCTTGGGGTAGGCAACCGTGTTGACCCCATGCCTTCTGCCCAAAGCCAGGGGCCAAATAGCACCACCTGTCCCCCGCACTAGCCCCCCAGAGCTTGGCTGAGGCCCAGGGGCTTGGCAGAAACCCAGCCTTGGAGCCAATCAGATCAAGGTTCAAAGCCTGGCTTCCCACCTACTAGCCATATGGCCATGAACCAGGGTCTCCGTTTCCTCAGAGCAATTGGAGGTGATGATATCTTTTCACCAGTTCATGATTAGGTGAGGAGACCAAGTCATCACCTGGCTGAAAATAATATTAATATCAATTGTTGATCAGACTCAAAACCTAGAGCTTTACATTTTACATCTGCCATTTCATTTCAGGATCCCAACAAGCCCGTGAAGTGGGTGCTGGTGTTACACCCTTTTACAGATACCCATGCAGCAAACTGTTGACCTCAGTTTCTATGCCTGACCAAAAAAGGCTCAGAGAGGTGAAGTGACTTGCCCAAGGTCATGCAGCCAGGGGCAAAATAGTGAAGCTGCAATTTATAATAGATATGCAGATGTATTGAGCTGGCACAGCTAGCCCCAGACTCTCATCTATACAATAAGCATAATGATATCATGAGTCACTTCCCACTTCTGGCAAATCCCATACTATATGCTTTTATTAAAAAAAAAAAAAATCCCTGATTTGTGGTGTTTGCCAATTTCCATGGTGTAACGTACTCCCACCATGGCTGATATAAAGCTACCAACAAGAGCCTTTGCAATTCCCAAATATTTAACCACCAGCTCTTAAGAATCAGCACCCGCCAGCCAGTGCAAACCTGGCTAGCACATCACTAGCCCAATCTATCCCCCTCCCCAGGTTCAATGAAGGGGGGTCCTGGTCTCAGTGCTTTAAGATTCAATTTTCCTCTGCTAGGGAAGAAGGAAGGCAGCCAGTCTGTACTGAGCACCTACCGTGTGCTAGGAACTATGCCATTGCACCCATACCTAGGACTTCCTTTTGTCTTTCCAGCAACCCCTCAATGAAGGTGTCAGGATCCCTGTTTAATAGGCAAGAAGAGTGAGGTCCCCCCAAAAAGTAACATCTACTGGCCAAGGTCACCCAGAAAGTAGATGGCAGAATCAGGATTCAACCCTGGTCAGACCCTCCCTCTCTTCCTCCCTCCCTCCTTCCTTCCTTCCTCCCTCCTTCCCTCCTTCCTTCCTCTCTCTCTCTTTCTTTCTTTTCCTTCCTCCTTTTTTCTTCCCTTCCCTTCTCTTCCCTTCCCTTCCCTTCCCTTCCGCTTCCTTTCTACACTCTTTCCACTGAAACAGGCTGTGTCCAAGGAGGTCTGGGTCTGACATGAGCAAGTCATGGCCCTTTTCTGAGTCTCCATTATGCCATCCATAAGGAGAAGGAATTGCACAAATCAATACCTAATGATCGTTTCAGGCCTAAATGAATCACAGTTTTAAGATTCCAAGTGGGTTCTTAGTGGAGGTGGGGGTGGGAGCTCACAGGGACTGAATGAATGCATCCCTGAAGGAAAGAATGGTCCGTGTTAACCAGGGACAGAGGTGGCAGGAAGGCCATACTGCCAATTGTCCCTGGGACATGTGTACTTGGAGTCAATGTGGTGTTGTGGAACCAACTTGGATTTGAACCCCAACCCCTCCACTTCCTGGCTGTGTGATCCTGGGCTCATAGCTTCACCTCTCTGGTTGTTTTTGGTCCTGCTAGTAGTCTGCCCTGTTGTTCTGGAAGCCTAAAGGGGCAACGAAGGGTCCCCAGTGTGGAAACCTTTGCAGCAGGTAGAAGTGGCAAAAGTCCTCTATCTTTACAAACTACCATGACTCCTTTTCTCCAGCCCCCTTTTCCCCAAGTGGATTTTAGCAACAGCAGAGCTCTTTGCTCTCTGGCCTGGAAGCCCAGAGCAGCTGAAAGTGGAGGGGAAGGCCTGAGGTTTCTGTTTCCAGCGAAGGCCGAGCCAAGTCCCTCCCCCCTCCCCACCCCCGCCAGTCTGGGCCCACCTCCCTCTGGCCTGCACCGGCTGGCTGGTCTTCTCAGGTTTCTGAAAGCCTGTGTTCCCAGAGGAGGCATTAAGGATGGAGGAATGCAGACCCGGGTGTGACGGTTGAGGGGCTGTGCTGAGAAGCAGTCTGGGGAGAGCCCCCCCACCGGGCCAGCTGCGCCCCAGCCCAGCCCCCACTGGGGAGGAGGAGAAAGGAAGCTGACAGGAAGCCAATCCTGCCGGCTCTCCGAGGAGTTCCTGTGCTCTGGGTTAAGAATTCTGCTGTGGGGATGGGGGAATGCCGGGAGGGCTCAGACCACTTTCAGGGAATGAAGGAATTGGTTAGTCTGGGGGCTCCAGACAGCCATGAACAGAGTCCTGGTCAGAGGTGTTGTTGGTGACCACAGGAGGGAATGAATATTTACTGAGCAACTATTGCTTTCCAGGTGGAGGAAAGCCTCTTTACCCACAGAACCCAGCCCAGGACCCATCTCAGCAGGGAGTCACATCCAAGAAAAAAAATAAAGCAAGCAACCAGCAAGCAAATGCATGGGATTAAAAAAAGATTATCTGACCCAAATCCAATTCCC
Source organism: Callorhinus ursinus (assembly GCF_003265705.2). NCBI lineage: Eukaryota > Metazoa > Chordata > Mammalia > Carnivora > Otariidae > Callorhinus > Callorhinus ursinus. Next base: position 7,197,485 of record NW_027397086.1, read on the forward strand.
AAACTGCTGCAAGGCAAAGCAGCTCTTGACCGAAGCCCTTCTGGAACACCCGAGATGGAGACAAACCTCATCAGCCTGTCCTGCAGGAAAACTTCCTAAAGCCAGCGCCAGAGGAGATAGAAGGCTCCCTCTCTAGAGGTTGCTTCTCAGAGCTCCGTGGAGGTCTCTCTCTTCACCTCTGTCCTTGCTTTCTGCATGGCCTCTAGTCACCAGGGGGTCATGGATTCTGCTTTTTGCGGTGGTGGTGGTGGGGGGAACCTTGGCTTACGGTTGCGGTTGCGTATTACTAACAGCACCCCCTTGCATGCTCAAGAGGGCCCTGGGAGGCCAGTAAGTAATATGGCTTTCCTCCTCACTCCCTGCTGACCTCCAGCTTCAGCCAAGGCCCTGTGGCCGGCCCAGCAGGCTTGCAAGCACAAGATACCCTTGGAAGTTGGGGAAGGGAGAACTTCTATTGTCTTATCTCCTGTACCCCAGAGTCTTCTTGTTTGTTCCATACAGTGTTGACCTCACCAATCAGTCGACATTCTCTTGATGAGAAAATGAAGGCCCAGAGCTTAACACCTGCTCAAAGTCAAACACCCAGTGTATCCCAAAGCAGAGACTCAAACTCAGCTCTGCCTGCGTCCAAACCCTGTATGTTTCCCACGAGACCGGGTAGAGTGACTGGCAGGAGAGGATCAGCTTGGCACACCCTTAATTTCCAAGAGAGGAATGAACAAGCTCCCCCATGCTACATACAAGGACCCTAAGGCCCAGAGACGGTTGGCACCTTCCTCAAGATCACACAGCGCATAAGCAACAGAGCTTGGCTGGAACCAGGCCCCTTAATCCCCAAACATCCCTGAGTTTTCCCTGAGCAGACAAGAAGGCTTGACCTACTCTGGGAGAAAGCCTGGGTCACCAATATTTCTACCTCCCCCCGTGTTGGTCCCACCCGTACAACTAAGTGTCTGTCTTAATTTCCATGTCCAGTAGACTCTCTAGAAGCCCTTGAAGGAGCTCTTCTCCTGGCCTGCCCTTGCTGGCCCCTCTCCCAGAGAAAGGAGCCTGTACCCAGACCCCAAGCCACCCCACTGTCCCAAGGAGGTGTCATAGGCCCGGAGTGGGAGTAGTATTCAGACGCTGGAAGCTCTCACTGGAGTGCCCACATGTCAGAGTCACCCATGTGGAATGCCACATCAGAGGTGTCCTGGCCACGTCACCCAAACTTAGCTTGGTATTTAAGACCCTCTCTTTTCCACTCTCTCCCTTGTACATCTCCTGTCCTCCAGCCATACCGTTCTAAGCATACCCTGCTTTTTCTAGTCATAAGGCCTTTGCACATGCTGTTCCATCTGCCTGGAGTGCCCTTTCTCCCACCTGCCTGAAGAACTCTTACTCATCTGTCGGGATCCAAGTCAAATGCCCCTTCCCAGGGCATTAATAATCACGCTGATGGGTCCTATGGATTATTTACAACCAGTGTCCCTTCTGATTGGCCAGTTACTGTGACAAGCAGGTTTTTAAACATTTAGATTCTCCCCTAGCCTTTCCCTCTGTGAAGTCTTCCCTGGCCCCAGACAGGGTCATCCTTCTCTATCCCGGGGTCCCTGCACATCCCTCTGCTGCAGCCCTTCTCCCACTGGCTGGCATGGTTCTGCCTCCTCCCTAAACGTCAGGTTCCTGGAGGGCAGGGCCCCTGACTGGTCATCATGGTATGCCCCCAGAGTCACACCGGGGCCCAAGCAGCCATGCTCGCACTTTGGGTACAAGTGTTGATCCTTGGAGGTGACTGCTAGGAGCTGGAAGGGCACCAGAACACTGAATAGCCCCCATTTTTGATAGGAGGTGCATCCTATGGGCTCCCACACCCTGTGTGTTCTCATAGCGGCTCACGCCTTCTGTCTGACAAGTATTGGTCCCACTTTACAGATGGAGAAACCAAAGCACAGAGAGGGAAAGAAACTTGGCTAAGTAAGTGATGGGCCTGAGATTTGAACCCTGGTCTCAGCCTAAAGTGCCTGCTCTTTGCCGTGCAGTCTCTGAATCCCAAGCCATCTTGCTTGGGCGAGGGCAGGCTCAGCTTTGGGGATTCTCCCCAGCCTTCCAGACCCATGCTCAGGATAGTGGGGAGCTGATGAGCCCAGACTCACTCCCCGCACTGGCCGTGGCTCCAGGCCAGGGGGGCCACATAAGTGGGACTGACCCTTTGCCCTGAGCGCCCCTTTACAAGCCTCTAGGTCAAGCCTGGCCTTTGGCTGCCCTTGGCATAAATTCTAGATAAGGATTCTAGGAAGCAGTTCTACAAAAGATGTGGGGCTTTCCAGGATGAACCAGAGAGACAAGACACAAATGACCCTCCCACAGGGTCACATTTGCACTGACTACTTAGAAGATCCTTTCTGTCCCAGATGCCACCCACATGTCCAACTCTTTGTTGCTCTCAAGGGGACTTCAAGGTAGCGTGGTGGAACCAGCCCCAAGCCTTGAGCCGTGAGATCTGGCTTCAAATCCTGACGCCAGTGTTTAACTTACCCTATGACCTTGGCAAGCCACTTTACCTTTCTGACTCTTGCTGGCTTTGTCAGTCAAGGGGTGTTTGGGAAAACTAAATGGGGTAATTAGTACCAAGTGCCTGGCATGGGGCTGAAGTTTCCTCTACAAATGGGGATTGACTGGGAGCTGAAAATATCCCTGTCCTTCCAGAGAAAGTCCCTGGGCTCCTTCCCTGCCAGGCTCGGTAATCTACAAATTCCCCAGGTCAGATCACCACATCCCCTTCCCTGACATAACCTGGTTTGACCTTCAGGCTCGTGGGTGGGGAAAGCACAGTCTCTTCTTTCCTCCTCTGTCCAGAACTCTCTCCTTTGAAGCCCATGTGGGAGGCCCTGGGCTTCTTTTAGATGAGATTTTGCTTGGGAGAAAGTCCCTGTACTCCGAAAAACAGAAAGCAGAGTCCTGCCACCTCCACCGCCATGTGGTTTGGACAAACTTTTCAGAATTTGGCTGAACTGCAAACCCGATATATGAAAATTCCAATTTATTGAACACAAAAGTCACACCTGGGGATTTACTGCTGGGTTCATTGAAGTAGCCTGCTCCCCCATTTGTACTGTAAATGGGTCTCCCTGGATAGAATTCCAAACCACACACAACTTCTCAGATGCCTCCACAGAGTCAAATAGTCGTCTTCCTGAAGTTCTACCACGTTCTGGAAGCTACCGGAGCAGGCATTTCAAGTGGAAGCTTCTACCCTGAGCTTCACAGATCACAAAACCTGCTCACCACCAGCATCTCGCCTAAAACTCACAGGAGAAGCGTATTATGCCCATTTTCCAGTCTGAGAAACTGAGGTCCACACAGTGGGAGTACCTCACCCTGACTCCCACATGGAGCTGGGACAGAACAGGACTAGAGTGACGTCACCCGCCCCTTTCCCTGTGAACTCATATCTTAAGGCAGAGTTTGTGACCTTTCCTTCAGCTCACATAGAGTTCCCCCGGTGGTTTCTCTTCTCTGGGTTCCCTGCAACCAGCAATGTGAAGTCCCAGCTCCTGAGAATGACAACCTGGTGTTCTGATATCTACCGACTTCTCCAGCCCCATAACTGCTGGCATTCCCCATGTGCTCCAGCTTCATGGGACATCCCTCCTGGCCCCCAAAGTCAACCATCTGCTTCAAAGCTGCTAATGTGGTTGCGGATGGTGGTGACATGGGGAAGAAAGTCATGAATGGGTGAGTGTGCACCAGGGCTGGACTAGGATAAAGCAATCAAGACGCCCATGGTGCAAAGTGTAAGGAAATGGTTTGTCGATAAGTTAAACATAGAATTAGCATATGACCCAACAATTCCACTCCCAGGTATACACCCCAAAGAACTGAAAACTGGTGTCCACAGTGGCTCTGGTCACAAAAGCCAAAAGGTCCATCAGCAGATGAGTGGATAAAACAAAATGTGGTACATCCATCCGACAGAATATTCTATGGCCGTAAAAAGGAAGGAAATACTGACACCTGCTACAAGATGGTTGAACCTTGAAAACATTCTGCTAAATAAAAGAAGCCAGTCACAAATGGCCACACACTGTCTTGATGTCCAGAAGAGGCAACTCCATAGAGGCAAAAAGCAGATCAGTGGTTGCCAGGGGCCATGGCAGTGGGAGAAGGGGCCTTCCTTTTGGAATGATGAAAATGTTCTGGAACTAGATAGTAGTGATTGTTCCACACCTTGTGAATGTAGTAAAAACCACTGAATTGTAGACTTTAAAATAGTTTCAGTGGTGAATTTTATGCTGTATGTATTTCACTGCAATAAAAGAAAAGTGTAAGGAAGAAGTCACTCTTGGGTGCCGACCTGCACTTCCGCACCCTGACCATGCACACCTCATCCCATTTCATGCCCTGGGTGTCTCAGCTGTGCACCCTGAACCTGGCCTTGGTGTCCACAGCCTCCTCCATGGAAGAGAGAATTCTGCATTTGCTCTGTCGCTTCTGTGCCCACCACCACCCTGGAGAATCCTTCCTTAGGCAGTCCAGTTCACGGGCTGATACAGAATAAAAACATTTGGTAAAAAGAGGCAGAGATAGGGAATTAGGAGCAGGAATTGCTTGGGAACAGCCAAGAAATACTTCCTGGAGAGAAGACAAACTATGGAGAGAAAACACGGAGAGAGGGAAGAAAGAGAAGAATTGCCAGGCTCAGTTTTTTGTTTTTAATTTTTTTTAAAGATTTATTTATTTGACAGAGAGAGAGAGATCACAAGCAGGGGAAACAGCAGGCAGAGGGAGAAGCAGGCTCCCTGATGAGCAGGGAGCCCAACATGGGACTTGATCCCAGGACCCGGAGATCATGACCTGAGCCGAAGACAGACCCTTAACTGACTGAGCCACCCAGGCACCCCAAGATTCCCAAATGTTAACATTTTACCATGTTTGCTTTATCAATGTCTTATCCCACTATATAAACACATGATACAGATATAGATGTCTGACACATACATACATATATACATAGCCATGTGGGAGGCATGTTTGGGTGTGCACAAATATACATATATGTGTATTCTTTTTCTCTGAATTATTTATGTTTTCTTTGTTTTTGTTTTTTAAAGAGTTTATTTTTGGGGTGCCTAAGTGGCTCAGTTGGTTAAACATCCAACCCTTGATTTCAGCTCAGGTCATGATCTTAGGGTCATGAGATCAAGCCTCACATTGGCTCCTCTCTGAGCATAGAGCTTGCTTGAGATTCTCTCCCTCTCTCTCTGCCCCTTCCTACCCCCTTGCATGCACTCTCTCTCTAAAAAATAAAGAAAGAGGGGCACCTGGGTGGCTCAGTCAGTTAAGTGGCTGCCTTCAGCTCAGCTCATGGTCTCGGAGTCCTGGGATCAAACCCCGCTTCAGGCTCCCTGCTCAGCGGCAAATCTGCTTCTCCCTCTCCCTCTCCCTCTGTGATCTCTTTCACTCTCACTCTTTCTCAAATAAATCAATAAAAATCTTTTTAAAAATGTTTTAAAAAACAAAAATAAAAAAGAAAGAAAGATTTTATTTTATTTTTTATTTTTTTTAAAGATTTTTATTTGTTTGCGGGGGGGGGGAGCAGCGAGGGGTAGAGGGAGAAGGAAAGGGAGAGAGAGAATCCCAGGGAGACTCCTCACTGAGCATAGAGCCTGACACGGGGCTCAATCCCACGACCCTGAGATCATGACCTGCACCAAAACCAAACTGAGTCACTCAGGCACTCCTAAAGATTTTATTTTTTAAGCAAACTCTTAAACTTAAAACCCCAAGATCAAGAGTCACACATCCTCTACTGACTGAGGCAGCCAGGTGCTCCTTCTCTGAGCTATTTGAATGTCAGGTTTATTGACATATACTTTACATATGATAAACGTATCCCTTCTAAGTGTAGGGTTTGCCAAATCTTGAAAATACAGTGGGAGGGGGAGGGAGAGAGAATATATTGAGCAAACTCTGTGCTGAGCACAGAGCCCCATTCGGGGCTCGATCTCATGACCCCGAGATTATGACCTGAGTCAAAACCAAGTCTGGCGCTTAACTGACTGAGCCACCCAGGCACCCTTGTCTGGCTAGAGGTTTATCAATTTTCTTGACATTTTCAAAGAGCCAGTTTATGGTTTCATTTATTTTTCTCTATTGTTTTTCTGCTTTCTATTCACTGCTTTCTACTCTTATCTTTACTATTTCCTTCTTTCTGCTTGCTTTGATTTGATTTTTTTATTTTTAATTATGTTAGTCACCATGCGGTACATCATTAGTTTTTGATGTAGTGTTCCATGATTCATTGTTTGCATATAACACCCAGGGCTCCATGCTTTGATTTAAATTTGCTCTGCTCTGTCTAGTTTCTTAAGATCAAAACTGAGATCATTGATTTTGGAACTTTCTTCTTTTCGCATATATTCCTTGTTAATACTATAACTTTTCCTCTATTATGCTGCTTTAGCTGCATCACACACTTTGCTATGTTATGTTTTCACTGTCATTCAGTTCAAAATATTTTCTAATTTTCTTTGTGATTTCTTTCCACCTGTTATTTGCTGATGCATACTGGTATATTAAAAGTTAAAAGTTAAAACAAAATCCATAGATGAGAATGATACACAACAACCTCCAGATGGGGTTTATCCCTGGGAGTGAGGGACAGATGGAAATGGGATGGAAAGAGTGGTAGATATTAAAAATGCTCACCAACATTTCCGTTCTCTTCATCTTCAGAGCACATGAGATGATCACACTTCACTGACCCTTTGAAGTTGTACAGGGACATACGACTTGCTCTAGGCAAAGAAACGTGAGCAGAAGTGACATATGCCACTTCCAAATGGAAACATCTAAGAGCGAATGTGTGAGTCTTCGTGCTCCCTTCCCTGCATGGTGAGCCCTGAAGTCTCGTGTTGAGATCACAGCATCATAAAATGAGGGAGCAGCCATCAGCCTGGGGTACTGGGAGACAGGAGACAATAAATACGGCTCTCTCCAGTCAAGCCTCACTGGATATAGAGAATGAGAGCAAAACAGACCTTTGTTATTTAAAGCTCCTGAGGTTTGGGGATTGTTTGCATAACCTAACCTTTCCTGACTAATAAGGGAGTTTTGACTGGGTAGTTGGGACGTGAGTGTTTGTCAGGTAATTTTCTATGATTCCTGTACATTTTAAATATGTAGTTTTTTTTCAAGGAAAGCAATATTAGAGGAGGAGAGGAGGCAGAAGAGGAGGAGGAGGCGACTGGGGTGTTGGGCTCCTTTGTTCTACCCCACAAGCTGTTTCTCCATTTAGACTTTGGGTCTGGGCAGGTCAAGGGAGAGGGGCTTGTCGGTTTCTCTAGCCAGATCATCACCTGGGACAGGTGTTGTCCCTCCCCCTACGTCTTCAAACTTGTCACCATCTGGCATGTTCTATATTTATTTACATGTTTATTGTCTCTTACCCCATGGAAGTAAAGTCCTTAAGACCAGGGACTTTATTTATAATGCCAGTGCCTAGAACAGTGTCTGGCACCCAGAAGCAACTCAGTAATAAACTCTGTTTATTAAATGAACAAATCCGGTTTCCACTGGTCATCCCTGCCCAGAGAGGAGGGACTCCGTCTTCTCCCCACTCCATATTCCTTCTCCTTTGCCCTTCCCCCAAAGTGAACACACAGTGGAGTCGATGAAAGCATAAGCAGCTCTCTACTCAAGGGCTCAGATATGAATTCCAAAGCCATGGTTCCGTGGAGCATGTGTCTCTGCAACTACATTTGTCTGTCTGTTTAGGGATGGGATGAGGGCAATGGGGGCTGTGCTCCTTCTGTAGACATCTTTTTTTTTTTTTTGGAAGATTTTTATTCATTTATTTGAGGGAGAGAGAGAGAGCATGAGCAGTGGGGAGGGGCAGAGGGAGAGGGAGAAGCAGGCTCTCCTCTGAGCAGGGAGCCTGATTTGGGACTCGATCCCAGGACCCTGGGATCATGACCTAAGCCGAAGGCAGATGCCTAACCGACTGAGCCACCCAGGTGCCCTGAAGACAGCTTTTGCTCCATTCCCTGCCCAGGTGGGAGTCTGGTAGAGAATGTCCAGAGAGACGTGGATAGATACACCTCCCCACCAAGGCCTTCCCCATAGCCTCAGGGAGGAGCCTGGAGCTTGGCTTTCTCCAGCAGATGCAGGGAACATGGGCCTCGCTACCAAGGCTGTTGAGGGGGCCTTTGGCAACCCCTGCCTCACGACTCAGCTGAAGAAGTTCCCTGGCCACTTGGGCATGGAGAGGCTCTGGTTCCACCAGCCCACGCAGAAGCCTGAGCTCGTGTAATTAGACATAATGACACATGGCGGGAGCTTCCAGCATCTCATGCTCTAATGACACCTCCCAGTCCATCTCAGGGACCAGCGAGGCTCCAATTAAGTCTGGCGTCAGCAGGTGGGAGAGCCAAGGGACGAGGAACCAAGGAGAGAAACTTGGCCTTGGAGTTCACCACCCTTTGTGCCAAGTCCAGTTAGGCTACTTTTTGACTATGAGGCTCTGGGCAAAGTCAATTCCTTTCATTTTCACTTTCCCAAGCTTTCATTTTCTCATCTGTAAAATGGGGCTATAAATTTACACCACACAGGGCTGATGTGAGGAGCGTGAGTCCTCTCCAGGGACGCTGCTGGTGGGACTGGGACTGGACTGGGGTTGGACTGGGGCGAGAATGACCTGCATCTTGGAGAGGGTCTAGGTGCAGAGGAAACCACCACACCTCCAAAGGCCAACTTGACCAAAGCGAAGACATGTACTCTTCTAGTGCATTTGTTCTTTTAAAATAATATCCTATGAATATTTTCTTTCACTGTATCGCATGGGAAATTTTCATTTTAGACTGATTTTTTTACAAATCCCTTAAAAAGCCCTGTTCTGTCTTCTCAGCACTTCAGCATTTGGGGGATTCTTTTGCAGATTTTGCTAAATAGGCGACTCCACAAATTGTCCAAATTTGTTGCTTTGCTCAGAATGCATTTCTTTTAATTATATTTTTCGGTTTTGATTTGAATTTTTATTAAAACTGTACATGCCCTCTGTTCTGCAAGACTTACAATGGAGTGTCCTATCTAATCTCTTTGCCCTCAATTCCCAGCCACCAGAGACAACTGCTTTCAACAAGACACAGCAGTTTCTTTGTCATTTACTTCTGTGCTCCCAAATAACATGCTCATGCTGTTTTTTTAAAATTTTATTTAAATTCATTATTTATTGTTGAAAAACTCTTTATTGAATAAAATGTATAAAATATCAATGTATATACAAAGGGATTTAATGCATAATATATACAATCATCTTTAAAAAGGCAGGATGCAAATCATAATAATGAGTTCTTTCCATCCCCCCCCCTTTTTTTATACTTTCTGCTTGTTTGTTTAAGACTGAGCCAGCCAGGCGCCCCATTCCCTTTTATTTATTGATTTTCAGTTTTAGATTTAATCTGCTGCCTTCCTACTTTAGAAAAGAAGAGTTTCCTTCCTGTACAATAACTACCCTTTCATGCTTCTCCTGGTAAAATCTTCCTTAGATGATCATATCATACTTTTGGATTAGATAAATATTCAGGGTTTATTTTGTGACAATGTAAATGTTATAGACAGCCCAGACACATGGAGTACTATCATTACATTTACTTTCTTTTTTTTAAATTTTTAAATATTTTATTTATGTATTTGAGAGAGAGGAGAGAGAGAGAGATAGCAAGAGAGCACGAGCAGGGAGGAGAGGGAGAAGCAGGCTCCCCACTGAGCAGGGAGCCCAATGTGGGGCTCCATCCTAGGACCCTGGGATCAGACCTGAGCCAAAGGCAGACGCTTAGCCGACTGAGCCACCCAGGCGCCCCTGTGTTTCTGTTTCTCCTGGGATTATTCATCTTCTTTTTGTTTGCTCACTTATATTCGGTGCCGCCCGATTAACCCCAAGCCCTATACCAGGAGATGTGTCATCAGACAACCCTCTGCTTCCCCCATTTCTTACAGATACACAACAGTAGTCTCCTTTAACACTTCCACAAAGTTGTGTTGCATGGGATTAAAATATAACTTTAAGATACTTCAAATTGCAGAAAATATACAAGAACGGTGTGAAGAACTCCATTTACCCTGCAATCAGACACCCCATTCACGTTTCACCTGTTGCTGCCATGATGTCACTGACAGAAAGTGACACAGCCCGGTATCCCGCGTCTTGCCTCTTCAGTTGCTCTGTCCTGCCTTGAGCTTCACACTCTTAATGTTTTAAAGAGAACAGGGCAGTCATTTTGCAGAAGGTTGCTCGATTTGGGTTTATCCGTGTTTCCTGGTAATTATGCCAGGATCGTGCATTTTGGGGACAGGGACATCACAGGAGAGACACTGTGCTCTCTCCCTGCCCCTCTCAGGTGCCACTCAATATCAGCTTGTTGACATGTGTGGTGTTAACTTCAATTAACTCGCCATTTGACCGGGTTTCTCCATCGTCAAGGTCTTGTGCCACTTTTGTACGCATGAGCTTCCAGGTGGAGATACTTCAGCGCTACGTAAAAATTCCACTCCCTATATCACTTACGCCCCTGGTTTTAGCATCCCTCGATGTCACCTACCTGAAATCACCATCATCATCACAGTTGCCAAGAGGTGGTTTTTTTCTTCCCTTGTTATTTGGCATTCTACCGTAAGGAAAAGCATTCTCTTCTCATTTATTCATTTGTTTGTTCATAGCAGTGTGGACCCATGGATTCCTAGTTTATCTGATGGGCTATGATCCACCGCTCTTTTATGTTGATTTGAATTACACCAGGTTTGGCCAAAAGAAGCCCCTGCTGCTCTTGTGTCCTTTTGACACGTCCCTTCATTCTCTGGGCATGCCTTCACTTTGTGACACCAGGCTCATCTTGTACTTTCTCTGGTCCCGCCTGGGAGCCAGCCATTCCTCCATAGAGCTTGGTATCTGTCTAGGGAGAGGATGCTATCTTGAAAATAAGATCTCGGTGCTAGGTGTGCTTGTTGCTACCAGTGTGTTGCTGCTCCCAGACCTTCTTGATGAGCAGAGCTGGAGAAAACACACATACACACACACACACACACACACACACACTTTAAACCACGCATTCTCGCTGACAGCTCCAATTTCAGCCCAGCACCACGGGGTTCTTCAGTGTCCTCCTTTCGGAATCCATGCCTCCCTTGTCAGTGAGAAATCTGCCTCCTTTAATCCACGGTGGATGATGCAACTACTCCATCCCCTGCATACATCTGTCCTCTGACCGCCCCTCCCCCAGGCCGCGGTCGCACCCAACTTTAACTCTGGCCTCACAAGGGTGACCACATCGCCCCACCGGCACCTGCCCAGTGAACTTCAGCTGCATGAACTGAGAAAGGCAGGCAGGCAGCGGGAAGAAACGAAAGGGGAGAGTGGGGGAGGCGGGGGAGAACGGAAAGCAAGAGAAAATAGGCCGCCAGGCATGGGATGGTTTTTATAGCTTTAGAAGAGGTCTGGGATTTTCAGGAATGCGCCCATTGTCTGTACCCCACCTCCCTGATGTAGCCGCTGGAGGGAACTGGAATGAAGACTCCGGGGAGAGTGCGCTGCACCCAGTCTGAGCTGCAGATCCCAGAGGTGGAGGAGGCTGAGGGGCCCCGACCCTGGCTTCCCTGGGTCCTTTGAAGGCCTTGCCAATTCGTCTCCTGCATTTTGTTAAAGACTTTACAAATTTAAAGACATTTTTTTAAGTCGAGGTGAATGTGGTTAGCTCCATGAGTCCGTGATAGGGCAAACTGGTTCTCTGCTTAACTTAGTTATGGTGAGGACTGCGGGGTGAAGGTGGTCACTACTCACAGACTCTTGGGTCCCCTCCTCCTCTACCCCGAGTACTTCTGCTCAGCTGTGTTTGAACTACTGGGCCTCACCATGACCTTCTCAGGTGTAGAAAGAAAACTGAGCCTGGATGCAAGCCCCCCTGGGCCTCCAGCTTGCTGGGTGACCCTGGGCAGGCCCCCCCTGCCTTCCCTGGGCTTCAGCTTCCCCTTGGGGAAAGGAGACGTTGGCTTCTAAGTTCTGTGCACCTCTGCCTTAGGCCGTGGCACCCACAGCTGGGGACCGGTGGAGTGCTCTTTGGCCACCAGCTCCCAAGGCCAGGGAGAGAGGAGCCAAGCTCCCTTCCTCTGCCAGAGGAATAGTTCAGCTGGCTGGGCCTGGGCCTATAGCCAAGGGGAAATACAGACAATATGCTGGAGTCACCCTGACCGCCTGGGACAATGGTTGCGCAACTTCCGCCCCCAGGCCTGCAAATAAGACTGTGGCCCCTGGACTTTGAGCTCTGGGCAGCCCTCTCCCCTCCCCCAGGGCCCAGGCCTTCCAGTTTAGGGGACAAGGCTGGAGGGAGTGGACAGGGTACTTCCTTCGTCCCAAGGGCAGCCAGGTGGCTCTGGGTTCTGTGAGGAGGGTCTCACCAAGAGGGGTCAGCACACATGCTGTGGGAGCCGGTGAAGGAGGCCGGCCAGGGGAGGCTCTGTGTGCAGGCGCGTGTGCCCGTGCGTGTGAGTGGGTAGCAGCATGAGTGAGCCGAGTGGTCGGCCCCACAGTCCCAGTCATTGGGGGAGTGATACTGGAGGGTTGTCTGGATGCTGCTCTGAGCCGTGGAGGTGCATGGGAGTCCAGGTGTTTGGGGGCACCTTGGTGAGCTGCTGTGTGTGTGTGTGTGTGTGTGTGTGTGTGTGTGTGTTAGCCGTTCGCCTGCATGCACGTTGTGGGACATGGTGCAGATGGCATATATGTGAGATTATGCACAAGGGTGGGATTCCGTGGGACCACGTGTGGGTTGCGCGGCTCTGTGAGTATCCTGATGAGTGTGCATATGTGAGTATAAATCCATGTATGTGGGCACATTGGGGGGTGCTTGTGTCCGCCCACTGTGGGTACAAATGAGTGCATGTGCTTATGCATGTGTGAGCCCCCGGTTGCTGAGCCTGTGGTCTCTGTGGCGGTGTGATGGTTTGTAGACACATGTGGCCTCTGGTATGGGTGAGGGTACGTGAAGTATGGATGCTCATGCAAGTGCTGGTGTAGGACACGTGTCCCTGGGGACCTGGTCCAGCTCATCACATGCTTCACCCCATCGTGCCGCACAAACCTGCCAAGGACTCTGCATGCTTCCAGTAAGTCTGCACTCTGAGCCCCTGTTTCCCCACCTGTACCATGGAGGGTGAGGCTGGACGGGAAGAGTTATTAGCCTCCTCCTACCTTTGTGGGGGCCTGTGTAAGCACCCCTAAAGCACATGTATAATATGAGGAAATTGAGACCCCAGAAATCCTAGGATTTACCTTGGCCCCTAGGTGAGTAGGAGAAGTAATAGGGGAAGCCAGGAACCCAGAGCCTGAGATGGGGTACACCCGGGAAGGGCCTAAGGGACCTGCTGGAGCCTCCCATCTGACCAGGCCCTGCTGTGGCCTGGAGGCAGGGGGCTGGCCTGGGGTGACCTCGACCCAGGGCTCTGGAATGGGAGAAGGGAGTAGGGGGATCATGGCCAGGGGACCTCTGGGAGCAGCCCCCAACAGGTCAGGGGCACTGGTGGGGAGGCAGGACGACACCTCTCTACTCACTCCAAGGAATCTGTCCTGGCTTCTTTGCTCCTTATCAAGTGGGGCCCTGGGTGGCTGTCCTATCATGGAGGAGCCTTCATTCCCCTCAGGGCTGGTTTGAAAATTCAAGGCTTTTTTGACCTGAGTCCCAGGGATGATCCTGAAGCTGGAGGAAAATATACACTTTCTGAATGCTTTCTCGGTCCAGGCCCCCTGCGGGGGGTGGGGGGCAGGATGGGGTGCTCACTGCTTTCTCCATGCCAACTCCTGGCAGTTCCTCCCAGCTGTGGGGCAGACAAGCCTTTGTGCAGCATAGTAACGAAACAGCACCAAAGCATCACGGTACACTCCATCTTTGCTGCAAAGGGCAGAGTGAGCACTAGAAAGTTCTGTTTGCGGGGAGCAGGTTCACTGCAAAGAGCTTGAAGGAGGGGCGCCTGGGTGGCTCAGTCATTAAGCGTCTGCCTTCAGCTCAGGTCATGACCCCGGGGTCCTGGGATCGAGCCCCACATAGGGCTCCCTGTTGAGCGGGGAGTCCGCTTCTCCCTCTCCATCTGCCTGCTGCTTCCTGTGCTTGTACATGCTCTCTCTCAAAAATAAATGGAATCTTAAAAAAAAAAAAAAAAAGAGCTCGAAGGTGCTAGAGCCCGGTCCAGCCCTGGTGTGATGTGCCCCCAGGGCTTGGATTCTGACCCCAACCACCCAGGGCAAGAACTCTGGGTTTGGGGAAGAGGGAGGAGATTCCAAGGAAAGGAAAGTCCTAGATGTCTCCCGCAAAAGTCAGGGCCAGTGTGAGCAGCAGAAAGCACTCTAGGTATTGCGAACAGAGGACGTTTAATATGGGGGGTCGGTCATACAGGAGAGGACAGGGCTGAAAAGCCAAACAGCAGATGGTAAGACAGTCTACTTAGGGCACAGCCATTCCAGGCTCCAGTGACCCACGGAGGCGGTGACGATTCTGTCTGCGGGTGGCTGAATCACGGCCGGAGCCACCGCGGGGCTGGACCACCGAGGAACGGGTGGCTCCGCAGAAGCGAAGACGAGAAGACAGTAGTCAGTGCTGGAAAAATGACACCCTGCCCCCACTAAGCAGAGGGAGAAGGGGAGAAATAGCCTGGCTTCTCCCACCCCCAGGCCCCTCCCAACACTTCCCATTGGCCCAGCCCAGCGAGAAGCCAGTTGGCAAAGGAGCCTGGGAAGAGCGGTTTGCAGGAGCTGGGCAGCCGCATATGAAAGCAAATGGCCAATGCCCCGCACTTCCCCACGTCGCACTCTGCAGGCGCTGAGAACTCGGGAAAAGCAAAGAAAGACTTGGCACTGTCCCCGGGACTGTGGATATGACGAAGTTTTGGTAAGAGTTGAATGGACTGCACATACACACACACCTTTCCCGGTGCCACATGCCCCCTGAGTGTGGCTTCATGCCGTCCCCACCGCAGCCCAGCGAACTCAGGACAAGGCCTTTGTGCTGTAGTCGAGGAACCGAGGCTTTCGGAAGGGAAGTGGCTTCTCTCAGGCTCTGCAGCTGGAAAATGGCAGAACCAGGGCTCACACCCCCTCAGTGTGACTCCAGGGACCCTGGGCCTGGAGACAAGAGGGAAGTCTGCTGTCAGGCCCTACTGTTGGGAGCAGATGCTGATTATCAGTCTGGGTTGGAGGCGCTGGGTAAAAATTCTCTGAAGCCGAGAGGCCTTGGATGGGGTGAGGCCGGCTGGGGAGAGAGCCACGGATGGCAGATTGGGGAAGAGAGTGTGGTGGTAAAGAGCAGGACTTGGGGGCCCAACAGGCCGGGTCAAATCTGCTATGCCATATACCAGGGGTGCCTCAGTTTTGCATATGTAAAATGGGCATAATAGTGAGAGTAGTCCCTGCTTCACAGGGCTGTGTGAGAATTGAAAGTTGGATAAGTGTTTGCTACTATTATGCGTTATTCTTATTTCTGTTTTATAGGTGAGGAATTGAAGCTCTGAGAGGTAGAGCAGATAAATGAAGATGGCACCACTAGGAAGCAGAATATGACTGAGTCTGTGCCGACTCTGTGGCACTCACTCCCACCCTTTCCTTCTCTGTCTGCCCCCTCAAGACTCTTTCTTTACCTCTGTGATCCACACAACCCACCCCTGCTGTGATGTGGAGTTGCCCTTCCTTCTCCTTCCATCTCCCCTCTGTTAAGTCACCTCCTCCTGTCGGCCTCCAGGCTTGGGGATGCCACCAGCTTCCTGCTGTTGCTGATCTCTGGGTTGCAGCCTCATCCCCCACTGGGTTTCTCAGCTCTTCTAATCCTTCTAGCCAGCCCCTGGATTAACTTCCCTCCCTTAGAAACCTAGCATTTCGGTGTTCCTGCCGAGACCCCGCCTGGTCCAATAGTCACTGTTTGTTGTGGCATTCCTTGGACCAGGAGCTCTTCCCTGTGTTAACGTACAGGTTAGGAACCCTCACCCCACTTGACAGAAGCGGAAGTAGGGCATCTGGAGAGAAGAAGCCATTCGCCTGCAGTCCCCCAGTTAGCGAGGGGCAGGGCTGGGGCTCCCAGTCGGGAGGTGGAGATCCAGAGCCCGTGCCCTCCCTGCCCGCCGCCTCGCCTGCCGTTGGCATCCTAACTGCCAGGTGACCGCCCCGATGGTGGCCTCCGGGACTTCTCCATCTGGCTGCTCAGAGACCCGACTGAGCTTGGCATCTCGGCACGCTCTCTCCAGCGGAAGCCCCCAGCGTCTGCTGAGGGACCAGCACGTCCCGTGGCCTCCCAGCTCTCTTCCTCCTCATTCCTGCGCCTCTTCCTGCCAGGCTCTCCCCCGCTCCCTGCCACGCCTGGTGCGCCGCTCCCTGCCAGGGCCCTCGATGACTCACCCACACAGAGCTCTCACTTCCTCCTTCACGTCAGAGGCTCTTGACCTGCTGCAGCTGCAGAAAGAGCCGTGGGCGCTGCTGAGGGCTCCGGGCCCAGACCTGAGGGGCTGGAGTGCTGTCCCTGCAGAGCACGGGGCTGCAGGAGGGCTCCTGGGGCTCCCTGCCAGATGCCAACCTGGGCCAGACTCTCTCCAAATGGCCAGTCATCTACACAGGCTGGCACACCGGGAGATCGGCCTTGAATTTCTAAGCTGGAATTGTGCCTCTCATACTTACTGATGGCATTGGAGGGACCCATCTTCCTTCCTTCCTTCCTTCCTTCCTTCATTCATTCTTCATTCATGCATGGATGCATTCATGCCGTCCTCCCTTCATTCCCTCATTTAACAGATTTGTTATAATCTGTCCTGGCCTCCTGTGTACCAAGTAGTCCCCAGTGGACCAAGAAACCAAGTTCATTCTCTGCCCCTGAAGAGCTCCCAGTTGAGGGGGTGGGAAGTGGGGTTGAGGGGCGGATCTGTAAACAGAAAACCCAACACAGTAGGGAAGCCTTGGAGATACTTCTAAGATCTCTTCACACAGTTTACCGCTATGTGTACACAGAAATGCTTCCTCATCACAACCTGGTTTCTCTCTCCCTTTAGAGCACTCTATAGCTCCCAGCTGCTCCAGGGAGCAGGCAAGGCAAGGCTAAAAATTAAGCTTCCCTAAGCCTCCTTGGGGCAGGTGTATTGTACAGCCTCCTAGTCTAAGAGGATGGCACCTGGTTAAATGACCATGCTGTGGAGTCAGACCTGGGTTACACTCCCGGTCATTTTCTGACCACGGGACCTTAAGGAAGTTGGTCATCTCTGAGCCAAACGAAGCTATTGATGACCTCAGCATCATGTTTTTGCAAGAATTCAATGAGATCCTCCATGCAGAGCACCTGCACTCTAAACACTGAAGCGCTCGGTAAAGGCCAGCGTCACAGCGAATACTACTGTTTACCAGAAGGTTCTGTGGGTTCCTGATCCTGCCCATGTGTGCGTGCGTGTACACATGTCTATCCAGGGGGTGGTCAGGGAAGGCTTCCCAGAAGAGGTGACACTGGCGTTGTGTCTTAGAGGAGAAAGTGGGGGGAAGTATTCCAGGGAAAGGGAAAGGCCCGATGCGGTCAGGGTGTGGGGAGTACTTTGGTGCAGGCAAAGGGACCGGGCCAAGAGCGGGCCTGGGCTCCTTAGGCCTCAACGCTGCGGCCTGACTGGGGCCGACTGTTGGGTCTGGGTGGGCGGGGGCTGCCCCAGCTTGGTATCTAAGATGCCGGCAGCTCTCACGCCTCTGCCCCCTCCCGTTTCTGGGCCTCCACTTCCTTCCCCTGCACAGACCACAGAGGCGTTTCAGAGGAAGCTGCTATTTTTTTAGCAGTGATCCCTGGACACCCCCACCCACAGTGCCCCTGCCCCTCTGGGCCCCTGAAAAGGCATCAGGCCATTTTTCTGAGTCACCACCCAAAGCACTTATGGGTGAGGGCCAGGTCCTGCCCCGCTTCCCTGCAGCAAACCGAGCCCAGTCTCAATGCTGGAAGACATGGGTTCAAGCCCAGCTCTGACGCTAACTTACTGGATGATGCCCCAGTCCCTTCACCTTCCAAGCCCTGGGTCCCCACTGGGGCTCTGGGACCAGCCACTGGGCAGGCCTCGACCTCCGGGCAGAAAGTGGGGTGGGGATGGATGTGTTGCCACACTCCCCTGTTGTCCGGCTGGAAGAACCAGAGACAGAGTCTTGGGCAGATTGAGTTGGGGGTGGGGGGCAGAAGCTTCTACTTTGTAGGTCTGTCTTTAAGAAAGACAGAATCACAAGTACAGATTTACTTATGAAAGTAATTTTCTATTTAGAAAGGACCTATGCAAGTGAGGAGCCCTGAAACTTTTTTTTTTTCCGGCACCCTACAAATCTGCTTTTGGAGAGGGTCTCCCGAATCCTCAGGAGACAGTGGGGAAACTGAGGCAAAGAGAAAGGATGTCATGGGCTCTACACAGTCACATAGCTGGGGACTGGAAAGCTAGGATTTGAACCCAGATCTGTCAGAAATCAATGCCCACATTTTACCCCCTACCCTCACTAGCCCCTCATAAGCCCCTCATAGCCCCACTGGGGTGAGGAGGGCATGAGGGAGGAAGGGAGAGAGACTGAGAGCCAGGGCAGGGCAGTTCTGGCGACAGCACAGGATTGTGGCCAAATAGACTCACCCGAATCCCAGCTCTGCCCCTTTCTAGCTGTGTGACCCCTCTGGAGCCTCAGTGTCCTCATCTGTAAGATGGGGTGATGGAGAGCAGTGGTGGGCTCCCTGCAGCAGCTGGTACGTGGCGGTTCTATTTTTTTTTTTAATATTTTATTTATTTATTTGACAGAGAGAGAGACACACAGCGAGAGAGGGAACACAAGCAGGGGGAGTGGGAGAGGGCGAAGCAGGCTTCCCACCGAGTAGGGAGCCCGATGCGGGGCTCGATCCCAGGACCCCAGGATCACGACCTGAGCCGAAGGCAGATGCTTAACGGCTGAGCCACCCAGGTGCCCTGGCGGTTCTATTTCTGCCTTCACCTGGATCTTCTAAGTCTCCCTCTCCCTGACCCGCACTCTAGCGTTTACCTGGTGCCAGGCATGGCTTTAAGTACATCTACTGAAACATTAAATTTCTAATCCTCACAACAACGTGATGAGATAGGTGCTCCCGTGTTCCAGATGAGGAAACAGAGGCCCTGCATCCATGCCAGGCTCTGGGCTGGGCATCGGAGATGCAGCTGTGACCTGGGGATGGTCTTTGGTCCTGAGGATCCCAAAGCTGGTGGCCTCAGAGGAGTCAGGACCTTCAGAACCCCAGAAGGATGCCGGGAAGTGTAACATTTGGGGTCTGCAGGAAATCTCAAGGGAGCAGAAGGGAAGGAGCCATTCCTTTTGACCAGAGGCTTTGTGTAGGATGTGGCATTTGGAGCAGAGCCCTGTGGATTCCTAAAGGAATTTTCCAAGTTGATCAGAGTGGAGGGGCATTCCAGGCAGAGGGAACAGCACACGTGCAAAGTCAAGAGGCAGAAGGACGCTTGTGGGGAAGGGGAAGGAACCAGGAGTTAGTAGATTTGGGGGAGTTTGTGGGCCAGCAGTAGTGCAGAGGAGGCTGAAGAATTAGCTCCCTGGTTTGTTTTCCTTCTTGGGTGCCAAGCCCTGAGCAGCGGCTTCAGTCCTGTGAGAGAAGTGTCTGTGAAGGGCAGGCCTGCTTGCGTGCAGGACAAGTGTAGGACGCAGAACCTCAGTCAGAGGCAGTCCTGACATCAGTCTTTGGGGTGGGAAGTCCATGGCAAGGCCCCAGCATGACCCTTTGCTGCCTCCCCTCCTGCTCTTCTAGATTTGACAGTTCAGAAGCCTTCCCCAGTGAGGCGAAGCAGGGGAAGATGTGGGCGGTAGGGTCACCCCACTGACCAGCTTCTCGTCTCCTCAACTGATCGACCCCCTGTCCACCCTTCTGTCCATCCATGAGTCCATACACGCAATGCTTACCTGGAGTAGTACTGTTCATGCATTGCCCATGTCCCCTCAGTCCACCCCTGAGGTCCCCTGCTCTGCAGTGACTGTCCTGGCTGCAGGGGGAGGGAATACCCCTGGTCCCACCCCTAGCCCCCACATCTCCACATCCCTGCCTGGAACTTTCTCTGGTACCACAGAAGCCAATTTCCCATAGGGCACCCAGAAATGCCAGCGCTGGAATGTCCGCAAGGGCAGCCCTCACCCACTGAGGGATTGTGGACAGTGACCAAACACTCCAGCTTGCCAGTCGCTGTGGAGGGCGACTCTAGGCACATTGCGCACTGTGGCTCAGTGGAAACCCCGGCGGGACTGAGGCCCAGGTGTCCAGCGAGTAACCTGCTCATGGGTACCCCTTATTGGATTTTTCTCCCTTCCCTGTCATACCTTCCCAGTCCCTCACCCCTACTTCCCTAGATTATCGCCTCCCAGAGAAGCCACCTGCTCCCATCATCCTTCCCATGTCCCCTCCCATTCACCTGTTCATGCGTTTGTCCAGATGGCAAATATTCATGGTACCCACTCTACTGGCCCCTTGTTAGATGAGAGGGACACAGCCTTGCCCTCAAGAGCCTGTTAACTTGTGTAGATGGATGCAGGCTCCTGGTGGGGGCACTATTGAGCCCTCAGCCTCCATCACGTGGGCTGGGGCAAGAGGAGGTAAGTGCTGGGTTAAGCCACTTCCTCATCCAGTCGTGGTTCCCCACCCTTGGCTCTCTCCTGTGTGTAACTTTCCAAGGAAGCTTCTAGCAGCCTGTGTTGTGTCCAGCAGGAAGGAAGGAAGAGCAATAGTTAACACTTGTGCTCACTTCACTTGAGCTGCTTTACACATATTAAGCCCATTCATCTTCCTAGCAGCCCTAGGAGGGACTGATACTCTTAATACAAACTCCGTTTTACAGATGGGGAAAGTAAGGTACCAAGAGTCTCACCCAAAGTGGTATAGGTAATAAGAAGCAGAGCTGAGATTTTGGTCCAGGCAGTCTGACTTCAGAACCTGTGGTTTAGCTTCCGTGCTTTGCTGTTTGCAGAAGGAGGGAAGGCGGGAGGGCAGTTGGTTTGATGCAGAAGAAAGGAGTCAAATGCACATGAGGGTCTGGGCAGAGAAGGCAGATCGGCACCAAAAAAAAAAAAAAAAAGCCTGTAAACATACTTCCACGCTAGTGTGCTCTAGCACACACAAACCCACGAATGCCATGTGCACACAAAGACAAGCCTACACAAAAATGTGTTTAGCTAAATGCATGTAAGTGTGCACAAATGTGCATGGTCTACACACTCAGAGATTTGCATGCATCTGGACATGCAAAGGCCACCACACATACACACACGTTTTCACATGGGAGCAGGCATCGACACACATGCGTGTTCACAGACAGATGCACACACACGCACGGTACATGCTTATTTGCACCCATGCGCATGCCCTTACACACATGGGCCCACACAAATACAAATTTGTGGTCGGTTCGAATTCTTTGCTTAAAGAAAACTTGTGACTGTATTAAAAATGTAGGACACATTGGCCAAATAATTAAAGCGAGGAGCGAGGCGGTGGGACTTCTCGCCGTTCTCTCGGGGCCGCCTGTGCTGGGCTGTGCTCAGCGTGGCTTCGTCCTATATATTTGAGGAAGAGGCACTTTATTACAGTAATTTATCACCCCCATAAATGTGGCTCCTCTGTAACGCAGAATAATTTGGGAAGAAATATGTTTTAAAAATTAAAAATGCAGTCGGCATGCGCCCCGGCCAGTCTGCAGGGACACATCGCCGCACCTCCAGTAACTGCCCGTGTAGCCGTAATACCTACAACTTCCATTATTTAAAGTGTGATTATATTTTTCCTGCTTGGAGCTTTGTCAGCTATAAATAAAAGATAAGGGTGAATAGTTGCGGGGCCTAGTAAGCACTTCCATTATTGGTACTTAAGGGGGCTTGGGGATGGAGGCAACGGGCAAGGTGTGGGGAGGGAAGGGAGGCCATTTGGGGGGTATGGACTGGGCCTGGAAGCTGAGCCGTGGGCATGGGTGGGCCAGGTCCTTTCCCTGGTGGAGTTTTCCACTGGATACAGAGCGACATGACCCCACGAACCTGGGCTCTCTTGTCCGCTGCTGACCACATTGAGAGCCACCCACGGAGGTTGCTGCCTAGGGTGGCTTCCTGCATTCCAACCCCCTCCCGTCTCCCCAGGGACCCCACAGTCATGGGACACCAGGGGAGAAGAGGCCTAAAAGAGAAAGGGATCCATCCGCTTGAAGATGTTTAGTTTTTCACAGCCAAGAGTTGTTGCTTTGAAGCGAGTCCAAACAGTGGCTGCCTGAGAAAGGCTTCACAAGGGAGCGTGTGTGTGTGTGTGTGTGTGTGTGTGTGTGTGTGCGCGTGTGTGTGTGTGTGTTGGGGGGAGGGAGGTGCCTTTATTAGCCAACGCAGGTCCTTGGCTTTCTGAGCCATAGAGCTATTCTAATTAAGCAGAGAATAACTGGGAAGGAAAGGTTACTCCTCTAACAACGATCAGATCGGAAAACAAATGTGTTTGCTTTGTCACAAGGAGAAAAGGAGCGAGGTAAAGCTGAATGAAAAAGAAAACTAGAAATTGTCTCTTTGCCCCATCTCCCCCCGTCTTGCGTGTTTCTCTAAAGTTTTTTTTCACGTCCTTGAGCCTTGGTTTGCTCATCTGTAAATCAGAGATGACAGTGCCCATTTCCAGGATTATTGGGGCAATTAAATAAGATAAGATCTGTACAGCGTTGGGACTGGCTGTCGCCATCCCCCATCCCCCAGGTATTCAATAACGTTCATGAAATCAAGCCAGACAGAGAGGCAGCGATCACACTCCTTGGTATTTACCCAGGCGAATTGAAAACTTAGGTCCACAAAAAAGTTTATAGCAGCTTTGTTCATGATTGTCCAAACTTGGAAGCAACCGAGATGTCCTTCGGGAGGGGAATGGATGCACGAACTGTGGTATAACCAGACAGTGCACTGTTATTCAGTGATAAAAAGAAATGAACTATAGGAATGGGAAGTAATGTTTAATGGGTGTGGAGTTTCAGTTTGGGAGAGTCAAACAGTTCTAGAGATGAGTGGCAGTGTTGGTTGCCCAACAATGTAAATGTACTTAAGATCACCAAACTGTATGCTTAACCGCACTTAAAATGGAAGCTTTTTATGTTATTTATATTTTACCATAAAAAAAAAAAAAAGAAATGAGCTTTCAGGCTATGAAAAGACATGGAGGAACTTTAATGCGTATTGCTACATGAAAGAAGCCAGTCTGAAAAGGCTACATACAGTACGATTCCAGCTGTATGATGTTCTGGAAAAGGCAAAATGGTGAAGACAGTAAACAAGATCAGTGATTGCCCAGGTTTTGGGGTGGGGAGGAGAGGGAGGGTTGACCAGACTCAGCTCAGAGGATTTTGAAGCCATACTGCATGATCCTGTAATGGTGAATGCATGTCATTACACATTTGCCAAAACCCACAGCATGCACATCACAAAGAGTGAGTCCTCACGTAGTGAACTCTGGACTTCAGTTGATAATAATAGTGCATTGACATGGGGCTCATCGAGTGTAGCAAATGTACCACAGTAACAAGATGTTAATAATAGTGTAATGAGTGGGGGATTATGTGAGAACTCTGTACTTTCTGCTCCTTTTTAAACCCACAACTGCTCTGAAAAATCAAGGTCTAAAAATTTCAAATTCAAGTAAAAGATAAAAACTTAGGACTAAAATTGAAGCTCTAAAAATTCATTTAAAAAATTGGACAGAAGTCAACACTGGCCTTTCCTTCGCACTTGACACCACAGAGGGCAGGCCGGAAGCCTCTTAGCCATCATTCCATCCATTGATTTCCAAACACTTTGTTTCTTTTTCCAAGCAAAAATGTATGGGGCCCCCCAATACACTTCAATACACTTCCAAAGCTCACACTATGACCAGAGCAAACCGGATGGGACCAGCAAACAGGTTTGGACTGGTTCAGGCTACATCCAGCCCCCTGGGGCTCCCTGATCATACCTGTCCACCACACCCCAGGGCGGCCTACGTTAGCCAGGCTGGATCAGCGGAATTCTGAGCTACAGAAAATGAAGCAGCTGATTTAGACCTTTTGGAGCTGGTCCTAGCTGGTTGCATTTGTCCTAAACCAGCTCAGACCACTTGCAATTGGCTGAAATTTGCCCCAAACCTAGAGTCAAGGGGTGTGCCCCCACACGGAGCCCCAAAGGGCAGAGAAGCTGAGATTCCACTTGGGGTGATCAAACAGGGAGTCTGGGCACAGCTCAAGTTGGATCAGACCAGTTGGGACTGATGAGCACATTGCTGCTGAGGCTGGAGAGAAAGGCTCCTCACCTCCTGCCTCTAGCCCTGGAGTACCTCCCTGGGTGCCTGGCTTGGAGGAACAGAGGCCTTTTGGGTTGGGCTGGAGAGAGGCTCAGGTAGGCGAGGGGAGGAGACTCTTCTGAGAAGTTGGGGGGAGAGGGGGTGTGGTGGGGTCCATCATTCGCTCATGTATTCCATAAGCTCCCAGTGAGTGCCAACTATGGGTCGGGTGCCCCAAACACTGAGGCCAAAAGATCCGATTCCTGCTCTCAAAGAATTCACTGCTCATACATATGAAATTAACCCATCACTTACTTAATATAGCAAGTGTATATGAAATATTAACATGTACATTGGTTTTTTTTTAAAGATTTATTTATTTATTTGAGAGAGCGAGAATGAGAGAGAGAGAGTACATGAGAGGGGGGAGGGCCAGAGGGAGAAGCAGGCTCCTCGCCGAGCGGGGAGCCCGATGCGGGACTCGATCCCGGGACTCCGGGATCATGACCTGAGCCGAAGGCAGTCGCCTAACCAACTGAGCCACCCAGGCGCCCTAACATGTACATTGTTGAACAAAACCCAGCACGGTTGTGACTTCTGTGGAGCTTGAAGTAGAGTGATTTACTAGCTGTAGGATCTCGGGCAAGGATCTTGGCTTCAAATCTTTGTGTCTCAGTTTCCTCATCGGTAATATGGGGATCTTACTAGTAGTCACGTTACAGTGTTAGTATGGCGATGAAATGAGTTAATAGCGTATAAAGAGCTTTAACGTCGTGTGCTCTCAGTAATTTAGCTATTTTTGTTCTTTAGTAATTGGAATGCGTGTATAGCCTCGATTCTCAAAGACCAGCTCAGCTGCAGCAACCACCGTCCCACCCATAGTCCCTTGCCACTCACTTTACCCATGTGGGCTGATGGTGTCAGATGCAAGCTCCTGTGATTTTTTTTTTTTTTTTGCCTGAGTGCTTCTTCTTCATCCTGCTGTGGAGTTGGTTAGCATGGGCCAGAAGCCCTGGGCGGTTAACTCATCCAGGAGCAGCATTTAGCCAAGGGTGCATACGAATGGGAAGGATAAATACCCACCTTCCTTGCCCCTCAGGTCAGATGTCTCTTGGGCGTATTCTAGCCTGTCATTTCCCCATTGAGACTGAGCCTCAGTTGCCCACAGTGGGAATTTGTTCATTAATACACACACGACAGACTTCCCTTCTCCGTGTCCCTTCCCCATTCCCTGTTGCTATTTCCTGAGATCAGCTTTAAAGCAAACCAGCTGCTTATACTCCATCCTTGTCTCAGGATCTGCTTCCGGGAGACCCCAACCCAAGACTTGCTAATACAAATGGTCCTAGGAAGGAGACTCTCGGGATGGGTTTCTGGAACTGAATCAAGGACCACATTCCTGGTGGGAGTGGAGCGGTGCTAGCCCCTCGAGTGCTGAGACCCTCCCCTGACTTGATCTGGAAACGGCGCAGGGGGAAGAGAATGCCCGGGTTTATCTAGGGGCTCTATAGCACTTGAGAGATGAGGATCAGGGGGCCAATGGTAACTCAAAGGTTGGCAGAGTTGTTCAGGTGGGGTTAACTGCCATGAAACCCTCGAAGGAAGAAAATGACAGGCTTAGGTCAGCCCACGATCAACTCAGGGGCCAGTGTGAACGCCGGAAGGCTGCTGGGACAGCACTTAACTGGACCTTTCATTCCCAAAGCTGGGGGGCAGGCTGAGCCAAACATCAGACCCAAGATCTGATTGAAAGAGTAGAGAAGGCACACAGGATCTAAATTCTCAGCCCTAGCGAGCCTTCTATGTTGAAGTTGGAGAGCTGATAAAGGCCAAGGCTCTGGAACCTGGAATGGGAATATTCGTGTGGATCTGCTTGATAAACCTGAGCCTCTGGACTGGTCAGAGTGGCCCCTCATCCTTGCCAGAGCTTCCCCTGGGTGGAGACCATGCAAAGGCCTCATCTGAGCTGGATGCCTCCCGAGACGATGAGAACTTCTTTACCACAGCCCCTGCTTCTCCTACTTGCCATCCAGACCGATGGCTAAAATCAAGTCTCAACGTGGTCTGAAAGGGTTAGTATTGTTTCTTTAGTAGGAGGAAATGGATTCTCTACCAAAAGAGGTGCAGGGCCTGGCTGTGCCCTGGCAGGAACTAGGAGAACACCCCTTGGGAGTGGGTCTTGAAGGTTCTATATCAGGGCAGGGAGGATCTAAGGCTTAATGGGGAAATTATTGATCTGGGGAGCACTCTGCTATGACTCAGAACATGAGCTCATCTCCTAGTGCTGTTGGAATGGCTTCCAACGGCTTCGATATGAAGTCAGTCTATAGTAAGTGTGGGGAAGATGACAAAACTGCCTTGGCCAAGCATGGGGGGGAGGGACCCGAGGCTCAGAGAGGTGGACTTGTTAGAATGGACATATTATGTCAGACCAGAGAACTCACCAACGTGCTATGCTTGGTGTACACAGGCAAAAAATGGAGCGCTGGCCAGAGCGCATCTTACGGTGGGCCTCGTGGACCCACAGACCCACCCATGGTCATTTCTCCAGTCCCTGAGCGGGTCATTGGGATGGATATACCCCACAGCTGGCAGAAGCCTCAGTTTGGTTCCTAACCCAGTGGTGTAAAAGGCTTCCTCAGGGGGAAGCTGGGGTGGAGGACCCTAAAACTGCCCCCATCCCAGCCAAGATAGTAAATCAGAGCCACACCACACCTGGGAGGCTACCAGAGATTAGAGCCACCCTCAAGGAGGTAAAGAATGCAGGAGTGCTGGTTCCTATCAGAACCCCATTCCGTTCAGCCTCAGAGCCCCTGTAAAACCGGAAAGGTCATAGCAGACGGTGAATTAGCACAACTTCCCTAAGTGGTAGCCTCAGTCTCACCGCTGGGCCTGATCACTGCAGCCTCTGGCTCTTAACTAAGCGCCTACTGATCTGCAGGATGTTATCTTCCATCCCTCCCCACCCCCCACCACAGAAGGGGGGGGGCAGAAGCACTTCCTATTCACCTGGGGCAGAGGGCAGTGTCCCTTCACTGTCTTAGCCCTGCTCGCCCTGTCCCAGAGCTTATGTTAACTCTCTCGTTCTGTCACAACGTATTCTGAAGGGATCGCGAACATCCGAGCTGGGCTGGCTCTGCCCCGTGTTAACCGGAACAGAAACTACATTTCCCACAATTCCCTTTCCTGCGGAGCTCTGGGATAGCCTGGGCGCAACACTTTAAGGGAGATTTTGTAAGATGGAGTTGAAGCCGCCGACGTGCTCATTTTACGCCTGGGAGGTGGGTGCACGGCGTGGGGCGCCCTTGCAGCCCGGCCTGTGGTTACTTAGCGCTGACTTGCTTTGTCAGGGGGCAGCCGCCGCGTCTCCAGCTTTTCCACCTGCTGCCCCTCCGCGTGTCAGACCCGGTTCCGGGGGCTGCGGCTGGGGCAAGACAGGACACGTTCCTGCTCTCGCTGAGCTTGTGCTCTCCTGGAGGCCAGCGAGCGCGATAGAAAGGGCTGCAAGCACCGGTTCTCCGCGGCAACCGCGGACAGTACGAGCTCACTGCCGTGGTGACGCTGACCGATGCCATCCCCAGCCTTTCCATCTCTCTCTTTTTATCTTTCGCCGCCTTCTGGGTTTGCATCTTTTTTTTTTTTTTTAAGATTTTATTTATTTATTTGACAGAGACACAGCGAGAGAGGGAACACAAGCAGGGGGAGTGGCAGAGGGAAAGGGAGAAGCAGGCTCCCGGCTGAGCAGGGAGCCCCAGCAGGGCTTGATCCCTGGGATCATGACCTGAGCCGAAGGCAGACGCCTAAGGACTGAGCGAGGCAGGCGCCCAGGGTCGCTTGAAGACAAGAGTATGCAAGGACACACTCTGAACCATCAGCCGGGGTTACCTCTGAGAAGTGAAATTGGGAAGGAGGGTTTCCCTGCTTTTTCACACAACTGAGGCAAAGAGAGGTTACACAGCGCGCCCCTGATCACACAGCTTGTCATTCCGTAGCAGAGCCGAGGCCTTGTCCCCCTGCCTGCTTCATACATCCCGTTTCTTCCCCTGAAGAGGCCGGGCCCCTGCCCCTCTCATGCCATCCAGCACTACCCGGCCTCCAGACTTCCAACTCAGACTTTCCCCCAAAATCCCCTTGTGCCCTCACTGTCTGCCTTGGCCACGGCTCTGTGATAGAAGGACAGAATTAGAACTTGTCTCGTGGTGGGAGGTGGTAGCAATGGCTGCAGAGGAGAAGTGACTTTCAACTTCTAGGAATTGACTTTGACAATCAGATCAGGCGAGGGGCTGAGTCACTGGCAGGCCCCTCCGGCTTGGTTTTAATCAGGTCAGATGGTGCAGCGCATGGGGGCGGGTGGGGGTGCAGAGGGCTCGGTTCCATTTCCTGCCGTGGAGGCTCAGGCCCTTCGATGCAGTTTCTGTCTCATTGATGGGGAGGACATGGCCAGCAGGTGTCAATCCGGGCCACCTGGGTGGGCTAAATTTAGGTCTTAGGATGTCAAAGCTGCGAGGACCCAATATCTTGTTTTGCAGATGAACAAAGTGAGACGGAGAGCGGTCAAGAGATTTGCCTGGGTCATAGAGCTGGGGTCACAGCTGGGACTCAAACCCAGGCCTCTCCCAAAGTCACCACACTAACTCCAGAACGGGTGCTCTTTCCAAACACCACCCCCACCTGCCAACCTGGGCCACCGTCCCGAGGTCTGCCCCCTCCTCCCCTATGGTGGAGGGTGGGGAATGGGACACTGCTCTGTGTCTAACACCAAACACTGGTTTGGGAGGCCAACATCTGACTTCTAATTCTGGCTCCACAACTTACTGTATGTAACTTAAGCAATGACTTCATTTCTCTTTAAAGTGGGCCTAAAGGATGTTGTTGAATTCAAGACACAAATGTTAACACAATTGCCTAGGATATAGGAGATAGTCAATAAACGTTAGTTCTATTTTCTTTGTATAATGATTTCCTAGCTGACTTTGGTGGAACCCTGTGCTCTTTGACAATATCTCAGGGGTCCTGGGTGGATGGGAGTGAAGAAGGAGGCCAAAAAAAGGGGCTTGGAGCTCCTCACCATCCTTCCCCATTCCCACTGCCATGCATGCATAGCTCCCATAAACCAGAGTATTTCTCTCTCGACCTGTCTTATAGTTTGAGTTCTGCTTGAATTTTTTTTACTGGGCCTGCTACTAAAAATCTGGCCATCCACCACTGCCTGAAGTTTGCAAACTCAGAGAGGACCTACTAGAATCACAGAGAAATAAGAATCACAGTGCTATTTTAACATTTATGCATTTAATACCTGCAGTAAGAAATACTACATTTGATTGTTGGTTTCCCGGGGCAGTAAGAGTCTGTGGCCGCCTTGTGGGTTCCCACTCAAGTGCTGTGGCCCACTTCCTTCCATGCAGATGGAACTCATATTTCAGTTGACCAATGGGTGCCCCTATGATTCATGGAACCCCTTCCCCACCACAAGGAGGGAGGAAACGTTCACTAATGTGAACAAATCACAGTGGTTCCATCTTTCTTGCCAGCGATCAGTTAGGGCCCGGGTGACAAGACTCTGCCCATGAGACTGGAGGAGATGTTTATGGAGAAGGAGGCTTCTGGAAAAAGATGTCCCTTTTGATCAAAAACAAAAAGCTACATGGAGAAAAGCTGTCCCCTTCGCCTGCCTGTCTATATGGCTGCCACCTTGCAGCACCCATCTAAGGCCTGGGGACAAAGTGAGCCCCCGAGAGCTCCTGCACTAATCAGCTATTGCTATTAACAGTGCCACTAAACCCAGTGACTGACGACAGGCATGTCTTCGCATGCTCTCAGGTCCCGGGTCAGCAGGTTGACTGTGGTTCAGCTAATTTAGGCCGGGCTGGGCTGGGCCACTCTGCTTCAGGCTGTGGATTGGATTCCAGTCTGTTCTACCTGTGTTTATTCTGGGGCCCAGGCGGAAGGGTCCTCCCGGCAACCAGGAAGAGGTCTTCCCTTGGCAGATCACAGGAGCTCAAGGCCAAACCAACAGGCACAAGCACTTTTCAGGCCTTGGCTCAAGTCATGCCTGCTACATTCCCATAGCTAAAGGAAGCCACAGGCTGGGCCCAACATAGCAGGCTGGGATGTATGTTCAGCCCAGGAGAGAGAAGGCCGGTAAACAACTGCTGACCAATACTACTACTCCAGCCTATCACGGAGGCACGGACCTGAAGATGGCCCCACCTACTGCGGGCTGCCCCGTTGGTAACACAGGCCATTCTGCCAGGTGCTCTGTTACCTGCCCCCGAGAATGGCCAATGGAAGCCAGGGTGCGGGGAGGGACTGCATGGCCTCCTAGGGAGAATTAATTGTTAGAAAATGTGGATTCAGAGTAGGCAACAGGGCCTGAGCACAAAAGAGAGTCCCAGATTTGAGGCAGTGGCTGGAAACTGAAAGTCCCCTCATTCCACTGTCCTTGGGAGGTACGTGCCACACCCAAGGGAGAAAGCCATCACGTGGTTTTGAACTAAAAGAACACCTTCATTGGGGTGCCTGGCTGGTTCAGTCGGTAGAATATGTGATTCTTGATCTTGGGGTTGTGAGTTCAAGCCCCATGTCGGACGTACAGCTTACTTAAAAAAAAAAAGATAATCTCCCCCTTTGTAAAAGAAGAGCTTCATCAACATATGCATCCCAACTGGGCCTAGACACCTCTACTACAGGGACTTCCGGACTGATCCTACAGTGCTTTGTCACAGACCCAGGAGCTGCCTGGGCCCCAAGCACTGGAGCCCTCAGTAAGAGTCTGAAGCCGGGCCAAGGCCAAGGCAGGATCTGGGTGGAACAGAGGACAACCATGGTGCCCAGCAGGCCCCGAGAGGTCCACCACACAAATTGAGGGGCAGAGACCAACAGAAGCGGATGCAGCCCAGTCAGATTCACGGGCCCACGGGAGGCCCCACTCGAGGACAACGGGATCTATCCTGTGGCAGGTGGGGAGTATGTGGTGGATTGGAGTTCTGGGCACGGAGGTGGGCCTGGGCCTGGGGTGTTGGGTGTGATCTCTTTGCACCCATAGGCTGGTGAGACCTGGACAGCCTCAGGTCATGGACTGAGGTTCCCAAGTTCAGGACCCACGTCGGCTGTGTCTCTGAACCCCCAGCACCCAGCCCCCAGTCAGAAGAGAGCAGGCGGTACGGATGTTTGCTCGGTGGGTGGGCAAATAATAACACTAACAACAAGAAACATAACAACATCTGCTTCTGTTCACAGGATGTAGGGGGTGTCCCAGGAGACCCTAAAAGATACCTGGGGCATTCGACATCTTTTAGGCCCTGGTGAGTTCCTGCCTCCCTCCCTTTGCGGTCTGGTGTGCCCAACCTGATATCAGGCGGGGCCCTGGGGGAGAGGCTGGGCCACAGGCAGCTCAGCCAGGCTGACCAGGAGCCTCAGTGACCAAGAGAGTGGTCAAGTTCGTGGTTTCAACGCCCATCACAAGCACTCTGGTGCGTGTCCCATGTTAGTGAGATGTGTGTGGCGGTGTGATGGGGGCGTCTGAGTGGGTGTGACCACAGGCACCCAGGGGCCACAGCGGCAGTGGGGAAGCATGGTGGTGATAGGACAAGGGGGGAGGAGGGTGGTGGCCGGTGAGGAGCAGGGGAACTTTGGGGACTTTAGGGAAGTCAGACGTGTAGTGGTGACACAGCAGGTGGCCAGCTTGGGCACTCTGCCCACGTGATCTCATGGAGGCTCTTACAACAGCCCTGCTTTGAAGGTTGCCACCATTTCACGGAGGAGGAAGCTGAGACTTGGAGGAAGGAAGCAGCATGGGCTGGAATGCAGAGATCAGCCAGTCATCCAAATGACAATGGCCATAGGGACAGGGCATTCAAGCTGCATCTGAGAGGGTCCCGCTGGGCAGGCAGGTGTGGCAGGCCCCCTCTGTGGTCCTCCAGCCTCCGGATCCTTTTTCTGAGACCTGCCCTTCCCCCAGGGTGGGGCCCCACAGGCCCTACGAGTACCCCACCTCTCTGCCCCGCTGACGACACCAAGGGGGGACGCTGACTCAAGCTGAGCCAATCAGCTTCTCTCTCTTGCAGCTTAGCACTGGGGGTCAGCAATGCTGGGCTGCCTTTTTGGCTGGTTATTCAAAATGAAACGTAAAGTGGGGTCAACTAGCTGTATTTGAGCCACATGTTCATAAAATGGCAGAGAAAAGACACGATCATAGAGAACCTGAAACTGTGCTCAGGGGAGGGAAGGGGAGACAGGGAGGCAGCCAGGCAAGCTGGGGCCAGCATCCGGATGGTAAAGCCCGAGGAGTCTGAGCAAGCCCCGGGACTGCCAGGGCTACTGTCAGCCTAGAATCGGCAGGTGTGCTGTAAACCAGTCCCCGTAACAACAACAGCAGCAAAGCCCTAATCTGTAGCATTTGCCAATGTCCATGGTGTAAGTATTCCCACCATGGCTGATTTCAAGCTACCAACAAATGTCCCTGGGAAGAGACCAAGCTGGGAAGAGAGCCGACTCCATCCAGCACAGCCAACCAGTAAATGGGGATGAGGAGTAGCTGATGGTTGCCCGGACAGGTGGCCTGGAGAGATCTTGGGGGCAGGGCAGGGGGGCAGGGCAATACACCCAAAGTATCACTATCCCTTTAAAGGAGCCAGGAGAGACACCATTCCTTGGGCTGCCATGGGCCTGTGTTTGTGCCCCCAGGGGACCATAATAGTGAGGCCTCCATCAAGGGGATAGCCCATTTCTCAGAACTCTAACCTGAGGGCAGGGCTAGACTAGCAGCAAAGGTGAGGGAGGTTTCATTCATTCATTCATTCATTCAACAAGCAGTTAATGAGCTCTGGCTATGTGCCCCGCACCGGAGTTGCAACAGAGAAGAAGACAGACACTGCTTTTCCCTTCCCTCTGGGAAACTGGAGTTAGACAGAGGACTTGGGCATGGACACAGGCAGAGAAGGTCTGGATGGGGTGAATGGGGACACATGGACCTGGGGAGCTCAAAGAAGGAGCATCTAACCCCCAGTGGGGAGGCAGCATCAAGGAAGGCTGCCCAGGGGAAGGATCTGTAAGTTGAGGGCTGCAGGAAGCATGGAGGAAGGGGCGTGGGGTGGGGGTAGGGAGAAGGTTCCAGGCAGGGGAACAGCCTGTGCCAAGACCCCAGAGGTGGAAGGACTGAGGGTCATTCAGTCTGGTGGGAGAGTGAGAAGAAAATGAGAGTTGACCGGGAGTAGTAGGTAGAAGCCATTAGAAGCTTTCAAGCTGAGGGACGCTGTGATCAGATTACCCACCCACCCCCAAGATCAGGGAGACCAGTTACTTATGTCCAGCAAGAGTCAAGTGGGGCTCAAGCAGAAGAGAAGGGAGACTGAGTCAAAACATATTTCAGAGGTGGCTGGGTGACTGGAGGGGATGAGAAACAAGGATCAAGGATCACCAAGGATCCTGGCAAGATGGTTGGTCTGAAAAACGATGGTGGCGCCATTTACCAAGGTGGTGGTGGGGGGCAGCTGGGAAAGGAATGAGTTGATGTGAGGGAAGCTTATTGTGGGTGTTATTCTGCCATTTTTTACCCTAAGCTTTTTCACTCCACCGGGGAGCTGCCCACCTCGAGAGTCTTGGTAGGAGTAGAGGGCAAAGCCCACAGCAAAATGTAAATGCAGAGCCCCTTGCTCAAAAATTATTATGAATTTCAAGATGGTGAAAGGACTCATACTAAGGAGTTCAGAGCATTAGGCAGTGTTTGTGGCTGTAGATAGCTATTCTTATTGAATCCTTCCAAGTATATTATTACATATTTATATTATGTATCTGATTATTATCATTATTATAATTTAATACTATTGTTCTCAAAATTACCATTTGCAACTCATTGAGCTGGGCACTTTACATTCAGTATCAACATCATTGTTATTGTTATTTTAAAAATAAGAAGAGCTAATATTTATCAAAGGCCTGTACTAGACCAGACATTGTGCTAAGTGATTTGCCATCATCTTATTTCACAAATAAAGAAATTGAAGTTCAGAGCAGTTAAAAAACTTTCCCATTGGGCACCTGGGTGGCTCAGTAAATTAAGCATCTGCCTTCAGCTCAGGTCATGATCCCAGGGTCCTGGGATCGAGTCCCGCATTGGGCTCCTTGCTCAACAGGGAGCCTGCTTCTCCCTCTGCCCCTCCCCCTGCTTGTGTTCCCACTCTCACTGTGCCTCTCTCTGTCAAATAAATAAATAAAATCTTAAAAAAAAAACTTTCCCATGATTACACGACTAATACATGGTGGAGACAGTTTACAATCTCAGATCTGTCTGATTCAAGCCTATGATATTATCCATTATTCTATAAAAACCATTTTTCAAATGTTCCTGATAATTAAGATGATCATCTGACATTTGTTTAAAAATACAGATTTCCAGGATCCTCCCTTAGGGGACCTGGTTTAGTAGCTCTGAATTAGGAGTCAGGTCTCTATATTTTGATCCCTAGAAGATTTTTATTGTCAGGCAAGCTTGGGAAACACTGCTGTGATACCTAGTGATAGGACTGTGGCAAATTCTTCTGTTGTTGACAATTCTTCATTCCCTTCCTTGTAAGAGGATCATACAGCCACACCGTTGCCCTACCTCCTGGTAGGCAGGGGTCTAGTTTTCAGCACCACTGCCAGGCTTGGCAGCGTGAATCGCTCTGACCACTGGAAAGTGAGCAACATGACATCCAAATGTCTAGCACAAGCTTTGAACACAGTGGCATGGTTCAGCTTGATCTCTTGCACTTCTGTCCTCTGCCATGAAAACAACCTGTCCCAGAGAAGGGACTATTTCTTCAGCCTGGGTTCCAGAACAAGAAGTCATGTGAGGCAGTACTAACTTGCTGTCTTGGTGAGAAATAAAGATTTGTTGTCATAAGTCTTTGAGATTTGGGGAAGTTGTTTGTTACACAGCACAGCTGATGAATACAATATTTATTTATAATATTATATAATAACAGTGACATCTATTGAGGACTTTTTATGTGTGAAGCATTTTATTTATATGTTTTGTCTCTAATCATAGCAAAAATAAACTGGAAGCTAGAGATTATTATCTCCATTTTAGACACCAGGAAACTAAAGCTCAAAGAGGCAAGGTAACTTGTCTAAAAGTCAGGAGCAGTGAAGGCACTGTCTGCTTCCAAAACTCTTCACTCATGAGTGAACCTTCCTGCCCCCTCCCCTCCCCCTCCTCCTCTTTCCCACCTCTCTCCTCTGCTTTCTGCCACCATCAGTCTCAAGTGCAACCTGTTGGCAGAAACAGACATATGCAATACTTAATTCACTTTAATTAAAATATATTTTAGTGGATTTTTTTTTCTGGGACATAACTCATTTTGATGGGAACCCATTGGATTTTAATGGGAAACCTATTAGAGGAACATATTGTGATCTTTAATGAAGCTGGGCTGTGTGGAGAACCACCTACAGGTAATTAGAAACCCTCCAGACCCTTGGGGAATAAGGTGAGATGAACTTCAGTTTGTTTAAGACAATTAATGCAGACAATGATCTGGGAACGAATTAAATGGTCCTTGATTAGGAGCAGCTGTGCAGGTGGCATCCTCAGGAAAATGGGACATGCAAGTGGGGCTTTTAAGAAAGAGTGATTATTAATGCTTATCTGTTTATATTGGCAGCTAGCACTTCACCAGGCTGTCAGTTTGATCAAGTGGCTCCAACTCCCCACCCCACCTCTTCATGCTACCTTTCTTCATTGATAACTTCTGGGTCTGCCAGGTGTCTCAAGGGACCTGCTTGCCTCTGATAGCCGATGGGTGCATCCATGTTGGCAGGCTGGGAGCCCCCCCCAACCCCCACCAGTGTATGCTTCCATATTGATGGGCACTTCTACACTGGTGGGATTGGGAACCTCTGTATTCTCAAATATGGTTGTTTCTACAGTAGTTAGAATAGGAACATCTATGCTTTTTCACTTACACGTTTTGTATTTGCAGCTCTAAGAGGCACTGTACTCCTAAAAGGAGGCATTGCCCCAAGTCTGGAATGGGCTTATCCCTGTTGGCATACTGAGGAAATCCACACTGAAAGAAATAATAAGCACTGCACTGACCATAAGTTCTCTTGTGCTAGAGATGAGCGTATTTCCCCTTTGCCTTGATTGAGGGCCTCTGCACATGCAGGGAGGATGCAACCTCACTAGAAGAATGGAAAAGCTGCCTGGAAGAAGAGACATCTAAATTGGGTCCTGGTGGGAGTTAGCAAGAGGTCACTTCTATATTGACAGGAATGGAGCTTACTTACAGCTGTGGGTGCTTCTACGTCCATTAGAACGAAAGCATCTGCAGTGGTTGGGCTGGGAATGTCCCCAGGGACAGGAATGGGTATGATTATCTTGAAAGAAAAACTGGTGAGTCTATATTGGCAGGGAAGGGTGCTTCACACAGGTACATATGGGGCACTCTATACTCACATGAATAGGAAGCCCTACATTTGCTAGAACAAGCGCTTCTATAGATGGGCATGTCTACATTAGCAAGGATGGGCACTTTTATGCTGGCAGGGGTAATTCCTAGAAAAGAATGGAACTTTTGCATTGAAAGGAATAGCTGTCTCTTTATTGGTGAAGGTGGGCACTTCTACACTGATCTCTAACATTTCCTGACTCCTGACCAGTAAAACCAGAGTGATTCCACTGACTTTTCCAAAGTCCCAGACCATTCCCTCAACTCCCAGCCCAGGGCTACTTTGTCCAGAGGTGGAGGAGGCAGTCACACTGTGGGTGGCATGCGGCAGGGAGAGACAATGGAGAGAGGAAGCAGGACCACTGGTTATCTACCTGCCCAGGAGTGGATTAGGAAGGGAAGAACCCAGAGTAGGTTCCAAGCAACTTTCTGGTACTCAGAACCAGTGAGGCCAGGGAGGGTGGCAGCTAGGACCCCCCACCAACACCAGGCAGCCCTGAGCCCCTTCCCCAATCCCCTCACAGCTCAAGCTTCTGGCAGGGGCTGCTGTGAGATTCCCCATGCAACCCTGACACAGGGCTGTAGCTAAAACATTGGTCTGGCAGTTTTCCCTCTTTAAGTTGAAGTGTGATGTTGGCA
Organism: Callorhinus ursinus; assembly: GCF_003265705.2. Lineage (NCBI taxonomy): Eukaryota > Metazoa > Chordata > Mammalia > Carnivora > Otariidae > Callorhinus > Callorhinus ursinus. The sequence goes on from NW_027397086.1 coordinate 7,234,848, forward strand.
GGCAGTGAGCTGTGGTGGCAGGCTGCCAGAGGGAGCATGTGTTGGAAATCCTTGTTCCACGTTGCAGCAATCTGGGGCTCCCCCACCCACAAACTGCTCCAGAGCCAGCCAGCCACGGGGGCCAGAGCCTCCCACTGATGGGGAGCAGCCACCAAGAATAGGGAATGATGAGGAACAGAGGCTTAGAGAAACCAGGGATAGAGGAAGACGTGAATAGAAATGGAGCCACAGAGAGACATAGACACAGAACCACAGCCAAAGACAGACACAGAGAGACCCATGGAGACCCAAGGTCAGAGAGATCCAAGGAAGACAGAATTGAAAGATATTAAGAAGCATGGGAGATTGGAAAAAAATGACAGACTGGGTCCAGTCCTCTCTCCCCAAATCTCCAGTTATAACAAAAAATATATATGTATTGATGTAAGTGTATAAACTATTGTAACAGTTGTGGAAAACAAGAAAGTTCTCAGTGGATCAGAAACTTTGTGGAATTCCTGAAAGATGGAAAGTAGACAGGTCTGAATTGACAGAGGAGCCCATAGCCCAAAACACACAAGGAAAACATCACTGTGCAAGATGGGGCTGAGCTCCAAGCTCAGAGTCAACAGGACCACAGGATACCCAGAGCAGCAGGGGACCAGTGCAATCATGAGAGTGAGGGATTGAGAAGCTGAATTTGAAGCAGCCAGGCTGGCCTATTCCTGACCAACTCCCCCTCCCCACCCCTCATTGCTCATGCTGAGCAGCTAATGGCAGGGGAGTTTACCCATAAGCCAGAGCAATGAGTGGACATATTAGGTCTAAGAGTCAAGGATATGCCCTGGGGAATCTAGTGACACACTGGGAAGTGGGAAGAAGACCAGCTTCCATCACATACCACTGACAACACTCCTCCACAGTGATTAACAGAGACAAACTCTTGTGGTCAAAACCATCCTTCAGAGACAGGCAGATAGAGCAAATCACTGCAGAAAACCAAGAATGCCAAAGCATTTCAGGAAAATCAACACTGTGAAAGAGGGGAATCAAATTTAACCAACAGAAGACCTTAAACTCAAGGGAATAGACTTAAGGGGGCAAACACAAACAAAAAGAAGACTTTAAAGTAGTATAATTACCATCCCTAGGGAGATTGGAGAAGCTATCATACCCATAAATTGAGAACAGGCTGTTACTAAAATGAATCACTAAGAGATCTTGAAAATTTAAAATAATTGTTCAAATTTAAAACTCAGTAGGTTGGCTGAATAGTACAAAATATAGCTAAAGGGAAAGTTGGAATAAATTTAAAGACACGCAGCCCCTATGCCACGTCTAGGTGTAAGCCTAGACAAAATTTTCATGTGTGTAAGGAATTATGTGAGTGTTCACTGCAGAATTGTTTGATGCATTTAGAAAAAATTGGAAACAACCCATAAGCTAACGGAGAATGGATAAAAAAAATTGTGGGTTGGTCACATTACAGAATCTTATGCAACAGGTAAAATAAATTACCTACAGCTACATGTATCCACAGGGATCAATTTTAAAAGTATATTGCTGAGTGACTAAAATGCAATTGCAGAATGATAGATTGGTACAATATCTATTATATAAAGTCAAAACATGAAAACAACAGTATACACCTTTTCTATGCATTCAGTATAACATTGATGGTTATATTTCAAGAAAATTTACATTAAAATTGGAAAATGTATATCTAAAATACATAGAGAACTGTTACAATGTGATAATAAGACAAACAATCCAATAATAATGGGGAAAAGATTCGAACAGAAATTCCAAAAAGGAAATATATGAATGCAATAATCACATTAAAAATCCCCAGCTTTATTAGTCACTAGAGAAATACAAAGTAAAATAATAATGATGAACCACCATACACTGAAGATTAAAAGACTGGCAATACCAAGTGTTGGCAAGGATATGGAGAAACTGGAACTCTCATAGGTTGCTGGTGGACATGCAAAACAGCACAGCCAATTGGAAAACAGTATGTTAACATAGAGTTAAGAACATACTTACCCTGTAATGTAGCAATTTTACTTTCATGTATTTACCCAAGAGAAATTAAAACATATGTCCACCCAAAGATTTGAACACAAATGTTCATAGTTGCATTATTCAGAATAGCCCCAAACTGGAAGTAATTCCAATGTTCATCAACTGGTGAATGGATAAATGAATTGTTGTATATTCATACTTGGGAATACTACTCAGCAATAAAAAGTAATTAAACATTGATAATGCATGCAAAAACATGGCTGAATCTCAAAAATATGCTAAGTGAAATAAACCAAACATAAGAGAATATGCACATCTGATCCCATATATGTAATTCTAAAAAAGGCAAATCTATAGGACAGAAAGATGTTGTTGTCTAGGGCCAAGGGTAGAAGCAGGTGATCAACTGCCAAAGGGCACATGAAAATTTTTTGGGGTGATGGAATTCTTTTATATCTTGACTGTGATGGTGGTTACACAATTTCATACAAATACCAAAATTCATCAAATGGCACACTTAAAAATATGTGAATTATATAGTATACAAATAATACCTTAATAAAAAGTTAATTTAAAAATCATAAAGACCAAATTCAACATAGTTGTTACCTATGGACAGAAAAGAAGGGGAATGGAATTGGGAAGAGAACACAAAGAGCTTCAACTTTATTGACAATATTTAATTGCTTAAAAATAGAAATATAAAGCAAATATGGCAAAATGTTAAAGCTGGGTAGTGTGTACTAGTGTGTTTGCTATATTATTTAGTCTTTATGCTTTTAAATATATTTTGTGTTGAAATATTTCTAAATTGTTTTTGAAATAATGAATTAGTGAGTTAAAAATAAGCTGAGGGAGGGGCGCCTGGGTGGCTCAGCTGGTTAAGCGTCTGCCTTTGGCTCAGGTCATGATCCCAGGGTCCTGGGATCGAGCCCCGCATTGGGCTCCCTGCTCAGCGGGAGGCCTGCTTCTCCCTCTCCCACTCCCCCTGCTTGTGTTCCTGTTTTTGCTACCTCTCTCTCTGTCAAATAAAAAAATAAAATCTTAAAAAAAAAATAAGCTGAGGGATGGGGCAGTTGGCTGGGTGGCTCCGTTGGGTGGCTCAGTTGATTAAATGTCTGACTCTTGGTTTCAGCTCAGGTAATGATCTCATGGGTCATGAGATCAAGCCCTGTGGTGGGCTCTGTGCTCATCAGGGAATCTGCTTGAGGATTGTCTCCCTCTGCCACTCCCCCCACTCGTGAGTATGATCTCTCTCTCCCTCTCTCCAAAATAAAAAAATAAATCTTAAAAAAAAAAAACTGAGGGATTCTCTTAAGACTGTGGTGTAAGGGGCGCCTGGGTGGCTCAGATGGTTGAGCATCTGCCTTCGGCTCAGGTCATGATCCCAGGGTCCTGGGATCGAGCCCCTCATTGGGCTCCTTGCTTGGCAGGAAGCCTGCTTCTCCATCTCCTTCTACTGCTCCCCCTGCTTGTGCTCTCTCACTCTCTCTGTCAAATAAATAAATAAAATCTTTAAAAAAAAAAAGACTGTGGTGTAAAATACCTGAGAGATATGGAGAATGAAAAAATAGTTAAATGATATAGAAACTAGATACAGAAATTTCAACATTTTTCTAGTCGGAGTTTCATAAGCAGAGATGGGGAGAGAAAGATAATCAATCAATCAATAGGAGAACTTTTCCCAAAACTGAAAGCAGTCAAGAGTCTTAAAGTTGAGAGGATCAATCAAATGCTAAGCAACATAAATGGAGGGAGAAAGATTCATTCCTGACACACAGTGGTAAAATTTCAGAAGGAAAAGTCTTAAAAGATAGAGAGGGGATGGCACTGCTTATTCTCAGAGGAATAAGATTCAGATTTGCAAATGATTCCTATTTGGCAACACTGGAAAACAATGGAAAAAGAGCTTCAAGTTTCTGGAGAAAATTGTTTTATCCTAAGATCCTGTGCATAACTCAACTGGCCTTCAAGAGTGAGTGGGGGCGGGATCAAAGATATTTTGGACAGAGTCTCTCTGAACGAATATATTATTCACAGATTCTCTAAAAGAATTACTCAAGAATGTACTGTCATAAAAGAAAAAGAAAATGAATACAAGACCAAAAAAGACATGGGGTATGGGAAATAGTGATTTAAAAAAACAAAACAAAACAGTAAAACTTTGTTGTTAAGTCGAATTTTGAATGCATAATCCAACAGCAATGACAGCAGTAACAACGCAGGAACTCACACTCCAGGTGATCTCAATGTGTAATGTATTCAGGAATGGGGGTGGGGTGCGAGAGTGTTTTTTTAACTAGTTCAAGGAGAGGATATAGATTCTGAGGATCTCTAGACATATAAAGTGCAAGTTTAAATATGTGTTTAAAGAAGGAGATTTCTCGTCTTCCGCCGCCATTTTAAATCCAGCTCCATACAACGCTCCGCCGCCGCTGCTGCGGCGACCCGGGCTGCGCGCCAGCACCCCTCGGCTGACAACTCCGCCACCATGGAGGACATGAACAAGGGCAGCAACATAGAGGAATTCGCAGAGGGATCCAAGCTCAATGCGAGCAAGAATCAGCAGGATGATGGTAAAATGTTTATTGGAGGCTTGAGCTGGGATACGAGCAAGAAAGATCTGACTGAATATTTGTCTCGATTTGGGGAAGTTGTAGACTGTACAATAAAAACAGATCCAGTGACTGGAAGATCAAGAGGATTTGGATTTGTGCTTTTCAAAGACGCTGCTAGTGTTGATAAGGTTTTGGAACTGAAAGAACACAAATTGGATGGCAAATTGATAGACCCCAAAAGGGCCAAAGCTTTAAAAGGGAAAGAACCCCACAAAAAGGTTTTTGTGGGTGGATTGAGCCCAGATACTTCTGAAGAACAAATTAAAGAATATTTTGGAGCCTTTGGAGAGATTGAAAATATTGAACTTCCCATGGATACAAAAACAAATGAAAGAAGAGGATTTTGTTTTATTACATATACAGATGAAGAGCCAGTAAAGAAATTGTTAGAAAGCAGATATCATCAAATTGGTTCTGGGAAGTGTGAAATCAAAGTTGCACAACCCAAAGAGGTATACAGGCAGCAACAGCAACAACAAAAAGGAGGAAGAGGTGCTGCAGCTGGTGGACGAGGTGGTACGAGGGGTCGTGGACGAGGTCAGGGCCAAAACTGGAACCAAGGATTTAATAGCTATTATGATCAAGGATATGGAAATTACAATTGCGCCTATGGTGGTGATCAAAACTATAGTGGCTATGGCGGCTATGATTATACCGGGTATAACTATGGGAACTATGGATATGGACAGCGATATGCAGACTACAGTGGGCAACAGAGCACTTACGGCAAGGCGTCTCGAGGGGGTGGCAATCACCAAAACAATTACCAGCCATACTAAAGGAGGATGTTGGAGAAAACAGGAGGAGATTGCTAAAGTTAACCCATCTTGCAGGACGACATTGAAGATTGGTCTTCTGTTGATCTAAGATGATTATTTTGTAAAAGACTTTCTAGTGTACAAGACACAACTGTGTCGAACTGTATATAGCCGCCAATTAGTTTTCTTTGTTTTTACTTTGTCTTTTGCTATCTGTGTTATGACTCGATGTGGATTTGTGTTTATACAAATTTTATTTGTAGGATTTCATGTTAAACCTCAAATAAATGCTTCCTTATGTGAAAAAAAAAAGGAGATTTCTCTTTCTGAGTAGGATATAGCGGTTATGGCAGGTCAGGCCCCTCACTACATTAACTAGGGGAAAAAAGAGATAAATTGCAAAATCATATTATTAAAACCATCACAGAGCTGTGGTAATGAGGAGTAGATGAGCTAAAATCCAGAGCAGGAGGAACCTTTCCTAGAGGAGCTGGTGATCAGCCTTGGGAGCATCTCCCAATTCTAGGTTTAGCCTGAGGATCCTGTTTGCCTCAAGCTGAGAGGTGCTACTGAAGCAAAGAGAACACAGCAAAGCTTTTGCTGGTCTTGTAGGACCAGTGTAATGGGTGGAAACTGTAGAAGTTCACAATGCAGTGTCCCCACAGAAGAGTTGTTGAGGTCTGGGCTGTGTGGGAGGCTGACTGGCTGGACCAGAAACTTCTAAAACATGATGTGAAATCTGTGGTTTCACAGTACATGGTCCCACTAGAGAGAGGAGATGACCTCAGCACTGGTGCTTTCTCCATCAAGAGGTCAAACCTCCAAAGAGAGGAATGGGATCTCTCAGTCACTTAGGGATGAGGAGACAGAAACCTTCCAGTCTCTCAATCAAAAGCCTAGAAGGGCCATATCCAAAAAACATGAATAAATCAGAGATAGGCTGAGACTTATTTAAAAGTGCTACTCAGCCCTCATCCAACTCAAGTCCTCATGGTATTGAACTGATCAGCTTCCATCTTATTTGTCTAACAGAGGAATGGGTTAACCTTCATCTTGAGTATCTATGATTCTTTTATACATAGTATGTGTCATAACATTTTTTAAAAATTGCTAAACATGTACAGGGGCAGGGAAATGTGGCCAATAATCAATAGGAAAAAATAAACAATAGAAGAAAACCCATAGACTGATGAGATACTGAAATTATAAGACAAGGAATTATTAAGCTATGATTAACATTTTAAACTAAATCATTGAAAAAATGGACAAGATGAATGAAAAGATGAAGAATTTCAAGATAACTGAAATTTATAAAAATAATCAAATGAGCATTCTAAAATAAAAATATGGGGGCATCTAGGTGGCTCAGTCGGTTGAGCATCTGATTCTTGATTTCAGCTTAGGTCATGATCTTGGGGTCATGAGATCAAGCCCCACATGCTCAGTATAGAGTCTGCTTGTCCCTCTCCCTCTGCGCCTCCCTTTGCTCACACACCCTCTCTCTCAAATAAATAAAAACTTAAAATAAAAATATGAAAATTGAAATTAAAAACTCATTAAATGGGCTCAACAGCAGTTTAGACAAAGCTGAAGAGGTAATTAGTGAAGTAGAAAATAGGTCAGAAGAAAATATTTAGATAGAAGCATGGAGAGAGGGAACGAATGCAATACACAGAAAAGAGACAAAGACATCTGAGATACAGTGGAAACAGGGAGTCTCTCTCCCTTTTGTCTATTATAATTGTGTAATTGTAGTTTAAGAAGGAGAGAAAAGAAGAAATGAGGCAGAAAAGATATTTGGAGAGATAATGCCTGAGAACTTTTCAAAACTGGAAAGGCAGTAACCCTTAAATACAGGAAGTTCAGTAAACTACAAGGAGATTAAAACAAGGAAACACATCTAAGGGCATAGAGATCATCTTAAGGAAAGAGACACAGAAGGGGAAGAGACACATTACCACATTTCCATCAAAGAATTATAGTAAGACAGCTGACTTTTCAATAGCAACCACAGAAGCCAGAGGACAATGGAATGAAATCCTTAAAGTGTAGAAAGAAAAAAAAAAGCCTGTCAACATAGAATGCTATACACAAAAAAGTAGTCTTTAAAACTGACATTTAAAATAAGTAAAAGTTGAAAAATTCATTGCCAGAACATTTGCACTATAAGAACCCCTGAGGAAAAATCTTCAGTCTAAAGAAAGCTTTCTCAGAGTAGAAAAATGAGCCCAGAGGGGTGCATGGAACTGCAGGAAAGAATGAAGAATGAAGAAAATAGATCAACATAAGACTAAAAACTGCTTATAAGAACAATGAGGCAAATGTGTTGTGAACTTATAAATTATGTAAAAGTAAGATATATGACAATACCAAAAAGATCATTAAGTGGTAAATAGAGTTAAATTGCTGTGATATTCTTTTTTTTTTTTTAAAGATTTTATTTATTTATTTGACAGCAAGAGAGAGAACACAAGCAGGGGGAGTAGAGGAGGGAGAAGCATGCTTCCCGCCGAGCAGGGAGCCCAACACAGGGCTCGATCCCAGGACCCTGGGATCATAACCTGAGCCGAAAGCAGACACTTAACAGCTGAGCCACCCAGGCGCCCCTTTGCTGTGATATTCTTACATCTTTCAGAAAGTGGCAAAAGGACTAACTTAAGACCTGAAGTTGAGGGACAATATCAAATTATCTAATATATATGTAACTGAAATCCCAGAAGTAAAAGAGAGAGAAAAACCAGGTCAAAAAAAATATTTGAAGTGATAACAACTGAGAATTTCCCAAAATTAATAAAAGACACCAAACCACATATCCAAGAAGCTTAGAACACAGGAAGGAAGATAACGATTTTTTAAAAGAGAGAGTTACATCATATTCAAACTGCTGAAAATTAAAGATGACTAGAGAAACCATAAATCTTATAGGCAGCCAGAGATAAAAAGCATGTTACATTACCAAAGAACAAATATGGGACTATGGCAGACTTCTCCCCAAAACTACATAAGCCAGTAGCCCTTAGAATGTCATCATTAAAGTTTTGAAGGAAAAATAGCTATCAACTTGGAATTATCTACCTGGTGAAAATATCTTTCAAATATTCAGAAGAAATTAAGACTATCCCTCTTTAGGGGTGCCTGGCTGGTGCAGTAAGTTAAGCACCTGACTCTTGGTTTCAGCTCAGGTCATGATCTCAGGGTCATGAGATTGAACCCCATGTCAGCTTCTATACTCAGCTTAGAGTCTGCTTAAGATTCTCTCTCCCTCTCCCTCTGCACCTCCCCCCTGTAAAATAAATAAATAAATCTTAAAAAAACCCCTAAACCTCTTTGAAGATAATAAAAGTAGAAAATCCAAGAGGAAAACTATGAAAAACTATTATAAACTAATAAGAGAATTTAGTAAAGAGGCAATTATAAGAACAACATACAAAAATCAATAGCTTTCTGAGCCATTGGTACTAACCAATTACAACATTTCAGAGGGAAAATCCCACTCATGATAGTATCAAAAAATATAAAGTGCCCAGGAATAAACTTATCAAGAAATGTGTTAGCATCTATGAAGAAAAGTACACAATTTTATTGATGTAAATAAAGGAAGACTTAAAGAAAGACACACAGCATCCCGAAAGGGGAAGACTTTATATCACACACAAAAAAAATCCATTTTCCCCGGGGTGCCTGGGTGGCTCAGTCATTAGGCGTCTGCCTTCAGCTCAGGTCATGATCCCAGGGTCCTGGGATTGAGCCCTGCATTGGGCTCCCTACTCCGCGGGAAGCCTGCTTCTCCCTCTCCCACTCCCCCTGCTTGTGTTCCCTCTCTTGCTGTCTTTCTCTGTCAAATAAAAAAATAAAATCTTAAAAAAAAAATTTCCCCAAATCAGTTTGTAAATCCAATGTAATCCCAATTAAAATTCTAATGGAATTTTGGTGTGCCTTGGTGGCTCAGTCAGTTAAGCGTCTGATTTTGGATTTCATCTCAGGCCATGATTTCAGGGTTGTGAGATTGAGCCCCCCATTGGGCTCCATGCTGGGCATAGAGCCTGCTTAAGATTCTTTTTCCCTCTCCCTCTGCCCTTTCCCCATCTCTCCCTCTTTAAAACAAAAATCTTTTTTTTTTAAGATTTTACTTATTTATTTAACAGAGAGACAGAGAACACAAGCAGAGGGAGCAGCAGAGGGAGAGGGAGAAGCAGGCTCCCCACTGAGCAAGGAGCCTAATGCAGGGCTCGATCCCAGGACTCTGGTATAATGACCTGAGCCAAAGGTAGACCTTAACCAACTGAGCCACCCAGGCACCCCTAAAAAAAGATTCTAATGGAATTTTTCCAGCTGATTCTAAAGTTCCTTGGAGGAGGAAACATGTACATGGACAGCCAAGAAACTTTATAAAGAGAACAATGGAGACTTTAACTATAAGCTATCCAAATACAAAGTTATAGTTATTAAAACATTATGGTATTGATGAGGAAAGATATGAATGGACTAATGAAACACATGGGATTTTGAAAATAATTATAAAAGTTTTAGAAGAAAAAGTAAAAGAATATTTTCATAATCTCATGGCAGGAAAACCTTCATTAAAAAACAACCCCCCCACACACAAAACAACAAAGAGTAAACCTAAAAGAAAAAGATAGATATGGAAAAACATATATACAATTTCTGTATGTATCCTAAGGGCTAGACTGGAATTGGCAAATAGCAAACATCTCATGGCTTACTGATTTTCCACCTGTGGCAGACATCATTAATCAATCTCAGAACAATGTCCTGCTGAACCTATACAAGTTTTTACAGTTCTCTCCAATAGAGTACTTTGGACAGCCACCACCAGTTCGTTATACACTTAGCATAAAAAATGAGACAATCTTATGCCCCAGTGATATACAATTCTTCCCTTTGGCTGTGACCTATAGGGGTATTCATGAGCTTCTCAGGGTTAAAAGGGTTTTGTCAGCACATCCTCCTGGAGTACAGCTTCCACAGAGCTCTCCTTGGTGCTGAAAATTAGTCTGCATTTCCCTGTAGGTGCCTGGATCCTGCCACTTCCCATCTTGCCACCATTGTTCACATGAACCAAATTTCCCTTAGCTGCCAGAGATGCACCTTGTAAAAAAAACAGCACCCAGACTATGCTAAGGATGAGAAAAGAACAGTTTGGAAGTAACTCATTCTGAAAGGGAAGTGTTAGAATTTGTTATGAGGCATGATCTACCCAAACAAGAACCCAGGTAATTGCGGGAGTCAGATTCAGAGAAGATGTGGTGAACATTAGAGCATCTTGCAAACCATGAGTCAAGGTGTGTGGTGGGGGGAAGTGAGAATCTAATGTTTTCAACCTGAAGCCCACCTGAGACAGAGTGAGGATGAAGCAGGTCTCAGAGACAGGAAATCACAACCAAATTCAGGCACTGGGAAGGGTGAGTGACAAAGAATTATATGGACCTCCATTAAGTTCAATTGAAAAGGTCCTTGCTGGCTAATGGATACTTCTTTGTCATGTGACTCAAAGCCCCAACCCTCTAATCATATGGCTTAACTTGCTGGAATGGTCAGTCTCCATTCTGAGTCATCTCATTAGTATACACTTTCTTGGGGTCTACCACAAGTCACCTAATTAGCATAAACCATCAGGTGTGGTCTGAGGGGCCTATCATGAATAACAAAGACACTCTTATTACCCAGAAAATTCCAAGGATTTGGTGGTCACCTCCCAGGAAGCAAGGACAAAGGCCAGCCAAATTCTTTATTACATTCTGTCAGTACCTTTGCAATTGTCCTTATATTTAGCTCTCCTTAATTTACCCAATTTGAGCATGCCATCTCTTCTCCACTGTGACCCTGGCACCCTGACTAGGACAACAAATGAAACTAAAATTAAATACATCCCTTCTAGCACTTCCATTGGCAAGAACTTAGTGACATGGCCACACCTAGTGGCAAAGGAGCCTGGGAAATGTAGTCTGTAGCTGTGTGTCCGCGTGCCCACCTAAAACTCTGCTACAATGGCAGAAAGAAAGGAGGTGTTTGAGGGAGTAAATAGTAGTCTGTCCCACTGTCCAGTCATTTTAAAAAAATTACTATTTTTTTTAAAGATTTTATTTATCTATTTATTTGAGAGAGAAAAAGAAAGAGAGAGAGAGTGTGAGTGGGGTAAGGGACAGAGGGAGAGAGAGAGAGAGATTCCCAGGCAGACTCCATGCTGAGCATGAGGCCCGATGTGGGGCTCGATCCCATGACCCTGAGATCATGACCTGAGTCAAAATAGAGAGTCAGACGCTCAACCGACTGAGCTACCCGGGTGCCCCTAGGCATTTTGAACATCTTAAAATCTTTACCAGCTTGATAGGCAAAAGGTAGTATTTTGTCATTATAATTTGCATTTTTTGTTTACTAGAAAGGAAGAACATGTTTTCATTTCCTGTTGACCATTTGTCTTTATTGTACTGTGATTTATTTTTCAGGTCTTTGGTCCATTTTTCCATTGATTTTTTTAGAGAGTTTTATTGATCAAATGAACTCTTTTAGGCTTAAAGATAATTCTTTTTTTGTCAAAGGAACTTTAAAAAAAACCCTAGTTCAAAACTGAAATGAAGAAAGTAATAGAAAAATCACACAAAAAAAGACAAACTTCACTGAGCCTCATGTAAGGTAACTTTTCTTGGGTGACTTATTCCTGGTGGATTCACAGGCACTTTACCTTGGTCTCTCTCTGCTAGTTTGGGTCTCCACATGGCCATTTTATGTGCCATTGCCTGGGAGCAGGCAAATTAAACATAGTGCTATGTTTTCTTCTTTCCAGAAGGTTCAAATCTGTTCAAGCTGGAAGAAGGTGTTCCTAATTTGTAGTGTGTTTCTCAAGCACAGGCGACCATCTTCACTGTAGAGGTCCAGTGAGTGTTGGCTCCTTTGGTGGGGGTTCTCAAGCTGACCACTTCTGGAGAATTCTCATTAGCTCAGTCACCAGGCTGTGACTTCACAAAATATGACTCTAATATCTTAGTTTGTGTCCCCTCCAAAATAGAGCCCGAGTCGAGGACTTGGGAACCAAGAGTTTCATGGTGAGGTAATATCACAAAACTGGAGCAAGGGAGAAGGGGGAAGGAGACAGGGGGAGGAAATGCCAGGGAAGGATGTGTGTTGGACTGGGCAAGCGACAGGCAGTCTGCTGGGAAATCTCTAAGGAAATGTGTGGAATGCACCTGAAACTTGTCTCTCAAAAGGACAGTGGACAGAGACATTTGTCCTCTAGCTCCCCTCCCCCTATTGGCAGAAGCTGACCACAGGACTGTTAACTCCCTGAGACTTCCCAGCTGCCTTGGAAAATCCCTAAGTGGACACCATAGCTGCAGCTGAACTTAGAGGTGGGTGAGGCGGATATGGTGTGGGCCACAAATAGCATGGCTATGTTGCATTTTTTCAATATGTAAATACCTCAACCACATACTAAGAAAAATACACATGTTGAATTTTGGGTAGGCCCATTCGGAAAGCTGCTGGGCCTTCAGCAATATGGGCTGGTGGGGAAGGGCTAGCAGCTGGACCACATGGAAAGGGTCTCCAGGTGGCACAGAGTGAATCAAACTCAGATGGGGAGTGGGGCAAAGGGTGTGAGGACATGGAGCTCCAGGCTCCAGATTTGACAGGTTGCAGCCCTGCCTACAGGTGGGATGAGGCTGCTGATACAGCACTCAAAGGCTGGATAGGCTGACCCCAAGGAGAGACCGGTGTTCCCAACCATGCCCCACCAGAACAAAGTACCCACAAGCAGGCAAAGGGGTAGATTCAAGGATGTGTTCATCTTAGTGGTGTTTATTAGAGCAATCTGAAAAAACAAGCTGGGCAATCAGAAGGCATTGGTTACAAATTATGATACAGCCATTAAAAATAAAGCCAATTTGCATGAATTGCAGAAGACAAAGGACAAATTGAACTGCACTGGACAAAATCCAGACTGTGGGAAACTCTACAGGCCAAACAGCCAGATTTTAAGGAAAAGAACAGGCAGGAGGGGAACCTATAGATTAAAAGCACTTATTTTTTTTCAAAGACTTATTTATCTATTTTAGAGAGAGAGAGAGAGAGACAGCTCTGGGGGTGGGGGGGAAGGGGCAGAGGGAACTGGAAAGAGAATCTCAAGCGGACTCCTGATTAAAAGCACTTAAATGACATAGGAAATTTTTTTTGATGGCCAACTGAACTATGGTGTCTAAGTGTTTCCACTTGGGTGATAAAACCACAGAGAAATGCAAAGGAGTGATTGACATAAAAATAAGGATAGTGGTTATTTTGGGGTGTAAGGAAGCAGTTGTGGCCCAGCGGGGTGCAGGGAGGCATTAGGGAGGCTGGCCAAGTTCTCTGTCTTGAACCAGGTGGTGGTCACAATGGTGTTTATTATAATTCATTAAGCTGTGCATTTGTCTTGCTGTGGCTTCTGTCTCTACGTTTTATTTTATAATAAAAAGGTGGTTTTTTTCCCTAACCTTTGTTTCCTTTTACCTTTCTGTATTGTCTGAATCTTACACAGTGAACATTTTGTTTCCAATGAATCATTTCAATAACTATTACTTTTAGTTCTTTAAAGCCGATTTTATTTTAGCGGGAGAAAAGAATAAAGCACATACAGTCACCGTGCCAAGCCCGTGCCACCTGTCCCCAGTCCCAACCAGCCCTCATCTTGGTTGTGTGGTTCTCACAGGCACATCCTCACCCCCAGCAGCTCACAGTGACCCATGTTCATGGAACACTCACCCAGGGCCTCCCCCTCAGGCACTGGCTTCTCTACTCCTCATGTCTACACCGACAGGAGCTCCAGGGTGTTGGGAGGGTGGGCATGGAAGCTGTGTACCGCCTCCATCCATACCTACAAACACAAGCAAAGTATTTTCCTGGCAGGGGTTATAGGTGCCGTCAGTACGGATTTCTCCCGAGAGTCCAGCAGTGACCTGGGAGAGTCTCTGAGGCTGGACCGAGGAGCCGGCCTCCAGCGGGGACACCAGCCTCTGGCTGGCCTTGGTGAGACCTGGCCAGCTCCCTAGATTCTGTCAGGCATCCCCGGAGACTCAGCTCAGAGTAGGCCTTTATCTGAGTGAGGGTCAAGGTCGGGAGGAAGCCCCTGGGTCTCCTCCCAGGCTGCAGAGCCTGCTGGGGCCTGGAGGTTGGAGTTGGGGGGTGGGGGGTCACAGGAGCCACAGACTCATTATCCTCCCCAAAGCTGCTCAGCTTCCAGGTTCCCCAAATGAGCGGGCAGAACTGCCACCCTCCCAGGCCCCCCCCCCCCCCGGACCGAGTAAGGACACGTCTTTGCGCTTCCTTCCTCATCCTCCCCCTCCCAGGTGCCACCCATTCCACCACCTACATCTCCCACGTCCCCCATTTCTCTCCACCCCTGGGCTGCTTTCCTTGCCCAGGCCTCTCTGCTCAACCGATGGTTCCTCTGTGGTTCTATGGCGGGTGGCGCGTGCTTTGCCAGGACACTGCCATAGTGAGAGTGTGCTGCCTGCAGGCGCCTTGCCAAGCACTCTGTCCTCACAACCCCATGAGGTGGATGCTATTATTAGTCCCACTTTACAGATGAGGACACTGAGGCCCAGACCTCTCATGTCCATTGCCCCGTTACGGCAGCTGTCATGTGCTGTGGTGAGGCTAGGATTCGAACCCAGGCCGCCTGGATCCAGTAGGGGAGACCGAGAAGGAGGGCTCTGGCATCAGCCAGGGCTGGGCTGGAATCTCCCAGATTCTTACCTAGAATCTTCCAGGTAAGTTGGAATCTTATCCAGGAGCTTGCAGGCTGTGTGACCTGAGGAAATTCACATTGTCTCCTGAGTCCTGGTTTTTCCATCCGTAAAATGGAGATGCTGATCTTACCTCGGGTTGTGGATAAGGTAAGATGAAATAATGCGCTTAAAGTCTGATGCACCGTAGCTACTATCTCATTGCCTACGGCGCTTCCCTCTTCCAATCTTTCCTCCCAAGTCCCAGCCACCACCCAGTAGGCTGAGTAATTTTTCTTTTTTTAAAAAATCAGCTCTTAAAAAAATAATGCCATCTTGATCCCATTATTCCCTGGCTAAAACCTTCCACATGGTTCCAAGGCTTCTCATTGCTACAAGATAAGTCCTCTCTCTTTACCCCAGAATTAAAGGCCTCCCTGATGTAGCTTCTGATGTTCTGTCCCCTGTGCATCTCCTCTGCCTCTTCTGCCCTGGATTCTCCCTCTCACGTCCCACACTTCGTCACCCTGGCCTTCTCCCTTACCTCCGAGGCTCCTCACACACCGTCTCCTCTGCGCAAGCAGCTCCTGAATCCTGGAACACAATTCTCCACCGGGTCCGCTTGGCACTCTCCAGCTCTGCTCTTAAGACTCAAGTTGAATATCACCACCTCTGTGGCTCCCCTTCTCTGCCGAGGTGAATTAGAGGTGAATTAGCCCACACTCTCCCCTCCACCCTTGCCTAGCAATGCCTTTATTGTTGTTCTTACAATGCACCGTGGAGTTACGGCTTCGATCTCCACCACTAGAATATAAGCTCTGAGGCAGAGACCTATGCAGATGAGCCACGCCCAGTCTGAGGTTGGGAGTCCCAAGTGGCCCTACTCCTGGGCCCCGAGATCCTCTTCAGCCTTTCCATCTGCCTCCCTGGAGGACAGAGAAGCACCTGCTGAGGGAGGGAGCCTTGGCATCGAAGGTCAGCAGTGCCCCTCATTGGAAGATGTCTTTTGGAGGGATCTGCCCAGCTCACAATGGCTCTTTTCTCCAGACTGCTCTCCTGTCCAGTGGTGGACCAGCTTCCTTGGACACAGCTGATCAGACTATAGGCGGTAGCCCCCAGTGGTCCAGTCTCAGCATAGATTCAGATAGATTCAAAGACACAGAATACAGCCATTAAATAGGGAATTAAAAAGAATTCCAAGGGCGCTTGGCTGACTTAGTCAGAAGAGCATGTGACCCTTGACCTCGGGGTCATGAGTTTAAGTCCCACATTTGGTGCAGAGATTACTTAATAAACTAAAAAAAAAAAAAAAAAAAAAAATTCCAGCCTTTACCTGAATTTTAAGAACAATAAAGGAATCCAGACTAGAATTCTAGTCTAGAATTGTCTAGAGGTTGACAATCTCTCACCGTTCCTTCCTTCTCTCTGCTCCCATCCTCTATACCCATTCTTCTGATTCTTCAACCTTGGGGTCTGGGAACCAGGTTGACAAATGGTGGTTGGAGAGCAGGGTCAAGGGCAGGGAATGTACCTGACATTGGCACATCAATAAATACTATCCCCAACATGTACACAGGGGACCCGGCACTTTCTTCTGTTATTCTTTTATTCCGGACACAGGTCTCATGCACAATTTGCATATCATTACCATATTTATCCTCAGGTCTTGAAGCAATCCTGTCACACCTGTCTTTTCCCAAATCCTGGCCTGCCTTTTACAGTTCACACAGCCCTTTTATATTCCCTAGAACTTCATGATAACCCTGGGAAGGTAGAGACTAATATTGTCCCCATTTTACAGATAGAAAAACTGAAAGAAGCTGAATCACCTGCCCAAGGTGCCACTGGCAGGATTTGAATCCAGATCTTCCTGAGTCTGGGTACAGCTCTTAAACCCTACTCTCCTTGTCTTTTAAACTGAATCTTCCTTCAGCTGATGCTGAGACCACCATATTCATGTTAAGATACGCACATATATACCCACACAATCACACCCATCCACATAGAAACATATCTAGATTCACACACATCCATACACTCCCAACAGGCGGATGGTGCGTGCATACCCAGGGGCAAGCACAATACCCAGGCACACGTGTCCACATATGGAAGCATAATCTCTAGCAACACACGTGCATGTGCACCACTGGAAAATCTTCATTAATATGGACAAGGGTGAGGCTAACCCCCACTGCTCCCCCTGTGGTCCTCCATGGCCCTGAGCCCCTCCACCCCCTTCTCCTCCTGCACATTCTTTCATTGTGCCCTGTCCTGAACTCAGCTCTGCCACCAGGCTCTGCTGGGACCTCGTTATTTTTACAGCTGCAGGGAGCAAATTCTCAGGGAGAAGGGAAGGCTTTGCTAATGTTCACAGTCACTGCCAGCCCAGCCTAGAGGGGCAAAGGTTCCCCTGTCCAGCTGAGATGGTGGCTGTGGTCAGCCCGGACCAGCTCCGAGGCCTGCCAGAGAGATCTTCTCTGGCAAGCTGGCTTGCCACCACTGCCAACTCTCCCCTCAAGGCTGGGGACACCCTGGGATGGCTCTGGGCTTTGCGCCCAGAAAGGTCTCTAGCCCAGTATCCAGGAGAAGGGGACTGTGTATCAGTGAGGATGTGGGCAGAGTCCTGGAATTCTCCCTGTTTCACTTGCCCTTACAGGGCAGGGCGCTCCAGGGCTCGGCTCATTCATGTGGGTCAGAGGACCTGTAGGGTGGTTCATAGCACCAGGAGACAGGAGGGAAGGGCTAGTTCTGGGAATCTTTACATGAGAGGAGAAGTGTGTTGGGGGAGAGAGGAAGGGAAAGGCTTAGGGACAAATGGAGGGAAGCAGAGAGCATCTTATTTTGGGTAGAGTCCCCTGTCGGATGCAGAGGCAAGGGAAAAGCACCTCCTACAGACGGTTTCATCTCGCCATCTTGCTCCCAGTTCCATAAACCTGCCAAGAAGGACTCTGGATTCTTTCTGCTAACTTCCATCCCAGGTGCTGCAATCAGTTGAACTAAAGTGGCATCTTTCCTGCCTCACATCTGGCTGTAAAGACCCAGTGTGACATCAGATATTCTCCTTCTGAGGTCCCCCTCTGTTGTCCCGCCTCTCAGACCCACACCGAGCCTCCCCAGCCCCAAGGCCTCCACCAAGTGTTGTCCACCAGAGTGGTCACCTCTGAGCCCCTGGCTCCACAAGGAGAGGCTCTTGGGACAGCCTGGAGGCATCTTTCTGGCACAGGGTCGGGGAGAGGCCTCTGGGGGCTCCCCCAACACACCCACCCTCTCTCTGCTGCAGAGCAAGGGCCATTGTTGATTTTAGCAAAGTTTAGCAAAGAACTCATTTTTTCGTTTTCCAGCCCAGAATGCCCCACTTGTGGAGTTAATTCCCCATCCTGACAGGCTAGTGCCAGCCAGATTCAAGAGTTTTGCTGAATACCCACTGGGCACCACTGTTTCCATCACAGGGTTAATTAGTCCCCACGAGCCTCAGCCAAGGGGAGGCTGCTTGGGCTGGGAGTCCAGAGACCCAGATGTCGATTCTGAAACTGCCAATGACTATCTGGGTGAGCTCTAGGAGACAAGGCCCTTTCCCCTCTCTGGACCTCAGTTTTCCCACCTGCAAAATGAGCAGCTGAACCTGGACAATCCCCAAAGTCCTTGCCAGCTGGCTCAAACTCTCCATGACATTCTGTGATGCCGACATCTCTATAACCGCCAACCACAGTTGAGGATGGCGTTCTAAGTCATGCCATGACATTTACAGCCATCTACAGCATTCGATGACATGGAAGGTTGGTCCTTGACATTCAATGACATTTACAACCATCTACAGCATTCTGTGACATCTCTTGACATTTACAACAATCTATGACATTTACAAGAATTCCCGATATCCTGTGACATTGACATTCCAGAGCATTTCACGACATTCCTAGACATTCAACAGCATTCTATGGCATTCTAGCCATGATATTCTGTGGCATTCTGTGACATTCTAAATTTATACCATGTCGGTATGTCTCTCTTCTGAGGGGCCTCCCTGACATGGCCAGAGAAGCCATATTCCCCCTTCAAGATCCTACCCCAAATCTCCTCCTATCCAGGGTGCATGACCCCTCTGTGGCCAGAGGTCACTGAACTTGGATCTCTAGAGCCGTCTGGCCACTGTCCTGAGGTGGGCTTTGGGGTTGGGGGCAGGGCAATCTCTCCAGCAACAGTCATCTCCTCGAGAGGTTTTGCTCCCAAAGAGATTCTCCTCTTACCACACCATCAGAATGTTCCAATTAATGGCTCCTTCCTTTAGGATAAGGGAGTCTCCCCGGCATAACATTAAGCTTAAGCATTCCAGATATTTGAAAAACTTTGACCTATGGGAATGGCAATTTTATATGGTTCAACCTAATGCAACAGAAAGAATGTGGGTTTGGGGATCAGTCCCGGGACAAACACCAGCGCTGTTTTGCTTAGCTGTGAAACCCAGGCAAACTTATCAGGCCTCACTTTCCTCATCCATAAATACAAATAAGAACTTTTTATTCAAGGGGTTGGTGGAGGATTCAATGGAATAATGCAGATATAGTGTAAAGCCAAAGATCTGGAACAGAATAAGAAGGCCTCAAAGATCATCTTCCTTCTCCTTTGTCTCCTTCCCCTGAAACAATAGGAAAAGAATTCATGGGTGAGGTGGCACAAGTCGAAAAAGAAGACCTACGTTTTGGTCTGGACCCAGCTACCTCCTCACTGTGTACCCTTGAGACAGGGATTCTGTTCTGTGGACCTCAGCTTTCCCATCTTTAAATGGGGTGGGAAACAGATCAACTGGAGGACCTGATGGCCTGGGCTTCTCTGGCTGAGGAGGGGATGGTGATAGAACAAGGAATCCTGAAGTCTCGTGGGGCAAGCACTGGGGAGCAATGGGTCCCCATAGGCTCTGAGGACAGGGCACTGGCAAGCGGGAGGAGCAGGGCAGACCCAAAGGAAGAAACATTTCTTTCTAAGCATTGTGAGATGACAGGCTTGGTGGTAATGCTTCTTCAGTGTTTTAGGAGAATGGCCCCACAATCTCCACCTGAGGGAGAGGACAGGTACCCCACCTGGTGGGTGGTACCGTCTCCAGCCCTGCAGGCCCCTGAGTGGCGGGAAGGACTCGGGGCTGGTGCTGAAACCTTAAGAGACTGCGCCCCCTAGTGGCCAGACTCTGTCATTGCAGTACAGGGCTCCAAGTCCAGGAGGCTGACTCA
Source organism: Callorhinus ursinus (assembly GCF_003265705.2). NCBI lineage: Eukaryota > Metazoa > Chordata > Mammalia > Carnivora > Otariidae > Callorhinus > Callorhinus ursinus. The sequence goes on from NW_027397086.1 coordinate 7,255,172, forward strand.
CCTGCTGACCAGTGGCTTGGTCCTAGCAGGGCAAATTTCTTTTTTGAGAGGACATTGGGAGAGGGGCTTGGAAAGTTGGGGCAAGCCTATAAGGTGGAAGACTGGTAAAGACTCTTCGTAACCTTTTCAACAAAGTTTAGTGAGCACCTAATGTGTGCCAAGCAGAGTGCTGTGCTCTCCTGCTTAGTGCTGAACAAGACAAAGTCCTTGCTCTGCGAGGAGCTTAGGGCTCCTGGGCTGACCGAGGACCTACTATGAACGCAGTTCTTACCTCTGGACTCTTCACGGTAATCCTGGGAGGTGAAAATTAATCCCCATTTTACAGGAAAGGAAACTGAGACCTGAGGCCACATAGCTGTAGGGGGCAGAGCTGGGATTCATTCTTAGATCTAGATGATTCCCACGTTTCCCACTGCATGAGGTTTGTGTAGTAGGAAGAGCCCATCCCAGGCAAGCTTCTCATCCCAGGTAGACTTCTTTGGGAAACAGGGCCTGGGAGGTGCCAGTGGGTTCGGCAAGGGAGGGAGTGTCCGGACGCCCATGCCCTGCATCCAATGGGACTGCTTTCCAGAGTGGGGGATGCTCAGCGTCCGGGAGCCTGGGCATTGTTCTCATTGTCTTGGTCTTCTCTTTGTCTGAGGAGCATCCGGGGCTCGGTCCTCCCCTGGCGGAGATGGGGGCCAGCTGCCTGGAGAGTCTGCCGCCGCTCATTAGAGCCCTCACAAATGCCTCTCTCACGGGACTCCCCACCCCAGGGTCTGAGGGAGAGTTTGACAAGAATCTAAAAATAGCTGCTGTTTTGTTCCTTTGTTGGAGGGGAGGGGCTGGCAGAGGGGCTCCGGCTCCCCCTAATGACCTGCCCACAAAGAACAAAGCCTTTTCTCTGGATTTGCTCTGCTTCCGCAGCGCCCCGGCCTCCCCAGCTCCTGGAGTTGGACGGTGAATGGTGGTCCTGCTGGCAGAGGCAGGGCCAGGGCCCAGGCCACTGAGCCAGACAGCCTAGGCCCCAACAGCACACAATGTGCCGGGAGACCTGTGGGCAGGGCTCCGGGGGAGGAGGGGTCTGCATGTGTCATGTGACATTGCATGTGACATCACACCCCACGGCACAACTGATAGAGGGACAACAAATCACTGTGTGTGGCTTATTGTAGGCAGGTGACTCTGTGGGCTTGTGTGCGACCAAGCTGGAGACTGGCAGGTGGCAGGTGACTGTGCAGGTGACACCATGCACGAGTGTGGCTGTTCATAGTGAGCTTCACTATGGGCAGGTGACACTGTGTGTGTTGGCTTGACGTAGGATGATGGGGCTGACTCTGCAGGTGACACTGTGTGTGAATCTGTGACTCTAATGCTGACACTGGGAGGTGGGGCTAACTGTGCAGGTGACAGTGACTAACCCAATGTCAGGAAGCCATAGCAGCCCCCATAGCCCATGGCAAGCCTGGCCCAGCTTCTAACTCCCTGCCTCTCTGGGCAGCTGGTGGGGCCTCCTTCTTCGGGTTTCTCTTGCCCATACTTCCTGTTCTCTTCCTCTTACCTCCTGCTGCCTTGCTCCCCAGGCATCTCTCTGTATCTGCGCCAACGGTGGTGGCGTGGCTGACTCTCTGGGCTTCCGCAGATGTGGCCACCCACCACCCGATGCTGGGAGAAAGGCTGGCCAGAAGTAAGCACGCTGCAGTCCTGCTGAGTCCCACCGAGGGAAAGGAGGCAGAAGTGGGACTTGGGGACCAGCCAGGAGGCTCTCAGCTTCACCTTCAATGTTTGGGTTCACTTCTCAAAGGAGAACACATGCGTATATTTAACAGCAGAGTTTTAAAAGAATTGAAGCAGACATGACAAAAAAGTTATTTGTTGTTAATCTGGCTGGTGATTTTGAGTGATTATTACGCTATTCTTTTGACTTCTCTGAATTTTTAATCTCTCAAAATAATTAAACAAAAGCAATACGTGCATGTAATAGAGTTTGTTATATAAAAAAGTTAAAGTTGAGTGCTTTACGTGATTATCTCACTGAATGTTTCCCACATTCCTAGGAAGGGGCTATTATTTGCATCCCCCCTTTTATAGATGGGGACACTGAGGCTCAGAGGCCCTGTGGCAGGTCTGCTGGCTTTTACCCCAACGTCCACACTACCTGGGAGCTCAGGAAAGCCCTGAGTTTCCCCTCTGCTGGATCACCTGGCACTGAGGGGATGAGGCCTGTGTCCTATGTATTAGTTATCTATTCTGTGCAATATATCATTCCAAATGCAATGGCTTAAGATGACAGTAATCATTTAATATCTCTCACAGTTTCTCTGAGTCAGGAATCTAGGGGCAGGCTGGGCTGGGAATTCCTGCTTAGTGATCCTGAGTTTTCAGTAAGATGTTGAGGGGCTGCACTCATCTGAAGGTTGGACTGGGGGTGGAGGGTCCACTTGCAAGTTGGTTAACTAAATTTCTGACAAGCTGGTGAGACCTGTCAGTTCCTCTTTATGTGGGCCTCTCCTCAAGGCATCTGGAGTTTCCTCACAGCATGGGACCTGGGATCCAAGAGTGAGCACCCCAGGAGAACCAGGCAGAAGCTATACTGCCTTTTATGACTTGGTCTTGAACTTACATAGCATCACTTCCATGGTATTCTACTGGCCAAAAGGGTCAGCCTTGGTTCAGTGTAGGGAAGGACTATGTAGAACTGTGCAAGGTTTGAGATTTTTACCCTAATTGCATGCTAAGAAGTTGGCTTGCCTCTGCTTCTTGCTGGCAGAAAACATGTGACAGAGCAGAAGAAGTTTGTTACTCACAGCAATAGCAATAGCCAGAATTATAATAACAGGGCCCCAGTGGCCACAGATTAGCATGAAGAGGGCTAGAAATCACCTGCACATGCACTGGGTTGTGTTATAGGAGAGCCACTCTGATTAGGGGACCCAACTCTCTTATCATGGGCAGTAGCATGCCTGCTCCTCGCCCTGCAGGGGGACACTATGTCTATCTTCCAGGGGGTTTGCCACACAAACATCCATGACAATGGAGCCCAGAACAAAAGACAGTGCCTTGCTCACAAATCATGCCAAAATGTGAGATCTCTGTCTTAGTCAGCTGGGGCTGCCATCACACAATATCATAGACTGGGTGACTTAAACAACAGAACTTGATTTCTCACAGTTTCAGAGACTGGAAAGTCCAAGATCAAGGTGTTGGCCAATTTGGTAGCTGGTGAGAGTTCTCCCATTGGCTTGCAGATGGCCACCTTCCACTGTGTCCTCACATAGCAGAGAGAGAGAGAAGGAGAGAGGAGGGGAGAGGGAAATCTCTTATAAGGCCATTGGTCCTACGGGATTAGGGCCCCACCCTGACGACCTCCTTTAACCTAAATTAACTCCCAAAAAGCCCTATATCCAAATATAGTCACATTGGAGGTTGGGGCTCTGACATACGAATTTTGGAGGCACACAATTCAGTCCATAACTAGCTCCAGGAGAACTGTCTCCCAACAGGGACTACCCAAGAAGGTGAACAGTCATCTTGGAGGCTGGCTACCATAGCTCAAGTTTTGTAGCAGCATCCTCAAGTAATCTCTTCCTGAGGCAAAAAATGGGGAGTGGAAGCCATAGCCTCTTTGTTATTAGTGGTAACATCCTTTAACAAACACCTTTAACTAACTGACACCCCTCCTCCAAACCAGATCCCAAAAGATAGGAACTGGGACCCTCATCTCTTCCCTGCCTTTCTCTCCCGCCTCCATCTCTGAGGCAAGCCTTCCCCAATGTCACATTGCTCCTCCCGGCTCTAGCCATGTGGCTCTATCTTTAATAGATAAATAGGAATGACAGGAAGTTGACTACTGTGTGGTTGTGAAATCCTATTTTTGAATGTCTGAAGCTGAATTTGTCTTTCTCTTTTTATTTCTTCTGGAGCATTCCTAATTCCCCCAAGGCAGATGGATGTTCCCTGACCAACCATTGCCAAGATCAGAAATTTTTTTAAAGAGCGGGGTGCTTGGGTGGCTCAGTTGGTTAAGCATCTGACTATTGGTTTCGGCTCAGGTCCTGATCTCAGGGTCATGAGATCGAGCTCCTCATCAAGCCCCGTGTCTGGCTCCATGCTCAGCGCCAAGTCTGCTTGGGATTCTCTCTCCCTCTCCGTCTCCCTCTGTCCCTCCCAGCCCCCGGTGCTCTCGCTCACTCTCTCTCTCTCTCTCTCTGTCTCTCAAATAAATAAATCTTTAAAAAGAATTTTTTTAAAAAGTGCATTGATAATTTTCAAACCACTAAGCCAGTTTACACACAGAATTGTTCAGAAACACAAGAGGGATTATCTAATACATATTGTTTTAAATTTTACTTTTTATATTAGAAAATACAGATTCTGTGTCAGCAGTAGAGATCTACTTTTTCAACAGTGCTACGGTATTCCAGAGTTTATATCTTATATACCACATTTTATTCAACCATAATTCTTCTGAAAGACATTTAAGTTGTTTCTAAATATTTCTGCATGACTGTAGTGCTTTAGGGAATAAACTTACAAATATATTTTTGCATGTATGTGCTAGTGATTTTGTAGGATGGATTTTTACAAGTGGAATTGCTGGGATGTAGAATACATATACTTTATATTTTGATAGATACATGAGTGTGGTCATTTCCCCACACCCACACCATCATTGATTATCAATTGCTTTTTAGTCTAGTAAATCTGTTGGGCAAAATGTGGTTTCCTCACATGTTTTAATTTTCATTGTTATTAGTGAGCTTAAGCTTTCTTCATCATTTACTGGCCATTGGTAATATTTCTTTCTAGCCCATTTTACCATTGGATTGCTGTTATTTTCTTATTGGTTTGCAGCAATTTTTTATATGTCATAGACATTACTCTTTGTCTATAATATAAATTTTAGGTACTTATTTCCAGTCAACTTGTTTGTCTTTTAAATTTCTTTGATCCCTTTCATTGCACAAAAATTTTATTTTTATAGAGTTGGATCTGTTTATCATTTGCTTTATAATTTCTGGGTTTCATGTTTTTCTTGCACAAACCCTTTATGGGATAAGGATATTAACCCTTTCAGTAAGCCTGGGTCTTGCCCTCTGAGCCTTGTCTGACGCTACATGTAACTTGACGTACTGAGGCTGCAGCCAAAAGAGGTCACTTCCCCCTAGCCTGACACTAAAAAGTCAGGTGATGATGGAGGCAGCGAGGGCCCCCCCCCCGTGATGTTTGTTAAACAAAACAAGCTGAACTCCCAGGAGCAGGTCTCTCTGGAAAGGCAAAGCTTCTTAAGAGGCCCCAGGGGGAGCCTGGGAGGAGCCACTCTGGATCCTTGGCTGCCGGGGAGTCTGTAGGAGGAGCCTGCACCTGCAACTATCAGGCCTCCTCCCTGTTGTGCCTCTGCCAGCACACACTCATAGACACTCACAATCAGTGCCACCCAAAACGACCGAACACACCCATGAACATATAGAAACACAGTAAAAACTACACGTGTGAGCATACCCCCATGGACATAGCTGCCATGTGTCCCCATTCATAAATGGTAACATGTGCACACATAAGGATGCCCACATGTACAAAGCACATGTACATGTGTGCACAACTACATAGAAATGTGCACGCAGGTCCTTCCAGGTACATGCTAAGAGATGCAGTATGCGCGTGCGCACACTACCCAGCTGTATGCACCTGTCGTCTCAGTCAGAATCTCAGCAAGAGGCAGGTGGCACACTCAAACAAAACCAGCAAAATGTAATAAAGGGGCCATTCACAAAGGTGAGGGTAGGGTAAAGGGAAACCGGAGCAATAATGATGCACCTGGGGGCTAACAATAGCAGGGAGCCAGGTTGCCAACCCTGGCCTAAAGGGTCAGGGGACAGGGGCATGCGGGAGTTGGTGAGAGCTGTAGCTTTGCAGAGGACTGCCCAAAAGAAATTGTGGCGTTCAGATCCTCCGACCACAACCACAGCTGAGCCGCAGCTTGGTGGGGAAGGAGCCAACCTGTCCAGCCCACTGCCCCCCGATCTGCTGGCCAGGCTTCCCATTGGCCGAACCCAACCAAAAGCCAGACAGGAGTCTGGCTGATGTGCTCCCAGGGTCAGGGTTCTTGGGGGCATGAAGCAGAGTGGGGAGCAAGTCTAGAGGGACAGAGTATATCTGACATCTGTGCACATATGGTGATGCCCACACGCAGGGCATGAGGGTGCACGCACACACAAAGATGCACAATGCACACGTGTTCACATGTACACTTAACCGCCCTGTGCACAGAAGCTCAAACAGCCATGGACCCACACAGGCCTGAGAAGAAGGCTGAAAGCAACACCCTGGTCCTGGCCTAGGCCTGAGGCGAGCTCCTCCCCCTTTCTCTCCCCCTCCCGCCTCCTTCCCTACCCCTCACTTCAAGCCCAGAGCCAGCTCTTTGCTGAGCTCTTTGTTAGTCTTGGCAAAGACCAAATCCCAGCCGGACAATGGGCCAGCCAGGCCTGCACAAATCATCAGCTCTTTGGGAGCCTTTCAAGGCCTGGCCTGCCTGAGTGACAGCTGAATTGGGTCGAGATCGGGCTGGGGTGGGGGGAGGCACTCCTGGAGGCAGGCCCTACAGCCAATGAGCTGGGCGGTCTCCAGGCTCCTGCCTGACTCCTAACCCCCCAACGGGCTCCCCTTCTATACCACTGACTCCTGTACAGGGACATCTGACCCAAGCCAGGGGAACTGGGGCCCCTCGCTTCTCTCAAAGCCTCACTCTCCACCCACATCTAGCCCACCCCCAAATCCTACCCGTCTTACCTCCTAAACCCCACCACTGCCAGCACCTCAGTCCTCGTCCTGGTCTCTTCATCTTTGGCCTGGATGCCTGCCCAGTAGCTCCCTGCCTCCAGGGAGCTGCTACTCCCAGCCAGAGGAACTTTTTTTGAAATGTAAATCAAATCGTTTTCCTCTCCTGCTTAAGATCCTTCAATGACTCTCATACCCCCCACTCCAGATAAAGTGCCAACTCAGCCGCCCATCTTACACCATCTGGTCCCTGACCCCATTCCCAGACTCATGGCTCACTCTCTGCCCCCTCCCCCACCCCATGCTCCCAGTTCTCTGGGTGTGCTTCACCCCCTCCTTCCCCTGGGCCTTTGCACATGCTGTTCTCTCTGCCAAGAAACCTTTACCCCAAGTACTCCATCGACTGAATCCTCCCAGAGGAAATCTCCTCCAACTAACTGTGGGATAGAATCAAGTTGGGGTTTTTCCCTTCCAGCCCATCATGGAGAGATGCTTTTGTAAAATACAAGAAATATGAGCCATTACAAAAAAAAAAAAAACACCAAAATTAGAAAACAAAGTGAGGAATAACCAACTTGGGAAATAACTGTTTCTTTGTAAAGTTAAATATCCACTTACCACGGGACCTGGCAATCCCCACTCCCCGGTATGCACCCAAGAGAAATGAAAACATACGTCCACACAAAACCTGTATGAGCATATTTACAGTGGTTTTATTTATAATCATACCAAACTGGACACAACTCCAATGCCCCTCAATGATGACTAGATAAGTCAACTGTGGTACATCTATGCATTGGAATACTAGTCTGCAACAAACAGAGAAGAACCACTGATACTCACAGCATGGATGAATTTCAGATGCATTATGCGAAGTGAAAGGAGCCAAGCTCAAAAGGCTGTATCCTGTACGATCCCATCTATATGACATTCTGGAAAAAACAAACTAGAGTGATAGAAAACCCATCAGTGGTTTCCAGGGTGGGGTTTTGGGGAGATGGGCACTGATGACAAAGGAGCATGGAGGAAATTTTGGGGAGGAAGGAAATGTTCCATATCTTGATTGTTGTGGTAGTTACAGGACTACACATATTTGTTAAAATTCACAGAACGATACAGTCAAAAGGGTGGGTTTTACTGTGTGTACATTAGCTCCAATAGATCTGACTTTAAAAAAAAAAAGGCAAACTCAAACTCCATTGTTCTTATTGTGGCAAAATCTACACAATGTAAAATTCACCATTTTAACCCTTTTTGAGTGTACAGTTGTGCTCAAGTTCATTCACACGTATGACTATGTTGTGCAAATAACATCACCTTCCATCTCCAGAACTTTTCTCCTCTTGCAAGACTGAAACTCTGTCCCCATTAAACAACAACTCCCCATTCCCTCTCCCTCAGTCCCTGGCAACCACCATTCTGTTTCTGTCTCTATGAATCTGACTATTCTAGGCGCCTCACATAAGTAGAATCCACGGTATTTTTCTTCTTGTGTCTGGCTTATTTCACTCAGCACAATGTCCTCAAGGTACATCCATGTTAAGGCGGGTGTCAGAATTTCTTTCCTTTTTAAGGCTGAATAATATTCCATTATGTGTATATATCACATTTTCTTTGTCCATTCACGCATCAATGGACATTTGGGTTGTTTCCCCCCTTTGGCTATTGTGAATAATGCTGTTACGAATATTGGTGTACAGATACAAGACCTATTTTAAAAATTATTAGATTCAACGGACATAAAACTGCTAAGCACTTACTCTCCATTTTGTTAGCCATTTCCCTAGTCTGCCTTGTAAGTAGCAAAGTTGGCCTGGTCCCTGGGCCAGCTGGACTCTACTCTTCCTGAGCCCCCAGTGATCCCCCACAACTTCCTGGCTGCGTCACACCCCCTGGGATGGCCTATTTGGGATGCAGGGCTTCCTCAGGTAGGACTAGGTTTGAGTCTTCTTTTTTTTAAGATTATTACTTATTTATTTGAGAGAGAGAGAGAGAGAGAGAGCACGAGCAGGGGGAGGGGCAGAGGGACAAGCAGACTCCCCACTGAGCAGGGAGCCTGATGCAGGGCTTGATCCCAGGACCCTGAGATCATGATCTGAGCTGAAGGCAGACGCTTAACCCACTGAGCCACCCAGGTGCCCCCGTTTGAGTCTTCTAATTGCAGCCTCTAACTACCCCCTCACTGGGGTTGGGGTCATGCCCAGGAAAGGGACTCAGAGAAACTACAGCCAGGTGCAATCCTGTCTGGGGGCCAGTGGGGGAGCGGGGCTTGAACCCACATCTGACCAGCTCCAGGTTTGTGTTCTCTGCTGTAAGGGACACACAGTAATGAGTTAGAGGCAGAACTCAAGGCCTGCCCCTCTGCAGCTGTCACGCTCAGGAATTTTTTGGCTTGCAGAGACTTCCACTCATTTCCAAGGTCAAGATGGGGTCACTCAGACAAGAAGTACTAGGTTGTCTGCCTTGCATAGGTGTCACCCGGAGCTGGGTTCTCCTGGTGGGTGTTGAGCCAAAAGACACAACCAAACCAAAGAACAGGAAAAGGGAGGGTTTTACTTGCAACAAGTAAAGGAGAACACTGGGGATATTTGCCAAAGCCATGGCTCCTCAAACAGGGAAGTCAGCATGGAATTGGGGCAAAAGTCATCTGAAGGTGACAGAGTCCAGGTCAGGTCTCTGGCTTTATTCGGTCTGGCACCTGCGTGCTCAGAGGGGTTTAGATCCTGCAAAGGTAAGTCAAGAATGCACACCAGGTCAATCTTTACTTTTGAACCAGCTTTGGGCATTTTACCACTGATTTATTGTCCCTGATACGATTAGGGTGTCTCCTGGCCTGATGGTGGCTGTTCGCTCGCTCATACATTCTTCTGTTCCTTTAAAATCATTATCTACTGAGGTCTATTCTTCTGCAATTTCAACATATCCCAGAAGTTCTGCAGGAAATGTGCTTTGAGCAAGTAGTGCTGGTCAGGCAGAGATCACAAGGTGGGTTTTGTGATCAGATGACTTCTCTTATGTCTCAGCTTTCTTTTTCCGGTGACCACTAACTCTGCTTACCTTGGCTCCTGGGCTGTGGGCTGGGATATACAGGCAAACCATGGACGATCATGGATGCTGATACATGTTTGTGCACACATGTGTATGCAAGTAACCTAGGTATGGGGGTTCAGTATGTGTGTGTGAGTTCCAGATAACTCAAATTTTGATTTTTTTGAAAGAACGATCATCTCTTTTCAAAGACCAAGGGTCAGGGTAGGAGGTTTTAAATCATGGTAGGAGCATAAATCTCTCTCCTAGTGATGGCCCTGCCACCTGAGCTTCCAGAGGATCATAGAAAGTTTTTTTTAAGCTGCAATTTAGACACTCAACCATGCTGACATACACATAAACACACAACAGTGTGTGCGTAACCCCAGGCTGACCCATAAACACCTGCTTGGATGTACACATAAACGCAGAGACAACCACATACCCATAGACACACATAAAACAAATAATAATTGCCAGTTTCCTATGATCCAGGCATGGCGCTAAGTACTTTACATTCACTGCTTTACTTAATCACTTTGTAAAAATCAACCAATATGGGCATAATAAATTTCATCCCCATTTTACAGATGATGAAAATAAAGCTCAGAAAATTCTCGCTTCACTTCCCAAGGTCACAGAGCTAGGAAGAGGCTGAGCCAGAATTTGAACGTCAGTGAGTTAAAGTCTGAAACCAGAGTGCATAATCATTAGACTATTGGCTAACACAACTGCATACATCACATACTCGTGAATTCACATAGATCACATGTACTGACACCTTGATTCACACCTGTAGGCACACGTATGCACATGGGTCCCCACATATGGCATATTTGTGCACAAAGACACACATACACATACAAACATATAGTCAGATACCAGCAGACTCACAGCCACACATTTTTTTTAAAGACTTTATTTATTTATTTATTTCAGAGAGAGAGAGAGCACTCGGGTGTGCGAGAGAGCACAATGCGGGGAGTGGGAGGGACAGAGGGAGAGGGAGAAGCAGACTTTCTGCTGAGCAGGGAGCCCCTACATGGGGCTCAACCCCAGGACCCTGAGATCATGACCTGAGCTGAAGGCAGACGCTTAATCCACTGAGCCACGCAGGTGCCCCAGCCACGTATTTTAATGTAGATCACGTGCAGTCACACACACTGAGCTGACATGAGTTTGAACAGAACTGAGTCTAAGACTTAGCTAGGTTCTGGCATAGACTTCCCACCCCTCCTTGCCTGCCCCACCCCCTCTGGGCAGATAAGTGCTTGGGGGTTGGGCAGTGCCTCATGGAGCCCTGCCAGTTGGTGGCCCAGATCCTCTGGGGACAGGTTCATGCCTCCTGCTTCCATCTACGGGGTAAGCAGAGCCACCCTTGGGGCCAGCATCACAAAGCACCACACCTGGGCCCCACCTGGGAGAGGTTGAACTCAGGGAAACTTCCAGGTGGCCGCCACAGTGGCGCTCCCCAGCCCCAACCCACAGCTCCTGCTGCTTGCAACTCCCTCTCCAGCCACAGGTGTGGATTATGGAGATAATGACCGCTAACTCTCCTGCCTCACCTTCCATTCATTCCCCCAAAGACACTCCACACCCCAATGCACGTGGGGTCCCTGGGAACACAGAGCAGCAATACCTACCCAGGCTGAAAGTCAAGGAAAGCTCCCTGAAGGAAGAGGTATCTAAGCTGAGTTCTTAACCTGAAGGTGGAATGGGCATTAGCAGGTGAGTCAGAGCAGAGGAGAGCTTTAGCCAGAGGGCTGCATGTGCCAAGTCCCAGAAGTGAGAGAGAATAACACCTTCGGGGACTTGCGATTGATTCATCATGACTGAAGGGGAATGAAAAGGATTGCAGAGTGATCAAAAGTCTTGGTGAGAGGATGTTTTGTGCACTGGGAGGCTGGGACTCCCTTGGGGGGCGGAGGTGAGCTCAGGACTACAAAGGCCTTGGGCAGCTGCCAGAGCGGCCAGTAATTCAGGCCTCCCTTCTGTGGCCACCAGACCACAGAGCGTAGCCATGAATGTTCTCAGACCCAGAGCACTGGCTCACTGTCCTAGGGCTGCCTGGCAGCCCCGGACTTGCTCAGACGATTTAATGGCCACGTCTCATACTCATGAGTCAAGCTAATGACACTTCTGGGTGGGTATTACTAGTCCCATTTTACAAGTGAGCAAACAGTCTTTGCAGGGGTGACTTTGTAAAGCAAGAGAATGATCTGTCCAGAGCTAGCCACAAGGAGAAAGATTCCTCTGGGATGGTTGGGAAAGCAGCCCAGGAGGCTTGTGCTGTTATCTAGGTGAGGGTGGGGGTGGGGGTGAAGAGAGGTGGGTAAGAGAGAGTTAGTGGGGCTGAGGGGCCTAGGGAAAGGGGCCTCAGAGACCGAGGCTTGACTCTCTGTGTGGGAGTGGGTCTTCCATCTTTGGAGTGACCTCAAAGGCACCTCTTTGCTTTGCTTCATGCCACACCCAGCTTCAGCCCCCTCCCTGAGAGTCCAGAGACTCCCTACCTACATGTCCATGTATACAGTCTTAAATAAATATAAGAATTCTAGAAAATTCCATTAATTTGTATGTCCCAAGTAATTTCCCTGTGAGTGGGGTTTATGGCTGTAACTGTGGTGATTACACTCCTAATGAGACAAACCCTGCAGCTCCCTCTGCCCAGCCTCCAGCTCAGCCTCCTTCTGAGCTGGGCCCCTTGGCCCACAGGGGGTCAATGACCCCTTTCCATTAGAGGGTGAGTGAAGGACTACGGGTTACACAGACCAGACTTTTCATCCTGGTTCTGCCCCAGAACCAGCTCTGTGACCTCGGACAAGTCTCTTTCCCTCTCTGGGCCTTAGTTTCATCACCTGTAAGAAAGGGGTTGATTGTAACTGACTCAAGGTAGTTCATTATAAGACTGTAGAGATTTAATGAGCAAATATATGGAAATGACCAAATACCATGCCTGGCTCTTCCTAAAGTCTCCAAAAATGGATGGTGGTTTTTTAGGGGGCTCCATATTTTCCAGGGGAAATAATCTGAATTCTATCGCTCATAATTTGAAACTCTTCTGAAGCAGACCTCAGCCCAGATCCTCAGCCTTATCTTTCCCACAGAACATGGCAGGGCTCAGCAGTGGTACTCAGGGAGCAGGAGGTGCTAGATGCCAATGGGGCAGCATCCACTGCAGGAGGGTGCTAATGCAGTCTCAACCTCTGCTAGTCTGAAAGGGCTCTGGGATGGGAGAGCTGAGCCTGTGGGTGGAGATCTCTGTGCCTCTCTCTTAGGTGACCTGCACTTCATCTTCTTTATCAACTAGGGCTGCCACCATCTCCCACTGACCAAAACCTTGGCTCTGATTGAAAGACAGGGGTGACTGGGAGTGAATGGGACACTCCATTTCCCAGGTATCCTGCTCCCAGCACAAAAAGACCCAAATCACCCCCTCACCAGCATAGGCCCAAGGTCACCTGTGTTTGATGATTTCCCTAGAGAGATTCGGGATGGACTCCCCACCCTGTGAGAATGGGAAATAGGAGGTCTCTGAGATCTGTGGAAGCAGCATGAAAGAGGGACTAGATCACTAGGCAGATCATTGTAGATTCAAATCCCAGTTCTGTTCCTTGCTGTGCACATGTGGACAAGATGCTCTCCATCACTGATCTTCAGTCTTTGCACCTGCAAAATGGGGGAAATGACATCTACATTTCAAGTCCATTGGGAGTACTAAATGTGATGACATATGCACAGCATTGGAATGGTGCCTGGCACATAGTGGACTTGGTAAATGTCCTGTTTTCCCAGCTGTTAGCACTAGTACCCAGGACAGCTCCCCACCCTTGCCTGCTTGGCTGCTATCCACGGTTCTGATAAAAAAAAAAATTATACTCTGCTGTTCTCTCCCCTTGGCTCCACGTCATTGACCTCTGTAACATTCTCAGAGTTCTTGGAGATCAACACTTGAAAAATCCTTGCCTACTCTTCTTCTTTTCCAGTCCTGATAATCTTTAGGGAAAAAAAAACGCCTAGGCTCCTGAATCTCTTAGTTCCTACCCATTATTGCAGTCAGGGATGTAGTCAAAACCTTGATTCTCAGCACAACATCCAGCAGGACGAGTCAAGTGCACACACAGCAGGAAAAGAGCATAGGATTTGGACTCAGCCAGACCTGGGTTTGAGTCCTAGCTCTGTTGCTCACTAGCTATGACTTTGGCAACTTCTCTGAGCCACAGTTTTCTCATCTATAAAATGAAGTTCATAACTGCACCTCCTCCATAGGGTTATTGGGAGGACCAAAAGAGATGTTGCTTCTAAAATGATTAGTAATGTCTCAATAAGTGCTCCATTAATTGGTAAATATTATTACTTCAGACATCTGACTCTGAGTTTCTCAAAGGGGCAACACCAATCACCATGTATCCTTTCCAGTAAAGTGAGCTGCAGACTCCTCACTATTGGGGGCTGTCATGGAGGTCTCCTACTCCCATGGGCTTTTGTGCCTCCCAGGATACCAGAGAGTTTCCTTCTTTTTCTTTTTCTATTCAGTATAACACCTGCCCCTCAACCTCCTACCCCCTATTCCCTGTCCTTACCAATTCTTATTTGGTTCAAGTCCACCTCTTCTGAATCCCATACAGAGTTTGGTTAATATCTATTTGAGCAGATGCAACCCTGGGTTTGAATCCTGGCTCAGCACCTACTGGCACTTCAGGCAGATCACTTAGGCTCCCTACCCTCAGCTTCCTCATCTGCAAAATGGTGATGGTAATATTCCCTTCCTCATGAGATTGTTGCAAGGAGCAAAATAAAAATGCATTAAGATCTTAGCACAGATGCACACGGCAAGTGTCTAATACCTATCAGTTCTTATTATTGTTCTTGACTTCCTGAGTTTTGTTTCCACCACTCTTTTCCAGGGATGCTCTGCCTTCCTCTCTGACAGGCTGGAGAGTAGAGAATCATGTATCAAACTGCTGTCTTCTTTTCAGAAGCAGAGTGATCACCTGTATTTGGAGCTCATCTGGAGTACTCTAATCTCTGGGAGGAAGACATGCATGGAGCATGCCCTCAGTCCCCTGGGATCCTTTATCTCTTACCTAGGTTTGGGATCCTAAGGGGCATGTTCAGCCTTTGTGGTTGTCTTTGCTTTGGTGGGTCTGTATGTGTGTGTGTGTGTGTGTGTGTGTGTCTTTCCACACACACACACATAAGATTATGTGTATGTATATCTGAGTGTAGGGATGGGCGTGTCATGTGATTGTGGGTGACTTTTATGGAGTACGCATGTGATTGGGGACATAAGAACATGTGCAAATGAGAAATGGTAGTGTAAGGTTGTGCATATGTGTGTGGTGGGGGTGCAGCTGTTGGACAGGGTGCCAGCTCTTTAGCCATCTGTAGGCTTGAGGGATCCTGGGCAATTCACGAGGTTGCTGGTTGCTGGCACCTGCCACTGAGCAGCATTCCCAGCCTGTCGTTTTGGGAATATACATGCTTCGGTGACTCACAATCCTGCTTACTCAGATTTTTTTATAATCTGACCCAGGCAAGGGATTATGAAAAGATTTGCCAAGCACACAAGCGGTACTGGGAAGATGGTTAGCTTTTTGAAGAAAAAGCTCCCCAGTACTTCTAAAACCACTCAGGTTGAAACCCCTTGTTTACAGTGAGTGCTTAATTACCCGTGATTCTTATCTGTTTATTAAAGCAACTCTCCTAAGGGACCTTTTCTTGACAATACGGGGTTAGTCATTCATTCGCATTAATTTAAAAGTAATAAAAATTTTGCAATGCTCTGTAATTCAGACTTATCACTAATTCACCAGCACCCTCTCCTCCAATTATCCCAAATCAGGAAAGTTCTATTATTTAACAGCAATATCTCCGATACTCAAGGGAAATAATTTCTATGTCACCATCTAGAATTCAATAGCAACAACGTAACTATATAATCCCTTCATCTGGACAGAGCTGAAAATTTTCAAAACACTTAACCACCCATTGTTTTCTCTGATTCGCATAACAGGTCAGGAGGTATGATGCCCGTTTATTAGGGACCTGATGCTCACAGTGGTGAAGTGAGCTGCAACCCAGGCTCACAAAGCCAGTTAGTGAAGCAGTCAGAATTGGATCCATGGGATCTCAGTGACCTCAGTTTCTCAAAACATAGTTGCCTCTAGAGGAAGCCAGACGAAACTCTCCCCCCTGGCCATATATCAGGTAAGATGTAGTCTTTGGCCGTTTGTCACTTCATCTGCTACAGGGTATTGTTTCAGGAGATAGTAAGAAGCAGAGAGATTTTAGCAACAGGAAAAAATTCCTCAAAAACCTGTTTCTTGGGGCGCCTGGGTGGCTCAGTCAGTTGAATGTCTGCCTTTGGCTCAGGTCATAATCCCAGGGTCCTGGGATAGAGCCCAGCATTGGGCTCCTTGCTCAGTGGAGAACGTGCTTCTCCCCCTCCCTCTGCCTGCCGCTCCCCCTGCTTGTGCTCCCTTTGTCAAATAAATAAAATCTTAAAAAGAAACCAACCGTTTATTCCCTCCCTCCCTCCACTTCAGACTGAGACCTATCCTAAATACCCACCGTGTGCTAGAGCCAAAGATGCCTCCTAAGTGGATCTATTAGCTGAACCCAAGGACCTCGAGGTCTGATAAGGGGTGATGGAGACAGAAAAAACTATTCCAACCCAACATGACCTGTGGGGGCAGGGTGGGCAGTGCAAGGGACCGTGGGAGTGCACGGAAGGGTGGTCAATGCACCCTGTGGGGTGGGGAATTGGGGGAGGAGAGTAACATAGAGCTGAGTCAGCCAGGCAAGGTATTAGGAGTTAAATTGGGTCCCCTAGGAATTCATATTAAGGTCCTCACCCCCAGTACCTGAGAATGCAACTGTATTTGGAGGTAGGGTCTTCAAGGGGGTAATTAAGGTAAAATGAGGTCCTATGAGTAGACCTTAATCCAATATGACTGCTGTCCTTATAAAACGAGGAAATTAGGACACAGCCCCTTGTAGAGGGAAGGCGATGTGAAGACAGAGGTAGAAGATGGCCGTTTACCCACCAAGGAGAGAGAACAGATCCTTCCTATAACATTGCCAACACCATGATCTTGGACTTCTAGCTGCCTGAACTGTAAGAAACTAAATCTCTGTTGACCAAGCCATCCATCCATTCTGAGGTACTATGTAAGGGCAGCCCGAGGCATGTGTGGGGAGTTGCAGGTGCTCGGCGGCTGTGGGCTGCCTGATGGGGGTCGCGGGGCCAGACTAGAGAAGGAGTCAACATCAGAAGATGGGGGGCTGGGCATCCCAGGCTCGAGATTTCAGATTTTTCCTAAAGGCCATGCAGTGCCATGGAGATTTTTAGGCGCGAGAGAGAAACAGGTCTCTAACTACACGTACCCAAAAGGAAAGGAAAAAAAAAAACCTAACAAGACCATGACAGAACAAACAAATCTTAGAAGTGGCCCCCTGAGGCCTCTGGCTCATGGAAACAGGCCACGCGGCGGACCATGCAGCAGAGGGAGGCGCACAGGCTTTGAAGTCAAACAAATCTGGGTTTGAATTTTAGCTCCGCTGTTTTGTCCGTGCTTTCATCGATTCCCTCGGGTAGCAAATATTTCCTGAGCACCTACTACGTGTTCTAGGCACTGGAAATACATCAGTGACCCAAATACGAAGCCTGTGTTCTCCCGGAGCTTCCATTCTGCCATATACAATAAACAAATACATCACTAAATATGAACATGCTGGGTGGTGATAAGAGCTGTGGACAGAAGTAAAGCCGAGAAAAGGACACAGATGGAGAGAGGGACACTTTTTTTAGATCAGGTGGTTAGGGAAATGACACTGAAGCGGACACCTGGAGGAAGGAGGGGATTGAGTCAAGCAAAAATCTGGGCAAGTGCACTCTAAGTGGGGGGAAAGCAGGGGCAAACGCTTGGCAGGTGTAGCAGATAGACTTACAGCTGCTTCCAAGCCCTTCCAGAAGGCAGAGGCCAAGGATCCAGCAGCCACAGTTCCTAAACTTTGGTGCCTTGACCAGAGTGTCCTCAGGAGTGGTAGGGGCGAAGGTCTGACCCAGCAGGCTGAGGAATGGGTGGGAGAGGGAATGGGGAGCACAGCTCCAGCCAGCTCTTACACGAAGTTTTGCTCCAAAGGAGATCAGATGGATCGGCTGGTGTCTGGAGGGGATGAAGAGTCATGGGAAGGTTTCTTCTGGGGGATATCAAACGTGTTGAGGGTGATAACGTGACAGAGTGAGTGGAGGGAGATATTGATGGTCCAGGAAGGCGAGGAAGTAACTGCAGAGGTCAGATCCTTGCTGGTGAGAGGGGAGGGTTCTGGGGCATTCCCATGCAGGCCCCGGCCTCACCAAGGGGCAGGGAAGGTGGAGAGCAAGTGAAAACACCAGTGAACACAGGGTGGGGGGCCTGGGGCATGTCATCCAGCCCTGTGGTGCCCTGGTGCCGACTCGGAAGAGCAGATGGTTACATTTAAGACATTTTTTGGTGAGCTGGTTATTAAACCAACAGCTGCTTGAAATAAGCTATAGTGGGAACATTTACACCATGGAAATTGGCAGGTGCTACAAATCAGGGCCTTCTTATCGAGACAGCTGGTCGCTGACCATTTCCCAACACGTCCAATCCAAAGAGGTAGCAGTCTTCAGGTTGTCTCAGGCTCTTAGTGAAACGAGAAGGTGAGGTGGTGGGAAAAGAGCGGGAGGAGGGAGGAAGGGAGCTAGAGGTCTGAGGAGAAAGATAAAGATACGCAACCGTCGTCCTGGAGTCATAAAATGGTCATCTCACCTAGGAACCTTTCTGGACTGTGCAGCAGTGCTGAGAGCCCCCTTCCTGGCCATGCGTCCCTGGGCAATTGGCCTGGCCACCTCAAGCCTCAGTTTGCACATCTGTGGAATCCCCATCCCGAGGTTATTGGGAGCCCGAGGTGAGGTGAGGACCGTAAAGCAGCTGCCCCGGAGAAGGGGATCAGTCGACCGGCTGAATGGCCTGTGATCTGGGTCTCAGGAAGGAAAAGTTCTTGCTTTTGGCCACCCCAGGAAGTGGCTGACGCCCCCTGCCCACCCCCAGCCGACCTCCTCTGTGGACTGGGATGGATGGAGTCCAGCTTCAGGCTTGGAACATATTACCCCAACTTCCCCTGATCTACATATTTATCACAACACAGCAACTGCATAATTTAAAGTGGGTGTTAAAAAATATTCCAATGTGTTATGTGATTTTGCATTCCTGGGTGAAGAAAAATTGCTGCAAGAAGGTGGTTAATTATTTCAAAAGACAAATTCCATGCAATGAAATAAAAATAGACTCCCTGTCCAGAGGGAGAGTGAGAAAAAAAAGGGGGGAGACATGAGGAATGGTCCTCTCTAAATAGAATGTGGATGTTTCCTCAAGTAGTAAGTGAGTACATGGGACAGAGGTGGGCTCTGGGCACCTGCCACGTGGCCAGGAGAGGCGAGGACAGGGGGCAGCGGGGAGACCAGTGAGGAGGCCGTGATTGCTCGGGTCCTGGCGGAGCTCTAGACAAGGGTGGGGCGTGGTGATGGACTGAAGTGGTGAGGTCTGAGGGAAAGCGTTGATAGGCATTGGTTAAATGTGGGACGCGGAGGTGATGACTTTTTACTTAAGCGAAGGGTGGACGGTGGTGCCTCTTGCTGGAGTTCTTGATGAAGTCCAATAAAGGGCCACTCCCTTCTCCATCTGAGTTCTGACCAATTGAAGAAATAGGGCCAAGGCTGATGAAGGCCAAATGTCACCTTAGCCCCTGCTGAAGGCCAGGTGAGGGGGCGTAGCTTTGGGTGGGAACCAAATTGGCCCTTGAACCCCAAAATAAGGCCCATGTGTCCCCTGGGAAGTGCTGAACTGGGGAGCCTGCCTAGAAGGTTCTGGTGGCCTACAGGAGCAGACCAGAATTCCCACTCCCTGCGGGCTGCTTGCTCCCAGAGGTTAAAGACAAGCACAAAGCCCAGTTCATTCTACCGACAGGAATCGATCGGAACAGTCACTCTGCCTCCACTGGGGCAGAAGAGGGGAGGATGGGAGAGAGCCTGGAGTTATGCCCACTAAGCCATGTGAAAGGTGGTATCGGGCATTACCCCAAAATTCTGCACAGAAATGGGGCAACAGAGGACAAGCAGGCTTTGGAGAGAGTGATGGCCTCAGGGATCCCAAGACATTTGTGCCCAGGATGGTGAGTTTCTCCTCACTTGCCTTCTCATGCAATTTCTTGAGCAGGAGAGGAAAAAGGGGTTTTAGGACAAGTGCCAGGATCTTTGCAGGACTCCTCCTTGCTCGGTCAGCACACATCTGTGAAGCCTTTTGGGTCCCTGCAGCTCTGTCTCTTCCGTGCCTCATGGCCCTGAGGTCGGCTGTGCGCTGTGGGCCCACCAGCTTCCGGCTTCTGGTTCTTCTCTGGCCCCCTGTCCCCGCACAGAGGACTCTCTGAGGGTGTGCCGAATGCAGCAAGTGAGTGGACCATCAGCGGAGAGGGAGAGGTGAACCCTTCTCTCTAGGGTGGCATGAATTTTCCTTCTGGACACAGACCTGCTTGCCCTCCCTGCAGGTCGGGGTGTGGGTTCACGCCCCAGTTTCTCCTCCAGCCCCCGGCGCGGCCTCGGTCAGGTGAGGTGCGGCCTCAGCCAGGTGACTTCGCTCAGCATTTCTCCGTGGCGTGATTCAAGAAAACACCCTCGCGGGCCAGCTGGGTCAGGCAGTGAAGAGTCAGTGGCTCTGCCCTGCAGGAGGGAGTTCCTGGCTGCCTGTGGGTGCTGAGAGGGAGGGAGGGGTCCTGGAAGAGAAGAGTCCAGAGAGGGGACTGCTGTGGCCCAGGAGGCTGGAGAGAGCATCGTCGTGAGTAATCCCCTGCCGTGGGAGGGTCTGATGCCTGCCGGCAGGGACCATCCCTCACTTCCATGCAAAGCTACTTGCTGTTCTTCTCAAGAACACGCTGAGTAGGTAGTTCTTCGGGGAATGAGGACGGGGGATGGCAGCACCAGGGTGCCGTGCTGTGCCCACAGCCTAGAGAGTGGTGGCCCGAAAGGGAGCTGGGCATCAGCGGAACAGGATGCGGTGTGGCCTTGAGACAACCCCTTTCCCTGAATAAAGAAAATGACAAGGTGACCTTTAGGGGCATGGCAGTAAGGGGACTAGGTCCCGCTAATCATGGGATGAGGGTGGTCATTCTGTTTAAAGATTGAGGTTCAGGGTGACTCTGGGGTTGTGAAGGCCTTGGAGGTCCGGGGACAGCACTAATGATAAGTTACATGCCTGATGGTGTGGTGTCATCTCCGTGATGACATCAGTCCTGCTCTCCGGCTTTCTGTCGGACTTCCTGAGTGGGAGAGGAAGGGTGGGCATTTCAGCCAGCGCCTGCCCGTGCTGGGGAGTGGGCGAGCGGCTCCCATGAATGTCACATGTCACGTTTGTGGCGTTGGAAAAGAGGTCCTATCTCACTGGCACGGGTGTAGATATAGGGCTGGATTGGTGGTGGACAGTGGACGGGCTCAGCCATCTCTGGGGCCGAGGGGCACTGTCCTTTCCGGCCCCTGTAGACCGGCAGTTGTGAGAGCCACAAAAGCTCACTCGGCCCCACCGTGGGCCTCTGTGGGCCGCACACCATGGGCCCACGAAGAGCAAACACCGCCTCTGCCCTCAGCAAGTGGGTTGATGGGGTGCGGATCCACAGAGAATTTGTATGGTCTGTGTTAAGAATTGTAAGATGTCAGCCAGTAGAGAGTTTGGAGATCGTGATCACGTGTGGGCATACATAGTTCATCGTGCTTGGGGTTAGCTCAAGCAGCTGGGTATCTGCTGTGAGGCTGTTCAAGAGGGGGACGTGGTGTATTTGTGTTTGAAGGTGAGTGGCTGTAGGTGGTTGACTCACCTCTGTGCTTGAAGGTGCACCTTTGCCTGTGTACTTGTGTGTGTGCTTGTGTGAGATTCTGCCAGAGCACGGGAGCACCGACTGGGAGGGGGGCAAGTATTTGTTCTTGTTAAATGTGCATGAGTAACTGCAAGTGTGAGCACATGGAGTGTAACTGGAGGATGCAGACATGTGCCCCTGTGTGTGTGTGTGTGCGCACACGCAGGTCACTGGTGCCTGTGCATTACTCACCGTGAGACCTTGGGCAAGTTACTTAACCCCACTGTGCCTTAGTTTCCTCATGGGTAAAATGGGGATCCCTCGTACCCATCTCACAGGTTGTGGTGAGATCACTGATAGAGACCTAGGAGAGCGCCTGGCACGTGCTACGTGATGTCTGTGTTTGCTATTGTTATTCCTAAAGTGTGAGTTTGTATATGTGAGTATTCACGTGTAAGTGTGTGTGTGTGTGTGTGTGTGTGTGTGTGTGCCACACCCTCGGGAAGGGGTGGGAGGCCCAGGTCTCAGGTAAGTGATTCCTGGCACAGGGAAATCGGAGACAGATGGACGGGAGGCCCGAGGCCTGCGGTGGGGCATGAAGCCAAAGCCTGAGGCTAGACCCAGGCCCGGCTCCTCTCCCAAAAGCATTGAGCCCTTTCCCCCTGTCTCCTGGGAGGATCGAGGACCCGAGCCAGACCGGGGTTCACAGGGCCCTCCTGCCCTCCTGCCCCTGCTGCCGGCCCAAAGAGCTGACAGAAGGTGGGGGCTGGGGACAGACAAGCCGAGGGACCGATTCCTCCCGCTCTGCAACCTGACAGCTGTGGCCCAATTAAAATCAACAGTTCACAGGTGTTCCTGGTAATGACTCACGCACAGAAAGCTCCGCTCCCTTTAGGGCTCTTCTAAAAAAATTTAGAGCTCTTTAAATTTTATTCACCCACAACATCAAACCCAGGGAGGAAGTAATAAAAGCGGGTGGGGGAGGGGCACTGCACACACGTGTGCACACACACGCTTACTCACTTATAGATACATACATGAACTAGCACACACATGCAGACCCCTTTGCCATGCCAACACACACACACATAGCCACTCACCCAGACACGTGCTCACACACACACACACACACACACAAACAGCCACACACCCAGACACGTGCTCACACACACACCCCCAAACAGCCACACACCCAGACACATGCTCACTCACACACCCAGACACGTGCTCACACACACACACAGCCACACACCCAGACATGTGCTCAAACACACACACACAGTCACACCCAGACACATGCTCAAACACACACACACATGCACGCAAACAGCCACACATCCAGACACGTGCTCACACACACACGCGCGTGCGCCGCAGCCGTGTTGGTGCTCTTTTGCTGTGTAACAAATGACCACCAACAGTGGCTTAAAGCAACACATATTTATTACCTCCCAGTGTCCCTGGGTCAGGAGTTGGGTCCTCTGCTCTGGGTCTCACAACACTGTTATCAAGGCAGCTGCAGGGCTGCGTTCTTACCTGGAGCCTCAACCGGGGGGCCCATCCCCCCCACACTCATTCAGGTTGTTGGCAGAACGAATCTCTTTTTGGCCTAGGACGGAGGCTTTTTGCTGGCTGTGGGCTGAAGGCTGCTTGCGGTTCCTTGTCCCGTGGTCATCCTCAGCATGGCCGCTTACCTCATCGAGCCAGCAAGGAGAATTTCTCTGGTGTGTGCTAGCCAGCCAAAGCGGTGAGTGTGCATGTGTTGTGTGTATGGTACCTAATCCCAGGAGTGACATCGCATCACCTCTGCCATGTTCTGTTGGTTAGAAGTAAGCCAGAAGTGCCAGCACACTCAAAGGGAGGAGATCATACGGATGTGAAAGCTGGCCACCCTTGGGTCTGTCCACACCCGCTCACATACATCTATCCACCCCTGGATGCACACACTCAGAGATCACACACCACATAGGTCCGTTCACCAACCCTTTTGCAGACCCTTGTACATGGGCTACCTGGAAGGTTCTGCAGAGCCTGGTCAGACAGGCGAACACCGGACACTAGAATCACTCTGGTAGCCAAACACCCTCAGAAACTGGAAGCAAGCCCACCGCCCAGCCTGTTCCCAGTGTCCACCACCTCTTGTTGCCTCTCCTGAATTTCCAGCGCCTGGTCCCACTCGGTCCTACCTCCTCCTCATGTTCATTTTCACAGCATCTACATGGGCCTGGTCCCTGGACTCCACCCTTGGATCCTGGCCTGGGTCTAACATCTGCCACCCCTTCCCCAGCTTTGATCTTGCCATTGCCCGGGCCCCACCTGGTGTGACTGGCAATTCCTCTTAAAGTGAAGCCCACGACACTTTTTAAAGTCCCAACACTCACAGCATCCCTCCCAGCTTCAAGTCAGGAAGGATCGGTTTGTTGGGTGTCTTTGACCAGTTTATTCAACTGTCTGAAAATGTTGGTTAACAACGCAGAGCCCTGTGGCACAGCACTGGAGACTTCTCCAAAGGCTGTTACTGTTCGAGGACACGGCGGAGGTTTCGGAGCCCGGGAACCTGGGGAAATCACTTCTTCTCTCTGAGTCTTCATCCTCTTGTTAATAAAATGTGAATGAGAATTTTTCCTAATCAGTATCAACTAGAGCTAAACCTATACCTACCCTATGACCAACAATTCTACTCCTAAGTATATACCGCAGAAATGCGTACACACATCCATCAAAGCACAATTATAGAATGTTCATTGCAGAGCTATTCATAACGGCCCCAAAATGGAAACTACACAAATGTTCATCAGAATAGAATGGATTCTCTCTCTCCT
This sequence comes from Callorhinus ursinus, assembly GCF_003265705.2. Classification (NCBI taxonomy): domain Eukaryota; kingdom Metazoa; phylum Chordata; class Mammalia; order Carnivora; family Otariidae; genus Callorhinus; species Callorhinus ursinus. The sequence continues at coordinate 7,279,645 of NW_027397086.1, forward strand.
TGTCTCTCTCTCTTGATATATGTACACACGTACACACACACAGTTTTGTTTCATGCAAAGACATTCTCTTATATACCTCTTCTTACTCAAGAAACCTAACTAACCCTGATTGAATGTGGACTGTAGCGTAGAGGGAAAAGAAAGAAAAGAACAGAGTGGATACACACATGGCGCGTGCGCAAAACAGCCATGAAAATGAACAGACCACAACCACGCGCACCAGCACGCGTGAGTTGCACAATATCGAGCAGAAGAAGCCTGACACAAAGGCGAACATACTTTGTGATCCCACTTGTAGGAGGTTCAACAAGGACCCGAACCGACGTGCGGTGTTAGAAGTCAGGCCAGTGGCTGCCCTTGGAGGGTGGCGGTGCCTGGAAGGGGGGACAGGGAGGTGCAGGTTATGTGGGTGAAAAGTCGCTGAGTGGTACGCTTCTTATCCTGTGTATGTTCCCTCAACCACAACAAAAAAGCTTAAAATAACAGAAGACTGCCTAATGCCTGATTTGCACCTGCTATATAACAGCCACTCCCATGAAGACTAGCTCTTCCTTCTCCTTTCTGAAGAGTGTTCTCCTTCGTGAGGGGGCAGGAAGAAAACCAGAATGTTCTGTCTTTGGTTAGTATTACACTCACACCAAGCCTCTATCCTGTGTCTCTTTCTCCAGACACACCCCTGGAGCACCTTCGGCGTGTTCTAAATACCTTTCACAAGCTTTGACTTTTCCCCAGCCTTCAAACCCTCAAACCTGCATTCCTACCCTGTCGTGCTCCTCTGGATCCTTCTTAATTATGCTTCTCCTTCCGTCCTGACTGAGCTGGGTAGCACTCCCAGGGTGTTCGCACTGAGGTCTCCTGCTGCCCCTCCCTTCCTGGTCAGCCCCTCGTGGTTGGATTGTCAGAATTTCCTCTCTGCTCTCTCATCCTGCAATTTAATAACCAGCCTCAGCCTTCCCGCGAATTGCTTGGCATCCCCCCTCCAAAGGAAGTGGAAGCCCGGGGAACAGTCTGATCCCGGTGCTGCCAGGATGCTGGGACAGCTGGGAACATCCGGGCATCCTATTTGCATGAGAACTCACCAGGCCTCCGAGGATCTGACCTGGTAATGACTTTGGACCTGACAGGTGGGCCCAGGTAAACCAGGACTCACACTTTTGAATTAAAAACGGAGATTTTAATCTGTTAATCTCAGAGGCTGTCTGAGTTCCCTCCCCCTCTGCAGAAGAGGAGATTGGCAGTCCTTGGTTTCTGGGGCTGGGTGACAATGGCAGAGAGAAGGAGCTAGGGTCAACTTGATATGGAACAGGAATCAGAAAACTTCCCCTGCAGAGGGCAAAATGGTAAATATTTTAGGCTTTGCAGGCAAAACAATACATGAATGAGTGGGTTGTGTTCAAATAAACTATATTTACAAGACAGGCATAGTTTGCAGAGCCCTGATATAGAAGATTGTCCATCCTTTGAGAAATTCCTTGAGCCTCTTGGCAAAGGTGGCTGTGCAAACATCAGGCTCGGGGTCCCTTTGGTAGATTAACAGAATCATACCAACTGCTCTGAAAAGAAAAGAAAATTGATCTCAGGCCCTCTCCTCTCTTCAGCCACCCTGGGAAGGGACTCAGGTGGATTCCAAATGTGAAGACTTCATTCCCATCACCCTCCACACTAATGAATGGACCCCACATCGCCAGGATCACAGACCGGATCCGTCCCAATTGCTTCCTGCCATTCATTCCACACTATGTGTCCGCATCCTGAACCTCTTCTGCCTGCTTTATTACCCTGAATGCCAGTCCCCATCCCTTCCCTCCTGGAGAACTGTGGTGGCCTCCACTGGTCTCCCTGTCTCCTTCTTTCTTCCTCCGAGTCACTAGGGGCATAATCTCTCCTAACTCCAATCATGCTGTTTCTCCAAAACCTTCCCCGGCTTCCCATGGCCTGTTTACAAAGCCCACATTCCTTAATGTAGTGTAGTGGACACTTACTATTTAGGCGCCCAGCCTCTTCCCTTTTTCTGGAAAGTCCTTAATCTCCCATACCCAAAACACATGCACATGGGTGCACTCCATCCACAGGATTCTGGCATGAGCAGCCATGTGAATCACACGACTCTTCTCTGAGCCACAGTTGATTGGTCCAGGTGTGGGCAAATGACTCAGGTTGGATCAATCAGAGGCCTTGCCTGGGATTTTGGACCTGGAGCTGAAATGAAAGGTCAGGCTCTTTGGATATAAACCTAAGATCCTTGTGGGCCGTGCCCTGCCGTGACCCAGGAGAAGAGAAGACCAGGCGTCAGCAGGAGGAAAGCAGACAGAAGCGAAGAGGGGAGTGGGGCATGAGACAGAGAGCATTTCCTGGACTGGCTATTGGACATGGCAGGGCCTGGTTCTGTGTGCACCCAACCCTTGCCCTCAGGGAGCCAGCGGGCCCTCCAACTCTCCCTGTCTTGGACTTGGGTCTCCTAGAGGTGGCCTCTGTTACTGGTGGCCAGGAGTGAGATTCCAAATATCACAATGGGGTCCTGTGATCCTATCAGGGGTATTGGCCTGGAGCAGAGTCCCAAGGTCCTCTGGTATTCAGGACATTCACCTCTTAATTGCTGGCGAATGGAGACATCCAGCAGTTCCAGGGAAGAGCCAGGGTGGGCTGGTATCAGAGCGGGGAGGGGTTGCTGTGCAGGGATTTGGGCCAGCAACTATTTACCAACCAAAGAGAAGTGTTTGCATCTAAGGAAGATGCCTGCTGAAAATAAGCCATGACCGCCAGCAGAACTCACCCTTCACACTCAGACTCCACCCGTCTCAGTCAGCTCAGGCGGCCACACAGAAATTTCTTTTCTTGCGGTTCTGGAGGCTGGGATCAAGGTGTCCGTTGATTCGGTTCCTGGCGAGAGCTCCCTTCCTGGCTTATAGTTGGCCTTCTTCCTGTGTCCTCGAGTGACTAGGGGAGAGAAAGAGACTGCAAGCTCGCTGGGGTCTCCTTAGAAGAGCACGAATCTCATCAGGAGGGCCTCACACTCATGACCTCATATAATCCTAATCAACTCCCAAAGGCCCCACCTCCAAATACCACACTGGGGCTTAGGGGTTCAACATGTGGATGTTGAGAGGACACAAATATTCAGTCCATAGCACCGCCTTACTATCAACAGTCACTCGACAAACATTTATGGAATATGCCAACACGGTGTCAGGCTCTGGGGGTCAGTAGTGTTGAAGACAGAGCTGGGTCTGCCCTCTTACTCCCTAACGGGTCATGCTAGTCTAGGCACCGCTCTCCCAGGGCACCCTCAGCCATTCCTTCTGGAATGCCCATGCCCTTCTTCTCTGACCTCGTACCAGCCTCCAGCCATCCTCCTCTTCACAGAGGCCTCTCAAAACCTCCAGTCTACATGGGATCCCTCCCTCGGCCCCTTTTATTTCGAGCTCTCTTCAGGCTGCTCTCCCTGAATATCCCGGAATCCACCTCACGTTCCCGTTCTTTGTGTCGATCTCCCACCACCCCACACCCCCAAACACACAACGGCCGAGGGGCTTTCAGAGGACAGGGGCGGGGTCGGAGTTATCTGTGTGTTACCCAGCAGCTGCTAGCCCTGAGCTCTGCACACAGTAGGGGCTTTAATTGCCCTTCTCACTGGTTGTTGATAATCCAGTTTTCTTCTGTAGATACGCTCTGCTGATGGAGCCTGGTGAGAAGGAGTGAATGGAATGCCAATAATTCCAGAAGGCCACGCTGATTACATCTCTCCCCCCTCTGAGCTTTTCACTGCTTTCCCCCATCCATTTCCTTTTGGACAAAGGTCAAGCCCCTTAACATGAACAGTGGTAACGTTGCTACCTGCTCTGGGCTATGCTTACAGCTCCAGCTCACCTGGAAACTCCAATCACCCTGAACCCCTAGGCCTTGCTCTTCTCTCTTGCCCCTGGGCTTTTGCACATGCTATTCTGTCTGCCTGTATCAATCTCCCAGATACCCCTCCTCTTTCTCATGGCTAACACTTAGCTTGCTCCAGGAAGTCATTCCTGATCCCTCCACCCCGACTCCCAAAGCCTGGTCCAATTGGCCCCCAACACACTCTCATAGGACCCTGTCCTTCCCTTGTTGTAACATTTATCATTGTCATTACCTGTTAAACGGTTTGTACCCCTCGTAAGATCTATGTGGGCAGTAACTACCTCTGCCCAGCCTAACTTGGTACCCAAGGACCTAACAGAGTACTTAGAACCTTGCTTTTTCAAGGTGTGGTCCTCAGCACAGCAGCATCACCATCACCCAGGTGCTTGTTAGAAATGCAGCTTTAGGGGCGCCTGAGTGGCTCAGCTGGCTAAGTGTCCGACTCTTGATTTCAGCTCAGGTCATGATCTCAGGGTCATGAGATCAAGCCCCGCATCGGGCTCCATGCTGGGTGTGGAGCCTGCTTAAGATTCTCTCTCTCTCTCTCTCTCTCTCTCTCTCTCTCCTTTTGCCCCTCCCCCGCCCATGCTTATGCAGGCGCTCTTTCTCTCTCCCTCTCAAAAAAGAAAGAAAGAGAGAAGGAAAGAAAGAAAGAGAGAGAAATGTAGTGCTAGAACCCCTGCCCCACCCCCTGACCTAGCCTACCATATTCTATTTTAACAAGTCTTAGGGAACTCGTGTGCCCATAAAGTCTGGGAAGCACTTACTCAGGTCAGTGGTTCTCAAACACTGGTAACTCCTGGGGGATGGTTTCAACTATGGAGCCCTGCACCCCCTCGTGCTGAGAGTCTGAGGTACCTGATCTGAGGTGGAGCATGCACATCTGGAGCGGTTAAAACTCTCCCTGTGATCCTAATGTACCGCAGAGCTTAAGAACCCCTGGTCTGCTCAGTAAATACCGCTTGAATGAATGAACCAATGTCTACTGAGCATTTCATACAATCCTCATAACACCCCCTGTGAGGTATGAAATAATACTATCCCCATTTCACAGATGAGGCACGTGAGGCTCAGGCAGGGGAAGGATGACCAAAAGTAGCAGCGGAGTCCAAAGTCCCCCAATCTTTGCCTTGCTCCAAGCGATCTCCGGGGACAAGGACAGTCCTCAGGAATGAAACTTGGCTCCATCCTGGCTCTTCCTCCCTGAGCAGGCAGCAGCCCCTGTAGGCACATGGGAAAACAAGCCCCTTGGGGCACTAGGAGGCAAAAACACACATAAATAAAACTTGAACCCCAGTGCCCGCTGCAAAGATTAGGCATATATTTATAAAAATCACCAGAGCCACTGTTCCTCGGTTTCGTGTTTCATTTACGGCTAACACAAATAGATTCAGCACGAATATCTGGGATCAAAACAGAGCTGCAGGTTCCGGAGCATCTGTGCTATAGGAGGTGCAGTATGCACTGAGATAATTTTAGCCAAATGTGTTATAAACAAGATCTGCAGAACTGCGCGGCGGGCTGAGTTTTGAAAACTTAGGATTCTAAATGTATAAATTGTTTGGAACATTTAACATCTAGTCATTAAGCAGTCACCCCTTGCCCTCCGTTTTCAGCGAGAAGCTTGCTGCTCGGCAACCTCCAGCTGACACCCCCTTCCCAAGTATTAAATAGGGACCACTAGGCTGTGATGCACACACACACACACACACACACACACACACACGTACACGCACACACGCACGCGCGCACAGACACAGGCCCACAGGCAAGCGCGCACACACACCAGCTGGTCCAGACCGCTCCTTGGAAGGCAGAAGCAGCACTGAGGCAAAACATCCATTCACCGCTGTGCTGCAAAGACCGTTTCTCAGACACTGAGGCCTTTTTTTTTCCTGCTGAATTTTTTAAAACCAGTCTTACACCTCAGGTTCCAAACAGCCCCCCAGGCTGATGAGGATAGGGGCAGGGAGGCGGAGAGGCAGGGAGGGAAGAAGGAAGGCAGTGGGGGATGTTTATACATCATCATGTAGTCTGCACTACTTTGACCAGGAAAGGGTACTGTTCCCTCTTTACAAGAAATAAAACTGAGGCTGCGAAAAGTGACATGCCCAAATCAGAGAGCTGTCAGGAAGCAAGGCTGGGATTTCAACAGAAGGGGAAATTGTCTAAATGGCAGCCATATGGCAGACAGGGAGTCTTGATACCCACTTGAGTTGTTTCTTTTAAAATACCTGAAATCCTTCTTTCCTCTATTAAACAATCCCTTTTGAATCATAGCACTATGTGTGCATAGCAACAAATCAAATGGTACAGAAAAGGTTGTGATCAAAAACAAGTCTTCCACTCCTTCCTACCCTCATCCGCACCTACTCCATCCCACCTGGACAAAACAATTAAAAAATATAGTTTGTCTTTCTAACTCGCTCTTGAGTAACTCCATATCTCTGGCCAGCTTGTTTTTCTCTCTATTTCTTGGTTTATCATCTTTGTACAATATCAACTCCATGATCTGAAAGATGAGAATTTAGCTCATGGAGTCTACCTCTTTTCTTCTTTTTCTCCCAACATGCGATGCTTAAATAATTATTTTTAAATCTCCTATTTGTTACATTTGAAACTTTAAGTGGCATGCAAATATTTCTTAAAACCATTGTTTCTTGTTCACAACTCTTAAACTATTTTTTAAAATATTTCTTGACCCCTCACTTTGAAAGTGAGGATTTTGCACTCCTATCCTTTGCTTCTCCTTTCTGCCAGCTACAATTTTATTTTCCCATTGTCATTAGCTATTCTTGCTAGCATTTATCAACCACAATAAATACCTCTGTGCTTGGGCCATAGTTTGACTTTGAGTTGAAAGTCAAGAAATAGCATTTACTTTATTAAGACTGTGCAAGTATTGGGGCGCCTGAGTGGCTCAGTCGTTAAGCGTCTGCCTTCGGCTCAGGTCATGGTCCCAGGGTCCTGGGATCGAGACCCGCATCGGGCTCCCTGCTCTGTGGGAAGCCTGCTTCTCCCTCTCCCACTCCCCCTGCTTGTGTTCCCTCTCTCGCTGTGTCTCTCTCTGTCAAATAAATAAAATCTTAAAAAAAAAAAAGACTGTGCAAGTATTATTTATTGATGAGTCAAGTAATAACTTAGGATTTCACTTCTCTTAAAATAAAAATCAAGACCCCTGGGTCACTTAGTAGGAGACTTTTCCTAACATCACAGTCAAATTGATTCTTTTTTTTTTTATGATTTATCAAACACTAAAAACATTGCCACACATTAGTTTACCTTGTATCTGGACCATGACTTTCTTACAAACGTTTGCATTTCCTGGAGTTTCTAATTGCCTTTCTTTTCTTTTTCACACCTTATTACATCTTCAGTTTTTTTGTTTTGTTTTGTTTTTTCAAATTTTCTATTACTCTACTAGTCTGTTGAATCCCCCACTTCCTCAGACACTTCTCTCTCTAACCCACTCATTCTCCTCCCTTCTGGACAGGTTGCTTTCTAACCCTACAACCTCACTGTCATCTTTCTGTTTTGGGATTGGACCATTGTTCCTAAGTCCCGTGCCTTTTTCTTTCCGGGCTTATTTCCTTCTTATTACTAGAATACATCTTCAAATAACCTCCTAACAAGGAGTGTATGGAAAGTAAATTTTATGAATCATTGCATGTCTAAAAATATTCTCGCCCTCACATTTGACTGATAATAAGGATGGGCATTGCATCTAAGTTGAAAATCATTTTCTTTCAGAATGTTAAAAATATTTCTCTTCTATCTTTTAGAACCCAGCGTTGCCGATGGGAGGGATAGTGCTAGTCTGATTCCATTCTTTTGTTGGTGGACTGCTTTTTCTCTCTGAAAATTCTTAGGATTTCTCCTTTACCTTGATATTTCACAAAGATGTGCCTAGGTGTGGGTATTTTACTCATTGTGCTGGGTATGTAATGGGTTCTTTCAATGTAAAGATTGTGAAATTCTCTGCTGCTATTTCTTTGGCTATTTCCAACCCCCCTCTGTTTTCTGCTCACTCTTTATAAGGCTCAGTATGGTCCATATAGAACTCATCCTTATAATACATACATACCTATGTGTTTCAGGGTCTCTGGTGAATCTTTTTATTATAATCTTAATCCTTTAGGTTTTTTTTTTTATCCTCTGATTGTTCATTTTTCTCATGACAACCTGTCTTGGTTTTATGGCTATAATATTTTATAACCTGAATATATTAATTAGAAGATATTTACAAATTCTCTTCTGTTTTCTGAACTAGTCCTATTTCCTCTTAGGTCAGTTTTTCTGTTTAGCTTGATCTTTTTAGAAAATTTCATGATGTTGGTTCTCTTCATATGCTTGCTGCTCCTTGGGTGTCTGTTAATATTTTTAAAAGGACTGTGGGTTTCCTCGGCTGTTTTATAAGAAGATTAGTTTTCTACTAGGCCTCCCACCAACTGAAGATTTTGTGTGCTCCACATAGGATAGAAGGGAGCATGTAACTTGGCAAGTATGCCAAGAGTCAGCCCCTAAATGTTAGAATGAAGAAACCTTCACTCTAGATCACTAAAATGCATACTAGTAGCCTTAGATTTCCCAGACAACTTTCTTAGTTTCTTTATAAAAGAGTCTTCTGGGTTTTGGCCTGGGGTAACTACTGCAACCTGCTTTCTACACAAAGTAAAAGATGGGGCTGGAGAGACAAACATGTAAACCCATGTACAGACTTGCAGGTAATGTGTTGCCCTTAGCCCCTCTTCTCTTTTACCCTCCACCAAAGCTGCTGACTCTAAGACTGAATATTTCCATAGACCTTCTCTGTGATCCTCTGGGAGTGTATTCTAGGCTGGGCCCACTCCATCCATCAACCCTCTCCTATCTGTTTTCTCCCTTTTATACATTTGCTGAATCTGTTGTTTTAAGAGAAAGATGGTGAACCTCCCCAACCCCAACATTTGCTATTGTGGACTTACTCTTTCTTTAACTTAACTTTTCTTCTTCTATTTTGATGGTGGGTCAGGATAGGAGATAGGGGACAAAGGCGTGGGCCCAGCAGTACGTCTTGAACTGGAAGTGCTGAATGCCTGGATTCTCCTAGGAATGACCAATGGTTACCACCTTTTATAGGTTCTAAACAGTAACAGTAATGACTCTGCATTAAATAAAGTAATTTTGTATAATAATATAATTTAATATTGTACCATTTACATTAGGTAAATGATTGTCCACCAAATGATAATGCTTTTTCAAATTTGAAGTAGATTTAAGGTAGATTCTGATTGCAATAGCTGTTGGGTCTACATTTACCAGAGGGCTTTCCTCACCATGTCCATTTCTCCCAAGGACCCAGTGAAGCAGGCATTGCCCACACTTTGCGGGTACAGAAACTGAAGCTCAGAGAGGTTGAGTTACTTGCTCAAGATCACACAGTCAAAAAGGAACATTTCCCATGTACGTTTCTGGGATTTAGCAGAGCTGAGATCAGAGTGGAATCTGGAAGAAGAGACTCCGACTTAAGACAGAAGGAACCTATAAATGGGAGGAAATATTTGCAAATCATATATCTGATAAAGAACTTGTATCCAGATGATACAAAGAATGCTTACAACTCAATAATAAAAAGACAGGGGCGCCTGGGTGGCTCAGTCGTTGGGCGACTGCCTTCGGCTCAGGTCATGATCCCAGGATCCTGGGATCGAGCCCCGCATCAGGCTCCCTGCTCGGCGGGAAGCCTGCTTCTCCCTCTCCCACTCCCCTTGCTTGTGTTCCCTCTCTCGCTGTGTCTCTCTCTGTCAAATAAATAAATAAAATCTTTAAAAAATATAATAAAAAGACAACCCAATTACAAATTGGGCAAAAGATCTGACTAGACATACTTCAAAAAATTTATACAATTGTCAAGATGTGAATTATATCTCAACAGAGTTGGTTAAAAAAGGAAGGAGAAAACAGATGGGAAATAAAGAAGGAATGAAACTGGAATATCATCTTTTCATTCATGGTGGGCTGACAGGATGAAGCAGGGAGGACCCAGGCTGAAGTAGAAGTGGGGGACAAGTGGAACCTTATCAGGAGTACAGAGATGGGTGGCACAAGCAGGAGACTAGACACAAGGCATGTCATTAAGATCTTTTAACAGTTACCCCTGACCCTTTGGGTGGCTGCACCAGTCTTAAAGTGACACTTGCATTATAATGACACTCCCAACTCCCTCAACTAGAGCAGGATGTGGTCCTCTCATGGAAAAGCTCCTCCCACCCTCACCCATTTCCACTCCACCCCTGCCTTCCAAGAACAGGCTTCACATATAATCATAGCTACATTAGTGGCAGACAATTAGGATAAACTCTTTAAAAACATTTTTTTACTATAGAAGATTTCAAATATGTACAAAAATAGGATGGTATAATGAACCCCCATGTACTCATGCCTTAGCTTCAACAGCTATTGATGTTTTGTTAATCTTGTTTCATTTATGCACCCCCCCCACCACCATATGCTAAATTCTGTACCTCCACATATATTATCTTGTTGAATCCTCACGACAAGCCCATGAGGTAGGTCCTCTGATTATCCCCACTTTTCAAACCAAGGCCCAGAGTGGTGAGGTCACTTGCCCAAGGAAGTGGAAATACTGGGATTCAAACCCAAGACCATCTGATTTCAGACCCTGTGTTTTTATGCTCTCCCTTGCTGTGTGCAACAGAGGGGTAGAGAAGGATATCCCCATCCCCCCACCGGCAACCCTCAATCTCAAGGGTTGAGATTGAGATTGCAATCTCATCTTGCAATAAGACTTGACCCAGGGGGGCTAGGTGCTGTCAGTGCCGGCGTGGAAGTAGAAGAGTCAGAAGCAAGAGCTCTTCCAGGGGTGACACTATGACCTTGGTAAGTCACTGTCCTGTCTTAACTACAGGTTCCTCATGGGTCAAATAGGAAAAAGACTCCCTACCTAGCAGAACCACTGTCAGGTTTTAAAGACACAAACAGGGGCACCTGAGTGGTGCAGTCAGTTAAGGGAACCACTCTTGGTTTAGGCTCAGGTCATGATCTTAGGGTCGTGAGATTGAGCCCTGCGGCAGGCTCCACGCTCAGTGCAGAGTCTGCTTGGGATTTTCTCTCCTCCTTCTTACCTCCCTTCCAGGCTCTCTCTCTCTCTCTCTCTCTCAAATAAATAAATAAATCTTAAAAAAGAAAAAGACACAAACGATAAAAGTGCCTAGCACATAGTAAATGCTCTACACATGCAGTAGAATCTATAGACTAACCTAAGCTGGGGAGCTGGGATGGGGGCAGGCAGAGGAGGAAGGGCCAAACCCATCTTGGGGGAGCCCCGTTTGGTGGGGGTGGAGCCTCTATAGGAACCCAGAGAGTGGGGAGCCTCCATAGGAATCCAGACACTAGAGTGTCCCTCTAGTGCCTCAGTGTATAAAGTCCTAATGCTGGGAGTTCAGGGTGGCCCTGTTCCAGACTCCATTCAGGTCCTGACACCGGAATAGTAATGATTTTAAACAATGACTGCCATCACTAGGTCTCACCATGTGCCTGACCCCTACATGAGGACACTGAGGCTCAGAGAGTGGAGGGGATGTGCTTCTCCTCCCCCTTTCCACTTGAACAATAAGCCAGAAGCTTCCACAGGCAGACATCAGGATTATACCTGGTTCTCAAATCCTTAACCACACAGCTCCTTGGCAGTCAAAGCTAAGCTCCCCGTGAGAGGAATGTGAAGATAGTGGCAGATCTCAGAGGAAGGACGTTCACATTGGGTGGGGGCATTAAACACTTGGCATTCGTTTGATCTTGAAAGAGAATTGGTTATCTTTATGACATAGATTGTGTTTCCAATGGGGGCCCAATTATATCTTCCATCCCCACATTCTTGAAATGTTACCTTGTCACTCACCTATCAAGAGATGGTATCTATTTCTCTCCCTTAGACTCTGACCTGGCCCGTGACTTCCTTGACTAACGGAATGCAGAAATGACACTATGTGATTTCCTAGGCTAAGCCTCAAGAGGTCTGCAGCTTCCACCTTCACCTCTTGAAATGCTCCTTCTTGGAGCCCAGCCGCCATGCTGTGAGGGAACCCAAGCAGCCACGGGGAGAGGTCCTGCAGAGGAAAACAGACTCCCTGACCAATAGCCCAGGTGGAGATTCCAGTCAGCATTCTCTTCCAGTTCTGTGAGGGAGGCAATATTGGATCTTCCATGCCTTCCAGAGCTTCAGCTTACACCTGTGGAGCAGAATTACTGTCTGGTCAACACATAGTATTATGAGAATAATAAATAGCTGCTGTTGCAATTGCACTACTAGGCACATGCACCCCAATGTTTATAGCAGCAAAGTCCACAATAGCCAAACTATGGAAAGAGTGCAGATGTCCATTGACAGGTGAATTGATAAAGAAGATATGTTATATATACATAAACACACACACACACACATATACGCGCACACACACACACACACACACAGGAATACTACTCACCATCAAAAAATGAAATCTTGCTACTTGCAACATCATGGATGGAACTAGAGGGCATTAATGTTAAATGAAGTTAAGTCAGTCAGAGAAAGACACTTATCATATGATCTCACTCATATGTAGAATTTAATCAAAACAGAGGATCTTAGGGGAAGACAGGAAAAAATAAAACAAGATGAAATCAGAGAGGGAGACAAACCATTAGAGACTCTTAATCACAGGAAACAAACTCAGGGTTGCTGGAGGAGAGGGAGGTGGGGGGATGGGGTAACTGGGTGATGGGCATTAAGAAGGGCATGTGATGTGATGAGCACTAGGTGTTTTATAAGACTGATGAATTGCTGAATTCTACTTCTGAAACTAATAATATGCTATATGGTAATTACTTGAATCTAAATAAAATAAAATAAAAAACTTAAAAAGAAAAAAAATAGCTGCTTTTGTAATCCATAAACTTTGGGAGTGGTCATTATGCAGGGATAGGTATCAAAAAATCTCATTTTTTTCCAGCTTTATTGAGATATAACAGACATATGAAACTGTGTAAATTTCAGGTATTGAACATGATGATTTGATAGATGTATATATTGTTAGGTTTGTGAGTGTGTGTGGTGAGAACTTTTAAGATCTACTCTCTTGGCAACTTTCAAGTATACCATACAGTATTGTTAACTATAATCACTGTGCTATACATTAGTTTCCCAGAATTTTTTATCTTATAACTGAAAATATGTACTCTTTGACCTCTTTCACCCATTTCTCCCACACCCTTGCCTCTGGCAACCACCCATCTACTCTCTGTTTCTGAGTTCAGGCTTTTCAGATTCCATATATAGTGAGATCATACAGTATCTGTCCTTCTCCATCTGCAGAGGAAAACAGAGCATAATATACTCAGGTTCATCCACATTGTTACAGATGGTAGGGTTTTTCTTTTTTATGGCTGAATAATATTCCATTATATGTGAAATATATGTATGTATATACACATATAAATCACATTTTCATATATATATTTTTTAATCATACATTTTCTTTATTGGCCAATGGACACTTATGTTGTTTCCATGTCTTGGGTATTGTAAATAATGCTACAATGAACATGAGGATGCAGATATCTCTTAGAGATGGTAATTTCATTTCTTTTGGGTATATACATAGAAGTGGGATTGTAGGATTATGTGGTAGTTCTATTTTTAATTTTTTGAGGAATTGCCATACTGTTTTCCACAGTGACTGCACCAATTTACACTCCCACCAAAAGTGCCCAAAGTTCTCCCTTTCTCTACATCCTCACCAACACTTGTTATCTCTTGTCTTTTTATAATAGCCATTCTAACAGGTGTGAGGTGATTTCTCACTATGTTTTGGTTTGCATTTCCCTGATGATTAATGATGGTGAGCACCTTTCTTATTTTCTTAAGATTTTATTTACTTGATATAGAGAGAGATAGCGAGAGAGGGAACACAAGCAGGGGGAGTAGGAGAGGGAGAAGTAGGCTTCCCACAGAGCAGGGAGCCCGATGGAGGGCTCGATCCCAGGATCCTGGGATCATGACCTGAGTCAAAGGCAGTCGCCCAATGACTGAGCCACCCAGGCACCCCTGGTGAGCACCTTTCAATGTTCCTCTTGGTCATTTGTATGTCTTCTTCAGAAAAATGTCTGGGGGTGCCTGGGGGTTCAGTGGGTTGGGCATCTGCTTTCAGCTCAGGTCATAATCCCAGGGTCCTGCGATTGAGTCCTGCATCGGGTTCCCTGCTCAGTGAGAAGCCTGCTTCTCTCTCTGCTGCTCCCCCTGCTTGTGTGTGTGTGCTCTCTCTCTCTCTCCCTATCTCTCTGACAAATAAATAAAATCTTAAAAAAAAAAAAAAAAGAAAAACTTCTGTTCAGGTCCTTTGCCCATCTTGAAATTGGATTATTTGTTTTGTTGTGGTTGAGTTGTATGAATTCCTTATATATTTTCAATATTAACATCTTATCAGATATATGATTTCCAAATATTTTGTCATTCCATAGTTGTTTTTTCATTTTGTTGATTGTTTCTTTTGCAGTGCAAAGGCTTTTAGATTTGATGTAGACCCACTTGTTTATTTTTGCTTTTGTTGCTGGTGCTTTTGATGTCATATTCAAAAGATCATTGCCAAGACCAATGTCAAAGAGATTTTCCCCTGTTTTTTTCCTAGAAGTTTTATGGTTTCAGGTCTTTAATCCATTTCGAATTAATTTTTGGAAGTAGTGTAAGGTGGGAGTCCACAATTTCATTCTTTTGCGTGTGAACATCCAGTTTTCCCAGCACCATTTATGGGAGAGACTATCCTTTCCCCACTGGGTACTCTTGGCTCCCTTGTCAAATATTAGTTGACCATATATTGTTGGGTTTATCTCTGAGCTCTAAACTCTGTTCCATTGGTCTGTCTATTTTTATGCCAGTACTATATTGTTTTGATGATAGCTTTGTAGCATAGTTTGAAATCAGGCAATGTGATGCCTCCAGGTTTGCTCTTCTTTCTCAAAATTGTTTTTAGATATTCAGAGTTTTTTGCAGTTCCATGTGAATTTAGGATTATTTTTTCTATTTCTGTAAGAAATGCCATTAGAATCTTGATGGCTACTGCATTGGATCTATAGAGTGCTTTGGGTAGTATGGACATTTTAATAATATTAATTCCATTCCATGAACATGGGATATCTTTCCATTTATTTGTGTCTTCTTTAATTTCTTCCATCAATGTCTTACAGTTTTTGTTGTACAGATCTTTCACCTCCTTGGTTAAATTTATTCTCAGCGTTTTATTGTTTTTAATGTTATTGTGAGTGGGATTATTTCCTTTATTTCTTTTTCAGATAGTTTGTTGTCAGTGTATAGAAATGCAACTGATGTTTGTGTGTTGATTCTGTATCCGACAACTTTACTAAATTTGTTCATTCTGACAATTTTTTTTGCTGGAGACTTTAAGGCTTTCTGGACATCCCATTTTTCAACACATCCCATAGTAATGATGTGGAGACTGAGACTCAGAGTAGTTAAGTAACACACCCAGGGTCACCGCTAGAATTCACAATCTGGACTCCATGCAAAGTCTGCCTGACTCCAAAGCCTTCCTCGCACAAGATATTACTTGTGCTGTTCAGTCCTTGAAACAGCCCTGAGCACTAGAGGGAACAATGCCTCTTAGAGAAGAAAAGGAAAGATGAGATTATGCACGTCAGCGCCGATGGCTTCTTCCCCACTTTAACTGCTAAGCCCCTACCTGCGTGTACATGTGATGTGTGGCTGTGTGTATAGAGGGGGGGAGTCATCATGAGCATCTGCACGTGCCTCTGGGTGTTGGCAGATCTGTGAACATGTGGTGCCTATGTGTATGCTGTCATTGTGGCATGCCTTGATATGTGTGCTCGACATGTGTGTGGGTGGGGGAGAATGTGTCGTGTGTGGCATGTGGTGGTGTGTGTTTGTGTGTGTGTGAGGGGGGGTGGATACGCGGAGAGCTGTTTTTGCGGGGCGGTATGGGTTTGCGGGGCATGGCCTGTGCTGCGTGCATGTGTAAGGACGGAAGGGGGGGTGCGTGGCGCGTGATGTGTGGCGTGTGTTCCGGGAAAGGAGATCCAGGGACTGGTCTCGGGTGTGTTTTCCCTCCTCGAGCATCCCAGCATCTTGCTGACACTGATCTGGGTCTGAGAACGTCTTTCCTGAATAAACATGATGTCATTTCCATTCCATTCAGCCTGCGCCGGGACAGCTGCTGTCAGCATCACTGAGGGAAATGCCACCTCGGCCCTGACAGCTGCCACTTGGCACACTTTGTAGAGAGCTTCTCCGGCAGGAAAAAAAAAATCAGCCAGTCATGCAGATGCTATTTAAAGTCTGTTGCATCTTGATGAGAAATGTAGAGGAAGCTAAAGTGTGCTGGAGGGATGGCTCAGGACCCTGGGCTGGGGGCAGGGGAAGACTCAGGTGTCTGTTGTGCAGGCTCCGTGTGTCTTGAGCTAAGTCTAGCCTTACCTCCCATTTTACAGATGATGAAACTGAGGTTTAGAAAGGGGAAGGGGCTTGTCTGAGATCAAAGAGCAAGTCAGAGTCACAGAACATGAGAGCTAGGAGTCACAGTCAAAATTTTCAAATCTAACTCCTACAATGTACCAAAGGGGAAACTCTGGCCCAGAAAAGAGAGGCAATTTGCCCCAGTTCAGGCAGCAAATCAGTGGCAGAGCTGAGACTAGAAGCCAGCTCTCAGGCATGGGTATTTGACCTATGGCTTGAACACACTGAGAGTCTCTGTCTTGCATACAGTAGGAGCTAAACAAATATTGGTTAAATGAGACTTGCACTGCTTTGGATGACTTCAAAATACATTGAATTGTCCTTATCCCATCCAGGAAGATCATGTGCCCGTCCTGTCCAGCTGCCTCTAGAGCTTCCAACATCCTGGAATGTATTCTACTCTAGCAGGGAGCATGTGCAATGTGCCTGGTCAGGGCTGGGACCTTCTTGCTCTTTGAACTTGATGTGATGCAAACCCTGGCTTGAGTTTGACCCCATCTGGCTGACTTCTCCTGTTCAAATTCCTTACAACGGCATTCAAAGCTTTTCATTACCTGGTCTCTTTCCACGCTCATCCTCACCTCTTCCCATTGACCAGAGATCCTATCATTTCTCATTCTCCCAGAGTAAATTATGTTCTTTCACACTTCTGTATGCTTTTGCATATGCTTTTGCCTAGACAGACCTTTCTCTGCCAAGAGCCCACTCTAATATCATGGAACAAGTAGAGTAGCTGTTCTTGGGCTCACTGCCTCATGGACATCCCTTGGTCATAAACCTTACCACAATAAGTTAAATTTGTTGATCTGACTCCCCAAAAGACCAAGAGCCATCAGGCAGACACAGAGGCTGAGCAGTGTCCATATCCCCAACACCCAACTCGGAGCCTAGAGTAGAAAAGTCCTGAAGAAATGTTTATTGAATGAATGTCCTGCACAATGAATTACTGATGGGCCATGGCAGAAACTGTGGCCCTGGAGAAATGAAAGGAAAGAATGGCACTGGCATGGCATTGAGTTCCAGGTAAAATTAAGAGGCCACCCTCTAGCCATTCATAAAATTCAGCCAGCTGTGTCTTTAAGATCTTACTTCCATGCTTTCTGGGCCCCTGACTGACAACTCCATTCTCACACTCATCCTGGCACCTCACTGATACCTAAAGCATTCACCAGGTTGGTTGTCTCTTGATGGCTCAAGGCCCTAAGTGACTTCTTATTTCTCCCTTAACTTCCAGAAAAATTCCATTACTCTCATTGAGATGGATTATCTTGGATGTTGGGAAAGCAATCTGATTTATAATTCAAATATAACACAATAGAAATAGAATACAATAAAAACTTGAGCATTCAAGTGAAAACTGAGTTTGACAGCTTCCTTATATTTAAAGACTAATGAGATGTGGTCAAGTATAATTTTCTGATATTGTATATTAAGATGTGTCAATATTTGGAAGGTCTGCACAATACAGTCAACCAATATTTTCCAAAAGACAATGCATTATATTATAAAATCATTCAAAAGATCCATTCAAAATGCAAGATATCACCTATACTCAAATTTTTAAAATTAAAATTAAAAAAGAAATGTATTTCATTTAAAAAATGCGAAAAGACCAATGAATTTTTATGAGATAGAATATGAAGAGTTCACTGCTATTGAATCATAGCAAATTGCAACTAACCTTTTAAAAACTACTACTTCTCCAGTTTTAGTATTGTACCAAAGAATAATATCCGTAATTATCTGAAAAAACTATTAAAATTCTCCTCCTTTTTCCAACTACCTATTTGTATGAGATCAGATTTTTTTATATACTTCAACCAAAACATATCTTAACAGATTGAATGCCAAAACAAATGTAAGAATCTAGTGTTTTTCTGCTAAGCCAAACATGAAGGAGATTTGCAAAATGTAAAAGAATGCCACACTCCTCTCCAAACTTTTGTTTTGGAAAATACAGCTATTTTTCATAAAAACCATGTTATTTATGTTAACAGGTAATGGGCTTATTGTTCTTTTTCAATTAATTAATTAATTAATATTTTTACAATTTATTTATTTTTTTTAAAAGATTTTATTTATTTATTTGACAGAGAGAGACACAGCGAGAGCAGGAACACAAGCAGGGGGAGTGGGAGAGGGAGAAGCAGGCCTCCCGCAGAGCAGGGAGACCGATGTGGGACTCGATCCCAGGACCCTGGGATCATGACCTGAGCTGAAGGCAGACACTTAACTACTGAGCCACCCAGGCGCCCTACAATTTTATTTTTAATGTTAGAATGGTAAATATCAATAAATATAAATAACATAAATAAAAACTCTGATCTCCAATCATTTTTAAGAGTATAAGAGAGTCCAGGGACGCCTGGCTGGATCAGTTGGTAGAGCATGTGACTCTTAATAATGGGGTTGTGAATTTGAGCCCCACACTGAGCATAGAGATTACTTAATAAAAAAATTTTTTTAAAGAGTATAAGGGAGTCCAGGGACCAAAATGTCTCCACTGCATAGAGTTACTAACTCCACTACAGAAGAGGAAACTGAGGGTCAGAAAGGCAAAGGGACTTTTCAGTCCTCCAACTGCTAAGTGATAAACCCAGACTTGAGCTCATCTGTTTGATTCCACAGCCTGCAGTCTTCACCACTGCTCTCTGCTTTATCACCTTGACATTCAACAATCATTGCAATAAGTACAGGAATTTTGCTTTGCAGCTTTCAAAGAGCTTTTACTTCCATTAATCTGCTCTTATTATCACAACAGTTTGGGAAGGTTGGGACTATTTACATCTTCTCTGAACAGACAGGGATACGGAGTCTCAGAGAGATGTAGTATCTTTGCCCAAGGCCCCAGCTGGAAGGTACAGAGCTGGGATTTGAGCCAGGCTCATCCAACTGTAGCATTTGCCTTCTTTCTACCCCTCCCTGGTAAGCCAGTGTATGTGTCCATCCACATGGGTCCTCATACAATCACTTGTTAGAAGTGCTTTATTTGACTATTTCAAGTCGCCCGGTGATATTTACTTGAAATGCACTTTATAATCTGGAGTGAGCCTTGTTTAGATTTCTTAGATACAGAAAAGTTCTAGTGCATTTAGAGGGTAGGGGGGGAATGATGAATGCCAGGATAAAATACCATAACTATTTTTGTTTCCTAGAACAATGGCTTGATTTGTAAGTACTTAAATAAATTAGCTTTCTTTACATTGAGTGATTCATTTGCTGAAAGACAAAATTTTCACATCATTTATCTTCGTTTGGATTCCTCGAGACAATTTGGGTGCAAAGAGCTTATTTGGGAGATGGTCCCAGGAAACATGGTGAAGGAGCAAGGAGGTGGGTCAGGAAAAGGAACAAAGCTAAAAGAGATGCATTACTGTAGTGGTGACCACTGTGGGCAGCCAGGGCTTAGACCCACTGAGGATCTTCAAGCAACTGCGTGGATCGTGCTTCCAAGTGTCAGCTGAGGGGCAAGAAGCTGGGGTGTTTATCTACTAGTTCCCTCCCCTCATTGTTGAGGATCACAACCTTACGTAGAGAGATAGAGCAGGCTCCCAGCTTGTAGGCAATTGTCTGCCTGTGACCTTGGGATAAGCTGAAGGGACATGGGTAGGGTGCTGACAGCCTGTGCCCAGTGGCCACACCTTTCATTCCTTTAGTCAACAAATCCTTACAGGAGCCTCCTATGGGCCAGGCCCTGTGCTGGGCACTGGAGCTGCAGAGATGAGCCACCAACACAAGCCCTGCACTCATGAAGTTACCCATGGGCTGGCACAAGCACACTTCATGGAAGCAGAAGACTAGATCATGGTGCTTTCAGAGCAGCAAGAGATACTGGGTGAATGGGTGGGTAACAAGCATTTAGAAGCAGAAAGGTTCTTTTTTCTCTTTCTTCTTTCTTTCTTTCTTTCTTCCTTCTTTCTTTCTTTTTTTTTTGTCTGTCTTTCTTTCTTTCTTTCTTCCTTCCTTCCTTCCTTCCTTCTTTCTTTTTTTCGTCTTTCTTTCTTTCTTTCTTTCTTTCTTTCTTTCTTTCTTTCTTTCTTTCTTTCTTTTTCTTTCTTTCCTTCTTTTTCTTTCTTTCCTTCTTTTTCTTTCTTTCTTTCTTTCTTTTCTTTCTTTTTTCTTTCAATGCCACCATGGGTCTCTGCCTGGCACTTGTGAAAAATTAAACTTTTGGGGCACCTGTGTGGCTCAGCGCCTGACTCTTGATTTTGGCTCAGGTCATGGTCTCAGGGTCATGAGATCAAGCCCTTCTTGGTCTCCTTGCTGGGCATGGAGACTGCTTGAGATTCTCTCTCTCCCTCCCCG
Organism: Callorhinus ursinus; assembly: GCF_003265705.2. Taxonomy (NCBI): domain Eukaryota; kingdom Metazoa; phylum Chordata; class Mammalia; order Carnivora; family Otariidae; genus Callorhinus; species Callorhinus ursinus. The sequence goes on from NW_027397086.1 coordinate 7,300,364, forward strand.
CCCCCCGCTCCCCACCCAATTCGTGTGTGCGCACGTGCTCACGCACATGCGCATTCCCTCTCTCTCGCTCTTAAAAAAAAAAAGAAGAAGAAGAACGAAAAAAATTAAAGGCTCAATTGAAAAAGAAGGAGAAGAAGGAAAAAGCCTCCAGGGGAAGGGTAGAGGGAATGTGATAGATGAATAGAGCTGGTCATGATATGAATAACAGCTCTTTTTTTTTTTTTTTTGGTAGTCACTGCAATATTTTTTATAAATGTAAGAAAAACTGATGATGACAATAGTATGGATAAAAGCAGTGACTACTATTTTTGCTGTCCCTGTAATGGGACATTTTGCACACATTTTACAGATGGGAAACTGAGGCTTAGGGAGATGCAGTGTGACTTGATCAAAGATATGGTGGCTTAAAACCAAAGTCAATATAAATCCAAAGTCCTGGCTCTTTCTTTCAGCCACGTGGTGGAAGAGAAGAGGGACGAGGGAGACAGTGAGCAGGAGTGGGGGGAACAAGGAATAGGGGGAAAGGAAGAAGAAGGAAGGGAGAGAAACAAGGGCAGGAGAGGCGGTGAGAACAGAGCTACCTGCTACTTAACAGATGTCTTTGTCCAGGTTAGGAAGAGGCACCCCTCGGAGCCATCGCAGCCCTAAAGCTTGGCTGCAAGGGATACATTGTGTGTAAAGAAAAAGATGTCCCTTCCTACTGATGGATGATGAAGCTCTAACCCGGGCATGCGGCTTGGCAAGCAGAATGAGGGCTGTTTTTCAGGTCTCCTTTCCCCCTTTCTTGGTCACACTGAGCAGGAAGGTGAATTAAAAGAGGAAAAAGTCCAGTTTGTATTGGTTTAAGAGAAGTAGGAGAATTCCCAACAGGGGTTCTCTCTGGAGGTCCCACAAGGAGAATTGTGAAGGTACTTGGTGTCTAGAGGTGACAGGAAAGCATCTGACCGAGAGAAACCTGACGTCCCCCTACCGTTCCCACTTCCTCTTTTATTCCAGCTCATTCATCTACCCAGCCGTCCACCGTCCACCCTTCCCACTTGCTCCTCCCTCCAACCAGCCGCACACCCATCCACTCGTTGGTTCAGTCACTCTAAAAACCCTTTGAGCCCACTCTGTACAAAAGTCTCTGTTGGATTCTGGGCACCAAGAGGTGACTCCATCAAGGTAGACTTGACTACCTCAGACGGGGGTGGGGGGTAGGGAGGAAGAAAGAGGGAAGGGGAAAGAGGGAGAGGTCACAGTCTAAGAGGAATTGTGTGGAGACAGGAAGACACGGGGAAACTACATGGAGGAGGTAACTGGTCTGGGCTTTGGAGACTGGGTAGAATTCATTAGGGGAATGCAAATAATCAAAACCACAATGAGATACTACCTCACACCCATCCTATTATGATAGCTACTATGAAAAAAAATAAAATAACAAGTGTTGGAGATGATATGAAGAAATTGGAACCCTTGGGCACTGTTTGCAGGAAGTAAAATGGCACAGTCGCAGTGGAAAACAGTATAGAGGGTCCTCAAAAAGTTAAAAATGGAGTTACCATATGATCCAGCAATCCCACTTCTGGATATGTACCTGAAATAATTGAAAGCAGTGTCTCAAAAGATATTTTTACACTCATGCTCATAACAGCATTACTGACCAGAGCCAAAAGGTGGGAGCAACCCAAGTGTCTGTCGATGGATGAACAGATAAAGAAAATGTGTTATGTACCTACAGTGAAACATTAAACAGCCTCAGGAAGGAAGGAAATTCTGACACCTGCTACAACATGGGCGAACCTTAAGGACATTATGCTAAGTGAAATAATCCAGCCATAAAAACAAATACTCTATGATTCCGCTTAATATATTGTACCCACAGCAGTCAAATTCTTAGAGATGGAAAGTAGAATGGTGGTTGCCAGGGGCTGTGGGGGTGGGGGGAAGGAATGATGAGTTATTGCTTAATGAGTGGAGAGCTGGGGATGTAAGGTGAAAAGCGTTCTGGAGATCGGTAACAATGCAATAAAGATGTATTTAATAACACTGCTGAACTGTACACATAACAATGGCTGAGGCAGTAGCTAAGGGAGCATGAAGGGCACCTGCGGCACAGAACAGTTGCTCCTCCCTCCAGTGGCTGACAAATAACCATGTGACACCTGGAACTGAACGGTGTGCTCCGAGCACTTGCCAGTCCTCCCATCCCTGGGGACAAATCAAACAGGTGGAGAGGCTGATGGTACAGCTGAAGTCTTGCAAGCAACTAGGCAGAGACCAGGACCAGATGGAGCTTGGGGACTAATGTGGGCAAGATGGTCTTTGTATGTATAGACGAGTGAAGTCCGAGGTGGCCAGGCTGCCTCTAGAGTTCTACTCTAAACACATCTATTAAAATGAAAAATTCCTACAGTCTTTGACCCAGCAGTGCCACTTTTAGATATTTAACCTGCAGAAATACAACAGAAACCAAACTGACATGTTTATAAGGATGTTCATTGCAGGATTGCTTATTAACTTGGCAAGATTAGAAACAACTTCAACGTCCCTCAGTAGGGGGTTAAATTCATTCTGAGACATCAGTACCATGGAATACAGTGCAGCAATTTTGTCTAAATGAGGTTGTTACTGATATGGTACAATGATCATGGCCTGTTGTTACATGAAAGCAAGAAAGTTTTAAAATAGTGGGCATAGCACGATGATGCCTTTTTTGAAGAAGTTGTTACTACCACAGATCTTAATTATGCATGGGAAAAACTGTCTGCAAGATTAGGCAGCAAAATATTCACAGAGATTCTCTTGCAGGGCAAAACCATGGGGAAATGTTCGCTTACTACATTGGTAGGAAGCGGAGGCGGTCTATGCAGTCGGTAAGAGAAACAGTCCCACTGCCCAGGATGGGATGGCACCCAGTAGTGCCACCAACAAGCAGAGTGACCTCCCTAAGCCATTTGACATTTGTCTGCCTCCATTCCCTTCTCTGTAAAATGGGAATGATGGTACTTACCTCAGTGATGGGCCAGGGTTACATGAGCTGGAAGGAGATGCTGCGGAGTGTAGAGGTTCAACACTGAAGGTTTGCACCAGGCAGACCCAACAGGTTGGACCACGTGTTCCACCACTCAGCAGCCTTGGGCAAGTCACTTAACCTCTGTCCCTCAGCTTCCTCATCCATCAAATAAGAAGTAATTCAACTACCTTAGTATCACTGCCTATTAATACAACAACCTTATAAGTTATGATGCCTGGCATATAGTAAGTACCTAACACATGTTGGTTGGTATATGGTTTGTGATATTTGCATTTTTATTATGAATATGCATTTTATCTTTTTTTTAAGTGGGCCCCATGCTGGGCATGGAGCCCAACGTGGGGCTTGAACTCACGACCCTGAGATCAAGACCTGAGCTTAGCTCGAGTCAGATGCCCAACCGAGCCACCCAGGCACCCCTGCATTTTATATTTTCTATTTTAAAGATTTTATTCATTTATTTGAGAGAAAGCGAGAGCGCGCGAGCGAGCACAGGCAGGGAGAGCAGCAGAGGGAAAGGGAGAAGCAGACTCCCTGCAGAGCAGGGAGCCCGACGGATGTGGGGCTTGATCCCAGGACCCTAAGATCATGATCTGAGTCGAAGGCAGCCGTTCAACCAACTGAGCCACCCAGGCGCCCCTGCATTTTACCTTTTTAAACAACTTTATTGAGATATATTTTCACATATTATAAAATCCACACATTTCAAGTGTATAATTCAATAATTTTTAGCAACTATATCAATCTGTGCAAACATCACCATAAATCAGCTTTCAGACAATTTCATTCTCCATGAGGTCCCTCCTGTCTAATTACTGCTGATCCCCATTCACAGCACTCCCAGCCACAGGCATCCACTAATTTTTCTGTCTCTATATTTCTGCCCTTTCTGTACATTTCATACAAATGGAATCATACAATATGTGGTCTCTTGTATCTGGCATCTTTCACTTAGCACCATGTTTTCAAGGTTTGTCCATAATACAGTATGTGTCCATCATTTAATTAATGTTTCCTTTAATTGGCGAATAATATCCCATTGTAAGGATATACCACAATTTGTCTGTCCATTCACCAGTTGATGAGCATTTAGGTTGGCTACAATTTTTAGCTCTTGTGAATAATGCTGCTACGAACATTCATGTACAAGTCTTCGCATGGACATTGCACATTTTCATTTATCTTGGGTAAAAGATGCCTGGGTGTGGATTCGCTGGATCTTGTGGTAGATGCATGTTAACTTTTTGAGAAACTGCCGAACCATTTGCCAAAGTGGCTGCCCAATTTTACATTCCCACCAGCACTGTATGAGGGTTCGTGCTGCTTCACATCCTCACCGTCACTTGCTATGATCTGTTTTGTTTATTCTAACCATTCTAGTAGGTGGGAAGTGGCATCTCGTTGTGGCTTTAATTGGCATTTCCCTAATGACAAATGGCATTGAGCATCTTTAAATGTAATTATCGACTGCATTTTACTTTTGTAACCAGAAAAAAAGAGTTCAGATGAGTGGCCATTCCTCCGTAGGGAGTGAAATCTCTCCCTGCCCTTTCTCTGCCTCTTTCACCCCTGTCCCACCTCAACATGGGCAAATACCCCCATCTGCCTGGGGAAGGAGCCCAGAGCGGATCCAACGATACCAGCACCTGTTCTGCAACAGAGGAACCCTGGAAGCTAGGCTACTGAATATAATGGGACTCTCTCTCTTACCCCAGACTATCTCCTTTCACTGGGTACCTGCCCAGCCTCACCCAGTGGGAGTCTAGGCTAGCATGCCATCTTAGAAAGCCACCAGAAAGGCACAAATTGCCGGGATGACCCTGGGGTGCCCAGGTGGTGGGTTTAGCCTACCTACCTCCTTCCCTTCATTCAGAGCCAGAAGCATAGCTCTAGACATGAGATCAGTTCAGCCCACAGCCACCTGGGCTCAACCTAGGCTGCAGGACCCTCTACAGGGCAATCACAAGGGATCTGGAAACTGGGTGTTAAAGGCAGGGTCCTTGGGGCACCTGGGTGGCTCAGTTGGTGAAGCATCTGCCTTCGGCTCAGGTCATGATCTTGGAGTCCTGGGATCAAGCCCCGCAGCCGTCGGGCTCCCTGCTCAGCGGGGAGTCTGCTTCTCCCTCTCCTTCTGCCCCTCCCCCTGCTCATGCTCTCTCTCTAGGGCTTTCTCTCAAATAAATGGAAAAAATCTTAAAAAAAAGGGGGGGGGTCCTTTCCTGATTTCCAGAAGGATGCCGGGCACGGGGCAGTGCTGCTATGTCCTAGCACAGGTGTGTGTGTGCAGCATACAGTTCAGGGGGAAAGGGCACAGATTTGGAAGCCAGGCACCATATCGAACCCTGGCTCCGAGGAGACAGAGAAGAAGGAAATCCTGCCTTCAAGAAGCCCCCACAGTGTAAGGAGCCAGTCACTGACCCTCCAAGCCCGGGTGACAAGTGCTGTGACAGGATGTGCCAGGGGTCTGGGGGTGCAGGATAGTAACTGGAACAACAGTTCACTGAGGGCCCCCATGTGCTGGGTGGATGCCTGCATGTTCCTGATCCTTCCCACAGGCTTGCGACAGATGTCAGGGAGAAGTCAGCTAACCTGACCTGCATTTAGCCGATTTGCCGGACTAATGGCCACCCTTCTGTCCCTGGTGGAAACATCCTGACACCGCCCACCCAGGCTCACGGCTCCAGCCTCCGCAGCCTCCTCCACCCTGCCTGAGCTTGGATCCCACTGGCGGAGCTGTGAGCTACCAGAATTAGGAGCATGTGTCCCCAAAAAGCTTTGGCCAATTTGTGTTGATTGTTATAATTATGTAATTTAGCTAAATAAAACAAAGAGTGAAATGTGTGTGTGTGTGTGTGTGTGTGTGAGAGAGAGAGAGAGAGAGAGAGAGAGAGAGAGAGAGAGGAAGTAATGTTTTGAGAAAAATGAAGTCCAATGCTTTGGAAATATGCAATAAAGACAAATTGCTAAAAATAGATCTGTTGCTGTAGTTTTGGGGAAGATTTGGGGTGGGAGGGGATAGTAACAATGCAGAATTCCAAATTCAGATTGCTTCACAAGAGTTCCAACGATCCATTTAAAAAGAAAAAGGAACTGGAAATCTTTAGCAATGCTGTGTGTGTGCAGGCGAACAAAGTGGAACTCCAGCCAGAGAACCTGAACTTGAAGGAGAAATGTTGGCCCACACTGATTATCTTAAGTTAGAATAATGTGTTTAAAGTATTTATGAATCCTTTTTCATGACTGCCTTACTCAGCCAACAATTTTTTGAATTTAAAATCAATTAATTAACATACAGCTTATTATTAGTTTCAGAGGTAGAGGTCAATGATTCGTCAGTCTTATAAAACACCCAGTGCTCATTACATCCCGTGCCCTCCTTAATGTCCATCCCTCAGTTACCCCACCCCCCATTCCCTCCCCTCCAGCAACCCTCAGTTTTTTCCCTGTGATTAAGAGTCTCTTTTGATTTGTCTCCCTCTCTGATTTCGTCTTATTTTATTTTTTCCTCCCTTCCCCTATGATCCTCAGTTTTGTTTCTTAAATTCCACATATGAGTGATATCATATGATAATTGTCTTTCTCTGATTGATTTATTTAGCTCAGCATAAACCCTCTAGTTCCATCCACATCATTGCAAATGTCAAGTTTTCATTTTGTGATGGCTGAGGAATATTCCAGTGTGTATACTTAGCCATCAAAAAAATGAAATATATTTTATATATATATATCACCTCTTCTTTATCCATTCATCTGTCCCTGGACATCTGGGTTCTTTCTATAGTTTGGCTCTTGTGGACATTGCTGCTATAAACATTGGGGTGCAGGTGCCCCTTCGGATCACTACATTTGTATCTTTGGGGTAAATACCCAGTAGTGCAATTGCTGGGTCATACGGTAGCTCTATTTTCAACTTTTTGAGGAACCTCCACACTGTTTTCCAGAGTGGTTGCACCAGCTTGCATTCCCACCAACAGTGTAGGAGGGTTCCCCTTGCTCTGCATCCTCGCCAACATCTGTCATATTCTGAGTGGTGAATTTTAACCATTCTGACTGGTGTGAGGTGGCATCTCATTGTGCTTTGATTTATATTTCCCTGATGCCAGATGATATGGAGCATTTTTTATGTGTTTTTTGGCTATCTGTATGTCTTCTTTGGAGAAATGTCTGTTCATGTCTTCTGCCCATTTCTTGACTGGATTATTTGTTCTTTGGGTGTTGAGTTTGATAAGTTCCTTATAGATTTTAGATACTAGCCCTTTAGCTGATAAGACATTTGCAAATATCTTCTCTCATTCTGTCGGTTTGTCTTGTGGTTTTGTCAACTCTTTCCTTTGCTGTGCAAAAGCTTTTTATCTTGATGAAGTCCCAATAGTTTATTTTTACCTTTGTTTCCCTTGCCTTTGGAGATGTTTCTAGCAAGAAGTTGCTGTGGCCAAGGTCACAGAGGGTCGCTGCCTGTGTTCTCCTTTAGGATTTTGATGGATTCCTGTCTCACATTTAGATCATCCATCCATTTTGAGTCTGTTTTTGCATATGCTGTAAGGAAATGGTCCAGTTTCATTCTTCTGCATGTGGCTCTCAGCCAATCTTTTGATTACCTAATCAACTACTTGGACCAAACAGGTTAGCTGGGAGGTTTCTAGTGGATTATCATGCCCATTTCACAGATGAGGAGAGTAAAGTAGGAGAGGCAAAGTACCTTGTTCAAGGTCACACAGCGAAGAAGTCCTAGTATAGGAAACGGGGCTTGAGTGGCTCCTGAGCCAAGATCCCGCCCCACTCATGGTCTCTCGTGGGTGGGTGTACTGAGTGTGAGCTGGAGACTGTGTCAGACTGTGGGTGTGAGAATGAGTGTGTGGAGGGTGGTGTGGTGACAGAGTGTCTGCAGGTGACGGTGTCAGAGTATAAGTCCTGGGTGGATGTGTATGTGTGTATGAGTGTGTGTACGAGTGTGCACGCATGTGCATGCACACATGTTCCTGACATGGTCTTGGTGCTAGCCTGGCCCACCTCCTAAAGATTCCTCTGCTAACTGAGCTCAGAAGCCAATCCTGGTCCCAGCGGTGTGGCCACCATAGGGGCACCCACTCCGTGCACAGACATGTCTACATAACCCTGGCTGGGGAACCCTAGGGATTTGGGACCCAAGGAGGAGGCTTGTGCAGAAGCCATCAGGACCCAGCCCAGAAATGGCCCCACCTCATCTGCCTTTGTGGCCCGAGAGATCAGAAGGTGGGCAGCCCCGCCAACTCCTACATCCCAAGGAGGGCCCTATACCCTGAGGAGGGCCCAGCCACAGTGGCAATATCAAACCCTGCCCCCTCCTTAGCCTCAAAGAGACTGCCCGCATGGGCCCACCAGGGGCCTCCACCCTTTCCGATGGCATCCTCCCCCTTTCCCAGGGAGCAATGGGCCTGGCTTCTGTATGGGATACCTGCAGGCTTAAAGCACCCCGATTCGGAGGCCCTGCCCTCTGCTATTTTTCCTGAGGGCCTGCAGGTTCCGGAGAAAATCGGGATGGTGCAGGAGAAAAGCCAAGCAGGCTGGGTTGAAATCGCCGCCGCTCACTCAGGGAGGCCTGGGCAATGAGGGACCCTTCCCTCCGCAGCTCATTTGCCTCATCTGTTAAATGGGGGTGGTGGCACCCACCTTATGGAAGGCAGGAAAGGCTCACCCTCAGAACTGCTGAGATCCAGGCTCTTGGTCTGACACTTGCTAGCTGTGTGAGTTTGGGCAAATGACTCGACCACCTCGTGCTTCAGTTTTTCTCGTGTATAACGTGGGGACCATAATAGTGCCGATTTGATAGGGTAGCTATGAAGGTAAAATGAATTAATATATGCAAAGACTTAGAATGAGCTTACAAGACACTGAGAACTATAGCTGTTCAGTATTATGATTATCATCATTATAAGAATTGTTTTTAACATTGCAGGGTTTAGATGAACACGGAATTAAATGCATGCAGCACAGCGCCCATAGGAGCCCAGGACAGCTTGGCTGCCCCTCCCAACCTGGGGAGAAGGGGGGGGAAGACACATGAGAGACCTGGGTCCTGTACCAGCCTCCCCTGTACCTTCCAGGGCATGAGTGTCCTTCCCACATGCTCAGTACTGTCTGCTATGAGCGTGTTTCAGGTCTCCTACCTCGTGTAGGCTCCAAGCGGACCCCACCAGGGTCCTCGGCCCCATTTGCCAGATGAGGTAACTGAGAATATTTCCGGGGTGTTTCACTGCCACCCAGAGGTCAGGATCCCAGAACGTTCAAGTCAGAAAGACCCTCGGGACTCTCTGATGCCAGGACTGGTCTCATCTCCCATGCAGCTGGGGCTGACTGGTCCCAGGGGCTGACAGGTCCCGGAGGCCTGCTTGAGAAGGATTTTGAGGCAACACGGGACCTCAGACCGAAAACGTGCTGTGATTGATTAGCAATGTCTTCTGTGAATGCAGAAGTGTCACATGGTGACGTGTGTCACGGGTCATCCTGTTCTCATCCACCCCCCTTCCTTAGTGAATGTCTTAGACATGGGAGTCCCTTGCCCATGGTCTCAAAGGAGATGGTGCACAGTGGAGACAGACACTGCCCAGGCCAGGCTCTTTCCCCTACCTGGCGCTGGATCGTTTCCAATTTCCTGGGGAGAAATTTACTTGGTGCTTCTGCCATCTGTGGTCCTGGCTGCTAGGAATCAAGTTACTCAGAGTGTACTGAGGAGCTGGTGGGAGGCAGCCCCTGCCTCTGCCCCTGCTCTCAGCAGGTCCGGATGAGCCTCGTGCCCCTGTAGCCTACCACTCTGGGGCTGTTGGTTATCCGGAATATTCAGGAGCTGCCCCCCGCCACCCCAAGGAGAGGTATGAAGGAAGTCGGTCTCTGATACATCATCAAGCTGTACTCCTCACCCAGTGTCACTGGGGTGGGACCCAGCAAGTCTGTTCCCACCATGCCGCAAGAATGTGTATGGCAGAAAATGCCAGCAAAACAGCCAGAGCAAGCAGGAACATGGGAGATACACATATATGCATAGATCCCCTAAGCAAAGATTTGAGATTCACATATGTACATGATACATATACGGTCACTGATACAGTTATAACAGAGAATCCAGAGAATATAGCACAACAAATACCCACACACACCTACTAGCTTGAGTTAACAAATGTATGCAATTAATCATCTTGCTTTAGACATTTTTTATGAAAGAAACAAAATGTTGAAGATTTTTATTTTTTTAAAGATTTTATTTATTTATTTGACAGAGAGAGACACAGCGAGAGCAGGAACACAAGCAGGGGGAGTGGGAGAGGGAGGAGCAGGCTTCCTGCTGAGCAGGGAGCCCGATGTGGGACTCGATCCCAGGACCCTGGGATTATGACCTGAGCTGAAGGCAGTGGCTTAACAACTGAGCCACCCAGGAGCCCTGTTGAAGATTTTTAAATTGAAGTCCTTTTCATACCCCTCCCCAGTTCCACTTCCCTTCCTTGGGCAGAGGCAACTACTGTCAGGAATTTGGCATGAATCAGGGGCGCCTGGGTGGCTCAGTCGGTGGGGCATCAAACTTGATTTTAGCTCAGGCCCTGATCTCATGGTTGCAGGATTGATCCCCACATTGGGCTCCACGCTCAGCGTGGAGTCTGCTTGAGATTCTCTCTCTCCTCTCCCTCTGCCCCTCCCCCTGCTCGTCCTCTCTCTTTCTCTCTCTCTCAATAAATAAATAAATAAATAAAATCTTGGTATGTATCCTCCCAGTGCATTTTTTTATCAGCATCACGCTCTAACCAACCGAGCTAACTGGCCAACTCCAGTCCATTTTTTTAAGTCCACAAACAATACATAGTATTGTTGTGTGTGTTTTAAAAATTTTACATAAGTGATGTCTTATTATACTTATCATTTTTCAACTTACCTTATGTATTTGTTTCTTAGGGCTGTTATAAACAAAATACCACAAACGAGGTGGCTTAAAGCAGTGGAAATTTATTCTCTCTCAGTTTTGGAGGCTAGAAGCCTGAGATCAAGGTTTTGGCAGGGCCATGCTTCCTCCAAGGTTCTGGCCTCTTCTGACTCCCAGTGGTGGCTGTCAACCCTCGGCATTTCTGGCTTACAGCTGCTTTGCTGTAATCTTGCTTTTGTCTTTACATGGTCTTCACCCTCTGTGTCTCTGCCTTCACCAGGCATTCTCCTTTCTGTGCGTGTCATATCCAAATATCCCTCTTCTCATAAGGACACGCATTAGGGATCCCTGGGTGGTGGTTAAATGTCTGCCTTCAACTCAGGTCATCGTCCCAAGGACCTGGGATCTATTCCCCCATCAAGCTCCGCATTGAGTGCTGCATCAGGCTCCCTGCTCAGCAAGGAGTCTGCCTCTTCCTCTCTTTCTGCCCCTCACACCCACTCATGCTCTCTCCCTCTCTCTCTCAAATGAATAAATAAAATCTTAAAAAAAATGAATAAGGATACCACTCCTATTGGATTAGGGTCCAACCTAATGACCTCACTTTAGCTTGATTACATCTGCAGAGACCCTATTTCCAAATAAGGCCACGTTCAGAGGTAAGATATCAACAAATCTTTCGGGGTGACACAATTCAACACACAACACTTTTAAAAAATCAAAATTATACTGTTTATATTTATCCAATGTTGATATATGTAACTCAAGTTCATTTGGTTTAGAGTATGATGTTCTACTTTATAAACAGGTAATACTGATTTATTTAATTACTCTCAAATTTAAAATCCCTGACATTTCCTTGACTAATGAGCAAGGATTTCTCTAGGGTTCATTCTGGGGACCAGAACTGCTGGTCACTTGGTATGCATATTTCCAGTTTGTGTAAGAGACTGCCAAATTGCTGTCTTTGAGAGTTCACATTGTCCCACATCTTCACCAACACTTAATAGTGTCAAACTTTCCAATCTTTGCCAATCGATGGATGTGAAATGGAATCTCTTCGCTGTTTAATTTGCATTTCTTCTATAAGTAGTGAGGTTAAGTATCTTTCTTATGCTTATTCACCATCCCTGCTTCCTTTTTTGTGAATCGTTCATATTCTTTCCCCATTTTTTGATTGGGTTGTCTTTCTCTTATTGATTTATGAGAGTTCTTTATATATTGGACATCAATCCTATGTATGCCACAAATGTCTTCCCATAGACTCCTGCTCAAATTTTAACTTTGCAAGGGCCTTTTATTACACAAGAGTATTTGATTGGATTGAGCCTAAAGTTAACAATATTCTCCTTTATGATTTCTGGCTTTTCATAATTTACTGAAGAACTCCTTCCCTATCTCAAGACATAAAAAAAATCTCCTACTTGTCTTCTACAAACCTTTCAGATTGTTTTTCACATTTAGGCCATTAATTAGTCTCGCTTATTTTTGTATATACTGCGAGATAGGGTCCGATGTCATTTTTTTTCCATACGGAAAGCTTCTCCAGACCCTATTTTTATATAGGCCATCCTTTCCTCTTACAGACTCATGATGTTTTTAAAAAAAGGTTTTATTTATTTATTTAAGAGAGAGAGCATGTGCATGCATGAGAGAGAGCATGAGTGGTGGGGGGGGAAGGGTAGAGGAAGAGGGAGAAGGAGACCTCCGCTAAGCAGGGAGCCGGACAAGGAGATCCATCCCAACACCCTGGGATCATGACCTGAGCCGAACGCAGACGCTTAAACGCCTGAGCCACCCGGGCGCCCCTTGTAATGCCTTTTGATCATGCACCATGGTCCCATGTAAGTTGGATCTGTTTCTGGGATTTCTTTTCTGTTCGGCTGATTTATTTGTCCACTCCTGTGCTAATAACCAGAATGTGCTCTTATCAAAGCTTTATAATAAATCCAGGTATTTTTAGGGTAAGACCCCTATCTTGTTCTATCTCAGATTTGTCTTAGCTATTCATGCACTTTTACCTTTCTGTATGGATTTTAGAATTAGTTTAACAAGTTTGATGAGAAATCCTGTTGGAATTTTAATTGAGATTACATAGATTTTATGAATTAATTTCAGAAAAAATTAAATTAGTTATGAAATTGAGTCTTCCTTTCCATAAACATGGTACATAGCCTCATTTATTTGTGTGTGTGTTTTTCAATAATATTTTGTGTTTTCTTCATTGGGTTGTTATATATTTTTGTTTGCTGATTACTAGACCCTTTAAAATCCTACCTTTTTTCTGTTACATTTACATTCTCTCATTGGTTATTACTGGTAGATAAGCACATGGTGGATTTTCTAGGTTGATCCCATATCCAGCAACCTCAATCCCTTACTCTCTAGTTCCAGCCAGAAAGATGGGGAGCTTTGGACTTGGTGACTTGCAGAACCCAAGTCAGGACACAGTGTAGGCTACATGTTTAGAGCATGGATTTTGCCATCTGACAGGTGAACCTGGGTTTGAGTCCTGGATTTGCCACTTACTGGCTGAATACGTTACTTAACCTCTCTGAACTAATGATCACACCCGTCCCCTGGGTGATTTTGAGGAGTCAGGGAGATAAAATGCTTAACAGTGCCCAGCACAGTGCCTGGCACAGAAACAGTGTTTAATGGATGCTGGTTCTTATAAATTTTACTAACTGGATTCTCCTGCATAGCTGAGAGATAATAGCCCGTAGTAAAACAAATCAACCCCTGCCTCTATTTATCATGAAGCAGCCACACAGAGTTGCCAGCATTTGAAGCAGCTTGATCACAAATTAACCCCCATATTCAGTGACTGTCCTAGCAACTGCTGACTTGGAGCTCATGTTTAAAAGCCATTTGTTCTCTCTGCCATTTTAATACACATGGCCTCCCAATCAGCCAGCAATGGCTTGTCACTGACCATTGATCTGAGAAGCCTTGGAGACACCCGCCTGTCTCTCTGACCCTGCCCTGTGCCTCCACATCCTGAACCACTCTTGAATAAGGTGACAGACATCGAGTGCTATAGACTGGATGTGTCCCCCCCCAAAAAATACATATGTAGAAATACTAACCCACGATATGATGGTATTTGAAGATGGGGCCTAAGGTCGTTCCTGATGAATCTGCTGAATCTCATAAAATACCAGAGAGCTCTCTCACCCTTTCCACCATGTGAAGACACAGCAAGAAGGTGACTGTCTATGGCCCGGGAAGATGCCCTCATCAGACACGCAATCTTCTAGCTCCTTGATCTTGGACTTCTGGGTCTCCAGAACTATAAGAAATAAATTTCTGTTGTGTATTAGCTACCCAGCCTATGGTATTTTTGTTATACCAGCCTGAACAAACTAAGACACCAAGCCAGACCATCCCAAACATACCTTCCCAACAATCCATGTGGCTACTTCTTCATAATATGGTAAGAGATAAACGGGCAGAATAGTACCACTTATACTGATATTATTAGAAGTATCACTACAACTCTGAAGAGACTATCATTGGCAGTGCACACAGGCTCAAATCCAACAGCTCTGAAGTCAGAGCCCAAAAAGAGCTAGACGGTGACAGTCGTTGATAAAGAAGGAGGAATGGCTCTGGGTATGAGTCAGGACTTTCTAAAACAGTCAAAAGAAGAACCAGAAAGTACACCCAAAAAGGACCCTGAGGGGTCACATAATGTTTCAAGCTGTGGGTAATGCTCAGGTGCTTTGTTCAAAGGAACCATCCCTGACCAAAACCCCACCTCTGGGTCTGCCCGCCTCCCTGGCCCCGAGGGCTGTGGGAAATGCAACAGTAAGATCTGGTGCATTGTAGGCCTTCAGTAAACATTGCTGATGACACCCTGTGTGTCAAGCCTAAGAGGAGCACATTATAGATATGATTTCACTTAATCCTCCTCATGAAGCACAAAGGGAATGAATATCCCCCCAGAGGAAGTAGAGCTCAGGAAGGAGCAGGGCCAGGATGTGAACACAGACCCGTTCTGAGGTTTAGTTTTTGTTGCTCTCCGAGTGAGCAGTGCCTGTGGACTGATATGCACGACTCCAGGTTTAGAGACTGTCCTCGGCGGCCCTGTGAGTAGTGTCGTTGGGCTACAGAGTCAGTTCAATGCGCTGCTGGGTATTCTGAGTATTTGACTGCACTGGTAAGCACTTCCGCCCAGCTGCTGGTTATGGGTGCAAGTCCTAAGCTCATCTGAGGGTGATCTGACCGCCCAGCCGTGGCCAGGGCCCTGGCTCTGGTGCCTCCCTGGGGTGCCTCCCTGGCAGATCAACAATTTCCCGAACTGCACAACAGCTGCTCGACTTCATGCAAATGGCTGACGCTGGCCCACCTCACCCTTTCTCCCCCTGGGTTCCCAGGGAGCCTGAAGCACAGCTGGGGCCGGGTTAGGGGGGAGGAGGAAGGCTTTGGGGTCCTGATCACAGGGTTCACCTTAGCAGAGGCTTTGGGGTCCAGGGACATTCCCACACCCCTTAAAACCTGCCACAGACAGCAGCCAAGTGGGGCAGAGGAGAGGGGCTAAAAAAGAAGACTGTCAGGCAGATGCCCAAAGACCCCAAAGCCTCAGAAGTCGCTGAGTGTACCTCTTCCCAGCCCATTGCACAGGTGGGGAGAGTGAGGCCCCAAATCAGACTCTGCAGGAATGCCTATGAGTTCTGCCCTTGTAGACAACATATAGGCAGACCCTGTCCTGCTTTCCCTGGAAGGGGGCCTGAGAGGGCCCAGGCATGCCTAATCCCCTCCCTGCCCACCCTCAATGCCTGGGCTTGACCTTCCCTTCTGGAATCCAAGCCACATACCCAGAAGCTGGAACTGGGGCCCCAGAAAGCTCTGGGCTCACCTCCTACGTGACACTCTCTATGTGCTCCTTCTAAAGTGATATTAAATCATTTGTCAGCTTTTCCAAATTTCTTTTATAACAAAGGTAGTACATGCTTTGTTAAATAAACACACCTACCCTGTGACCCAGCAATTCCACTCCTAGGTATATACCCAGACATGAGTGCATTTGGCCACCAAAAGACCTGACACACGTGTTCCCAGAAGCCTTGTTCACAATGGCTCCAGACTGTCAACAACGAAATGCCATCAACAGAGACTGGATAAATGAGTTGAGTATTTCTATGATGGGGTACTACACAGCCATAAGAAGGGGATGAACCACCAGGATGTGCAGCATCATGGATGAATCACACCTTTCTTATGTTGAATCAAGGAAACCAGACACAAAAGACTGCTTACTGTATTATGCCATGTACCCGAAGTTTGAGAACAGGCAGAACTATTCAAGACAATGGAAGACAGGATGGTGCTTACCTCTGGGGGCAGATACAGACTGGGTAGGGGCACTTTCTGGGGTGCTAGAGATGCCTACCCCTTGACCTGGGGGGTTATGTGGGTATACATACATATGTAAAAAAGTTACCCAACCATACACTTATACACACACTTTTTACTGCATGTTATGCTACATCCCCAAATAACAATGTTTTAAGTGTGTATGAGCTAAAAAACAAAAGTACAATGGGGGTGCCTGACTGGCTCAGTCAGGAAAGCATGCGACTCTTGATCTCAGGGTTGTGAATTTGAGCCCCATGTTGGGTGTAGAGATGACTTACAGAAAGAAAAAGTACATGGTCATTGATAGGAGTTGACAAATGCAGAGGTCTTTAAAGAAATTCTAGCTCTCCTGCCCCCGACACCAACTACTTCTCCCTGCTGAGTCTTAGGTTCATTCTGAATCCTGGAGTCCCTCTGGAGGAACACTCTCGAGACAGAGAGATGAACCAAGTGGACTTCCCTGCCCCCAGAAACCCACCACTTATCTGATGGAGGCAGGAGACAGAAATTCCAGTCCACCTCCTTACGCCCAGTTTTCTCAGATTGCTGTCCCCCTTCCCGGGGCCCTTTCTCCAGGAGGGCTGTTAGGAGGAGGAGCCACTGGGCTTAACAGGAGCACCATTAGCTACATGACACATGGGTCAAGTCTACCCACCCAATGCTTCTCCTAAGCCGTCCAGAGGAGCATTCGGCTACCAAGCAGTTAGCAACTGAGCCTTTACCCTGTCTCTGTCCTCTCCAGGACAGGAACGAAGCAGGAGCCCCCCCTCCCCCGCCAAGATAAGATCACTGAAGAATCCCAAAGAGCTAGAGGGAGAGATGGGAAAGTAAAGGATTCTCTACCTCCTGCTTTTATATCTCCCATGATGGGGAGCTTACTACCTCCCAAGTCTGCCTCTCCTCTCCCTAGCTGGTCCTAACTAAACAAATCCTTGCTTTCAAGGAGAGGGAATTTGTGGCTTATGGCTCCAGCACTAGGGTGACCAACGTGCCCTGGTTTGGCCAGGACTTTGCCAATATGGGTGCTGCAAGTCCAGTATCCCAGAAAACCCCACAATCCAGAACAAATCAGGAACTTAGTCACCCTGTTCCTAGCTCCACCTTCTGGGCCAGTTAGGAGACATTGTCTCAGGGCTCCTGTCCCTGGGTACCATATCCAGGCCCAGCCACCACCCCAGGCCTGGTAGTGTAACATTTCTTCATTCAAACATTTACTTATAGCCCTCCAGAATGGCCTAGAGACTTAGGGTCTGGGCGCTGCATCTGAACAAACCTGGATTCACATTCTGGCTGTAGGACTTTGCACTTGTTACTTAACCTCTCTGAGCTTCTATTTGATCTTCTCAAAGTGGAGATAATAGGCATCTACATCACAGGATTTTTGTACATATTAAATGAGACCATGAATGGGAAATGCTTAGCATAAGGCCCGGCATCTAATAACTACTCATAAATCGTTAGCTTTTATTCTAGTATTCACACATCCAAAAACCATTTATTGTGTATTTAGTCTGTTTGGGCCTAGTTTAAGCACTAAAGACACACAAATAACCCAGACGTGCTACCCTATACACACCAAGCTGCTTACAGGCTGGTATGGAAAGCAAGAGAGGACACAGGCAGTTATATTCCAGCATGAAACAGGCTGTAAGGAGCTAAGACAGAGGGAAAGACCTGGGAAGGTTCCCAGAGGAGGTGACTTTGTTCTGGGCCTTGTCCCAGAGAAGCCAGGGGAAGGGCGTTCTATGAAGAGGGATTAGTTTGGGGCAAGAGCTAGAAAGCATGAAACAAAAGAGTTGCTCAGGGCACCTGGGTGGCTCAGTCGTTAAGCATCTGCCTTCAGCTTGGGTCATGATCTCAGGGTCCTGGGATCAAGCCCCGCATCGGGCTCCCTGCTCCGCGGGAAGCCTGCTTCTCCCTCTCCCACGCCCCCTGCTTGTGTTCCCTCTCTCACTGTCTCTCTCTCTCTGTGTCAAATAAATAAATAAAATCTTTAAAAAAAAAAGAGTTGCTCAGGGAATAACAAGTCATTCTGTACTGCAGAATCTAGGCTGTATGTGGAGGGGGCCAGAGAAGGAGGCAGTTTAGAAAGAATTTTTTTTCTTGATAAAATAGGAAAATATTTAAGTGCAATAGAGTATATTTATTTTAACCAAAAGCCAGCATCATACTTTAAGGGAAATTCTTAAAGGCATTCCCATTTTGATGAAAAATAAGAAAAATGTGTCTATATTCAACACGATTATTTAAAATCGTTCTGGAGGTGGGAAGCCTGGGTGGCTCAGTGGGTTAAGCGTCTGCCTTCGGCTCAGGTCATGATCCCAGGGTCCTGGGATTGAGCCCTGCATTGGGCTCCTTGCTCAGCAGGGAACCTGCTTCTCCCTCTGCCTGCTGCTGCCCCCGCTTGTGCGCTCTCTCTCTGACAAAGAAAAAAATAAAATCTTTAAAGATAAATAAATAAATAAAATAGTTCTGGAGGTACTAGCCCTCATGATTAGATAAGAAAAAGAAATGAGAAGTATAAAAATCAGAAATGAGGAAAATTGATCATTCCATACAGAATCATCCGGAAAACCATTATAAATAATAAGGAACTCAGTAAGATGGCTGGGGGCAAAATTAATATACTGAAATTAATAGCCTTTGTAAATATAAAACAGCCAGTTAGAAGAGATAATGAAAGAGAAGTCCCTGTTTATAATAGAATATTTAGAAACAAATTTGACAAAAATAAAATATACAAGATTATTAGAAATGTACTTTACACCTGAAACTGATATAACACTGTATATTAACTATACTGGAATTAAAATTTTAAAACCTGAATTACTGTATTCTATTCCTGAAACCAATATTGTACTGTATGTTAATTAACTAGAATTTAAATAAAAGTTTGAAAAAAATAAAAATTAAAACCTATTAAAAAAAGGGGGGCACCTAGGTGGCACAGTCAGTTAAGCATCCAATTCTTGGTTTTGGCTAAGGTTGTAATCTCAGGGGCATAAGATCAAGCCCCATGTCAGGTTCTGTGCTCAGCACAGAGTCTGCTTGAGATTCTCTCTCCCTCTCCCTCTGCACCTCCCCCCAACACGTGCGGGCACTCTCTCGCTCTCAAATAAATAAATAAATAAATAAATCTTTAAAAAAAAAAAAAGAAGTGAGCTTTAATAAATTGCTGAGGGACATAAAAGGAGGCCTGAACATGTAGAATGGTTTTAGATCAAATGACTCAACATTATAAATATACAAAATCTCTCCTAGTTTACATATTATATATTTATACATAATATATATATATTCTGAATATATGTGTTATGTTCTGAATATATATAACATGTATATTCTGGTAAAATACCAATAGGAAGCTGATTCTAAAGTCCTTATGGCAATGTAAGTAAAAGGAAATTCTGAAAAATGCTGAAAAGAAAGAATAATGAGTGAGGACCAGTTTTAGATATCAGAACATAGTATAAAACTACAATATTTTAAACAGGGTGCTAATCTTCAATAGATGGATCAGTAAAGCAGATTAGGAAATTTGAAATCATACCTGTAGTGGGTAAAATTGTGTCCCCCAAAAAGATATGATCAAGTCTTCACCTAGTGAACATAATCTCATTGGGAATGGTATCTTTGCAGATGTAATTAAGTTAAGATGAGCCATACTGAATTCAAGACATATTGGATTAGACCTTAATCCAATGGCTGGTGTCCTTGGGAGAAGAGAGAAATTTGGAACGACATAAACTCTGAGACAAGAGGCCATGTAAAGACCAAGGCAGAGATTGGAGTTACAATGCCACAACCCAAGCAATGGTTCTTGGAAGCCACCAGAAACTAGAACAGTCCAGTTGCATGGTTTGACTCACCAGAGTCACCAGAGGGAGCCTGGACTTGCTGACATCTTGATGTCAGACTTCTAGCCTCTAGAACTTTGAGAGAATACATGTCTGTTCTTACAAGCTACCCGGTTTGTGCTAATTTGTTGCAGCAACCCTGGGAAACTAATATAGTAGCTAAATGCCTATAGGAACTTAGTATAGAACAAAAGTAACACTGCTAATCAATACCAAAAAGATGGATTATTCAATAAATATGTTGAGACAACTAGCTAGCCAACCAAAGAAATAGCTGAACCCCAACCTCACACCTTACACTAAAACAAATTCTAGAGTGAATAAAACCTGGGAGTAATTTCAAAAAAGTATTCTTAGACTAAGGAAGGCTTTATAAAATACAAAAATGTTTAATGAATCCATAAACGAAAAGATTGATAAATTTGGCTACATGAAATTACTTCTAATTCTTTATGAAAAAATAATATAAACAAAGTCAAAAGGCACATATTATAGACATATCACATATTACCAGCAAAGGGCTGATATCCTTGCTATTTTAAGAGCTCCTACATAATCAGGAAGAAAAAAAAAACCTAATTAAAAGATAGGCAAAGGATATAAACAAACAGTTCCCAGGAAAGGAAATGTAAATGATTCTTAGTCATATGAATACATGGTCAACCTCCCTTGTAGCAGGAGAAATGAAATTACAGCTATGAGATATCATTTTATATCTAACAGATTGACAAAGATCAAAAAGTTTGATAACATGCTGTGTTGGCAAGGCTGTGGGAAACAGGCTCTGTCATTCTTTGCAAGTGGGAGGGCAAATTGGTACAACCTCCCTAAAGTGTGATTTGGCAATATCTAAGTAAATTAAAAATCCACATACCCTTTAACCCAGCAATTCCATTTCTAGGAATTTGCCATACAGAATACATGCACACGGCAAGCTGACTATGGATGTAGACATTTACTGAAGCTTGGAATATCAGTAGATTGGAAATAGCCTAATTTCCGATCATAGGGGACTGGTGAAATTATTAACAGAACATCCATTCTGTGGAATACTATAGACTTTTTAAAAGAACAAAGCAGTTTTATATTTCCAATGTGGAAAAAAATCTCTGATATGCAGTTAAAAGCGGGGGGGGGGGGAAGCGAAGCTCAGAACAACATGGATAGTACAATACCATTTGTATAAAAACAATTTTATGGAGGGGCGTCTGGGTGGCTCAGTTGAGCAGCTGACCCTTGATTTCTGCTTGGGGCTTGATATCAGGGTCGTGAGACCTGTGCTGGGCAAGGAGCCTACTTAAATCAAAAAACAAAACAAAAAAACTATTTTATGGACATGTTTTCATAGGCATAGAATGTGTCTGCAAAGGTACACAGGAAAGGAGTAACAGAAACCGCCTTTAATTAAGGAACCAGGCTGTTGGTGTAAGGTAACTGCGTACTTAAAACCTTCATATATTATGTGCAGGTACTCATCGTTCAAATATATCAAATTAAAAAGAGAAAGAAAGGAAGAAGACCAAAAAGCAAAAGTTTTCATCTGAGATCTGAGTTTAAATGTTAGCTCAGCCACTTTCTTGGACACGTTTTTTTCAGCTCTTAAACCTTAGTTTCCCCATCTGTAAAGTGGGAATAATAACATTGCCCACCTCAAGGACAGGGGGATGGCACAAAAGTGGCAAAGGTTAACTGGTCAATCTAGGAAGGCTCTGCAAGAGTTTATTGTATTATTGTATTATCGCCTTTTCTGTAATTTTGAAATGTTTTCCAAGTAAAGTTTTGTTTTGTTTTTCAATTGTTGATTCCTATGTCCCCGCCACACCTGTTAAGTCAGAACGTCTGGAGGTGAGGCTGGCAAACCAACTTTTTCTCCCAAGCACCACTGGACCGGCACAAAGCTGGGGTGAGGAGCCAGGTGACTGAGTCTGGGGACTGGTCCACCCCAGCATCTCACTGCAGGCCGCTTCCCTCCCTCCGTGGGGCGCAGGGAAAGAGGGCCCTTCCCCTCCCCCCGCCCCCCGCAGGCACCTGCAGGACAGCGAATTGGGAACTGGGGTACGGGGACAGAGACTGGCTCCCGGATAGTCGTGGGGGGAAAGGGGCCCTGCACTTTCTGCCCCCGGATTGGGGGAGAGAAGCAGAGCCCCGAGTGCCAAACCCCGCCCCCCACCCACCGCCAGGGCTCCCTTCGCGGGGCCTGTGCCGGGACACGCAGGGAACCCCGGCCCTGGCCGAGCCCCCATCAGATAAGGCCGCCTCCTCCGCGCTGGCAGCCCTCGGAGCCGGCGAGGAGTTTACGTAAGCCTGTTGTTGATGGAAAAACAAAAGCACCAGCAGGCGTTTCCTGGCCTGCTTGGAGCCGCGGGCCCCAGACGCTGGCTCACCCCAGAGAGGCTCCGTCCCGACAGCTCCCCGGGGGGCTCGGGCGAAACTCTGGGGGTCCCATGTGCTGGAAGACTGGCTCCCAGGGGGCCACCCAGAGCCCGAGCCCCGAGCCCAGGCCACCCTGCACTTGAGCCCGGCATGCAGGAGGCGGTTAATCAGTGTTGGTCTTCACCTCTCCCCCGCCGGCCCCGCGCACCAGCCTGGGCCTCCCGGGGAGCCAGCTCTGGCCTCATCCCCGCCCCAGCCTGGAGCCCAGGAGGGGCCGCTCCAGGCATCCGTCAGCACCACTTCCCCGAGCGCCTGCTGCGTGCCCGGCCCTGCTCCCGCGGTGGGGGGGACGGAGGTACGGGAACTAGGAAAGAACTGAGAATGGGCCTGGGCTGGGAGGAAATCGGCGGCGAATCTCCGCTGCCCACGGTGCCTTCTGTCTTGCTTTTAAAACTGAAGGAGAGCCGAGACCTGCACCGAGCTGTTGAAGACAGAAAGGAGCCGGCCGAGGCTCCCCAGCCTCCCCAGCCCATCCCCGTCTTTGCCAGGAGGGAGGCAGATGACCAGGGTTCGGATCCCAGCTCCTCCAGCTGCGCGACCTCGTCACCTTATGCCCGAGTCTCTTTATCTATAAAACGAAGCTAATTCTTGTACCAACCTCAAGTTTGGAGAATGTAATGAGCCATTTTGAGGATTAAAGCATACCTATCATCATGTCTGGCACAAAATATCACACAGGAACGTGTCACCATCAATGTAAATACATGGAACCCACCTGCCTTTCCTTCTTAGTGCAGACGTCTGCCTTTCCGGGTGGCCTTTCCTGACCCCTGGCCATGGGTCAGGTGCCCCAGTTACATTCGCTCCCAGGTCTCCCTTCCTCCACTCCTCCTGGCAGCACTCCTCACCCATGTAACCACCCAGACCATGTGTCTTCTCCATGGGACTGTGCACTCGCTGTGTGCCAGGCTTCATGCTGGCCCTGGGCACCGGGATGTGGATCACATTCTGGCCCTGTCCTCTTAGGGGGTCCTAGCCTGGCAGGGTAGAGATAGATGTGTACACAGAGCAAGGGACAATGAAGAAACCCAATGGATTTGGAAATCACTCAGAATGTCGTAGGAATTACAAAGGATCACGTGGACACAGCGCTGGCAGGCAGCTGGACACACAGTCGGTACACCCCAAAACCTTAATTACATAACATGATGCTATTTAATGGTGGAAAGACCTGGAATCCAATGGTGGCTCTGCCACTCACTTGCTGGGTATGCTTCAGCAGAGCACTCTTTCTCTGGGCCTCAATTTCTCCAATTATCAAGAGAGATGCTATTATCATAGACCCATTGTAAGGCCCTGGTGAGATTTAAACAAGTCGATGCCTGTGGAAACACTTTCTAGAGTCTCAGAAGGTGAATCCTATCAGCTACAAACTATCCTATCAATGCCAGTGGGAGAAATACAGCCTCAAACAAAGCTTTGGTGTCAGGCTTGGTCTCAGGACCCAGCCTGGACACCTTCAGTTTTGTGACCTATGGCTAATGGCTCAGCCTCAGTTTCCTCATCTGTAAAGTGGGGATAACGATACCTACCTCCTAGGGTAGTGTGAAGAACCAAAAAAGCCACAGTAAGAGTTGGTACTTGTTGCACACTTATTCAATGCCAGACAGGGTTTTTAAGTGATTGTTATATATTAATTCATCTATTGATGAATTTAACTGTTGTTTTACAGCTGGGAAAACTGAGGCAGAGAGGTTTTAAGCAACTTCCCCAAGGTCACACAGCTGGGCAGTGTTGCCAGGAAGGAATCCTGGCAGTCTGAGTCCGAGGTCCTGACCCCCCTGCGTCACTACCTCCCCAGAACCTGCGCAAAGCACTTAGAAATGGCACAGAGTCCGGCCTCAGCAAACAGTAGCCATTATTATGATTTTTATTAATAAATGTGTTGATATCATCATGATCTTAATTACTCATCAATCCCTTCTCAGAGCAGGGCAAGCTCAAGCTCTTCGGCCCTGGGTGTGTGCCAGCTGAGAGCGGGTGCCAGGAGCCTAAAATGTGGGCAAAGTTTCATTTCCCGGTCACACCCAGTGAGAGTCAGCCCATGGGATGGTGGGACTAGTGGGTCCTATGCTGGGCTGGCCCCCAAGTGAGCGTGGATGTCACAAGCGGCCATCTTTGTCCGGTCTGTCACTGGACAGCCTGGACACCCACCTGGCTCCTGAAGCAGGGCAGGGCCAGGAAGCGGAGGTAAGGGCAGACACTGGGCCTTTTGTGTCCTGCACCCCACGCGGCCCAGCCCCGAAACCCATCCCCACCCCCGCCCCAGGCTGGGCCAAGGGTGTGCAGTGCCCTCCTGGGAGAGGACAAAATTCAGGCTGGAGTCAGGAGTCGGACCAGTGCCCTGGCTCCACGGCTTTCTGGTGGAGCGTCCTGGGGCCTGGTTTCCTCATCTCCAACATGAGGCATAGAGAGCTGGACTGAGGCACAGGTGGGGGTTAGGGAAGACAGAGGTAAAGAAAATAGTAGTCCTGAGGGGTCACAGTAAAAGGACAGGGCAGGGGCCTGGGCGTCCCTCTGCTGGGAGGAAATGTGGTGAGGGTTTCTCACCCCCTCCATGGACAGGCCCAATCACCCTTCAACCTCAACACACACCTCAACCTGCAGCACACAGACACCACCTTGAACACCTGAGTACACCCGAACACACAGGTGCACACAAACACACCCAAACACAGACACACACCTGATCTCAAACACACACACACACAACCTTGATCACAGACACACATGGACACACATGCACACGCCCCTGAATACAGACACACACACAAACACACACACCTGATCACACACACATCTCAACAAATACATAGACACCTTCAAATTAACACCCACACCAATGTGACCACACACAGCTACACTGACACCAGAACACACACCCCCTTACACCCACCGCACCTCAATGCACACTACACCTCCCCCACCCCATCCCACACCGCACAGGCTCCAATGCTCACGGAGACCACTGGGGGGCAGAGCGAGCCCCTCGGGGAGCCCAGGCTGAGTGCCTAGAACTGCACCACCTCATACCTTCCCGTGCTTGGGGAGCCCCTCAGGCTTGAGCCCAACACCCCTGCCCAGGACCGCAGGAATAAGCCCAAACGAGGGCATTGGGGTGGGGGGGAGACCTACTGTGTGCCAATCTCGGCGCGGCGTGCTTCCGTGCTGTCCCAGGCACTAGACCTGACATACGTTAGGGACTCCAAATTATCCCTCCCGTTTTGAAACCGAGGAAAGTGTCCAGAGCCCGAAATAGATCTCGGGTCTCTGACTTCTCTCCGGGGAGTCTCTTTAGTTTCTTTAGCCCCGCCAACGTGGGTCAGGAGGAGCGGTGGGAATCCCCGGGGCTATGCCACGGTGCACCGCCAGGGGGCGCCCTCCGCCCAGCCCCTGCGGGGGCTCCGTCGCCTTGCGCCCGGCGTCCCTCTTCCCAGCGCCGTGGTGCCGGGGCCGCTCCCCTGGGAGCTTCCCTAGGTCCCGGCGGGCGCCCCCGCAGGATGTCTCGGCTCCCCACCCCGCCGGATCCGACCTCGGCTCCGGCTTCCTCCCCCTCCGCGGTCCCCAGGGGCCATCTCCGACAGCTCCAGGCCCGCAGCCACCCCCTCTGCCCGGAACCGCCCCAAGCCACCCCCACCCTGGGCTCTGAGAACCTCGGAAGCCAGCCCACAGGGGAGCCGCCTGCCTCGCCTCTGCTCCTGGCCCTAGAGGCTCCTAAAGGTGCCCGAAGTGAGAGACAGCACCCAACAAACCGCCGCCGCTGGCCCCCAGAGAGCGTTCCTCAGCTCTGCGCTGTGGCTGCGGGAGTTCTGTCGCTCGGGCTTCCCAAAACTCTGGAAAGCGGGTGTTCCCATTACCACCGTTTTACAGATTTAAAATGCCAGAAGCTCAGAGGGTAAGTCATTTGCTCAGGATCCTGGGAGCACTGAGTGGCAGGACAGGGTCTTCGGCCAAAGCTCTAAGGATTAGACCCTCCACCCCAGTGACTGCCCCTGCTGACATTTATTCACTCCAGGACTTACAGAGTGTTTCTTAAGGACCCACTACCTACCTGCCAGGCATCGTCTGGGTGTACTATGGAGACAGAGACACTGAGTCAGGGAGCTTACAGTAGCAGGAAAAAGTAGAATAATCCCAGAATATGCACCTAGTTCATCATGAATTGACTCTCTTACTACAGATG
The DNA here is from genome assembly GCF_003265705.2 of Callorhinus ursinus. Lineage (NCBI taxonomy): Eukaryota > Metazoa > Chordata > Mammalia > Carnivora > Otariidae > Callorhinus > Callorhinus ursinus. Next base: position 7,327,102 of record NW_027397086.1, read on the forward strand.
TGTCATGAGGACACCTGTGCAGGCCCTTGGCTGCCAGGTGGAGGTGAGGGCACTTGTGGGGATGCAGAGACCATTCCAGATCTGTGTGGTGAGAGGGGCAGAGTTATAGCAGGGGCAGGAGGGAAGAAGGCCCACCCAGGGAAGGCTCCAGAAAGGAGGGGCATTTGAGCAGAAGTTCTTGAGGGACTGGACCCCTAGGCAGAGAGGGGCCCACCCTGCATGTAAAGCTTGGATGAGTTTGGTGCACTTGGCTGGCTTTAAGCCCAGAGATGGGTGGGTCCCAAGTCCTGCACCAGAGAGGTGGGCAGGGACAAGCTTGGGACCAAGTCTCAAACACCAGCTTAAGGAACAACTTGCTCAGGAGGAATGGGAGAGGCAAAGAAGAGAAGCAATGGGTTAATGCCCCAGGGCCTGTTCATGCCTTTCTCATGCGGCTTGCAGCCCCCAAAGGGAAGAACCGGCCAGCGCTCTGATGTCTTAGGGCATCAAAAACTCAACAAGCTCCAACCCAAATCCCTAATCATCTTCCCCCATCCTATTCCCGGTGACTTTTGCAATTGCAGTGAAGGGCCCCATCGTCTACCCAATTGTGGCTCTGCCCCCTGCTTCCCTCCCCTCCCCATACCCAGTCCGCCTCCTTTGCCTCCACCCAGTCAGATATGACTGATGATCATCTGACTGACCTCAAGAGCCTCCTCTCATCCATACCTGTCCCCTCCTGCCCAGATTCATCATTCCCAACTCCCTGGTGCTCTTGGAGTGAACACCCAAGCATACTGCCAGGAAAGCCCATGGTGTGTCTCCAGCCCCCCCCCCCCACCCCTCTCCCTAGCTCTGAGAGCCCCAGCCACACTGGAGGGGCAGACCTTTTAATGCCTTGGACCAACTCGGCTCGGGGCCTTTGCACACACTGTTACTCCTTTTTCTCCCCTTCCCCGTCCCACTTGCTGATTTAACTGCCACTCACTTAATCTGATTTCTCAGTGACACCTTTCTCCAGGAAGCCGTCCTTTCCCTCACCTGTGTATATGCTGTCATGGCCTCACATATGCCTTCTCAGAGACATCATTAGGAAGTCACTTGTGAGGCTGTTTGACATTTGTATCCCCCACTAGTCTCTGAGTTCCGGGAGGGCAGTCACCATCGTATTCACTGGCCTGCCCAGTGACCAACACAGGACCTGGTACTCAGTAAGTGTCCTTATGCAGGATAAACCCAGCTCTGCTGCTTCCTGGCTGGGTACCCTTAGCTAAGTCGCTTCCCCTCTGTGAGCTTCCCCTGCTCATCCCTAAAATGAAGGGGCCAGGTGGGCGGCCCCCAACTCAGGCTGCCAATCCAAATCCCTGAGGAACTTTTCCAAACCCCACAGGTGACCCTCCTCCTCATCACTGAATTGGGAGTGGCCAGTGGGTGGAGGTATAGATGTTATAAGAATGAGTGAATGTGGATAATGGTAGAAGCTGGACAATGAGTACACAGAGGTTCGTTAGACTCTTCTGTTTACTTTGTGTATGTTTGAAATTTTTCATAATAAAATCTTTTTATAAGATTGATACACCAGCTAGGGCTCCTCCCCAGTGAGTGGTGGAGAGCCAGGAAGGGTATTTGGGGAAAGCTGCCGGAGTGGATCTAAAACACAGCTCTGGCTAGAGGCTCTCTGAGGCTGCTTCCATCTCTCAAAATTGGCAGTGATTCTTTCCTGCCCACGTGAGTGCTGTTCACTGGTGGAAAAATACCACACCCTGATCATACGCTTCTGTCCTCTCCCTTAATCCCACTGTGGCTCCAAACACCTCCAGGTCAGTTGCCCGATCTTCTAACTCACAAAGTGCCCCAAACATCAGTCTCTACTAGGAGCCTCCTCTGGGCTCCCTCTGCATCTCGAACCCCCAGTCCCAGCTACCCTCCTACTCGGTCTGCTTTTGCAAGACCCTAGGATGACCGAAACTGTCTCTGTCATTGTCCCCAGCAGAGTGCCTGGCATGGCAGAGGAATTGATACGTGCCAACTGGATTGGTTGAATTGCAATGAAAATATCTTTGTGGCCCCCAAACTCTGTGAGCCTGGGCAAAACACTTCTCCTTGGCTTCTTTCTCAGTGAAATGGAATGATAATCCTTGCCTCATAACGCTGTGGGAAGGACTCAGTGAGATCATAACTATAAAGATTTGGCAAGTTGGGTGGGACGTTCACCCCCTGCAGAGCCAGCCTCTCCCTCCGGGGATGGGGGGGGGGGCTCCGGTAACCCCCTGGGATTCCCTCATGTTGGGCAGTGGCTGTGTCTGTCTCCTAGATAGGCCTGGGGGCCAGAGAGAGGGGCTGCAGGCAAAACCATCTCCATGCTTCCAGTCCCCATTGCTCAGCACTGGGCCAAGGAGGAAGGGAGGAGCAGAGCCGGGGAAAGGTAGAAACGGAGGTAGGAAGGGCCTGCTGGCACTCCTAGAGTCCCCAGGGGCCAGAAGGCAGCCCTCCCTGGAGCCTCAGCTGACAGATGAAGCCTGGCAGGGTCCACTGCTGCAGCAGGACCCACAGGTCACAACGACAAACACTTCCCCTCCAGAAAGGTGTTTCTGCCATATGGGACTCCAACTTAAGTGCAAGGTGGGAAAGTGGCTGGTTCCTCCTGCAGCCTATGGATGTCAGGATGTCAGAGGCAGCTCACCCATAGCCCGCAGGGTAAAGTTCCAGTTGGTGTTCAAGGCTGTCTGTGAGCTGAACTTCACCCAGCTGTTCAGGGGCAGCCCCACCATTACATTACTCTCCACTCCTGGATGTGCTGTGTGCCCTCTTGCCTGGGCCCTGGCTGTTTCCTCAGCTGGGGATGCTCCCCTGCTCCCTTCCTCCACCTAGTCACCTTTGGTTCACCCAAGATCCCAGCTCAAATAGCATCTCCTCCTTGGAGTCTCTCCCCACTTCTCAGTTCCTTACATCTCTGTGGCTCCCCTCGTATTTGGCCGAACCACAAATACAGCGTGTGCACATTCTCTCAGGGGTCCTGACAGTACCCCCTGTAAGCTGGATACTGTTGGCCCCATTTTACAGATTAAGACGCTGGGGTTCAGAGTGGCTCAGCACCTTGCTAAAATTCTTTCAAGGCAGAGAAGACGGTGGATCTGCCCCAGACCTTCCCACTCTGGGGAAAAGGAGACCTGGTGGGATGGGACCGGACAGGAGGAAGGTCACGGCCAAGACCTCAGCTCCTGCAGACTGCCCAGTGCCAGGCCTGGGTGTGGGCCCCAAGAACCAGGAGATCCCCCACATTCACAGCATGTCGGAGCAGCATGCAGGGAGGTGGGGACGACGCGCCGGAGCCAGCGGTGGCAGTGGTAAGAACACTTACTCCCTCAGTCCCATCACAGGTAGACCGAGCTGGGCTGGCAGCCTCAGCCCCTTCCCCACCAAGCACCCGCCTTCCTTTGCCTGCCTCTCCCTCGGCCTGAGACTCTATTTCTGTCTCCCTTCTTGGTCCCTGAGAGTCTCCCTTTATTAGTCTCAAAGTGCCCATCGCGGTTTCTCGGCTCTGGCTCTCTGCCTTGGTCTCTCTCGGCCTCTGAATCTGTCCCAGGGTCTCCCTTGATCTCTGAGGCTTCTCTTCTCAATCTCTGTCTTTGTCTTGTCGTCTGTCCCCTGCGTGTTGACGCTCTTAATCTTGGCCCCCATCTTTGTCTGTCTCTCTACCTCCTCACTACTCTGTTGCTGTTTGTCTTTTCAGAAGTCTGTCTGTGGTTGATCCGTTTGTCTCTCTGCCTCCTGCCCCCTGCGTCTTTGTCCCTGTCCCTTTCCGCCTCTGGGTCGGACTCTTTCTCTGTCTCCCAGAACCCGGTACCCTCTCTCTGCCACACTCCCTGTCTTCCTGCCACTATCACTATCTTTCGGAGTCTCTCACTCAGCGTGTGTGTCTCTCAGGCTCTGACTCTGGGGCAAGCCATGTCTCCTCCACAGCGCCCCCATCCCCGGCCAGACAGCAGGCCCTGCTTCTAACGTTGCTCCCGTGTAGGGGGTGGGGGACCCCCGGGCATCATTCCAGGGTCTGCTCCATCTGGGTGGCAGTGCTGACAGGCGAGATAGGGATCAGACTTGGCTCTGTCCGGGCCTGAGCAAGGGGGCACAACCAGGCTATGCGGGGGCGTCTGGGTGCCTGCAAATGTTTGCATGTGTGCACATCTGGGTTTGTGTGCGGGTCTCCCCGTGTGGGGTGGTCTGGGTGTCTGTCTAGATGTATTTGTGAGTGTCTGGGCCTGTTTATGTCTGTCTGCGAGCATTTGTATATGTGTGTCTTTGTGTGAGGCTGTCTGGGTGTAAGCACCTTAGCCTGTGGGTCTATCTACCCATGAGTGTCTCGAGGGCGTACGTGCGTGGTGTCTGTGGGCACGTACATAAGTCCCTGGGAGTACCTGGTGTCGTATCTGCGTGCTTATCCACAGGCCAGGCCCTCTGCTCGCATTCTCTCACACAGCCATCACTGAGGTACAGATCCTATTACCCTAGCTGACAGGACTTGGGGTCTGGAGACAGACCTGGTTCAAATGTTGGCTTCTTCACCACTAAGCTGCCTGACCTCAGGCAAGTTGGCTAATCTTGAGCAATCCTGAATTCATTCAGCAAAAATGTATCGATCAAAAACAGATAAAGCTAATCCATGGTGCTAGAAGTCAGATAGGAGCCATCTTGGGAGGAGTTGACAGGGAGGAGGCCCAAGGGAGCCTTTTGGGTGCCGTCAGTGTCTTATTATCTTGATTTGGGTGATTTGGGTCTATGTGGTGGTTGTTCATTTGGAAAACATTAATCAAGCTGTTCATTTCAGATGTGCGCACTTTACACACATTATAGAAAAATATAGAAGTTACAAAAAATTCATTGAGCTTCTACCATTTTTCCAGGCATGAAATAACAGTAACAATAGTAGTGTTGGTGAGTGTGTGTTTTTAACATTTCAGGAGGTGGGTCTGTCCAGGCTTTAAGCACTCCCAGCCCATTCCTCCCCAACCCTGTCCCAACCATGATGGCACAGGGACGACGGGAGAGAGACCCCAGTCCTGGGCTGGATTGTTCCCCCGCCCAGTCTCTCCTGGCTGTTTTCTCATCAAGGCAGCTCTGATTTTCCCTCTGGGTTTTCAGATTGGCCGACCACTGAAGGACATTTTGCTAGGTAACTACTGGCATTCAGTGAAGCTGGTAACAGAGTGCTCTGTAGCAGGGTTCAGAGCAAGAAATCAGGGGTGTAAGATGTCCAGTGGACAGACACCACGCCTGCTTGATGCGTTCAGCAATGACGGGCGATGCCTGGATACACACATTCCTGATCTCCACCTGCAACGTCCTTACGAGTCACCTGTCTTATGACTCAGTAAAACATAGTGAGCCTCTACTATATGCCAGGTCCTCCACTGGGCCCTTCAGCACACCTTGCCTCATCCTCACTAGAACTGTCTGTAAAGGCCATTATCTTCATCTTCCAGCTGAGGAAATGGAGGCTCACAGAAGTGAAACGACATCCCTCAGCTCACGCTGCAATAATAGAGATTCCGACCTCAGTCTGCCTGCCTCTAATCCTCTGTCCTTCCTGGATGTGTCCTTTCTGTGGGTTTCTGAGGTTGCCTGAAGCCGTAGTGAAGAAGCCAAATTCATCTGCTTTTGCCCTCTTGGGAGATTAATTTTTTTTTTTAATTCATTAGGAAAACTGGAGTTTAAGCTGCCCTTTGGTGACAGCATTCACTCCTGATAGGGGTAGGCTTTCTTCATTGCCTGACACACCCTTCCAGCCCAGAGAAGAGCAGAAAAGGCAGGTGTGATAACCTTTTACCTCTATCACAAGTATTCAGCAGGGCGTACTTAATATTTGAAAGAACAAATGAATGAACTGAATGGTACTTCGTTGACATACTCTCCACTTGGTACATATCACACCATGTTGAGATTATCTCTTCTGTCCCTGCCTCCACTCTATATTCCTTGATGGCAAGGAATCTCTGGATTTTGACAAGCAGCCCAAAGCCTGGCACAGAAAAGGGGGGGCCCCCAGGCATATTATAATAAATATTATAGATAAATAAGAGAAGACCTTGGAATTTATGTCTGGGCTTCAGTAAGACCCTTATGTCCTGTGAATTTCACACCCCACTAAACAACAGCAACACCAACTAGTTTCAATAAGTGGTTTTATTACTGGTTAGATTTTACAAATTCTGATATTCGAACAGACTTCCACCTTAAAATTCTAAAACAACAAAGCGACCGTTGGAGGGGGTTTGATTTTTCCTTTTTTTTTTTTTTTTTTTTTTAGGACTATTCAAAGTAACAAACTTTTTTTTTTTTTTTTTTTTTTTTTTTACATTTTTGCTCTGGTCATAAATATACAGAGAGAAAAAGAGGGAGAGAAAAATGAACAAGTCATCCAAAGTATGGAGATAAAACAGTATTCCTAAGGCACGTGGCAGTCTTTGAAAATACAGAAGCTCTAGCCAACTTAAATTATTTGTTGTTTTTCCTCGCTCAGTCCACAAAACTGTACAGTGACACAAATGTTGTGTTGCAGATAGATTTTCCAAGTACTTCCTCAAGTCCACACCGCTGCATTAGCCGGACGCACAATTATTTTCTTCCTCTGTTTTCAGGCGAGATCCTAAAATGTGGTTAGTTAGTTGCTCAAAGCCTCTATTTTAAAATACACTTGGAATTCAACTAAAGATAATTTCTTTTTTAAAGAAATTGTGGGGGGGGAGGGCGTGAGTCACTAGAAAAGGTTGGTGAGAGTCGTTTGTGAGGGGCTGTGAGGCTCGTGGCCCTCCAGGTTGCCAGGCACAGAAGTTAAGACGGATGTCACAGTTGGCAGGGCGGGGCTGGTCAAGTCTGTGAGGGTGGTGGGCGTGCTGGAGGGGCTGAGCGAGGCGTTGGAGAGCTCCGAGGCCGGCCCTGATGGCGTCCCTGTCTGCAACGTTGCCTCTGTCGACTTGTCCACAGCCGTGTTTTCCTGCCGTAAGAGGTTGCGCCTGAACTTGGCCCTAGCGTTCTGAAACCAGACCTGTGTGGGGCAAGAGAGAGAGAAGGGCTGGTTAGGAGAAGGGAGGCAGGATCCGGAGAGCAGCAGAGCATGTCCCCCAGAGATGCTAATCTGGGTTTTGTGGAGAGGGGGATTAAAAAGTTGGGCTGGCAATTTTTGCTCTTAATAAAATAAAAATTTCCTCTTCTCTAATGGCTGGGTTACTGGGTTTCCCTTTCTGTTGGAAGGTTCCAGAGTTGAGCACCACTCTCCAGTATGGTAGCCACTAACCACAGGTGGCTACTGAGCACTTGAAATGGAACTAGCCACAAAGTGGCTCCTTTGTAAGGGAAAACACAGAAATAGATTTGAAGACTTGGTATGAAAAAAAAAGAAGGTAGGCTATCTCAATACCAATGTCTATGCTTGTTACATGTTGAAATGATAATATTGTGGATAAACAGACCTAAACAAAATATAGCCTTAAAATTAATTTTGCTGGTTTCTTTTTGTGTTTTGCATGTGGCTGCTAAAAAATTTAAAATGGAAAATTACACATGTGGCTCACGTTGCATTTCTATTGGATAACGTTGTTCTGGAAGATATGCACAAACCAAATCATTTCTCACAATGGTTGAGAGATTCTTCCCCACCCCCCCCACCGCCCCTTGGCAATTGCCTTTAAGCAGGCAACAGATCCCATAAGTTCTCATGGGTACAATTTTTAAAGTGATTCGTGGTAAGTGGGAAATACCAGAGTGGTGTAAAGAGCACAAAGGAATCAGTCAATAAAGAGTTACTTTGAGGAAGAAAGAGACAGCAGTCCTCCTCCCCACCGCCATCAGGCAGAGAAGCCACTGGCTATCGTGGACCCCCTGGGGGTTTTAGGTTTCAGGGTAGGGTGCGCAGAGCTGCTGCCGGGTTAAAGCCAGTCCGGGGAGGTGGTGACCTGCGGATTCCTTCTCCAAACTGACCACGCCCCAGTATCATTTATGAGGGAGGTGGGGTGCATTGTGCTGTGAGAACTGAGCTTGGTATGAAAAGAATACCAAAGAGAGAGAATAAGTGTTTACTTTCAGTTTTCCTTGGGCACAGACACGCAATCCATCTACACCCATACCTTTGCACACGAGCCTATACGTACTCCGGAAGACATGCACAGAAACTCATCTTCACAGCACAACCCCCCCCACCCCCCAATTATTGACCGCCAGTCTAACTGCACAGAGAGATCTGGCTGTACCCAGAGGTCCTCAAAGTACTTTGAGCGAGGTCTAGGAAATCTGGTGGGCGGGGGAGGGGAGAGGGTGTGTGTGTTGGGGGGTGGGGGGGTGGTGAGTTATATCTCCCAAAGAAAAAAAACCTGAAAGTCAAGGCCCCTTCACTTCCCTTTGCATGAGAAAAACACCCGCCAGAAGCCTCCCCATAAAACAAAGGGCCTTAGAGAATTCTATAGATTCTGGGGTGTCCAGTTGCATATTTCCAGATGTGCCTGCATCTGCTAGTCTTCCCAATGTCTCAGGCATGGGTGGGAAGGGCTACCTCCTGGCCCCACCCTCCCCTGGGGACCACCCCCTACGGGGGGCCTGTGGCATCTGACGAACCTTTCTGGTGGCCTGATAAGATTTGGGCTCAATTAAAAAGCACATCCACGAGAATCCAGGGGTAAGGAGAGACTCAGACCCTGTGAAGTCGGGAAACAAAGCTCTTTCCCCGGCACGCTGGGTCTTCCAGGAAGAAAGCATTTTCCCTGGCCTTCTGCCCAAAGCAAGCCCATCACCTCTTCTGGAGGCTTGCAGGTAAGTTCAGTGCTTCTAAGACCACCGTCAACACGCTCTTCTTAGGATAGGAGCCCTTCCCTGCCTGGCCTGCAGAAATATCTTCAGCGTCAGACTCTGTCCATCCGGTCCAGGGAATGGCTGATGGCAAAACTCGATAGGGAAAGTCTCCAGAGGCCCTCGGAGGGAGGAAGCGACCTCCCCCAAAGTCTCACATCAGGTCTGACACCCTGTGCCACTGTCCTGGCCTGTGTGTGTCTCTCCAAGCCGTGGCTGGAGCAGGGAGCCCCCGGGGGCGGTGCGCAGCTCCTAGGTCCAGGGCTGCAAGCCCTTGGGAAGGGCTGGAACCGGTTAGCTACCAGCCATTTGCTCTTTCTCCTGCTGTTGCCCCTAACAGTGAGTTGTAAACAATGACACCATCTTCTGCGACTGAGGCACCGGGAGTCTGGTGGATGAAAACCAACAACTCAGCCCAAGGCCGGGCTGCTGTGGGGTTTTGTGTTGGGTTTGTTTTTCACCTTCCCCAGGGCTTCACCAGAATTCTCTCCCAAAAGTCCCCTCCCAAGTGGCTCTTGGGGCAGGGCCCCTGTCTAAGTCATTTTCATGTCCCTGGGATATGGTATGGGGACTGGGAAAGATGAAGAATGAGTAACATGCGTTGAATTCATAGTAGTCATGATAGAGGGGCGCCTGGGCGGCTCAGTTGGTTAAGCGACTGCCTTTGGCTCAGGTCATGATCCTGGAGTCCCGGGATCGAGTCCCGTGTTGGGCTCCCTGCTAAGCGAGGAGTCTGCTCCTCCCTCTGACCCTCTTCCCTCTCGTGCTCTCTGTCTCTCATTCTCTCTTCCTCAAAGAAATAAATAAAATCTTTAAAAAAAAAGGGGGTAGTGATAGATACCACTTATGCTCTCTCTGTGCCAGGCCCCATGCCACCCTATAACGTGTGGCGTCACAGGTCAGCTCCGGGGAAAGCCAAGTAGGGGCCACTGTCGTTGCCCCTACTTTATAGAGATTTAAAACCAGAGAGCCTCTGAGAGGTGAAGTCACTTGCCCAAGGTCACACAGAGGCTGAGCTGAGACTGGAATCCAGGAATATCAGCCATTAAAAAGTCCATGCTCTCCCCACCACATGATCCTGAGTGAGTCGGCGAAGAAATGAATGAATGAGTGAATAAACACAAAAGCAACTGTGGTGAAGGGGAAAAAGCACTAGATGCAGCTTCCAGGTCTGGCTCTGCCACTGACCAACCCAGTGACCTTGTGCTGGTCCCTTACCTTCGGGTCTGCCTCAGTTTCCCTACCCACACAACGAGAGGGTCTGACAACAGCATGCCACCTCTCTGGCCTCTCAGGGTTCTGACAGGCTAAGATTCCAGGGCAGATGCAAGAAGCTGATCAGCTCCACCCACCCATCTTTTTTTTTTTTTAAGATTTTATTTATTTTTTGACAGAGAGAGACACAGTGAGAGAGGGAACACAAGCAGGGGGAGAAGCAGGCTTCTCATGGAGCAGGGAGCCCGATACAAGGCTCAGTCCCAGGACCCTGGGATCATGACCTGAGCCGAAGGCAGATGCTTAACGACTGAGCCACCCAGGCGCCCCTCATCCACCCATCTTCTTAAACTGACAGCCCCCTTTCTTCATCTGGGGGGAGTCCCGTAGCCTGGTGCCCCAGGGATCCCCGGGAAGTCCTGGGTGCATGAAGCCCACCCTGCCACGTGCCCCTCCTCAGACACTCACTGGCCCTGCAGGTTGTGTTTTCCTCACAAATTCCCCTCCCTAGGATTCTTTCATCAAGGGGACCAAGAGGGCCAGTGGGAAACCCACTTTGCCTCACAAATCCCTTCCTGGGTCACTAAGGAAACCAGTCCAAATATAAAAGCTTCATGCCCAAAGATGTCCATTCTGGCATTTTTAAAAAAGATTTTTATTTTGGGGGGCGCCGCGGTGGCTCAGTCAGTTGAGCATCCGACTCTTGGTTTCAGCTCAGATCATGATCGCAGGGCCTTGGGATCCAGCCTCGTGGGGGGTGCTCTGTGCTCAGCGGGGAGTCTGTAGGAGATTCTCTTCTTCTCCCTCTCCTTTTGCACCCCCCCACGCAGGCAGGCACGCATGTGCTCTCTCTAAAGTAAATAAATAAATCTTTTTAAAAAATAAAAAGATTTTATTTTTAAGTACTCTCTACACCCAACATGGGGCTCAAACCCACAACCTTGAGATCAAGAGTCACATGCTCTACAGACTGAGACAGCCAGCAGGACACTCCTTTTTTTGTTGTTGTTTTTAAGATTTCATTTTTACATTTGCGGCATTTTTAATAACATCAAACTGATGGATGCATGCAAAGTGTCTGACCAGATGGGGTAAGTGAAAGCCACGACACAAACACTCTAGGCAGTTGCGGGGCTAATGTTTTGTGATGAATGTGATATGAGAAAGAAAGAATAAAAAGAATATGACCCGGGGTGCCCGGCTGGCTCAGTCGGTGGAGCATGCGACCCTTGATCTTGGGGTTGTGCGTTCAAGCCCCACATTGGGTGTAGAGATCACTTAAAAATAAAATCTAGGGGTGCCTGGGTGGCTCAGTTGTTAAGCGTCTGCCTTCGGCTCAGGTCATGATCGCAGGGTCCTGGGATCGAGCCCTGCATCTGGCTCCCTGCTCCGCGGGAGGCCTGCTTCTCCCTCTCCCACTCCCTCCACCCCCGCTTGTGTTCCCTCTCTCGCTGTGTCTCTCTCTGTCAAATAAATAAAATCTTTAAAAAATAAAATAAAATCTAAAAAAAAAAAAAAAAAAAATATGCCCTCTGGTACAACAACTTCATAAAGTCATACCAACAAATATTATTCACTAAGTACCAGGCATCATCTCTGGAAGGTTCTCAGCATTTTGCACATAGTAACTCATTAGTGCCTTAGAAGGTAAGCACTAACATTATTGCCATTTGTAATTATTTGTTGCACATCTGTCTCCCTTCTGGATTGCAGCTCCAGCAGGTCCCACTCACTGTCTGGGTCACGCCACCACCCCCCCAACAAGGCAGAAGATCAGTGTATTTGTTGAATAAATGAGTGAACAGAGGAAAGTTAGCATCCTCAGTTCCTGAGGATGTGTCACTAACACAAGTTAGTGACAACTAACTAGTCATCCGAAGAATGTTTGTAAACTGTTGATGGTTAAAATGTATTTTCTTTCCAAGTCACACCAAGAAACCCTAAGGAGACTTTCACCCATCCAGATCAATCAGCTCACCACCCCTGTCCCCAAGCCCAGGGCCTATTCTGCCTTCCTGACCCTTTCTCAGGAAGGAAGAGAGGCAACTCAGAGGGGCATCTATGTGCTGAGGAGTTGTCTCCAAGCATTTGCAAAGCCTAACGTCTTCATGGACCTCTGTCCGAGGGGCCACTCTCTCTCCCAGTCACCTTGCCCGTGGGTAGAAAGTGAGAATTGTGGTGGCCATGCTGTTGCTGATGATAATTTGGAGCACTTTTTCTGTACTTACGGCTCTACAACAGGATTCCTGCTCTGCTCCCAAGACATGGCATCTATGACCCACTCCATCTTTTCTCTCCATCTGCAAGGCTGCTTTCTATAACTAGATCCAAGGCAGGATGGTCCCAGTCCCTACACTGCTATATTGGAAAGAGCTGTGGAATCACACAGATCTGGGCTTGACTCCTGGCTTCATCACTTACTAGCTGTGGGACTGAAGGCAAGGGTTCTAGTCTCTCTGAACCTCAGTTTCTTCATCTGCAAAATAAAGATAATTAAATTTTTTTAATGAGTGCAAAGAGGCTGGTTGACTGAACCCTACTGTGTAAATGTGTGTGAAGTTCATGTGCATTGAGTCCCGAATCTATACTTTGTAAATTACACTTGAAGTCATCTCATTTCCCTTTGCAAACACCTAATGAATATTATGATCATCCCTATTTTATAGCCGAGGCCACTGGGGCTCAGAGAGGTTAAGTGACTTGCTCAATATGGCTCAGAGTGCGAGTGGCAGAGCTGAGCCTGGACCTCACATCAGCTGACTCAAAATTCCAACAGGGATACTGCATCCCAGGCCTACCATATTGGCGGTACTTATGCATAACAGATTCAGAAACAGCCCAGAATGCCCCTATACACACACACACACACACACACACACACACACACACACACACACACATCCTATATCATTCACCTTCAAGAACACAGCCTCAACCTCAACCTGCATAGAGAACCTCTCTGAAGGATTGAGCTGGACCACAACCTGCAGGGAGCACCCAAGGCCTAGTGCCGCTGAGCTGGTGTAGACAAGTGATAAGGAACGATTTATTTCCTGGGCACCTACTTTATACCAGGCAGCACTGTGCTGGAGGCTTTCCCCACTCACTGTCTCAATGCTCAGGAATTCTCAAGACACAAACGATGATTACCTTTGTTCCACAGATAAGGAATTGGGCTCAGAGAGATGGTAAGTGACCAAATCTCACTGCTAGTAAGTCCCAAAGGACCTGAACCAGTCTGTTACCTTCCAAAGCCACACCACCCCCTGCCCGGCCCCGAGCGGCTCCTATCCCACCTCCCCCAGCTAGCCCATCAGCGGTCAGAACCCCTGGGAGAGAGCCCCACCCTGCCAGTGCCTGGCTCCTGTAACCTCCAGCAGATCACTTCATTTCACTAGTTCTTAAGCTTCTTGTCTGTAAAATGGGCAGGAAAATATTAAGGCAGACGAGTGGCTGGAAAAATAATGTTTTGCAAACTGCGGCATGATCACGAGCAGTCGTGCCGTAAGGGGATATTAAGGATCAGTGTGAGAGATCTGGAGGTCTGAGAAGAGGGAGAACAGCGGTCTGGTATGCCTTATGGGTATGACCACCACCACCCCCAACAACACACAGGCCCTCGATGATACTCACACTCAGAGGCAGTGACTGCTGGGTTGGCTTAGTGGAGAAAGAGCCAGAGATTGACCAGAGACAGGCTTGGATTTGGATCCAGCTCTGCTACTTACTAGCAAAGTGTGACTTGAGGCAAGTGGAAATTATTTGGGCCTCAATGTTCTCATCTGTACAGCCAGGAGGTTATCATGCTGCCTGACAGTGAGAATGCAATGAGCAAATGTGTTTCACAGGCCTTTCAAAGTGCCTGACACATAGTAGTACACTCCAACATTTACTGATTGGGAGACACACCATTAACTGTCAGGGCTTTTCTCCCTCAACTAGTTCCTTGCCTCTGGCTTTCCTGAGTCCCTGTGGTGGAGGGGGCATACAGGTGTGAGCAGGTCTGGCTCGGGATTCTAGGGGAGGAAGGCACAGGACAAGTATTCACCCAGTTCCCTCAGGTGAACCTTCCCTTACACGAAGAACAGTCAGTTCTTCCTCTGGTCTCCCACAGAAGCCCCCCCGCCCCAACTGATCACACTATGGGGAAACTGAATGTAGGTCTATTTCTACAGTTAAGAGGGTAAATTTCTTCAGGGCTAGGACTGTGGTTCATTCATCTCTGCGTCCCCAAGGCCTGGTGCCAATAGATATTTGGTCAGATGAAAGAATGAGAGACAACTATACTGGAAACCTGATTTGTTCCCAAATCGGGGAACAAAGCCTCCTGCCTCAAAGGCCAACAGAGTGTGGCTCCTCATCCAGATTCAGACTCAGCTATGAGCACTTACTCTACCATTTAATCAGGATAACTGAGAGAGGTATATGCCCTAATGGTGCCCATTTTACAGGTGAGAACACTATGGCTCAGAAAGGGTAACTGATCTGTTCAAGATGCACAGCCAGGGAGTGAAGCTCTGCGCTGCACTCCAAGTCCCTGTTCCTGCCCTGGCCTGCTCCCAGGGGTTGGCTCACTGAATGGCCCTCACCAACTTGCCCTAAGGGGTTCTAGATAGGGGAAGGGACAAAGTATCCTACTAACCAAAGAAGAGGCGGATGACCAAATTCTCTCAGGGCTGAGGAATGGCGGGGGTGCCAAGGAGGGTCCCCAGACCTAACCCAAGAAGGTAAAGTCCAAGGGAAACGGACAAGGGGGATCCGAGACCCGGTTGGGCACAGCAATGTCCTTGCCCCTTCTCAAGCCCAGGACAAAGGGACCCGCAGGCAAAAGGGACCCAAATGGGAGGGGCGGGGCCCACGCGGAGCGGGGGTGGGCCCAGAGCGGCGCCTCAGCGTCCCATTGGCCAGCCCTCGCCTCCTCTGGCTACGTCACCCAGCCCGCCAGAGACCAAGCTGCCCCAGAACCCCTCTTGTTGCGCAGGGGTGCAGGCAGCAGGGCCAACCCCCAGCTTTGGGGCCGGGACTCCCAGCTCCCAGGGGATCTACCGACCAGCGCTGGAGTCACAGTCCCATCGCGCCACCGCCATCACAGCCAAGATGCCGCCGCCCGACATACTCACAGGAAATCGAGGGCGGTTGCGCAGCCCTTGGTGTCCATCATCGTCACCCTCACCCCCTCAGTGTCCCAGTCCCCCAGCCCTCAGTCCCCAGTGACCTGGGGCTGGACGATAAATCAGACTGGCCAGGACTCGAATCCCAGCACCTCCCCTCCTGCCATGAGACCTCAGATCTTCATCTCTTGATTTTCTTTCCCCAAAATGTGCTTTGCTATCCCTACGACCACACGTTCTAAGGAATAAATTGGTTAAACTGTGCTATAAAGAAAGATATTCTCCCCCACCTTCTGGTTGTACAGATAGGAAAACTGAAGTCCAGTGACCAGAATAATCACTCATACTAGTTAACAGCAGTTAATTAATCTAGTTAATGTTACTCTTAGCTACCATCCACTGATCAGTTAAGGGTCAGCTACTGTGGTGGACCCTTATATTATCCCAATGGCTCCTCAAATAAGCCTGCAGTATAGACAATCTCTTGTGTCTGTCTTACATATGTGGAAACTGAGACTCAGAGGCATTAAATGACCAGGACCATGAAATGAATAAGAGGAGGAGCTGAAGATCTGAGAAGGCGGTGGCCCAAATCTCTGTCACGAATTTGGGTCATGCGGGAGACTGGGACTCCCCAAACTGTGTTTTTAACAACTTTGAGGTATGGACAGACCCTTCAAAAATCTGGGGAAAGCTCTGGAGCCTCTCTATGCAGAAAGCACCCTCACAAGTGCAATTCCTCTGGGTTTCAGAGGTGCCCATCTGCTTCTAGCTCCCCGCAGGCAGATGAGCCTCCCTGGCCCACCCAGGGGATCAGCCCACAACCCCTCTCCCAAAGCTTGCTTCTGGGAGAGTCTAAGAAATAACAAAGAGACAAGAAAAATCTAGAGAGAGACAGAAAGAGGAGCCAGAGGGGATGAGTGAGGAGCAAGAAGCAAAAGGAGCAAACAGCTAACGCAATCGTCTTGGACGGGCGTCCTGGGATGCTCTGGATTTATCTGAAACGCTTGAACCTTTTACTACATGAACACTGTGAGTGTCACTTAAGTAATAAAGAGCAACGAAGAACTGTTTATAAGACAGAAAAGAGGCTAGGCGCGGAGACAAGGACAGAGGGACACACGTACACAAAATAGAAAAGTTGGGAGACAAAACCCTGAAAGAGAAGAGGTCAAGTCAGGCTGGAAAAACCCATAACCCTGACATTCAGCTAGAGACTGAAGAGATGGAGAAGGAGCCGAGGATGACGAAGAGAAGAGCAGACGGTGGGTGGAAGGTCCTTCCAAGGCCGATGGCAGCTGTGGGGCTCGGCTCCAGGCCCTGGAGGCCCCCGGTGCCCCCACCCTCAGCCCCTGCCGCGGCCCAGCTGACCTGGAGGACCCGCTTGGTGAGGCCCGTCTTTTGCGCCAGCTGCTTCAAGTCCTTGGCGTCGGGGTTGTGGTTAATGGCAAAGTAAGACTTCATGGTCCGAAGCTGGTGGTGCTTGAAGGAAGTGCGCATGCGCTTCGTCTTCTGGCTGCTCGGGTAGGGCTGGTCGCGGTCCAGGTGCTCCCCGTCGTTCTCGTTGCAGCTCAGCGCTGGGGAGGGGACACGCAGAAGCGGCTGGTCAACCTCCTGACCTGCCCTCCCCTACACTGCCTAGTCCGCCCCCGCCCCGCCTGCCACCAGAAGTTTCTAGCTTCAGGACCACACCGCACACACTGCACCACGCTGAGATGAAAAGATTATCCCCATTTTCTAGATTTATAGGAGAATGTGAGGCTCACAGAGAGCCGCCTGCCCAGGATCTCTCAGCTAGTAAATGCCGGATTCCAACCCACCTCTAAGAGATTCCAAAAACCGTTCTGAGCCATCATGTTTGACTAAGAACAACAACAGCTACAACTTGTAGATGGCTTATTTGACTACAGGTGATGTGCTTAAAAGCCTTACATATTTTCACTGAGTCCTTAAAACAACCCTATGAGCCTCGCATTATTTCCTCCTTTTTACAGATGTGGAAACTGAGGCTCAGAAACGGAAGGCACTTGACTGAGGACGGAGCCGTGTGCAGGGCTCCCGGGCCCACACTCTTGCCCATTTCCCCCTGCACTCCCTAAGGAAGGAGGCTATCTCCAGTCTGCCCCACCCCACCCAGTGTCTGGGGCGGGCACCTGAAAGTCGATGACTGACCTCTCTCCACTCACTTTGATTTCACCCTGAACAGTTCCCCAACCCCGGAGTTCTGGCTGACCCTGGGCCATGGGCACTGGGCCAAGGTGGGAAACTGTATTTTGTAGTTTATTCCTCTCCCCCCACCCTGGGCAAGCACTTGCTTCCCAGTTATACAGACTGGCTGAACGAGGCAGGGAGGTGAAGCGATCTCTAGAAATCTCAGAGCGGCAGAATTCTAGCCGGAAAGAGAAGGAAGTTGGAGGAAGAAATTAACATGTATCTGACACCAAGGGTATGCTTTTGGCCTTATGTACATCATGGGGCCTTCACTACTGCTCCAAGAGGTGGCTACTGCTATTCATCTCATTTTTGAGATGAGGAAACGGATGCTAAAGGAAACGAAGCCATGTGTACACAGCCGCACAACTCGTAAGGGCTGAGCCTGGATTCAGCACTGCAGTCCTTGCCCGGTTCCTTCCACTATGCCACAAAGGCAGGCAAAGATGAAGCATGGCTCTTTGGGGAGCCAGTCCCCATCCAGAAGGGGCCCAGCTGGGGCCCGGCTGCCAATGCCTGGAAGGCAATGGGGGTGAGGGACAGGGGTGGAAACCTAAGGCCTCAGAAAGTTACTTGGCAACCTGGTGTCTGATGGGAACATAAAGGACTCCTCTCCAAGATTCCTTCATCACATCCCGAGCCATCCTGCGTGTAAGGTCTTACTTTGGGGGAAACCTCATAGCAGATGAATTTAGTCCCCCTAAAGCGGACAGCTGCGGATGTATCTTCTGCCCCATCATATGCTCCTAATAGAACTGCCAGGTTTAGCAAATAAAAATGCAGGTTGTCCAGTTAAATCTGAATTTCAGACAAACAACGAACAATTTCTAAGTATGCCTCTGATTTTGCATGGGAAATACCTACACTGAAAATTGATTTGTTGTTTACCTAAAACTCAAATATTGCAGTGGATATGCTTATGCTAAAAAATTATTTGTTGTTTATTTATAATTCAAATATTGCATTGGATACACTTACACTAAAAATTTATTTGTTGTTTACTTGCAATTCAAATTTAACTTGGGCGTCCTGCATTTTATCTGGCAAAACCACTTCAGAAGTACTCCCGATTTCCTGGTGACCTACTGCACCCACTACTCAGGTGGGGAGCAGTGTCTCACAGAAAGAAATTGCAAGACGCTGGTCTTGTCACTAACCTTGAAGCTGTCAGCAAGTGGCTACTAAGGGTCCCCTGCACATGCACCTAGGCACCCAAGTCCCCCACCTTGGCTGTACTCCCACTGAAAGCACTCCGAGTGAAGAACGGGGTCCAGCGATGTAAAAGGGATCAGAAAATGACTCCAAAGGGACTCCATGGAAACTGCCCTGCCCCCCCACTGCAGGGAGCGACCCTCCTCTTGCCCCCACCCCCAGCTCCATGGGGGGTGGGGCAGGCCTCCCCACAGGGGATCTCTGGGCCCATCCCTCTGCCCAGTCCCCGCCTGGGCCTTGCTGCTGTTAATGAGCTCCGTGGGGACCCTGGCGCCCCAAGCACCCAAGGGACGTGCCCCAAGTGCGGCCTAGATCTAGGGGGGAGGTGGTTTGGGGGAGGGAGAGAGAAAGGGCACAGAAAGGAGAGAGAGACAGAGGTAGAAAGACAGAAGGGAGAGAGAGAGAGAGTAGAGAAGAGGGGGTAGGGAGGGAGGATGGACAGAGCCAGGAAAAAGAGGAGAGACCGAGGAAAGGGAAGCAGTGGAGATGGGGAGAACGGGAGACAGAGAGCTACAAAGACAGAAAGAAATCCGGAGAGACAGAGAGAGAGCCTGAGGGGACAGCGAGGCCTGGAAAAACAGGGGAATGTGTGGTGGGGGGTCCAGGTTAAGGAACGGAATCCCGGGTCTCAAGGAAACCAGGTCCCGGCGGGAAAGCCTATTAGGAAGCCTTACTGGCTGGGGAGTGGTGAAAAGGGGGGGAGAGAGGAAAGGAAGGGAGGGCAGCGAAGAAGCTGGCTCAAGACTGGGAGGCCGAGTAGGCCAGCGGCCACGGCGGGGGTGCTGCGCCGGGAAAGTGAGGGCAGCCTGGAAGCGGCCCCTGGGCCCAGATTTGTCCTGTACCCCAGACGCCCTCACTCCCGCCCCCCATGCCCCGGCCCGGTCGAGATTCCCCAAGATCGGATCCGGGGAGGAGCGAGGGGCCGAGGGGAGGGGGAGGACCGGGCTTTCTCTCTCCCTTTTTTTTTTTTTTCCTCTCAATTAGGCCGATTCAATGGAGCTAAAGAGCTCGTAAAATCATGAATAATTTACTCGTGATCTGTTATTAACCCATCGGGTTTCGAGCTCTTGTCGCTGGGACTGAACCTGTAATCAAATCTGACTTCGCCTCATTTTACTAAAGACGAGATTGTAGGTTCAATTGTCTAAATAATGGATTGGAATCAAATCAGTAATTACGCCGCCAGGCACACACACAAAAAGCTGGGGCTGGGGGAGGCCCGGGCGTCCGGCCGGTCCGCGCGGGACTCCCGCGGCCGTGGCGAACAAACCCCCGGCGCAAAGTGCGCGGCCCCGGCCCCTCGCGGGCTCCGAGCGCCTCGTCTGCGCCCCAGGCCGGCGGGCGGCCGGGCTCAAGGGTGGGGGAAGGTTTCAGTTCTGCTTCTGCGACCCGGGCTGCGCTCTCGCTCCGGAGGGGCGGCCAGAGGAGGGCTGCCGTGGCCACCGCCCCGGAAGGACTTTCCGACCCTGCGGCCCCGCCGCTTTGGCTGTCCTTCCCTCGGCGGCGGGCTGGGCGCACCGACGGCGTCCCACCCCAAGCTGCCCGAGCTCACCGCCCTGGAATAAGGTGCCGCCGCTCCGCCACCGGACTGGCCCGCAGAGTGAAGGGTCGGGGTGGCTGGGCCCCCGCGTGTGGGACACGCACACCAACAAGCTCTTGTCCTCACACTCAGAAACGCGCACAGACTCTTGCTCAGACACGCCACCCGCAGACGCACCCTCCACGGCCCCCTTTCCAGTCCCGGCGGCCCCACGGCCCACACTGAGGCCATTCCTCTCCTGCCGGTGCCGGGAGGGGAGGGAAGAGAACGGGAGCCAGACCTGGAGAGGCCTGGCCGGGCCCGGCGCGGCCAGGAAGGCGACCCCTTTCCCCAACCTGGTCCCGGGAGCCCCGAATAAGCGAGTGGCACGACCACAGCCCGCGCGCCGTGCGTGGTTTCTACCGCCCGAGCCAAGGCTAGAGACGCGCGCGCCGGCAGGGAAAAAAAAAGACCGGAACCGAGAAACCGAGACACAAACACACAGAAGGACAGAGAGAAAGGGGAATCGGGAGGATCGGAAGGAAAAAAAAAAAGAGAGAGGGGTCAAAGAAAAAAACGAGGAGATGGCATGGGTGGGGAATGTCTTGTAGAGGTGCCAGCTCCCTTGAAACTCAGCCTCCAGCCACATCTTCTTGCTCTGTGCCGCCGGACCTCGCCAGGGAAGGCGGCAGAGCAGCAAAAAGCACAAATAAATTTCTGTACCCTTCTACCTTTCTATTCCAAACCCAGTAGCTAACCTGCCTACTAGAAAAACATGATCCCACTCACCATGCGCCTGTAGCCCAGGCCGCCTGGGGCTACCTACTGGGGGCCGGCCCCATTTGATAAATAGACGCGGCTTTGTTTTGGGGAACCTGGCCTGGACTCCGTTTAGTCTATTTTCAGGGTGGTGAGAGATGAGGGGTGGAAGTTTTAGAGAGCTGGCATCTCTGGTAGAACCTTCAACAAATCTTTAATCTGCTGCCACTGACCTGCCTGTGGCCACTTCACCATTTACTAATTTGGGGGCTGCATTTTCTTCCCAGCTGCACACACGGAGACACATACGTCCATCCATCTTCCAACAAGCAACTTCGTTGGAGCGAACAGGGGACCCCCGCACCCGCTGAATTTTCCTCCCCCAGTCAGCTCAGATTTTTAAAAGATCAAAATAACCCTGCCTTCTTCCCCGCGGCTGCCCTCTCCCCACAGTCCTGGGTTTTTGTTTTGTTTTGTTTTCCACTTGTGCATTAGACTAAGGGGAAAAGGAAGAAGAAAACAAAAATCTCCGAATCTGATTCTGTCGCAAACGAAAGAAAGAAAATAATGGCAAATAAACTTTATCTAGTTCAGAAGCCCGGGGAGTCATAAACCTTTCCCGGCCTTGCAGACGTCGGGCAGATGTTGACGGTTCAATTTGCCGGGCCCCAGAACCTCCGCAGCTGTCCTGAGCGGGGAGGGGCGGGGGGGGGGAGAGCCTCTCCTGGAACGGCCCAGGGTTCAAAGATGCCGGAAATGCGAAACGAGCCCTCTACCCTACTCCCCGCGCGAGGCCAGGCCTACTCGGGTCTCATCCCCGGGTGCCGGCTTCCGAGGGTTGCTGCTCTCAAACCAGCCCTCGGAACTCGGAGGAAGGAACCCGGGGAAAACCGAGACCTGGGGGAGGAGGATCGGGCCGGGCTCAGCGACCTGCTCTGGTTCATAAGGGTCCTGGGCCCAAGTTTCCCGAGCCTGCTGCCCTCAGGACATTTCACAGGACCAGGCCAAACACCAGGCCGAGCTCGTGGCCCCCCACCGACCACCACCGCCAGTCCTTTCTCTTGGGACCCTCGCTGCCCTGCCTCCTCAGTTCATCCATCGCCCCAGCTCCCATCCTCAGCCGCGCCAACCCAGAGCCAGTTTGGTGTCGGCTCCACCTTCTTTCTCTGTGCTTGCACTCTCCAACCAGCAAAGTGGGGGAAAGGCCCAAACCAAAAAGCTACCTCTGAAAAATTTCTCAGGGACGAGGCTCTGCACGGGGGTCAGCGAGACTCAAATGCACCTTCGCCTCCCACTCCAGCCAAGTGCGCATGGGCTGGAGCCCAGGAGCCTAATGGCCCTTCTGCCAGGTCATCCGGTGCCTAGGGACTGGGGAATCTAAGGGCTAGAGTATGCAGAGTGATATAGATATAGATAGATATCACACTGAGATTCACTCCAGCTCCATGCAGTCGACGCCAGGCACTTTCCCCCAACCCGACGGGGGCGCTCCGTGCGCCTCGCACTCACCAGCATTGTAGGCCGCCAGATCCGCCCCGGGGCCGGGGCTCTTGCGCTTCCTCGGCCGGCCCTTCTGCACCGTGCCCACGCCATTGTAGTAGGGAAGACCCAGAGGGTTGGCCCCGGCCGCGCCCAGCCCAGCGCTCTTGGCCGCGGCTGCTGCAGCTGCGGCCGCCGCCACGTCGGCATGGTTGAAGTGCGCGGGGTACTCGCCCTGCAGCAGCGCCTCGAAGTGCAAGCGGCAGTAGACCAGGCTGTCCTTCATGCCGAAGTGGTCACCCGTGGTCAACATCTTGTTACACGTGGTGCATGTGAAGCAGTTGAGGTGATAAACCAAGTCCCGAGCACGCATCACCATCTCCGAGGCTGAGATGCCCAGGTGGCAGCGGGCGCAGCGCTGCACAGAGAACCGCCTGTAGGGACCATCGAGGGAGGGACTGTGGGGACACACGGTTGGGTACCCCCCATATCCCTCCTCCAGGTGCCGCTGCTGCCACTGGGGGAAATCTCCTTAAGATGGGAACCAGTCTTAAGTTGGAGGATGGGGCGAAGAGGGAACTAGATTTTGGCCCAGGTCTTGTCCTACCCTGAAATATAGATTCCCTTAACCATATTCATGTCCACAAGGCTTCTACTTTACCCAGAGCCTGGGCAAGCCCCAGGAAAGCCTTTGCTTGGGAACCAGGGCGGGGGGGGGGGGCTGCCCACTTACCCTTTCTCATCCTTTACCCCTGCCCTCCACACCAGCGCCTGAGAATCCTACAGACCTTTGTAATTTGGAAGAAACACGGAGATGGGGAAAGAGAGAGGGAGGGAGGAGAGAGAGAAGGGGGGAGAGAGAGAGAGAAAGGGAATATAAACAGACCCTAACCCTAAACGGAGAGAAGAAACCTGGAGCCTGTTAGTGACTCTGGCTCTTTAACCCTTTAGGCTGCTTTCACTCCCAGGTTCACGAAAGACCCGGAAATGCACCCAACTGATCCTCCAGCTCTCCTTCCAACTTTGTCCCACACCAGCCCAGGCTACCTGGGTTTGGGGGCGGGGGGGGGGTGCCTTTTTCTGTTCCATCCGCTTGACCCACAAGAAAGTTCAAAGGGAGAGGGGTGCAAGGTCCCCCCACACCCAAGCTTATTTCTGTGTCTAAGCTCAGAAGAGGGCCCTTTTCTCTGGGTCGCTATACTTCTCGGACCTTCCCAAGAGTTCCCTCAAATTGCTGTTTAGAAAGGTCGTTACCCAATTTGTACTGGCTTGGAGAAGGGGGGGCTAGGTAGGGAACCCTCCCTTGGGACTGGAGGGAAAAGGAGCCGGGCCCAGTTGTGTCTGAGGGTCCTGGGGCGTAGGGGGTCCCCGGGTGGGGGGCTACCTGTAGTAGTCTTCCTTGCAGTAGATGCTTCCGTCCTTGCTGAAACAGGTGAGCTCCGACTCCAGGTTGAGCTTGCACTCACAACACTTGAGGCAGCGCATGTGCCACTGCTTGTCCACCGCCAGCAGGTAGTAGCGGTCCGAGATCTTGCCCCCGCAGCCGGCGCAAAGCGCGGCGCGGTCACTGCTGATGGACGGCATGGTCTGCGGAGGGAGGGAGGCGGGAGACCGCGGCGCCTGCGTCAGCCTGCGACTTCCCCGCCGCCGCCGCGGGGAAACGGGCACCCGCAGCTCCCTCCGTTGCTCCCGCCAGCCCTAAACGCCGCCCCCACCGGGACCGCCAGGGTGTGCGGTGCGCTTCCGCCACCCCCAAAAGGCCCATATTCAGGAGGCTCAGAAACCAGGCCCGCCCACACAGCCCAAGCCGGCCACAGGCCCAGGCCTGGCTGCTGGCCTGGATGGATCTCCCTCCTCAGTTCTCCCCCTGCCTGCCCCCTCTGCCCTTTTCCCAGAAAGGTTTGGGCTGTTTTGAGGGCTGGGGCAGCAGTGGCTACTCCAGTCAAGCCCTCCAAAAGCACCCTCAAAACTGTTTCTTAAAAGAGTCACTCTGCCGGGCCCCAGGAAAAAGGGTGAGATGACCATTAAAAGTCACCCTCTACACAGACACCTCCCGGGAGACGCACAGAGGTCCTGGCCCCGAGCCTCAGTGATCTCTGGATCCTTATGCCAAAGGTTTAAGCCAGGACAGGTCGCAGCCAACCCCTGCCCCTCCACCACCTTGGCCACACTGGCTGGGGCCCTCTTGGGTCCTTGGGAGATGGTGAGCGGAGTGCGGAGGCACCCTCAAAGTCTCTGAGTGCAGGACAGGCAGAGAGTTTGATCGGGAAAGAAGAGCTCAGAAGCTGGAGGCACCGGGGCTGCAGCTCTCCCTTTCCAAGTGGAGAAGCTTCGCTCGCCCTCCCTACCTCCCCAGCCTCTAAAGGTCACTTCTGGGCCCAGCTTGCATAGCGAGTGCTCGCCTGGCCCCCTGGGAGGCCTGAGGTGAGGAACTGGCTATTTGGGGCTGGGCTGGCAAAGCCAGGTGTGGAGATCCAAATGGACGCTCCTTCCACAAGAGCCAGGCCAGAGCCTGAACTGCGAGCCCTGGCCTGGCCAGGTCGGCCGGCCAGGAGGCCAGGGACGTGATCAACGAAAAGCACCGGCCCAGAAGACCTGGACCCTTGGAATTGTGCTGGAGAGGGAACTCCGATCGCCAGGAGGCGGGACGGGAGCGGCCCGCGCCGGCTGAAGCCCTAGTGCTCCCGTTTGGTTCGCCCTTCCCGGCGCCGCCGGCGGCGCCGCCTACAGCTACAGCCGAGGGGTGGAGGGGAACGCGGAGCTGGCGACCAGAGAGGGCCCCGGTGTAAGTGAGAAGAGAGCCATCCCGGGACGCGGGTAGGACTTCGCTCCCACTTCGGGAGAAATGCCCTCTTGCACCCTTGGGCTCTGAAATTTCGGTTTAAACCTTGTTTCCCTCCTCCGCCCCAGCAGCCGGGTTTCCCCCGAGCCGGGAGCTACGGGGCCTTGCATCCTGTCCGCGGATCCCCTGCTCCCAGTCCCGTGCGGCACGAAGGACGCTCCCCAAAGTGCCCCCAAACTTCGGAGAGCAGAAGCGCGGAGGGACCCGGCCCCGTCCCAGGTTTCAGCTCCGACCCCGCAGCCGTGCGCCTACCGTCTCCGTGTCGCCGCGGTCGATCGCGGAGCTGATGGCGGGAGCCTCGCTCTTGGCCCTGCGGTCCATCTCGTCGATGACCCCGTGCACCTCGGGGCCCGACAGACTGTGGAACAGCATCGCGGCGGGACCGGCGGGGCCGGGGGCGCGGCTCCTCCGCGGGAGGGCTTGCCCCCCGCCTCAGCTGCCTGGCGCTCCCCGCGCTAACGGGCCCGGTGCATCGCCACCGCGGCCCCGGCCCCGCCCGAGCTCGGCTGCGCCCCCAGGCCGGGCTCCGGGCGCCCGCGGGCCAGGACGCCTCCCGCCGAGGCGCAGGGGCAGCTACATCGCGGGGCGCCTGGGCGGCGGCGCCAAAGCCAGGGTCACAAGGGCACAGGGCGGGGGGGGGCGGGAAGGGGGAAGACGAGGGCAGAGGTCGGCGCCCGCCGCGGGCGCTTTCACGCCGCGGGCATCGCCCGCCCGGCTTCAGCGCCCCGGGCGCAAAGCAGGAGCGCAAACTCTGCCCGAGGCGGCGACGGCTGCGGTCGGGGCTCACTCGGGAACGGCTAGGTGCCCGCGGCGGCCCAGCTGCCTGGACCTCTCCGCTCCCTGGGGTGCGCCCCCAGCCCTAGGCGACCCGCTTGGGCGCTGGGTCGGCGACTGTAGTACGGGTTTCTCCGAAGCCAGCGAGCCGAGCCGAGACACCGAGAGAATTGAAGAGGAGGAGGAGGAGGAGGAAGAGGAGGAGGAGGAGGAGGAGGAG